>NC_074716.1:19412089-20612089 GCF_947242115.1 Biomphalaria glabrata
AACATAACTCTGTGACAGATATGAATCTACAAACTATTTACTAACAAGCATACGGTCTGAACTAAAAAAAAAAAAAAAAAAACTTCGGGAATTGTCAATAATCAAAACAGTTTTTCGGGATATCACAACAGTATTCCTGTATAAGTAAATGAAAGTATACCAAAAGATCATTAAATAATGGTATAATAACCAGATATCAATAAATAAAACAAGGCTACAAATACAGTTTGAGTGGAAACTCAAAATCGGCCCCAAAAGTGGTCCACCCAGGCAGGTAAAAAAGCAGGTTTCAATATTTTTATTAGGAATATCAGAAAGAAATTTATCAAAGGCGAATGACAGAGAAGAATGGAGAAAGAAGGATGGTAGATCTTGTGTGGTGCCCCCATGGTCCAGCAGACCTAGGGATAAGTGAAGATGAAGGTAGGTGTGGCCTAATTGATGTGATATAATGTGATTAACTAGTAGATCTAATTGTTTTGTAAAGGCTCAATCTCTTATGCAAAGCATCAAGGAAAAAAAAGTTTTCTTTAGTTTAGTGTTTCATGCACTTGTGTGTTGTATATTTGTTCACGCAATGATATGAAAAAGTACTTATTAATTATTCTTTTAAAATATGTTCCACTTATATGCATATTAAATAGATTTTTCTTTAAAAAAAAAAAAAAGTTTTTTTTAAAATATTGTTGTATGATAGAACTTATATAACTCAACAATACATTTGTAAAAAAAAATTTTTTGACACAACATCTAACACCGTTTGCATAAATATGTTAAAAATATGGTAAATAATCCTCTCCCTCACTAAATAGCCTCCCGTATTTGTTACTATTAATATTGAATTGTTGTAAAAATGGTGTATTTTTATGAAAATTCTGCTTGCATAGTTGATGTCGGATTTTCACTATCTTTTTTTAGTTTACGAGATCTAAACGGGACGGACGGACGGACAGACAGACCACACAAAACTAATAGCGTCTATTCCCCATTAGGGGGCCGCTAAAAAAGAGTATCGATTAATCACTAAATAATGGTACGGTACCTGCATATCTCTAAATAATGGTAGATAAGGTAGAGAGAAAAGAAGCTTGTGTTACACTCATTTTTAAAAAGTAACAAGGTTACAAAGACAGTTGGTGTGGAAACACAAACTAAAAATCGGCCAATGAAGAGGTCCACCCAGGCAGGTAAAAAGTGGGGATGGGAATCGATGGTTCGGTCAGAATAAAGTTCGGGGTTTGGTTCGGTTCAATGACTCGTTTAGTTCATTTCTAGTTTGGGAGATCTAAACGGGACGGACGGACGGAGAGACCACACAAATTAATAGCTTCTATGCCCCTTTAGGGGGCCGCTAAAAATGATTCAATACTTCCAGAGTGATTTCACGCACTCGCATCAGGTGTGAGATTTGTGATTCATCAACACGTGTTTCAATATGATACATACTTATATAAACATAGTATTTCTAGCACTACGTTGTCGTAGCTTTAGGAAATTAGGTCATGGGAGACTCAATGAATAGGTTTCATAGATTTTTGCTGTTTCGTAACGTCTAGATACTAACGAGAAAATAGTTTGACATTTCATTAGACTTGTTTCAAGTATGTCATAAAGATCACAGCCTATGCCAAAATAAAAAATGCTTTGACATTTCTGACTCACTACATCAATGGATTCCAAAGTTCCTAACAGAAAGTCAATTGTTATAATAAACCGTCCCAAACTTTCTGATTTCTGTTCAGTCGAGAGTTCCACAATAAAAGATCCTAGAACAATAGCAGCAAAACAAAGGACCTGATTGCTATTTGTGTATCAAAACTTCGATCAGTTGCTGATGCGTTAATTAAAGATAGGACAAGAGCTGTACAATTGAGAACCTAATCAAATGAGAGAGAGCAGTAAGGCTTAGCATAAATAAACATTGACAGTTTAACTTTTTAAGGATCATTGTTATGCTTGAATAAACACATACGATTACAACTTCTTTTTTTCTTCCACCGCCCTTTGGGCATTACCTATTGAAATGAAAGACAAAAGACATAGTACAATTTCTGTTTGACTAATTAGATTAACACATGACCATTGGAGAAATTCTCACTAAAAGTCAATCACAGTAATCTGTTCTTTCTTTACACTTTCATTTGTAAGATCCCGTTGACTTTATTTAAACAATAAAATCATATATATATATATATATATATATATATATATATATATATACAGTGCATTTTTGTAAAAACAAGAGGAAAAAAATAGGTACCGGTACTCAGTGATTAGGTGCCGGTACTCAGTAGTTGATTGCCTAACTTTAACCACTAAAAATTAATAATATACCTTAAACATAGACTTATATCTACTACTAGACTGGAAACCGGAAATAAATTCTTATCCGCGACTGATCGCTCGTGAACATTGTGTAGAAAGTTGGATCAAGGCGTTGTTTTGTCAAGTAGTTCAAAGAAGTAAAGGTGTAGTTTTTTTCAGCCCTAACCTATGTAACATATAATTTTATTTTTTAGATCTAAATCTAGTAATTGATTATCAAAAATACACAAAAAATCACAATTTAGTGTTGCATTCAGTCTTTTGATAAAGAAGATTATGTATTTAAAAATTGCAAAATAATAATTATGAGACGAGAGTACTCTTATTTTTTATGTCTTACAGTAATTACAGTCTTACAGTAAATTTACAATCTGAAACGTGACTTAAAGTAAACAAATCGTACTATTTGTTTTGAAAAGAAAACACTTTTCCCTACGGAACAAAATAACACATTATCATCTAGAAAATTATTATCCTCAATAATGAACGTCATGTCGCAGATGTTCCAAAAGAATAAACAGTATTTATTGTCAACAAGTTCTGATGATGGCTAATATATCTAGTAAACTTTC
Organism: Biomphalaria glabrata; assembly: GCF_947242115.1. NCBI lineage: Eukaryota > Metazoa > Mollusca > Gastropoda > Planorbidae > Biomphalaria > Biomphalaria glabrata. The sequence continues at coordinate 19,414,987 of NC_074716.1, forward strand.
TAATGGACCGCAAAGATCCAACAACTGAAATAAACACGTGTCATTCACATAAATGTGCAGGGCTATATCAAACATTCTAGTCAAGGAGAAAAACCTTTATGACAGACGTTTGTGTTGCTTCTAAAACGTCGTGACGTAGCCGTGCAACGTGCTACACCATGTCACTCAAAGAGAGATTCCTTTTGGTGCGCAATCTAGTTGTGAAACCGGACGTTACAAGCACACACTCAACCAAATATCGCATTCACCAAACCAGCGACTCAGTCATTCAATCATTTCTAAAAAAAATAATTGACTTCAAAACAAATATATAACCTGCTAGGTCATGTCGTCTTTTTTTTCAATTTTCAATTTATTTTTTTTTAAGTTAAATGATTAGGTCATCTTTTTCATTCTCATACAATAGTTCTTAGAAGATAATTGACTAAGTCAATAAATCATCTTTCAAGCAGCATCTTGGAGAAGACAAGTGAGTAGGTCAATAAACCTCATCTCAAGAGGATTTGAAAACCAGTATGATGGAAATTTATTATTTCCGGTACACGTCAATAAGAGAGCGCGGTCTAGATATGAAGAGACCTGGAATTAAATCTGATCAATACATTTCTGCCAACAGTATCATTGATGCAAATAATGAGTGCAACCAGAGGCGTGTCTGCTCGGGAAAAGTCCGGGCAACGTTGTTCAAGCTCAGCGTGGCACTCGGTGGCAGAGTTCATTAGAGGAGACGACAAGCCGATAGGAAGCAAAACTCTAGCCCCGCTGGGGTGTAACCGAGTTCATTGCACAGGCTGGGATGAAAGAGAGCCACAACAACTCTGTCACGAGCCACACATTATTCCTCAAAGGGTCGTTCTATAGCGGACACAAGCAAGGCCGATGTGCTAAAGAAAAGTCCATAGTATCTAAGCTAAGCTAAGCTAAGCTAAGCTAAGCCAAGCTAAGCTAAGCTAAGCTAAGCTAAGCTAAGCTAAGCTAAGCTAAGATAAGATAAGATAAGATATTTTATTGGTCCAAATAAAGGGAAATTCAGTTTGACTACAATTATTGACTTCAGCATTACTATGTCTGTGGCATGTTACGTCTCGAGAGACGATCTTCCCCCATTGCAACGTCTTGTGTGACTAAGGAGGCCAATCCTTGATAGACAGCTGCGGTCACACGTTGGGCATATGTATCTATTTACAAAGCTTTCATTAACTTACTCGGTCTATCTGTCTGCTACAAATTCTGCACACGTTTTTTCTCCCAATTCATATTCTCTGATCATTTTAGCGGCCCCCGAAAGGGGAAAAGACGCTATTAGTTTGGTGTGGCTTGTCTGTCCGTCCGTCCCGTTTAGATCTCAGAAACTAAAAGAGAAAATGAAAATCAGACATTATGATATTTTAGATCATTCAAAGTTCTCATGCAACGGCTACTTTTTTTTCTTTTCCGAAAGTGAACGATCTAATTTTTAAGATTATATCTGCAAGCAGATTTTTCAAAAAAATTACACCACTTTTCAATGAAAAACTTCAGGGGAAGTAACTTTTTTAAAAGATCATGGACTTCATTAATAGCTCAAGCTTATTTCATAGATTCGCGCATTGGTACAAAAAAAATGAATCTAAGGTCACAAAGGTAAATATGTCAATGGATCATTATAAAATATATTTTCCATTTATATAGTTCATCCATCGTGGTTCGATGATGACCACTTTGTCATCCAGGGGGCTGAGGGCTTTGCACTGGGGTTTTATGCCTCCTCATGTGGCTGGTGAGACCTATGTGAGCCCGGAATGTTCGGCCGCACACTGGGCAGGTTATTCCAACTGGGGCTAGTGTCGTTTGTCTTGCTTTTCTTTTCTTGCGTTTTTCTTCTGCCAGCGTTGTTCTTTTTTCCTCAGCAACCTGTGCGCCAGTTTTCACAGCGCAACGCCATGATGCTTTGTCATGTGCCTCTGTCTCCCAGGTGCCTGGGTCTATGCTGAACGCCTTCAGAGAAGCTTTGAGGGTGTCCCTGAAGCGCTTTCTTTGCCCACCTAGCGAGCGCTTTCCTTCGCTTAGTAGGCCATACAAGAGTCGTTTAGGGATGCGGTGGTCTTCCATTCTGTAGACGTGACCTGCCCATCGCAGCTGGGAATGCATCAGGATTGTGTAGATGCTTTGCAGACACGCTCTTCGAAGGACTTCTGTATCTGGTATTTTGTCTTGCCATTTGACATTTAGTATTTTTCTCAGACATGTCATGTGGAAGTGGTTTAGTTTCTTTGCATGTTTACTGTACACTGTCCATGTTTCTGAGGCCAGAAGAAATGTAGGGAGGATGACGGCTCTATAGACCCCTAGCTTGGTGTTTGTGGTGATACCACGTCTGTTCCAGACATTCGTAGACAGGCTGCCATAGGATGCACTGGCCTTGGCGATACGCAGGTCGATTTCACTATCGATTTTTCCATTTCTGGAGAGTGTGCAGCCAAGATATGTGAATTTGTCCACTGCGTTTATATCCTGTTTATTTATAGTAATGCTTGGATCCGATTAGGCTTTCTCAGGAGCAGGTAGATATAAGACTTCAGTCTTGTTCGTATTGATGGTAAGGCCAAAGTCTGAGCATGGTCTTGAGAAGTCACTGACGATGCTCTGCAGATCGTTTTCAGAGCAGGCATTTAGGGCACAGTCGTCAGCAAATAGCAAGTCTCTGATTACTGCTGCATTAGTTTTTGATTTTGCTTTAAGCCGCCTCGGGTTGAATAGGCCACCATCAAATTTGTATGATATATTTATCCCGTTGTTTTCTCTATTTGTGAATGCATCTGTCAGCATAGCGGAGAACATGATACTGAACAGTGTAGGTGCTAGGACACAGCCTTGTTTTACCCCGTTTGATACTTCGAAGGGCTCTGATGGTTTTCCACTTTCTTGGACACGAGCCTTCATGCCATCATTGAAATAGTCTCACCATGGTTATGAATTTTTGTGGACAGCCATACTTTGACATGATCTTCCAGAGTCCTTCTCTGCTAACAGTGTCGAATGCCTTTGTTAAGTCGACATATACTGAGAACAGGTCAGCATTTTGTTCTTGGCATTTTTCCTGGAGCTGCCTTGCTGCAAAGATCATGTCAATGGTTCCACGCTCTTTTCTGAAGCCGCACTGGCTTTCTGGTAGTAGACCATATTCTATGTGTTGCATGAGCCGATTTAGTAGGATGCGTGCAAGGATTTTCCCAGCAATAGAGAGAAGAGATATTCCTCTGTGGTTGTCGCAGATCTGGCGGTTTCCTTTTCGCTTGTATAAATGAACAATTTTGGCATCTTTAAAGTCTTGTGGTATTGACTCATTTTCCCACATAATTAAGAAGAGCTTATGAAGTCTTTCAATCAGGGCTAATCCACCTTTTTTGTAGACCTCTGCGGGAATGGAGTCATCTCCTGGGGCTTTTCCGCTTGCGAGCTGTTGAATGGAAAGATGAGCTTCCTTTAGCGTAGGGGGGTCATCCATTTTTTCATTTATTGGTACTTGCTGTAGCCTGTCTATGGCCGCTTCATTTATGATGGAAGGTGTATTGAGAACCATTTCGAAGTGCTCTGCCCAGCGTTTTTGAATTTCTTCCTTATCTGTCAATAGGATTGTCCCATCAGCATTTAATAGAGGGGATGAGCCTGACTTTGTGGGTCCATAGATTTCGTTTATGGCATGGTAGAAGTTCTTCATATCGTGCTTGTCAGCTAATTCCTGTATTGCTTCCACTTTCTTGCTAAGCCAGGTATCTTGCATTTCGCGTAGCTGTTTTTGCACATTTTTGCGGATGTTAGTGAATGCATCTTTAGTGGACTGGGAGTTTGGGTTGTTCAGACACAATTTGTGAAGCTTGTGCTTTTCGTCTAATAGTTTTCTGATCTCAGTACTGTTTTCATCAAACCAGTCCTGATGCTTTCTCTCCATAGGACCGAGTATGTTTAATGCTGTACTATAGATAGCTTCTTTGAAGCATTCCCAGCTTTATTCTACATTTGATTCAGTTAGAACGGTGGACTTGAGGCAGTTCTCTATTGCATCTGCAAGCGACTTTTCAGTTTTGTCATCTGCTAAGCTGGCAGTGTTTAGCCTTTTTAGGGGTTTTGATTTTTGCGGACGTCTCTTTGGTTGGATATGAATGTTTAGTTTTGTGATGATGAGGCGGTGGTCTGTTCCACATTCTGCACCACAGCAAGATTTGGTGACACGAATGTCCTGACGGTCAGATTGTCTGGTGATGACGTAGTCTATGAGGTGCCAGTGTCTTGAGCGGGGATGCATCCAGGAAGTTCGCTTTCTCATTGGGAGACTGAATATTGTGTTCGATATGAGCAGCTTGTGTTCAGCACAGATCTGGAGTAGTAATAATCCGTTGCTGTTGCATTGACCTATCCCAAATTTGCCTGAGAGTCCTTTCCAGATGTGATGGTCGGAGCCGACTCTTGCGTTGAAGTCACCGAGAATGAGTAGCTTTTCTGTTTTTGGAATATCAAGTAAGGTGGAGTTTAGTTCTTCGTAAAACTTTGCTATGACATCATCTGGGTTGATCATGGTGGGTACGTAACAGCTAACAATGGAAATATGTTTCTTTCCGTTTTGTAAAGGCAGCTTTAGGGTCATGAGCCTATCACTAATTCCTTTGGGAGGCCCGACTAGTTTGGACACTATTGATGTTTTTATGACAAAGCCGACTCCAGATTCACGTCGTACTTCAGTGCTTCTACCGCTCCAGAAGAAAGTATATCCAGCTCCTTTTTCGCAGAGTTCACCTTCATCTGCAAGCCGAGTCTCGCTTAGTGCTGCTATGTCTATGTTGTATCTGTGGAGCTCCCTGGCTACTAGTGCAGTTCGTCTTTGTGGTCTATCAGATGTGTCGTTGTCAAGTAGTGTGCGCACATTCCATGTGCCTATGGTAAGAGGAACTATCATCGTCTTTTTCTTTAAATTACGACCGCTTGAGTAGGGTTCCCGCCAACTGCGGTAGGCTGGCTAGGGTAGTTTTGAGCAGGCAATTTTTGGGGCACCTTTTCTAGCCCTGTCCTCATGCTATGAAGGTGAGAAGTGCACTCCTAAATAGGGCTGCTCAGCCACTCAGGGGGCTGCCGGACTCCACTGCTGCTCTGTGTCAGTGGTGAACGACCATATGGCCTGAGCCGCCTGTGTGCAGGGTTGCAGCTACGGCTTCCAGTGTGCCCACACCTACCACTTCACTGCTTGCCTGTCGCCACAGGACTTTGGTTTGGTTTGGTTGGGGGGAGGATGACAAGTGACTTGCGCTGGAATTTGGATTAAAGTGAGGAGGATTCGCGCAACACGTTGACCTCACTCTCTCGCCCTAAAGCCCGTCCTTTTCAGGAAGCAAGATTTGGTCAAGACGTCCGGGGACAAGTTTGGGTGCAGTGGATGACCAGAGACTTTCTGTGTGTCTTGTCCTGCTCTTGAGTACTCCACAGCACTGTGCTGGTACTTGCCATTCTGTCCGATTAGTCTAATTTTGTGACGTTACGCACAGGCCGCCAAGCCCAGACTTCACATGCTAGGTTTGACAGAACCTCAGTGTACTGAGTGCCATGGACACGTCAGAGACCCTCTACCTGGTTTAGCCGGCCAGTCAAAGCCGTTTCCGGGGTGTGGCCGCTGCGCATGCTACAGCTTCTGGGAGCCACAGGTGAGAGTTGGGTACCGAGTGGGGACCAAGAGTGAGCCAAGTTACCCTCAAAAAGAGAGTACGACTGCCTGTCCACTAGAGGTGCTACCCCTCCTAGTAGATACCCCATACACCCCATTTATTAACTAACTCATTGAATAGCATAGGCCTACTGATTCAAATGTTTTTAAAAAAGAATTTTGATACAAACTTCGTTTTAGTTATAAGTTTAAAAAATAACGAACTAATTTTATAACGCACAGTTTTGACTTAACCTCATTTTAGGGGCCTACACTTGACAGTCTAAATAAGACTAAATAGAACCCAGATCTAGATATATATATATATATATATAGGCCTATATATATATATAATATATATATATATATATATATATATATATATATATATATATATATATATATATATATATATATATATATATATAAATGTATTGATAATTTGAACATAATGTTAATTATTAAGACAATAACTTATCTTCTGACAGCTTATGAATGCAGATTTAATTATTATGTAAACAATAGCATCACATTAAGAAATAAATCGGATACGAACAGCCTAGTACTCCATTACCCGATAACAATTAAAAGGCCTGCTATTATTCATGATTATGACATTGGCCTAGGTCTAGTCATTTGAAGATTAAACATGTAAATTCATACGATTTCTAGTCTAGATATAGTAGATTCTAGATCTATATCAAAATTCTATATCTAGATCTAGATAAAGTGCGAAGTTCGAGCGCATTAAGCCCGCTGACAGTAATTTTCAAGTTTGGATTTTTATAGCACCGTAACGGTCTGACCTATGAAAAAACTGATGGTATCTCTGAATTCCTCGTCCTTTTTTCTATAAAAATAGATTGGATTTAATGTATCACTAGGCTTGGTTAAAATTAAATACGAAGTCAAAGAGGTGTAGGGTAAGTATCGCCAAGCGTACTTTTCCTCGAGCGTATTTTTCCCCAGTTAGTAAGCTCGATCGGGTTGATGGAAGGTTCGAGCAGATCAAAGAAAATATATCTAAAAACATGTTTTAATATTTAATTTTTACAATGAAGTCATTTTCTTTTTACTCCAGCGCAAGAACACCATCCATTGCACCATTTCCCACCCTCCACAACTTCAAATAGTCTCTTTGAGCTGATGAGCCATCAGACTTAAAAATAGCCTTAATCCCATTACCCATTTCCTTCACTACCGGGTAGTAAAAAAGAATAATTCCACACCTCCTGAGTTTGACCTCACCATGAACTTAGCCTTTACAAGGAAAAGGAAATAGTATGTGTCGGAAGTAAAGAAAAAAGGTGCATGCGCAGTAGCAATATAGTAGTAATTTGGTAAACATTCAAATAAAAAAGTTATAGCAATAAAAAGTGAACTGTTCGAACCTCTTGTCAAATCGGGACTGCTCGAACTTCGCACTTTACTAGATCTAGACTTAGATATAGAGTGATTAATATAGACTTAGGACTTAGATTTAGATCTAACTCTAGACTCTAGATTTAGACTTAGATCTATTTCTAGATCTAGACTTAAATTAGATCTAGTTCTAGACCTAGACTTAGAATTTGAATCTAGAGTTAGATCTAAAACTAGGTCTAGATCTAGCTAAATCTATATCTAGTTTGTATGACAAATGACGATGGAGATATTAATTTTTATTTGCGAGGGGAAAGTCTTGTTAAAGTAGGTCAAGAATTATTTTTTTTTCGTGTTGCCAATTTATCTAATTTTGTTAGAAGAATAAATATTTTTTAGTTTCTCTTTATTACATGTAACATGTTATTAATTTTGAATGTATGGATAAGATTAATAATTATTATTTTAAAAAATATAAGTGTACGCTAAATGAATATATGGAGATGCTTAGGCTGAGGGATAAAGCACTAGGAACCGGAAGTCCCGTGTTTAAATCCTGGTGAAGATTCTAGGTGGACCACTTCGGGGGCCGATTTTGAATTTGTGTTTCCACACAAACTGTCTGTGTAACCTTGTTTTAAATTTTGCAAATTTATTTATAGTCGATGACAATTCACGAATCAAACAAAATATTAACCAGTTAATTAATCAATTCGTGGTTATTAATAAATTTTGTTTAATTTTAAAAAAGGGAGTTGAATATTGCAGCATTGAGGAATATAGCAGTTGTGTTTCGGTTCTTCAATGTTGATAAGCTTTGGGTTTTTTTAAGTTTTTTTTTATATATTTTACTTGTTTCTAGTTTTTATCTTCCCCTTGATACATTTTTTTTGTTCAAAGTGACCTGGATTTCGTCTCTTGCAGGAGTAATGTCGCCTAACCTAACAATATCAGGTCAGGCCAGTGCTGACCAACACTTTTCAGCTTGTGAGACATAAAAATGTCAAAGACGCGCTGAGTCACCTCATAATGAGAGTTGAGCTCAACAGAACCTCAGCCTTTGTAACTTCATTATGCACTGTGGCTGAAGTTTCAAGGTGCTGGACAGCAACAGAACCTCAGCCTTTGTGACTTCATTATGCACTGTGGCTGAAGTTTCAAGGTGCTGGACAGCAACAGAACCTCAGCCTTTGTAACTTCATTATGCACTGTGGCTGAAGTTTCAAGGTGCTGGACAGCAACAGAACCTCAGACTTTGTGACTTCATTATGCACTGTGGCTGAAGTTTTAAGGTGCTAGACAGCAACAGAACCTCAGCCTTTGTGACTTCATTATGCACTGTGGCTGAAGTTTCAAGGTGCTGGACAGCAACAGAACCTCAGACTTTGTGACTTCATTATGCACTGTGGCTGAAGTTTCAAGGTGCTGGACAGCAACAGAACCTCAGCCTTTGTGACTTCATTATGCACTGTGGCTGAAGTTTCAAGGTGCTGGACAGCAACAGAACCTCAGCCTTTGTAACTTCATTATGCACTGTGGCTGAACTTTTAAGGTGCTGGACAGCAACAGAACCTCAGCCTTTGTAACTTCATTATGCACTGTGGCTGAAGTTTCAAGGTGCTGGACAGCAACAGAACCTCAGCCTTTGTAACTTCATTATGCACTGTGGCTGAAGTTTCAAGGTGCTGGACAGCAACAGAACCTCAGCCTTTGTAACTTCATTATGCACTGTGGCTGAAGTTTCAAGGTGCTGGACAGCAACAGAACCTCAGCCTTTGTAACTTCATTATGCACTGTGGCTGAAGTTTCAAGGTGCTGGACAGCAACAGAACCTCAGCCTTTGTAACTTCATTATGCACTGTGGCTGAAGTTTCAAGGTGCTGGACAGCAACAGAACCTCAGCCTTTGTAACTTCATTATGCACTGTGGCTGAAGTTTCAAGGTGCTGGACAGCAACAGAACATCAGCCTTTGTGACTTCATTGTGCACTGTGGCAGAAGTTTCAAGGGTCCACCACCTCACGTGCCGGATTTGATCCGCGGGTCATAGGTTAGGGGTCACTAAGTCATACTAGTTTATGGAACTCGTTATTCACCGAGACCAATTTCAACAAGAAATTAAAGATCTAGATGTCGAAATGGTAAGAGGGTGAGAGAGACAGACAGACAGACAGACAGAGAGAGAGACAAAAATAGAACCAGAGAGAAAGACAGAGAGAGTGTGACAGAGAGACAGAGAATGATAGAGAGATAGAGCTAAAGAGACTGAAAGAGAAAGAGCCAGAGAGAAAAAAAGAGAGTGATAGAGAGATAGTGATAAAAAGAGAGTCAGAGAGAGAGAGAGACTAGATTTACTTTAAGCATTACTTAAAGTACGCTAACCTCTCACGAATGTTCAATGGTGTTACAAATGCTGATTCATTTCATTTATTTCTGTGATTACAAAATGGATTTGAAAAAAAAAGGCAACTTTTTTTCTCGTATCGTGGTAAACACTTCCGGTCTATGACGTCGTTGTGTCTAATCTAAACAGAACAATTTATCAATAGGCGGGGGCGTAACATCATGTGTGTGTGTGTGTGTGTGTTTGACGTGTAAAAATAGCACTTCTATTTTTAGAAGCTGCCCTTCTAATGGCATTACACGTCTGTCATTATTGACAAAAAGAAAAAGGTTTTTTAGATTGTGAGTTTCAAAATGAGGCTCTAGAGGCCCGAGAAATATTAAAAGTCCAATAATAAGTAGAAAGATATATGGATGAGAATAAATGAAATCGTCTGGCTACCTGTCAAAAGGGCTTGGCTACGTCACGGGGACTTGAGTTTGAAACTGAGCGCCTAAAGCGCGTAAAACCTACAAGATACCCCCCCCTCCCCATCCCCACTGGTCCACAAAAGAGATTGGACCATAGCGCACTGAGCATGCTGGGAGCATAAAAGTTTCGCTTTATAAAAGTGACATAAAATAATAATTAGCGGAAAGATAATGGCAATAATGTTTAGAACTCTCTTAGCATAATAATTAATAAGACGAAAGATCTAATCTCAATAATAAGGGAAAAGATGTAAGCTGATAAAGAAAAGAACAATCTAAGCCCAATACTAAGAGAAAAGAGAAGGTCAACGTTAAAAAGAAAAAAGAGACATGAGCCCGAAGAGTGGGAGATTCAAGCCCAACCCTAAAGAGAAAAAAGGTACATGAGTCCGAAGAGTGGGAGATTCAAGCCCAACCCTAAAGACAAAAAAGGTACATGAGTCCGAAGAGTGGGAGATTCAAGCCCAACCCTAAAGACAAAAAAGGTACATGAGTCCGAAGAGTGGGAGATTCAAGCCCAACCCTAAAAAGAAAAAAGAGACATGAGCCCGAAGAGTGGGAGATTCAAGCCCAACCCTAAAGAGAAAAAAGGTACATGAGTCCGAAGAGTGGGAGATTCAAGCCCAACCCTAAAAAGAAAAAAGAGACATGAGCCCGAAGAGTGGGAGTTTCAAGCCCAACCCTAAAGAGAAAAAAGGTACATGAGCCCGAAGAGTGGGAGATTCAAGCCCAACCCTAAAGAGAAAAAAGGTACATGAGTCCGAAGAGTGGGAGATTCAAGCCCAACCCTAAAGAGAAAAAAGGTACATGAGTCCGAAGAGTGGGAGATTCAAGCCCAACCCTAAAAAGAAAAAAGAGACATGAGCCCGAAGAGTGGGAGTTTCAAGCCCAACCCTAAAGAGAAAAAAGGTACATGAGCCCGAAGAGTGGGAGATTCAAGCCCAACCCTAAAGAGAAAAAAGAGACATGAGCCCGAAGAGTGGGAGATTTAAGCCCAACCCTAAAGAGAAAAAAGAGACATGAGCCCGAAGAGTGGGAGATTCAAGCCCAACCCTAAAGAGAAAATAGACATGAGCCCGAAGAGTGGTAGATTCAAGCCCAACCCTAAAGAGAAAAAAGAGACATGAGCCCGAAGAGTGGGAGATTCAAGCCCAACCCTAAAGAGAAAATAGACATGAGCACGAAGAGTGGGAGATTCAAGCCCAACCCTAAAGAGAAAAATGGTACATGAGCCCGAAGAGTGGGAGATTCAAGCCCAACCCTAAAGAGAAGAAATGTACATAAGCCCGAAGAGTGGGAGATTCAAGCCCAACCCTAAGGAGAAAAAGGTACACGAGACCAAAGAGTGGGAGATTCAAGCCCAACCCTAAAGAGAAAAAAAGAGACATGAGCCCGAAGAGTGGGAGATTTAAGCCCAACCCTAAAGAGAAGAAAGGTACATAATCCCGAAGAGTGGGAGATTCAAGCCCAACCCTAAGGAGAAAAAGGTACATGAGCCCGAAGAGTGGGAGATTCAAGCCCAACCCTAAAGAGAAAAAAGAGACATGAGCCCGAAGAGTGGGAGATTCAAGCCCAACCCTAAAGAGAAAAAAGAGACATGAGCCCGAAGAGTGGGAGATTCAAGCCCAACCCTAAAAAGAAAAAAGAGACATGAGCCCGAAGAGTGGGAGATTCAAGCCCAACCCTAAAGAGAAAAAAGAGACATGAGCCCGAAGAGTGGGAGATTCAAGCCCAACCCTAAAGAGAAAAAAGGTAAATGAGCCCGAAGAGTGGGAGATTCAAGCCCAACCCTAAAGAGAAAAAAAGAGACATGAGCCCGAAGAGTGGGAGATTCAAGCCCAACCCTGAAGAGAAAAAAGGTAAATGAGCCCGAAGAGTGGGAGATTTAAGCCCAACCCTAAAGAGAAGAAAGGTACATAATCCCGAAGAGTGGGAGATTCAAGCCCAACCCTAAGGAGAAAAAGGTACATGAGCCCGAAGAGTGGGAGATTCAAGCCCAACCCTAAAGAGAAAAAAGAGACATGAGCCCGAAGAGTGGGAGATTCAAGCCCAACCCTAAAGAGAAAAAAGAGACATGAGCCCGAAGAGTGGGAGATTCAAGCCCAACCCTAAAAAGAAAAAAGAGACATGAGCCCGAAGAGTGGGAGATTCAAGCCCAACCCTAAAGAGAAAAAAGAGACATGAGCCCGAAGAGTGGGAGATTCAAGCCCAACCCTAAAGAGAAAAAAGGTAAATGAGCCCGAAGAGTGGGAGATTCAAGCCCAACCCTAAAGAGAAAAAAAGAGACATGAGCCCGAAGAGTGGGAGATTCAAGCCCAACCCTGAAGAGAAAAAAGGTAAATGAGCCCGAAGAGTGGGAGATTCAAGCCCAACCCTAAAGAGAAAAAAGAGACATGAGCCCGAAGAGTGGGAGATTCAAGTCCAGAGAAAGAGACATGCAAACGTATCTAAAGAAAAAGAAAAATGAAACCAAACTATATAACATTGAGAGCCATAACTAAGTTTGTTAAGTTTGTTTATATTTATTTGTCTAGTTTACAATAATGAATTGCTTTAGTAGTTCGGTTTATTTTTGCGACAGTTGTACGTAGACAATCTAAACAACCACTTCTCACTGTATACAGTTACATTTTTTCTCCAGGTTTTGTTTACAATTGGAGAAATTCTTGTTAGAACTATAAACAATAATACTAGTCAAACATCTAAGCCAATTATTGTCTTAGTTAGCTAGGCTTATCCTTAGCTTGCTCAATTATAAAAAAAAAAAAATAGTCAACCGGCGGCGTAGCATGCGCGCTATTTTGCAGGGCCGGCCTTAGGCCACTGCAACCTATGCGACCGCAGTGGGCCCCGCACTTTCATAGGACCCGCACTTTCATAGGACCCGCGCTAATTCTAGATGTATAAATTATTAAATTAAACCATTTTATAACTTATAACAGACAACTCACTCTGTCTGTCTGTCTGTCTGGCCAAAAGTTTGTACACGTTTTCTCTCCTACACCCAATCTCGGATCAAGCTGAAATTTTCACAATTATTTCTTTTACCTGACAACACAAGAATAAAAATAAATAAAAAATAACCAATTAGTTAATTAACTATTGGTAATCAATTATTTTGTTTGGTATCTCAAACAAGGGAAAGAAATTGTACTTGACTGAAGTGGTGGTATAAGCTGAATTACTCCACTTTATAGATTGACGTCTAGGGCTTAGTGAACACAAAGATGAAATAAAAACAATAGATAACTCTACAATCTTCCATGCTCAAAGACTCTTCGCTAGTAGAGTGGTTGCCGTGTTGGCCTAAGAAGCTGAGAAGGCTTTAGCCCACTTGTTCGAATTCAGGTCGTTCCTTTTTTTTCTAAATACATTTAAAAAGCGATCACCCAGATACCCAGTTCTTTCTCCCCCTACCAATTTCCAAGTGGTCCAGACAAGTGATAGGATCATAGCGTATTGAAAAAGCTAAAAGCATGAAATTGCGCTAAACAAAAACAATTGGTTTAAAAATATTTCTAATCACACAGATGTATTATTGTTGGTCTTGATCTATTACAAATTTAATTACGTGATTGATTCAAAGTAAATTCAAACTATTGATACACTTAATATAATTTTTTGTTGTATTTTGTTTGTTGTATATTTACCTTGAACGCTAATTCATAATAATAAATAATTTAAAAAATTCTTAATCCCTCAAAAAAAAAAGGATCCTGCCGAAACTGAACACTTTCGTTTAGTCGAGTGTTTACAATATACATCAATGTAATGAGATTGAAAACCTTTTTATTTGTTCCCTGGTGTCGCGCCCCAGGGGAGCGGCCATGGATGCTCTAATCGATACAGTTGCTTATGTAGAAATACTGAGCTTGTTAAACGCTGTCATGTTAGTGCAGCCCGAGAAAGTATGAGGATATCTTCACAGTAAATAACTTCATTAACTTCTTTTTTTTTCAGTCTTGCTACAAGGAGACATTGATTATTCACACCAATATATAACGTTGAGTAGTACAGGCCAGAGGACCGGAGTAAGTGATTGGAAGAGGGCTGGGGGTGGGGGGGCTCCATCTCTGGGTAGGCCTACTGTTAGTTCAGCTCTTATCAAAAGATATATCTGGGCACTAGGGCCTACTGTTAGTTCAGCTCTTATCAAAAGATATATCTGGGCACTAGGGCCTACTGTTAGTTCAGCTCTTATCAAAAGATATATCTGGGCACTAGGGCCTACTGTTAGTTCAGCTCTTATCAAAAGATATATCTGGGCACTAGGGCCTACTGTTAGTTCAGCTCTTATCAAAAGATATATCTGGGCACTAGGGCCTACTGTTAGTTCAGCTCTTATCAAAAGATATATCTGGGCACTAGGGCCTACTGTTAGTTCAGCTCTTATCAAAAGATATATCTGGGCACTAGGGCCAGAATGCACAGAGTGCAAAAATAAATTTTAAAAAGATACACCAGATTGGCAAATTACTTTTTAAATTATATAAATAATATATTTATAGAGAGAGAGACAGACGTGCACAATTCAGACAGACAGACAGACAGATAGATAGATAGATAGATACACAGATAGATAGATAGATAGATAGATAGATAGATAGATAGATGCTGACTCAGCAAACATTTCATTCACCTACTGCAAAGACAGAAGTACTAGTCAAATGTCATGGCTCCGTAGAGTTATTTAAAAGACAGAAGTACTAGTCAAATGTCATGGCTCCGTAGAGTTATTTAAAAGACAGACTTACTTACTTAGACTTAGGTCCTCCCGCGCCGTTCGGCGCATTGGGCGGCAAGCTGTCTCCATAATGATCTGTCACTGGCAATGTCTGGAGCCTCCTCCCATCTGGTGTCCACTGTTCTGAGGTCCTCCATGAAGGTGTGTCGCCAGGTAATACGAGGACGTCCCTGTTTGCGCTTTCCTCGTTTTGGCTTCCAGGTTATCGCAACTCTTGGTGTGCGTAATTCATTTTGACGTAGAACATGTCCCGCAAACCTCATGCGACGCTCAGTCACAACCTCACTAAGTGTTCGACTCCCAGTTCGGCATAGGATTTCCTTGTTTGAGATCCGGTCTGTGTAACTGACTCCCAAAATCCGTCTCAGCCATCTCTGTTGAGCCACATTTAGTCTTTTCTCAATTTTGACAGATGACTTCCACGTCTCACATGCATATGTAGCAGTTGGAATGACGATTGTGTTGAGAAGGTGTATTTTTGTCTCGAGTCCAATGGCTTGGCTAGTCCAAATAGGCTGCAGCCTTTGGAAAATGCTCCCTGCCTTTCCTATTCGACATGCTACATCATGGTAAGCATCTCCATCATTTGTTATGATGCTGCCAAGGTACGTGAACTTGTCCAGCTCTTCAAGCTTTGACTCGCCAAGTCTGATGGGGACACCCTTTGCCTTATATCCCACTCGCATAATTTTAGTCTTATCCAAGTTTATGCGGAGGCCAATTTTGGGTGCCTCTCTGTCTAGGCTCTCCGTCATTTCTTGAATGCATTTATTTGTAGCCCCGAGTAGTGCAACATCATCAGCAAAGTCCAAGTCCATCAATCGGAGTTGTTCATGCCATGGAATACCAAAGGCAGTCTGGTTCATTGCTCTCCTCATTATGTAGTCGATGGCTAGGAGGAAAAGGAAGGGAGATAAGATGCACCCCTGTCTCACACCTGTCTCGATTGTAAAAAACTCTGTTGTTCCCTCTTCTGTTTTAATGCAGCAACTAGACTGACTGTAAAGGCGTCGTAGGATCTGGACGAATTTTTCTGGGATACCGTATTCTCTAACTATTTTCCATAGTGATTCTCGGTGGACACTATCAAACGCTTTTTTGAAGTCCACAAAACTGATCATTAGCCGTTGTTGGTACTCAAGACTTTGTTCTATGATATTTCGTAAAACGAAAATCTGCTCTGTACATGATCTGCCTCTTCGGAAGCCTGCTTGTTCTTCTCTGAGCCTTTCATCTACAGACTGTTGAAGCCGTCTCAACAAAACAGTGCTGAAAACTTTGCCTGGGACAGAGAGGAGAGTAATGCCCCTCCAGTTGTTGCAATCTGCCAAGTTGCCCTTTTTTGGAAGCTTTACAATCACTCCCTTTTGCCAGTCCTCTGGGACTTTTGAAGTTCGCCAACAGAGATTTAAGAGATCAGTCATTCTGTTAACAATGCACTGTCCCCCATATTTTAGCATTTCTGCTGATATCATGTCTAGTCCTGGTGCTTTGTTATTCTTTAGCACTGCTATGGCCATGGTAACCTCCTCAGCAGTTATTGGGTCTGTCTTGACCTTGAGATCATTGTCTGGAGAGGGGTCCTTGAATATGTAAGTTAGGTCTGGCGACAGTTGGTTAAGGGTCTCTTTAAAGTGCTCTACCCATCTTGCATCCTGTTCTTCTTTGGTTAACAAAGTTTTGCCTTGCTTGTCTTTTATTGGTGCCCCATGTCCACTCTTTGCTCCAGTGAGATCTCGGACAATACGATGGAGGGTTTTTGTGTCATTTCTGCTTGCAGCTGCTTGTGCCTCTTGTCCCTTCTGCTCAATCCAGTCCCGTTTATCTTGCCGACAGCTTCTCTTTACTTTCAGATCTGCTTCCCTATAGGCTTCTTCCGCTAGGCTGCGATCCTGTGTTTCATTTTTCTGATCTCGTCTACGTTTGGCCTCTTTCCTCTCATCTATCAATTTCCATGTTCTGTCTTGTATCCACCGTTCCTTGTATGAGCCTCGCCTCCTTCCGATAACTTCTTCCGCGCACCCAATAGTGGTATCTTTGAAGTTGGCCCACTCTTCTTCAAGGGTCAATATATCTGCAAGAGCCTCAAAGCGGTTCGTTAGTTTCAATTGGAACTGTGCTGCAGTATTGCCGTCTTTAAGCTTCTCTACATTAAATGGGCGGGGTCGTGTGGTTTGTTTTGGTTGGCGTTTCAATCGGAGCTTACATTTGCCACTGACAAGGTAGTGGTCTGAGCCGATATCAGCTCCTCTGCGGGTCCGCACGTCTAACAGAGATGACCTCCATCGTTTGGAGATGCAAATGTAATCTATCTCGTTGAAGGTTTCTCCATTTGGTGATCGCCATGTTTTTTTGTGTATTTGTTTGTGCTTAAAATATGTGTTTCCAATTGAAAGGCTGTTGGATGCGCAGAGAGAAATCAAGCGCTCGCCATTATCACTGATGTTTTCTGCAGAGCCATATGGTCCCATTACATATTCAAAGCCAGTTCGGTTGGGATTGATTTTGGCGTTAAAGTCTCCCATCAGTAGAATTAGGTCGTGAGTAGGTGTTTCATCAAGAGTGGTTTGTAGTTGATTATAGAAATGATCTTTGATGGTATCTTCTGCATCCTCTGTAGGAGCATAAGCTTGGATGGTAGTGACTTTAATTTGCTTTGTTTGGAGTCGAGCTGTAATGATGCGGTCACTGACCGGCTTCCAAGCAATTAGCGCTGAAGCTGCTATTTTAGACATGATGATTCCTACACCACCAATGTGCTCCTTGTCAGGGCCTGAATATATTATTGTCTTGCCATCATTGATTATTTGTCCACTTGATGTCCACCGCATCTCGCAGATCCCAAGGATGTCCAGCCGGTAAGAGTCAAACTCTCTTAAAAGTTGGGCCAGTTTACCGCATTGATTCAGGGTTCTTACATTCCACGTGCCTATAAGAGTCGGTTTCCTTGCGTTGAAAGGCTTGCCATGTATCAGGTATTGGACTTCCAGTTGGCTTTGATCCAAAACCGTCATCAGGGTTTGGCCGCCCTCGCCGCATGTATAGTTTTCATTATGTGTCGAGTTTGCCGTTTCTGTAGCAATAGTGGTTTTACAGGGTGGGGTCGCTAGCCCCACGCCAAACCCTCCTCCTTTCTCACCCGGGCTTGGGACCGGCATATGGCGGAAGTACTATATGGCGAAAGACAGAAGTACTAGTCTAATGTCATGGCTCCGTGGAGTTATTTCGACACGCCCTTCTCCTTTTTTCTCATTATAGTAAACACTAGTGGATAAAAATTACTTCACGATGCCATGTACCCCTCCCTTTGAGAACCTTTTAATGTGGTAAACACTGGTGGGCGAGAGTTATACGATAAACAACCGCGTACCCGAATAGAACCCCCCAGTCGACATAAACACTGGGGAGGGGGAGGTATTACGAGTACTCCACTAGAAACTCCATCCCCACCCCCAACTGTGATAAAATTGGTGCAGTGGCATGTCGTTAGATCGACCCAAACCTTTACGTAAGCCAGAAGTAAGTTTGACACTTCATTGAACTCGTTAGTAACGAAATATCACTATTGTGTCACGTGGTTCTAATTGTCCAACCATGTCACAATATCGACAACACTAACTAGTCAGATTTGAGCAGACCCAGAATCTAGGGAGTTGTGTCTTTTTAATTTGTCTAGCTTTTCACAAAGCTTCTATCAACTCACTGTGTCTTACTGTCTGGTCAAAAGTTTGTGCACGTTATTTCTCCCACACCCAATCTCGGATCAAGCTGAAATTTCGCTAAATTATTTCTTTTACCTGACAACACATGAATCAGTAAAAAAAAAAAACAACAAACCAATTATTTAATTAACTATCGGTAATTAATTATTTAGTTTGGTATCTTGAACAAGGGAAAGAAATCGTATTTAACAGATTTGATGGTATAAGTTGAATTAGTCCCCTTAAGGATTCTTGAGCCCAGAGTGAACGCTTTCTAAGCGTTTGAAAAACGATCCTGTAAACATTCACCAAAATACCCCCCCCCCTTTCTTCACCCTCCCCCTCCTTTCCCAACTGGTCCAGACAAGTGATAGGATCATTGAGAAAGCAAAAAGCTAAATAAAAACAATTTATTACAAATATTTCTAATCGCACAGATTTATTATGTCTAGCCGCACTGTATATATAAGACTGATCCAAACTTATTGATACAATGATATGTCATATTTTATTTCCTTAAAGCTCTCAGACAGTTCTCAGTTCTACACAATGGAGACGAGACCTCAAATAATACATAGATTTGTATTTAGTATTTGTCTAGTATTACATTGCCGAAATGACATGTGACATAAAGAAAACAACACACAAAATAAAGAAAATGTTAAGTCATCCGAAAGAGCAAGGCCAACTTTAGTCATTGTATAAGATCACTTGTACACACGTGAAATGATACATTAATCAGTTATGTATCCACATTACACAAGAACGAGGGCTCACGCTTTCACACATTTCTCATTTCTACACAATTAGGTGGTGGCCTAAAAGAAATCATGCAAATTAAAAACAAAAGTAAACATCTTAGTAAAACGTAAGTAGCTTGTATAACAGAAACACTTTAGTTGTTATAACATTATTTAACAAACAAAATTGTTTGCATTAATGTTTTTAAAATGTACAGATACAATCACCCCCCTCACAAATATAGTCTCCCCTGTTTTTTTTTACTATTATTAGTGAATAATCGTAAGAAAGGTGTATTTTATGAAGAGAAAAAAATGCGTGCATAGTTAATTTCTTTCAGAAAAGAAAAAGGTAGTCGTTGCAGTATAACTTTGAAAGCTCTAAAATCGGATTTCCAATATCTTCCCCACTTTTGTTGAGATCTAAACGGGACAAACGGACGGGCGGACAAACCAAACAAAACTAATATCAGATATTCCCATTTTGGGGGCCGCTAAAAAATACATTTCATATCTTGAACTACATACATATGAGCATCTATGCTGGTGATGCTTTACTAAACAGTTAATTGACTGTTTGACACTTTTCGTCATTGTAAATTCTTCTCTTTCTATCACAAACACCTTAATGTTTCTTCTTTCATTCTGGCTACCGAATTCTTTCAATGCCAGCTCCAGGCGACGCCTTTGCTGTCAATGCTAGTGTTTCATCACATAAAATTGTGTCATAAGGCTTTCTACTGATCGATTATTTTATTATTATTTTTTTTTTGGTAATAATACAAATTAGCGAAATGTTTTGTTCATCTTTTTCTTTCAAAATACTTTTTCATTCGCTGTGATTAGAGATTTTTTTTTCAAATGAGAGCAAGAGACTTTGAGACCTTGAGACGTTTTTAATACGAAAAAATGTGTTCTAGTTTTTAAAAGATTGATTCTAGAGATATATGCATCATATTATCTGTTTAGTATTGCTAGCTGGTGAACTTTCTAGCGTAATATCTGTTTAGCCATGCTAGCTGGGAAACTTTCTATCGTATTATCTGTTTAGTATTGCTAGCTGTTGAACTTTCTATCGTAATATCTGTTTAGCCATGCTAGCTGGGAAACTTTCTATCGTATTATCTGTTGAGCCATGCTAGCTGGGGAACTTTCTATCGTATTATCTGTTTAGCCTTGCTATTTGGGGAACTTTCTATCGTGTTATCTGTTTAGCCGTGCTATTTGGGGAACTTTCTATCGTGTTATCTGTTAAACCCTGTTAGCAGGGAAACTTTCTATCGTATTATCTGTTTAGCCTTGCTAGCTGGGGAACTTTCTATCGTATTATCTGTTTAGCCTTGCTATTTGGGAAACTTTCTATCGTGTTATCTGTTAAACCCTGTTAGCAGGGAAACTTTCTATCGTATTATCTGTTTAGCCTTGCTATTTGGGGAACTTTCTATCGTGTTATCTGTTAAACCCTGTTAGCAGGGAAACTTTCTATCGTATTATCTGTTGAGCCATGCTAGCTCAAGAACTTTCTATCGTGTTATCTGTTAAGCCCTGTTAGCTGGGAAACTTTCTATCGTATTATCTGTTTAGCCTTACTAGTTGGGGAACTTTCTATCGTGTTATCTGTTAAACCCTGTTAGCTGGGGAACTTTCTATCGTATTATCTGTTTAGCCCTGTTAGCTGGGGAACTTTCTATCATGTTATCTGTTAAGCCCTGTTAGCTGGGGAACTTTCTATCGTATTATCTGTTTAGCCTTGCTAGTTGGGGAACTTTCTATCTTGTTATCTGTTAAACCCTGTTAGCTGGGGAACTTTCTATCGTGTTATCTGTTAAGCCCTGTTAGCTGGGGAACTTTCTATTGTATTATCTGTTTAGCCTTGCTATTTGGGGAACTTTCTATCGTGTTATCTGTCAAACCCTGTTAGCTGGGGAACTTTCTATCGTGTTATCTGATGAGCCCTGTTACTGGGGAACTTTCTATCGTATTATCTGTTTAGCCTTGCTAGTTGGGGAACTTTCTATCGTGTTATCTGTTAAGCCCTGTTAGCTGGGGAACTTTCTATCGTGTTATCTGTTAAGCCCTGTTAGCTGGGGAACTTTCTATCGTGTTATCTGTTTAGCCCTGTTAGCTGGAGAACTTTCTATCGTGTTATCTGTTAAGCCCTGTTAGCTGGGGAACTTTCTATCGTATTATCTGTTAAGCCCTGTTAGCTGGAGAACTTTCTATCGTGTTATCTGTTAAGCCCTGTTAGCTGGGGAACTTTCTATCGTGTTAGCTGGGGAACTTTCTATCGTGTTATCTGTTAAACCCTGTTAGCTGGATCGTATAATCCGCTAGCTATCACGTAGACTACTAAAGTTAAAAACACCGTTACACCATTGTCCAATATGGACATGCCTATTAAATGTGGTGATCTAGTTGTACAATTGTTTTTTCAGACACAGCGTCGGAACTCTTCATTGCGGAGACGTAAGCTGGAATGAGTTAGGAGTCAAGTGTTTGGTCAGATTCATTAGCTCAGTTTAATCTTTAAGTTACTGACAAAGTGCTCAGTGCTGGTTGGACAATATTAAAAAGTAGACCAACCAGTCCGTAATCTTTTTGATCTATTCGTGATGAATAAAGATACTTTCTTATATAATACAGACGTTACTTCAAAAAAGATGATTACGTCCTACGCGTCATGCATTCAGTCATTTTATCTTGTATTATGTGAATTTTAGAGGTAAAGAAAGCTTAGTTGAACAAAGAGATTTGAACGCAGAGTTTTACTTAAGTTGCCATCTTCAGTGATCAGCTTAACCTTACTGAATAAGTTTTGTAATTGCTTTTGTGTAGCGCAACTTTAAGTTTAGGCCGTCAAATGGAGTGAGTTGAAACATCGTACATCGTAGACCTACTTCAGAAACTTTTTTTTTTGTTGTTATTTTGGAGAGGAAGAATCTCAAGCCAAACATATAACACTTAACCCTTACATTTCTTTCCATAAACTTGCGCGGTTTCAATAGTTATATCTTATACAATTACAGACATTCCTTCAAGATAATCGCACCCTACCCGTAGCAAAAAATGAGATTTCAAAAAAAAAAAAAAAAGATTCCGTAAAATGACATTCCAGAACTCCCGTATATTTTGATATTTAGCACTCGCTTTGGTTTTCATCCAACACACATGTGTGACGTGAGTGTGTCGTGAGTGTGTCGTGAATTGGTTTATATCTCCCTCTTCTCCCCACTCTCCCAAGACCCCCCCCCCCATCTTTGCTCTTTCAATCTACTACAATCTGATAGACTACAATCTGATAGACTACAATATGATAGACTACAATCTGATAGACTATGTCAACAAGTCAAACAAAAACTGCTTGCGCTTGGAGCTCAACAATTCATTCTAGTTTAATGATTTGTTCTGCGTCTCTATCAGATAACAAAACCGTGTTATTTAGAAGCTATCTGTTTCTTCAATTTAAAAGCCTCCATCTGAATTATTAACGTGCTACCACAGTCTTAAGATTTCTGTTTCTCGTCGTTGCAACTCTCGTGGCTGAGAGATAGAGAAATGTGACATAACAGGAAGTCACGAGTATAACGTAGAATGAGGTGCTGTGTATATATTGACAAAGGAACCTACTTAATAAGTTTAGTATATTATAAACTTACCTTCAAAATTATAAGCTAACGGTGTTGTGGTTTTTCGAATAGCGTGTTCTCATGCTTCTATAGCATGCGCAGTAACAGTAGCGTACTTTAGTAAGCGGAGATTCTGGGCAGAATTTTTGTGGAAACACCTACCCTCTTCAAGCTACAATATAAATGCACTTCATAATGTTCATAAAACTAAAATCATGTTAAGTTAATCATTAATGTCATTTCCCTTATTTTTAGCAGTTTAGACCAATAGCTCGTCATCACATAGCAGACATGTGACGTGGCAACGACCTATCAGTCTAAACTGCCCACAAGCTGTGACGTTGCAGGCCAGTGTTGAGGTCTAGCTCTGCTCAGTCAATTGTCTGGTCCACTTACTGTGTAGACATGTTTATGTCTAGCTCTGCTCAGTCAATTGTCTGGTCCACTTACTGTGTAGACATGTTTATGTCTAGCTCTGCTCAGTCAATTGTCTGGTCCACTTACTGTGTAGACATGTTTATGTCTAGCTCTGCTCAGTCAATCGTCTGGTCCACTTACTGTGTAGACATGTTTATGTCTAGCTCTGCTCAGTCAATCGTCTGGTCCACTTACTGTGTAGACATGTTTATGTCTAGCTCTGCTCAGTCAATTTTCTGGTCCACTTACTGTGTAGACATGTTTATGTCTAGCTCTGCTCAGTCAATTGTCTGTTCCACTTACTGTGTAGACATGTTTATGTCTAGCTCTGCTCAGTCAATCGTCTGGTCCACTTACTGTGTAGACATGTTTATGTCTAGCTCTGCTCAGTCAATTGTCTGGTCCACTTACTGTGTAGACATGTTTATGTCTAGCTCTGCTCAGTCAATCGTCTGGTCCACTTACTGTGTAGACATGTTTATGTCTAGCTCTGCTCAGTCAATTGTCTGGTCCACTTACTGTGTAGACATGTTTATGTCTAGCTCTGCTCAGTCAATTGTCTGGTCCACTTACTGTGTAGACATGTTTATGTCTAGCTCTGCTCAGTCAATCGTCTGGTCCACTTACTGTGTAGACATGTTTATGTCTAGCTCTGCTCAGTCAATCGTCTGGTCCACTTACTGTGTAGACATGTTTATGTCTAGCTCTGCTCAGTCAATCGTCTGGTCCACTTACTGTGTAGACATGTTTATGTCTAGCTCTGCTCAGTCAAATGTCTGGTCCACTTACTGTGTAGACATGTTTATGTCTAGCTCTGCTCAGTCAATTGTCTGGTCCACTTACTGTGTAGACATGTTTATGTCTAGCTCTGCTCAGTCAATTGTCTGGTTCACTTACTGTGTAGACATGTTTATGTCTAGCTCTGCTCAGTCAATTGTCTGGTCCACTTACTGTGTAGACATGTTTATGTCTAGCTCTGCTCAGTCAATTGTCTGGTCCACTTACTGTGTAGACATGTTTATGTCTAGCTCTGCTCAGTCAATTGTCTGGTCCACTTACTGTGTAGACATGTTTATGTCTAGCTCTGCTCAGTCAATTGTCTGGTCCACTTACTGTGTAGACATGTTTATGTCTAGCTCTGCTCAGTCAATTGTCTGGTCCACTTACTGTGTAGACATGTTTATGGGATAAGCGTAGCCCCCTTTGGAATAAAAGCTCATTTGGAGGGAGTGGCAAGTGATTAATGCCACCCAGCCATAACAATCTACAATACATCTACATGTTCTTAAGTCTAGTTGATACTGATATCTACTGGGAATAGAGTAATTAACTTTTAATGTGTGTACTTTTGTAATGTCTACAGTGAATCATTAAACAAAACTGAAATCATAAACAGAGTCATTTGAAACCTATGCCTCAGATGCTTGAGTCATTTGAAATCTATGACTGAGATGTTTGCAATCAAGTAGAAGCTTCCAGTCTACCTCAAAGTCATCGATAAACTTACTTGGAAATCATCCATTTATGACGTCTGCACAAATGGGACGTTAGATGAGTACGACTCTAATAAACAAAAGAACGAAGCTTCAATGGAACGTTTGCGTGCACTTTGGCATCCTTTCTTTGTTTCGCTAGCTACAAGTACATGAGCGACTGTTGTGCTCAGATTTTAGCTCTGTTCCTTTCTTACCCACACAGTTTTACTTATTTACCAATATATTCAATGTAAGAGAAATACAAAACTGGAGGAACTTGTTTGTTTTATATGTTTTGGATGTTCCTTCAGAGTTGAAGATAATCACTGTCCTAGTCCAACCGTCCAGCTGGACGACTGGAGATGGCAGCGGGCAGGATGTGAACCCGGGACTGTCGAGACGACCGAACAACAGTCCAGCGCTCATACCGCATGGCCAGTGCTATATGTAGAACTACATAATGCACACAATAATTAGATACTAATGTTTGTAACTTCTCGCATGCTGAACACAGATTATATATAGGCCTACGCTTCTTCAAAATACTGACATTCAAAATAGAACTCCTTAGTAGTTACATCCAACACTATTTCTTTAATCGTCGACAAGAGGGGATTGGCTATTGCAATAAAAGGTGGGGTAATTTTAGACAATTTTAGACAATTATTACTTTTTTTTTAAATTCAATGTAAAAAAAAACATTATTTCGTTGAGGTGCTGAAAAAAAGTCACAAATTTTATCTCAAATGTTTGTAGTAAGTGTAATTGGCAATTTTTAGGGGCCCCCGAAAGAAGCTATTAGTTTTGTGTGAAATGTCTGTCCGTCCGTCACTCCTAAACTAGAAAAGATAGTGAAAATCTGACATCATTATATGTTAGTCCAAAGTTCTGATGCAAACAGCAACGTTTTTCTTTTCTAAAAGCGAAAAATCTAATTTTGTAAATCACTTATGCAAGCATTTTTTTCATAAAAATACACCACTTTTACAACTATTCACTATTAATAGTGACAAACACGCGAGGTGAGACAACTATCCACAGACAGTATAACATATTTATGCAAATGGTTTTAGACTTTTTTTTTAAATTATATTTTTTACATTGGTATTGCTACGTCATGAAAGTTTTGTCCAACTGCTACATGCACCCAAAAATAATGTTTAGTTTTTTTTTAAAAGAAAAAAATCTATTTAGTATGCATATAAGTTGGACATAACTTACAACAAGAATTAATAGGTAGATCTTCATATTATCGCGTGAACTGCAGTATCACATAATAGCCGGAGGGATTATTTTTTATTTCTATTTTTTTTTCTTGAGGATTTGAATAAGAGATTGACCCTTTACAAAACAATTAGATCAATTAGATATTCATTATAAGACATCAGATATGCTAGGTTCGCATTTAATTTCACATTCACTTTCACCTATTCTTTGGTCTGCTGGACCGCTGGGGCACCACACAAAATCGGTCAACCTTGTTTCTCCATTCTTCTCTGTCATTTGTCTTTGATAGAATTTCCTTCCGATGTTCTTTCTGAAAATATTGATACCTGCCTTTTTACCTGCCTGGTGGACCACTTCGGAAGCCGATTTTGAGTTTGTTTCCACACAAATTGTCTTTGTAACCTTGTTTAGAACTATTTAGATCTACAAGTCAATCATTTCAAAACTATTCAGATCTACAAGTCAATCACTTCGAAATTGTACATTTCTACACAATCATTTCAAAACTATTTAGATCTACAAGTCAATCATTTCAGAACTATTTAGATCTACAAGTCAATCATTTCAGAACTATTTAGATCTACAAGTCTATCATTTCAGAACTATTTAGATCTACAAGTCAATCATTTCAGAACTATTTAGATCTACAAGTCAATCATTTCAGAACTATTTAGATCTACAAGTCAATCATTTCAGAACTATTTAGATCTACAAGTCTATCATTTCAGAACTATTTACTTCTGGTTCTACAAATGAATTCAGTTCACATCACAAATGTGGTAGTTCGAGGCATGATCGCCAGTCGAATCGGGCCTTATAATGATTTTCCGACCATAAAATAAAGCAAACCTAGGTGGCACAGATAGCATTAGAGTAATGTGTTTGATATGATTATAAATCATAACATTTTTCAACTTTCCACTTTGTTTATACATTAACAGTGGCATGAATTTAAGATTAAAATTCTATGCTGGATGCCGTTAGATTTTGTAAAGTAAAAGTAGAATATCTTTGTAGGACAAACTAGTCGTTGTAAATATATATATAGGCCTATATGTCATTATGTTACCTGTGTGTCAGGTTTGATCAAGTTACAGGAGTATGGAAAGGAGGAGTCAACGAGGAAGTTGCAATATGGGAACCAAGAACGTCATAACTGGATGGTCCCTAACAACAAACTACGGTAAAAGTCACTAATCGATACGTACTTTACAGTTTTGATTGATTCAAATGTGACATTAGAACTAGCGGACTATTTGCACATGTTATATTTACTTAACGAAATGCTGCCAAGATTGTCTCATATTGTAAAACTTGTCTGTTCAACGAAGCAGACACAACGCTCGCTCTCTCTCTCTTTCTCTCTCTCTCTCTTTCTATCTTTCTCTCTCTCTCTCTCTCTCTCCATCTCTTTCATTCTGCTAATTGGGTACTAAAGATAGATAACTTTCTACCCGTTCTTAATGTGGCCGAGTGGTTAGGAGCAATAGAGAGACGCCAATCTGAGAATTCTCAGAACTCTGTCTTAGTGAGACTCTTTTTTTTCTCGAGAATTAATCCGCATTTATCTGTTTCCCATTCCATATAGAATTGTTCCGATACGATAATGTAACATTGTTCAAAGTTGTTTTAAAGCAACTCATATATGGCGTTATTGACCAACGGTCAGCAAATTGGAACAAGCATAATATAAAAAATCCTTTTAAAAAAACAAAGCTTATCTAAAGGGGAAGAACTCCGCCATTTAAATTGTGTCTATCAATAATGTAGAAGTTATTTCCCTTATTTGATATTTTTAAAAAATATTATTTACCAATATTTTTTTTAATTCGTTCATATTTTGTTAGGTTCATATTTTGTAAGGTACAATAAATAATTGTTAGAAGTATCATCTTGATCGAAGAATGCGTGAGAATGTGGTAGAAATAACGTTAACAATTATTTAAGGGAGCTAAACCCAATAAATTTAACCTATCTTTGAATACTGAAGGATTAGTATCTCTTGTTGGTATCAAACAAAATAATTAATTACCAGTAATTAATTGACTTTATTTGTATTATTGATTCATGTCTTGAATGTGCCAATAAATAATTGTGCCAAGTTTCAACTTAATCCGAGAATGGGTGAGGGAGAAATAACGTTTACACACTTTTTAACAGACAGACCGTTAGACAGAACGACAGACAGACAGTGAGATGATATAAGCTTTGTAATGGATTCCCCCGCCTAGGTAAAAAAAAAATAGCCTTGAGGGCAATCTTTCTGATCAATTTTTGGGTAGGTGGCAGCAATGGTCGAGGGGGTAAGTGCTCCACATTGTCATGATAGTCCTGTCATCATCCCATGCAGGAGGTTAGAACGTAAACCTTTTCATTGCTGAGGAAGCTTTCCAAGTGTTGTTCAATAAATAAATAAAACCATCAAGAATGGTGCCCCCCACCCCAAATTATCCAGAGATGTTGAAAGTAAAAAAAAAATGAAACATAAGGAACTGAGACCTGCAAAGCTCGAACAGAAATGATTCGGACCTTGAGACCTGCAAAGCTCGGACAGAAATGATTCGGACCTTGAGACCTGCAAAGCTCGAACAGAAATGATTCGGATCTTGAGACCTGCAAAGCTCGAACAGAAATGATTCGGACCTTGAGACCTGCAAAGCTCGAACAGAAATGATTCGGACCTTGAGCCCTGCAAAGCTCGAACAGAAATGATTCGGACCTTGAGCCCTGCAAAGCTCGAACAGAAATGATTCGGACCTTGAGCCCTGCAAAGCTCGAACAGAAATGATTCGGACCTTGAGACCTGCAAAGCTCGAACAGAAATGATTCGGACCTTGAGACCTGCAAAGCTCGAACAGAAATGATTCGGACCTTGAGACCTGCAAAGCTCGAACAGAAATGATTCGGACCTTGAGACCTGCAAAGCTCGAACAGAAATGATTCGGACCTTGAGACCTGCAAAGCTCGA
This sequence comes from Biomphalaria glabrata, assembly GCF_947242115.1. Classification (NCBI taxonomy): domain Eukaryota; kingdom Metazoa; phylum Mollusca; class Gastropoda; family Planorbidae; genus Biomphalaria; species Biomphalaria glabrata. The sequence goes on from NC_074716.1 coordinate 19,443,731, forward strand.
ACAGAAATGATTCGGACCTTGAGACCTGCAAAGCTCGAACAGAAATGATTCGGACCTTGAGACCTGCAAAGCTCGAACAGAAATGATTCGGATCTTGAGACCTGCAAAGCTTAAACAGAAATGATTCGGACCTTGAGACCTGCAAAGCTCGAACAGAAATGATTCGGACCTTGAGACCTGCAAAGCTCGCACAGAAATGATTCGGACCTTGAGACCTGCAAAGCTCGAACAGAAATGATTCGGACCTTGAGCCCTGCAAAGCTCGAACAGAAATGATTCGGATCTTGAGACCTTCAAAGCTTAAACAGAAATGATTTGGACCTTGAGACCTGCAAAGCTCGAACAGAAATGATTCGGACCTTGAGACCTGCAAAGCTCGAACAGAAATGATTCGGACCTTGAGACCTGCAAAGCTCGAACAGAAATGATTCGGACCTTAAGCCCTGCAAAGCTCGAACAGAAATGATTCGGACCTTGAGCCCTGCAAAGCTCGAACAGAAATGATTCGGACCTTGAGCCCTGCAAAGCTAGAACAGAAATGATTCGGACCTTGAGACCTGCAAAGCTCGAACAGAAATGATTCGGACCTTGAGACCTGCAAAGCTCGAACAGAAATGATTCGGACCTTGAGACCTGCAAAGCTCGAACAGAAATGATTCGGACCTTGAGACCTGCAAAGCTCGAACAGAAATGATTCGGACCTTGAGACCTGCAAAGCTCGAACAGAAATGATTCGGACCTTGAGACCTGCAAAGCTCGAACAGAAATGATTCGGACCTTGAGCCCTGCAAAGCTCGAACAGAAATGATTCGGATCTTGAGACCTGCAAAGCTTAAACAGAAATGATTTGGACCTTGAGACCTGCAAAGCTCGAACAGAAATGATTCGGACCTTGAGACCTGCAAAGCTCGAACAGAAATGATTCGGACCTTGAGACCTGCAAAGCTCGAACAGAAATGATTCGGACCTTGAGACCTGCAAAGCTCGAACAGAAATGATTCGGATCTTGAGACCTGCAAAGCTTAAACAGAAATGATTTGGACCTTGAGACCTGCAAAGCTCGAACAGAAATGATTCGGACCTTGAGACCTGCAAAGCTCGAACAGAAATGATTCGGACCTTGAGACCTGCAAAGCTCGAACAGAAATGATTCGGACCTTGAGACCTGCAAAGCTCGAACAGAAATGATTCGGACCTTGAGCCCTGCAAAGCTCGAACAGAAATGATTCGGATCTTGAGACCTTCAAAGCTTAAACAGAAATGATTTGGACCTTGAGACCTGCAAAGCTCGAACAGAAATGATTCGGACCTTGAGACCTGCAAAGCTCGAACAGAAATGATTCGGACCTTGAGACCTGCAAAGCTCGAACAGAAATGATTCGGACCTTAAGCCCTGCAAAGCTCGAACAGAAATGATTCGGACCTTGAGACCTCAAAGCTCGAACAGAAATGATTCGGACCTTGAGACCTGCAAAGCTCGAACAGAAATGATTCGGACCTTGAGACCTGCAAAGCTCGAACAGAAATGATTCGGACCTTGAGACCTGCAAAGCTCGAACAGAAATGATTCGGATCTTGAGACCTACAAAGCTCGAACAGAAATGATTCGGATCTTTAGACCTGCAAAGCTCTAACAGAAATGATTCGGACCTTGAGACCTGCAAAGCTCGAACAGAAATGATTCGGATCTTGAGACCTGCAAAGCTCGAACAGAAATGATTCGGATCTTTAGACCTGCAAAGCTCGAACAGAAATGATTCGGATCTTGAGACCTTCAAGTTATTCGATGCTACCACGTGACTTGTTTTCTTAGCGCTGGGCTTCACATTTAGAATTCATTTAAAATCTCAGTTTAACAACTGCCTCAATCTTTTATTTCTAGGAGGAAAGCCGCTATTTGATTGGCGTAGTTGTCCGCCCGTCTGTTACATTTAGATTTCGAAAACTTTTTTTTAAAGATAAGTTGTTTATCTTATCACAACTAGTTGAACTTGGCTGACAAATACAAGTCAAGCTGTCACTGGGAGTGTAATGCTTTATAGCACCGTTGGCTGCGCCGCGAACTCAATAGAAACAAGTTAGAAATGATTGCATACAATAATAAGCTGTCGGATATCTCATTAAGATAATTGTGCCAGCCAGCGGGAAATTCTTATGTTTCACGGCTTCGTCAGTGTCGTCTTGGTGGCCAGGCCTGATTGAGTTTTTTTTTTTTTTTTTTTTTTTTTTTGCTTTTTTTAATTTTTGAGAAAGAGGGGGGGGGGGGAGTTGGAGGAATCAAGACAAATATGGAGCAGTGGGAATCGTTTAGAATACACTGCAGATATGTTTTACTTACACTAGAAAGACTGCAAACAAAAAAAATCATCAGAACTATCTGAGGCGCTGTTTGGGGTAAAGAGAAAAAGAATAATGTCAGCTTAGAACGTTTTGTTGTGATTCGTTTTCAATAGACGTTAAAAATGAAAGATGGCTCATGGACAGAATTGGGAGACTAATAAGAGAATGAGCCAATGAGATCAGCAAACAATCTCAAGTTGAAATGTAGTCCTAGCCTAAACCTCTTGCAGGACAGCATATTCTGGCGCTGGCACAGTTCGAACCACACTGACAGAAGCGCATACCACACAGGGCTGCCGCTACCTATTGTGCAATGAGTGCGTTGCACGCAGGCGGACGAATGTCAAGGGGCGGCCAAATCATTCTTCCAAAGTTACCTTTAGTATTACATTTTTTAGTTTAAAAAATAAAATTACTCAAATATTTTATATAAATTGTAAATATTCCATTATACTTTAAAAAAAAAACAACAACAACGATATTCGCACATAAGCCAACGACCGACCAACAACAGAGAAAGGGGGGTCGGCGAAAAAATTTTTTTTTTCATTGTAGTTATTAATCCTCTCTTAATATTACCAATGTTTACAAATTAAAATACCTTAAGTATGAGGCGTCGTTTCATATTCTAATAAGATCTTGTCAAATGTAGACCGTTTTCGCGAGAGGCGTTTGCAACAATATTGGTTAAATCTTTTTGAAGATTCTTCTGGATTTTCTTATCTGAGATTGGTCGAATTTCTTCCGACTATTGCACCTTATTATAGTGACGATTTTTTTTTTTTATGAAAAAAGGTCCGCGACAGAGACGTCTTACCTTGAAAAAGATCACGCCCATTACAGATGTACGTATGCTATATAAACCTAGAATATCCCTCGAATAATACTATTGACCAGGGCTGCCTCTTTTTCACTAGATGTTTTTTTTACTAGGATGAATATTGCGTTCCAAAATAAAACTCATTGATATTGGCCTTTTTTACATTCTTTCTTCTTATTACAAGAAAAAGGTGTAAATGCTAGGCACTAGCGGATCCAGAACTTTGGAGTGGGGGGGGGGGGGCGATTTTTTTCCAAACCCTAACCCTAACGCCCAGTAAACCCTAACCCTATGCATAAACGTGTGTACAGAACACACACACACATACACACACACACACACACACACACACACATATATATAAATATATATATATATATATATATATATATATATATATATATATATATATATATATATATATATGAGAATTTTAAAAAGCAGCATTTCTCAACCTTCGGCGAAAAAGTGGGGCAACGCTATAAGGTTCCCTAGTGGGGTTTGGGGCAAAGCCCCGACGACAAAAGCGTTTTCTTGCATTCTTCACTGAAGAAACGCATTCTCCTGACATCTACAGCTCATCATTCATCAATGAAGTTCGGGGCGAAGCCCCGACGACAAAAGCATTTTCTTGTATTCTCCTGACATCTAAAGCTTATTATTCATCAATGGAGTTCGGGGCGAAGCCCCGACGACAAAAGCGTTGTCTTGCATTCTTCACTACAGAAACGCATTCTCCTGACATCTAAAGCTTATTATTCATCAATGGAGTTCGGGGCGAAGCCCCGACGCCAAAAGCGTTTTCTTGTATTCTTTACTGCAGAAACGCATTCTCCTGACATCTAGGCTTATTATTCATCAATGGAGTTCGGGGCGAAGCCCGAAAGGACAAAAGCGTTTTCTTGCATTCTTCACTGCAGAAACGCATTCTCCTGACATGTACAGCTTACTATTCATCAATGGAGTTCGGGGCGAAGTCCGAAAGGACAAAAGCGTTTTCTTGCATTCTTCACTGCAGAAACGCATTTTCCTGACATCTACAGCTCATTATTCATCAATGGAGTTCGGGGCGAAGCCCCGACGCCAAAAGCGTTTTCTGGCATTTATCACTGCAGAAACACATTCTCCTGACCTAAAGCTCATTATTCATACTATTTAAAAAAGGACCTTTTGAATAATATTGTACTTGAAAGATATTCTAATATGAATTTATAGGCCCTTAATACATTGCAAATAAAACCGATTTGTTCCTTGAAAAGATAAGATACCCCACATATTTAGATTTTGGTTTTGAGGATCGCCGCCGAAAAAAAATTATTCGATAAATAATATTCAATAACATTGTAGTATAAGTTGTGAGTCATAGTCCCAAATTTATTTAACTAGAAAAATATCCGATTGAGTAAAGGTTTGGAAAAGGCGACTATAAATGCTTTATTTTCGGTTTAGAACTCATCTCAGTCATGATTCTTATACTGAAAAATTTCGTTTGATTTCTAACTTTTCCAATGCAAAGTCTTTCTTAAAATAATTATGATAAATTCATGTGAAATTACATAAACTCTGGAAATGGGGGGGGGGGGGGCGATAGAATGAAAAAGATTAATCCTCGCTCCTTTAATAATTTCTGCTAAAGATTGCATTTGGCAATACTAGAGGAGGGGGCGAAATAATAAAAAAAATAGGTTGAAATATAAATAATTAGTATATATTATTAACATAAGTAATACATTTGTATACAAATTGTGTGAATTCTATACTAAAATTCGTCCGCCCCCCCCCCCCTGGGGGGGGTCGGCCGAGTGGGGGGGGGGGCGATCGCCCCTACCGCCCCCCCCCCCCCCTGGATCCGCCAGTGATGCTAGGAGAATTTCTGAAGCTTGTAACGCAAGAATACGCTTAGCGCCGGGACCCGCCCCAAAATGAGATCCCTTGCCGACTTGAGGGGAAACTAGCCGAATGTTCAATTCTATCTCCATAAAGAACTTTTTACAACGCTTAAAAATTATGTAGGCAACACTATTTCCATAAAAAAAATTGTGTAAAAAACAACAGACTCGTTTGATATGGCTCCTCTAGGTCTCCAGACGGAGGCTCGAATGAACATTTCCTAATGTTTTGGGTCGCCACCCGGAAAAGATTTAAGAAACACTTCCTGTACTGTGTTTTATTTCAAGTTATTGTATCAGTGACTGACACTTAGGATTATTCATTTTATATCGGAAGTCAAGAAACATATTCAGCGTTGAGTTGCTTCATTTTGTCCTAGTGGTGTGTTGGTTAAATTTGTAAGCACCTCCTAATCCGTGTATGTCAGATGATTGTGGAGACAATGCACACCTCGCCAAAATACAATCGTGACAATCATAATCAAAGTTTATGAAACGTTGAAAAAAGCCCACCGTCAATGGAACTCGTGTTTCCAGTTACTTTATTCTGCATTGAATGGTCCAAGTCGACTGTTTTAGGAATAAATAAATAAAGACGACATTACAGGTACAAAAGGAGTACATGATTAGGGTCATATTCATTCTGAAAAGACACGAATATAATGCAGAAAGAAAATTTAAAACAAAATTGCTCTTGAAAAGAAACCAACAATAGATGCAACGCGTTAAATAATGCTTGATTTTGAAAAGCAGCCTTAGCAATTCTTTCTAAAACGAATTATTATTGGCAATGTTTCGTTTTTAAAGGATCCACAAATAGTTTATTTGACACACACATAATAGGATATTTGTATCAATTAATAAAGGCAATTTCAACATGAAATATAATAGAAAATAAAATCCTTACAATTGTGTAAGCACACAAATACCTTCGCACAATAAAAATGGAACTAATTACTATGATTATTGCTTCTGATTCTTATATAGGCTACCTCATGTTGCAATACATGAACATTGTCTGGGGTTTCACCCAATGACTGATACAACTGGAGAAGGACTTTGTAACTTCGCAATAGAAAACAATGCTAAGTTAAAACTGGAAATCAAGCATCTAAAAAGGCGTGAGGAATACGACAACGGCGCGAATATGAAAGGAAAGCTATACAAAAATGGATTGAAATCAACGGGCGTTTTTGACGGTAGTTAGATCGTCCAACCGTGACTAGGAATATGCGATCTAATATTGCACCAATGAGATTTCTAGACAGATTCTGTACACAGGGGAAACTTAACCTCACCTAAAACTACTCTAGGGCTATTCATGATTACAAAAGACTGGAAACAAGATGGAAAATGTTGAGGTAGTTGTCATGAAATATTTGTGGCCTAGAGGGTGAAACACTTCAGGAGAACAGGAGAGCAGCTCTTTTATCCAATAAGTCTTAGTGAAACAAATTTGAATACTACTCTTGTTTCCATAGCAACAATGAACAGTGCGACAACCTTTTAATCATCGTTGACATTTTAAAAGGTTTGTGACAAATATCAAATCTGCAGAGTTGTCAGGAACCATAACACCTGATTCATCAAATCTGCAGAGTTGTCAGGAACCATAACACCTGATTCATCAAATCTGCAGAGTTGTAAGGAACCATAACACCTGATTCATCAAATCTGCAGAGTTGTCAGGAACCATAACACCTGATTCATCAAATCTGCAGAGTTGTCAGGAACCATAACACCTGATTCATCAAATCTGCAGAGTTGTCAGGAACCATAACACCTGATTCATCAAATCTGCAGAGTTGTCAGGAACCATAACGCCTGATTCATCAAATCTGCAGAGTTTTCAGGAACCATAACGCCTGATTCATCAAATCTGCAGAGTTGTCAGGAACCATAACACCTGATTCATCAACTCGAAAAGTGTGGAGAATTACACGAATACAGAACTTGTAAACTAGGGTGCATTTTTTAAAATGGTGTTTCTTAACACGTCCTGTGAGACATGCACACAGAACAAAACACATGAGCTTGCCTTCAAACATTGGACTCTGAGAAACTGCGTGTGAAACAAAATGGGCATCACTTAACGTTGTGTTCTCTAATAGTGTCTGAAATAGACTTGCTGTATTTGATCTCAATAACAGGACTACAGACTATTTTACCATTCGGCATCATCTAAGGTTGAAACTATCAAAAGGGTGTACTTGATGTTTATCTAAGGTTGAAACTATCAAAAGGGTGTACTTGATGTTTATGCAGCTAATAAATGTTCGTTTGCAGCTAGTGAATTGAATAAAACCCACTAAATACATACACAAGTCAACACTACATCCTCTATACACACATACACAAGTCAACACTACATCCTCTATACACACATACACAAGTCAACACTACATCCTCTATACACACATACACAAGTAAACACACACACACACACAAATAAACACTACATTCTCTATACACACATACACAAGTAAACACTACATTCTCTATACACACATACACAAGTAAACACACAGACACACACAAATAAACACTACATCCTCTATACACACATACACAAGTCAACACTACATCCTCTATACACACATACACAAGTCAACACACACACACACACACACTACATTCTCAGCCATTAGTAGTCTAAGGAACAAACAGGATGGCCATCAAATTAGAATTTTAATAAAAATGTACATGACTAAAGATACAATGAATCCTGAATGTCATGTCCTATTGTGTCCTGTAGGACTCATGAACCAGTTTATTTAATGACATATTCTTTTAGATACTGCTGCAAGCAAAAACAAAATATAAATACATTAAAAGTCATTGACTCATTTCAATACCGGTACAATTAAGTAAAAATGTGTTTGAACACAGAATGGAAGGGAAAATGTGGTGAGAATGTTTGTACACAAAAATATTTATTCATAACTTAATATGCATTAATCATTGTTGAAGTTCTTTGAAACACATTGTCTTCTCCACTGGAACATATAGCACAGTTGGGTGCATTTATCAACAGTTTGAACTGAAACTGTTCAACACAAACATAGTCACCAAAAACACTGTACAATTTTGAAAAATCTACATATTTGGCAGCAATGCTAACTCTCACTGTGACCTCTAGACACTAAACAGATGTGTAGGAAATTGTCAGGGTAACTCAAGTGCTCGCTCATCCAACCTACAGGGACATCTAGTGGGGGCTCAATTCCTTGGGTGACCACACGGTATCTGGACAATATGCCTGCAAAGATAAACAGAAGACCTTTCTTACATTGTCTTCCAAAGTATAACAGCACATCATCATGTTGACTTGGTCATTCAGGTAGTGTAATAGAGAACCTGGACTAAAATATAGAACTCTGTCAGGTTTGATATATCAGAAAACATATGTGGCCCCAACTCCATTGCCTTTGAATCTTATCATCAGTTCAATATGCTCCTTTTATAATCATGAACAAACAAAAAAGCTTCTGTTACTGTGATCCCATGCTGGAATTAGACTACATTTCAAATGACTACCCTTACTTAAGAGAAGCAGAACTGATGTTCTTTGAAAGTCAGAACAAAGAATCCCAAAAGTTGCCCTCAACTACAGACCCCAAAAAGTAATGGACTGGTGGGCATGGTGGCTGAGTGGATAAGTGCTTGGCCTCTGAACCAAGAGCTCTCTGTCAAGACTGGGATTTTGAATTTTTAGGGGAATTCTGAGTCAGACCGTAATGGATACCTGACATTTAGTTGGGAAAAGTAAAGGAGTTGCTACATGACATCCCTGTTAACTGTCGGTCATAAAAACAGATGACATTTACATCATCTCCCCTATAGATCGCATGGTCTGAAAGGGATACTTAATAATATGGTTTATGTGTGAATATATTTAATATATATTTATATTTCGTGTTCCATTGAATATCTCAAGACAGCCACCAAATATCAAATTTCATATACATACACTATTTTTGGATATGAACAGTATCACAGGACATCCCCTAAAACTTGAAGCTCCTACATAACTATTTCCTATTCCCTTAATAACCTTTACAAGCTGTTTCTTTTAAAACACTCCTTTAATGTTCAGCAATTTTTAAAAATGCCATACAGTGCTGTACTGTGTGTAACATTATAGCATAAAAAGAATTGGTACATAGAGTAAGCCTACTATTACTATAGTCAGCCATAGAAAGAACATGGGGCAACATTTACTTTGTACTGTACAAAAAGAAAACTCAAGCATGGGCTCCATTTACATTTTTTGAAAACCTGTTGTATAGCCCTTCCAGTCAGACTTGCAAAATCAAGGGACCACTGTAAATGTATAAAATACTTAAACAGAAATTCTTGATTTCACATCAAAATTAAGGTTGAGATATTTCAATCAGTATTTTACACATAACTTGTAGTCATTGTGCTGACCAAACAATATCCTTAATAACCACTGGCCACACAGACCTCAAAGCCCTAAATAACATTTCTTTCCACAGTCCACATGTTCTTCTTATGCTAATTATGTTCTTAACTATATATATATATATATATATATATATATATATATATATATATATATATATATATATATATATATAAATAATACACCCTCCATTTAAAAAATACACCCTCCAATTGTGTCTCTAGCATAACTTAAAACAACTTTTTTTTTACCTTTTTCTTCAAGGTCTGGTAAAGCTATACTTAATAAATTTTTCAGAGTTAAATTTTCACCATTATCATCCACTGGTTTAAACAGCTTCTGTACAGGTATCTGGTCCATCTGGTCAAGACATAAATAAAAATTTTGCAACTTTTAAGTTATCAAGTTACCCCAATGTCAATTCAACTACAAACATTTTGTATACACAAACTAACAATATACAAAAAACTTGGTAAAATGTAAATAGAAAAAAATGATGAATGGTCTTGACAGGCTTACCTGATATGTTTTAAATGGCATAGATTTAAAAGCATCTTCTCTACTGCAGGCTTACCTGATATATTCTAAATGGCACAGGTTTGAGTTTTGGGCACACGGCACAATTTAGGCCATGTCGTGCCTGAGCACAGATTTAAAAGCACTTCTCCACTGCAGGCTTACCTGATAGATTCTAAATGGCACAGATTTAAAAGAACTTCTCCACTGCAAGCTTACCTGATATATTCTAAATGGCACAGATTTAAAAGCATCTTCTCCACTGTTTTCCATCAGCTTTTTATTGACAGACCAGAACTGGTCAAATTTGTCTATTGAAACACAAAAAATTAACTTGACAATAAGAATGTTAACATAAAAGTCTGGATGTTTTATGTAATTCTTAAGAGGAATTCTTAGAGTGGACATATTGGTGAGATATTTTGATTTTTTTAGTTACAAAATTCTCCATTAAGAACAAAATGTTATGGCTTGAATCAAGTCAAATATATATATTTTGTCTTCTAGTTCTAGTCAATCAGTATTTAATTAATGGTAATGTCTTTGAATCCAAAGATTAAGAATGAGTGCAGTGTTTCTATTCATATATACTACTAATTATTAGCATATTCAAACCATGTACAATTATCTGGATTTTCTGGATTAAAGTGTTTGTGGAAGTTTGCTATCTTGTATATTCATAGACCTTGGTTTGAAAGTCTTTTTGTTGAAGAAATCAATGCAATACTATTAGATTAGGACTATCATCATAGTACAGATGCAATCAAGCAAATGCTTTAATATTAAATAAGAACAAAATCTCTATGATTTCAATGGTCTAAAGACTGGCTCAATGACAGCCTGTTTTTCATTTCCTCTAGCTACCATCTTCTTTTTAATTGTGATAGAATACCTTAACAATTATTCTGACATTTTAGACACTTTGTAAACATCAAATGAATCTCTGGTTAAAGTAAATAGAGTCAATGTAATTTATAAGATGGAAAGATGAGAACTACTACAGATTTAACAGAAATACTAGAGTTTATACAGAAATACTGGAGTTTTAACAGAAGTACTATAGCTTTATCAGAAATAGTATAATTTTAACAGTACTATAGCATTAACAGAAATACTACATGTTGAACAGCAATACTGTGAGTTGAACAGAACTAGTCCATGTTGAACAGAGCTAGTCCATGTTGAACAGAGCTATTCCATGTTGAACAGAACTAGTCCATGTTGAACAGAACTAGTCCATGTTGAACAGAGCTATTCCATGTTGAACAGAATTAGTCCATGTTGAACAGAACTAGTCCATGTTAGTCCATGTTGAACAGAGCTAGTCCATGTTGAACAGAGCTAGTCCATGTTGAACAGAACTAGTCCATGTTGAACAGAACTAGTCCATGTTGAACAGAACTAGTCCATGTAGAACAGAGCTATTCCATGTTGAACAGAACTAGTCCATGTTGAACAGAGCTATTCCATGTTGAACAGAATTAGTCCATGTTGAACAGAACTAGTCCATGTTGAACAGAGCTATTCCATGTTGAACAGAATTAGTCCATGTTGAACAGAACTAGTCCATGTTAGTCCATGTTGAACAGAGCTAGTCCATGTTGAACAGAGCTAGTCCATGTTGAACAGAACTAGTCCATGTTGAACAGAGCTATTCCATGTTGAACAGAACTAGTCCATGTTGAACAGAACTAGTCCATGTTGAACAGAGCTAGTCCATGTTGAACAGAGCTAGTCCATGTTGAACAGAACTAGTCCATGTTGAACAGAACTAGTCCATGTTGAACAGAACTAGTCCATGTTGAACAGAGCTAGTCCATGTTGAACAGAGCTAGTCCATGTTGAACAGAGTTAGTCCATGTTGAACAGAACTAGTCCATGTTGAACAGAACTAGTCCATGTTGAACAGAACTAGTCCATGTTGAACAGAGCTAGTCCATGTTGAACAGAACTAGTCCATGTTGAACAGAATTAGTCCATGTTGAACAGAACTAGTCCATGTTGAACAGAGCTAGCCCATGTTGAACAGAGCTAGTCCATGTTGAACAGAGCTAGTCCATGTTGAACAGAACTAGTCCATGTTGAACAGAGCTAGTCCATGTTGAACAGAGCTAGTCCATGTTGAACAGAACTAGTCCATGTTGAACAGAACTAGTCCATGTTGAACAGAGCTAATACAAGGAGCACTAGTACCATTCATGAGGCCAGTCCACAAAGCTTTGTGATCTTTCTTTTGCATGTTGTTAATGGCTTGTCCTCTGTGTTTCAATGCATCAGCTTCCTTGACTACTGACATGAAGTGGGACTCTACAGCCTCCTTACTAGGACAATGGAGAAGTTCATCTTCTGGGAAATTCTAGAAAGGAAAACAAAAATATTGTCTGGTGACTACAACTTTTTTTCACTTAACTAGAATATTGAGAAGTACATTTTCAGCATATAATCTACCAGACAAAATAATAACAAGATTGCAAAGAAAGTTTGTGTTTTCATTCAAGCTTGAATGTGGCCATAAAGGTCCACTCATGGGTCAAAGATTCATCTTCACTGTATGTGTACACTTTGATTGAAAAAAAAAGTAAGTTTCCATTTCAGTACTTGCGATCTATGGGGCAGATGATGTAAAGGTCATCTGTTTCTGTGGACCACGGTTAACGGGGGTGTCATGTGGCCAGCACAACGACCATCCTCCTTTACTAATCCCCAACTAATTTCAGGTACCCATTAGAGCTGGGTGGACTCAGAGGCTCCCAGAGATCCTGAAATTAAATTGATGACATTAACATTATCTGCTTTATAGACTGCAAGGTTTGAAAGGAGAACTGTACACTTTGATTGAATATCACCTTAAAATGTCTGTTCCCCAAAAAAGGGCATTAAACAGAGCTATTCAAACAAAGAAATAATTCAACTCACCTTAAAATGCACAGTTAGTGTCCATGGGAGCTCACTCTGATACCCATATAAATCATACAAAACACCTATAGGATAATGCCTGTCAATAAAAACAATAATGCATCAATCAAAACAGAATATTCAAATGTTCAGGCATAAGGTCTGGCTTGAAGATAACTTTTCTATTCAAATTGTTGACTAGTCGCTAGTACATGTGTTAACTGACCATTTCAGAGGTTGGTTGTCAAATTCTAGCCACATCTCCCCATGGTCCGGATCAACATGTTTTACCATGTGCCTATAGACTTTGTCTGTCACTAAAGGAAAGTAAGTCAATCTAGGAACCAGCAGCTGGTAAGAAAGAAAAAAGATAATTGCATCTATATTTAAATATTTTTGTTCAACACAGTAGTCTAGATGGAAAGATTACCAATTGAATTTCTCATATATAAAACAACTTAATTTTAGACTGCTCTCTCACTCTTAATAACTTCAAATTGACATTTTTACAGTGAAATAAAGCAGTCATTGTATGAACAAAAACTAACTATAGTAGAGAAAAAGTTCAGGTTTCAAAGCCACTAAAAACTTCCTAGTTGCACTACTAGTCAAGCTGTCTACATTCTCAATTTCCTTAAAATTTTGACTCACTGTAGTTTGTATTATTTTCTTATAGATATGTAAGACAAAGTTCTTTTCTTTTTGAATTGAAATATGGTCATAGGTGAAGTAACACACACACACACATAAACTGTATGCTCACTACAGATGTGTGTCTCAAATTTTCTCTATAGTACCCCTTAGATAGACACTTTTTAAAAGTCTTGTGAAGAAGTTTTGTCTGCTATTGTTGAAATTACTTTCAAGTACATACATCAATAGAGCTTATTAATCCTTAGTCTAGTTTAGAAATATGAGCAAACAGACTAAATTAGAAATAATAGCCTAATATCTAGTTTAGATATCGATATATTTGATATTTTGGGGTTTTGGCACATCGGCACAATTAAAGCCATGTTGTGGAAGTAATAGCCTTAGTTTACTTTTTTTAAAGAGAAGGATGAGATCAATCTCTCTATTGTAATAAAATAAGTAAATATTAGTGAACCCTTTTTTAAGAGAATAGATGTTTTATAATATTCTATTAACATTGCTTTTAAATTAAAAATTGAATTGTTTTACCCTACCCAATGTGTCCAATTTTTAGATGAAAAAATTTAAAGTTATTTCATTAACTACTACTCATTAAAATCAAAATTTTAATAACACATAAATGACTATAATGATCTTCTTTTTGAAGTAATATGTAAGTTATAAGCTTTTTATTTTTGTATTCAATGAAAGTTAAAACTTAAAAAAAAAATTCTTATAATTTTTTAAACAGCAAATTATTTGTTCCTTCTTGTTCTAGGTTAGAGATGTTTAGGCTGAAATCTGAGGTGTTTACTTTGATAAACAATTTCAATCACACTGGGTCATCAGGATTTTTTCTATTCACGGGGAAAAAAATTCTGATATAGACTGAAAACATGTATGCTTAAACAAAACACTGTACATCACAGTTGGCAAGTCAGGAGAAAATATCCTGAAATGACAAAATGATGTCACAAACATTTTTTGTCAGTTTTTAATCATAGGAATACAAAAGGATTAAAAAATGGTGAGACAAAAATCAGAAGGAAGGAAAAAAATGTCCAATGTTAATAAAGCTTAGTAAAGTTTATTCCAAGACTCAAAGCATTGTCTGTGGGGAATGTGCTGCTGGATTACACTATAAATATACTTTATCCTATCAGCTAAGACCTGAACAGAAAAACTTGCAATAGGTCTTAGCAAGTATCTCTGATTTTATTCAAAGTAATCAATAACTAGTGACATTTCTTCTGACATAATATTTATGTGGACTGTACTTTTAACACATACTAGATACACATGCTCTGTACATATAATAATATCAACTAGCTGAAAACCTGCTTTGTAACACTAAAACGTTAGTCAAGCATGTATTGAAATGAAAAAATATTGTGAGCAAGTGATGCTTAAATGTTTATAGTCTCTTTAGACTGCTACATTCTTTTTCCTCAAAAGAATGGACACCATATTTGCCCATTATTTCTTATTTTAACCCTTAATACATTCATTCTAGATGAAGATTGGCCCTCGATGATAAAATACCTTTGCTTTGATTTTTTCAATGGAATATACATCTTTTATTCCACACACACAAAAGCATACAAACTGCTAAAAATGCAATTAGCATTTTTTTTATTTAAAAAAGGGAAATATCCATTTGCTTTTAAAAAATGTTTTAATTTTTTTTTTTTTTTAATTAAACAGGAATAGGAATTGAGATCATTATAATACAAGATGAAAAAGTTGTATTGAAAAAAAAATTTTTACAAATTAAAATTGGAATGGGCAAATTTTATATACTGAATATTAATAAGATGGCTTAATTGCAATGTTGCTATTTTTTTAATAATTTAATTAGGGCAAGACATCTTAACAATGCTGGAGACCCTTTTTCTATAGAGTAAAACCTTGAGTAACATCACTCAATATAGAAAGCTTTCAGGATAGAAGATTCAAAAGTAAAGTAGCAATTATACATAAAACACTGAACCATAATCTTCAAATACTAAAACAAAATCTAATAAAATACTCTGAAAGACACAAAGATAAAGGCACATTCCTTGTTCCATATGCTAGGACAAATTTGTACAAATGCTCCTTCTTCCCTAGTGCTATTAGAGCATGGAATGGGTTGCCTGAGCTAGCCAGGAAAACCAGTGATTTTGCAGAATTTAAGTCATTGGTTAATATGCATGACTAAACGCATGATGCGTAGGACGTAATCATCTTCTTTTTTTTAAGTAATGTCTGTATTATATAAGATAAGAAACAGCCTGCCACCCGATTCACCAAATAGTGCAGGAGGATATAAGTCTAAGTAAGTCTAAACCTTTAGTAGACTATGACATAAATTGTCATCCAATTATATGTATTTGCAGTTGAAAATGTGCAGAGTGGGATGTAAAACAAATGTCAGTAAATACTTAATAAAATTAACTTAAAAGGCATTTAATTACAATTTCATTTTTATTAAAATATTATGCTTCATGTTACATACAAAGAATGGATCAGGTTGTTCAACTGTGTAGATTTCTTCTTGTGCCAATTGAAAAGAAACAGGTATTTTCCCATCCCATAGTTCTCGTAAAATTTCTCTATCATCTGCCATTATGGGCAATCAAAACTGAAAAGAATATGTATACAAAATCCATCAATCACCAAGGTAATAATAGTCTGAGGACTGACATAGCTTTTTATGAAAAAACATTTGCTTCAGCTAAAAGGCAGGTAAATGTGACATTTATTTAATTAGCATAGACACAAATCAACACTGATCATAGTCTACAAATGGTTAATTTACACATAAAAAGACATATTTAGGTTTTATATGAAAAAATGAGACGATTCAACCAAAAAATGTTTATTAAATATAAGAGTTTCCTTTGTAGTTGAAGATGAGCACAATTCTATTTCCAGAGGTTAAGAATCCAATTTTTACTTCGAAAAGCCAGTTACATTCAGTGCTCAGATCCCCATAAAGTATTTGTTTAGGATGTCAACTATTGAAAAATACTTTTTACTGGTCAAGACATGATGGACTGAGAGAACTAGACACCCCATTGACACAGTAGTAGAGTAGTATTCTTCTCACAAATTACAATCCACACCTATATATGTATGAATGATGCAATTGTGAAAAAAATTACTTAGTTTGATATACATGATATATTTAATTTAGTAGATAAAGATAAAGACACATTTCCATATGCTAGGACAAATTCATTCAAGTACTCCTCCTTCCAACAGTGCCATTAGAGCATGAAATGGGTTGCCTGAATCAGACAGAAAAAGGAGACTTAGGATTTAGGGGACGTAGACAAGTTTATAATGTCTCTAATTAAGATGCAAGACTAGATTAGCACATAAATGTATGCATTGGACATAGACTCTATTCTATAGGTCGAATCATAGATCTTGTCATTCTTGTTTTTTGACATAAGTAAAGTTCCCATTCAGACTTGTGGTCTATAGGGCAGATGATGTAATGGTCATCTGTTTCTGTGGCCTACAGTTAATGAGAGTGTCATGTAGCCAGCACAACGACCAACCACCTTTACTTTACCCCAAAGTCAAGTACCCATTAGAGTTGGGTGGACTCAGAGGCGCCCAAAGATCCCGAAATTAAAAATCCAATTCTTCACCAGGATTTGAACCTGGAACCACCGGTTTGGAAGCAAAGCGCTTTACAGCTCAGCCTCTGTCTTTTGAAGTAATGTCTGTAATTTATAAGACTCGTATAAAAGATATATAGATCTAGATCTAGATACTAAATATATGATAGAGATCTAAAGTAATCTAAAGTTGTAGATCTAAAACCTAGTTTAGTACTAGATTTCTAGATCAAAAAGTATAGAGTTCAAGTAACATAATCATAAGCATGATGATTTTTACATGATTCCTTGACAAGAGTCACAAGTTAAGAAAAAAAGTAGATGTATATATTGCATTACTGTTACATTGTATAAATATACAATAATTTAAATCTAGTCTAGATATAGAATATAGAACTACTTACTAAAAACCAGAAGCAGAGTATATCTTATTTTATTTTAGTATATTTAGTCTAAATCTAGATATAGTCATAGATTCTAAATCAAGAGACCAACACTAGTCTCCAAGTCCAATATTTAACAAGTAAACTAAATTACTAGATCTAGATCTATATAGATATACAACTATCCTCTACTACAGTCTACTGACTCTACACTACAATATGATTAATACAATAATAAGAATTGTACACTGACTTTCACACAACTTTGAGTCTTACAGTGACTTGACACGAGTGGCTAGATAAGATTCTAGTTCTAGATCCTAGACTACTCTACACTCTTTGAGTAGTTTGAGTCTAGATCAGTAAATGGAGTTGTTCCGGATTTTGAGTGGAGGTTGTGTTTGCATCACATGCCGTGCTTAGTTTCAGTTAGTTTATAGTGGGAATCTGAAGCATTTTAAGTCATTATTTAGTGGTTTTAATTTATTAATTAGCACCAAACTATACTTTGTTAATAACATGAGAAACTAGAGATCCATTTTTAATAGCTTCAACTAAAACAGATAGTTAAACCTTTGATAGAAGGTACCGAAGCATCTGCCATACTGAGATCTAGATTTCTTGATCCTACCTGACTACACTTACAGTTAAGTTCTTGGCATTCAGGTAACCAACCCTAGAAAAAAAAAGTAACACTTTCATCCACCCCCTCCCTCTCTTCCCAAAAGTAAACAAGTTTGAACTTGAGTAGAACACTAAAAGTTGGACAGCAGACCAATGTGTATTGAATTGGTCAGATATAGCTCTAGGACTAGTGTGTAGTCAATATGTCGACTAGTTGTTATAAAAGATGAAAAGAATGCCATGTGTTTTTCCTTGTGCGTAATAGGCTTGAGTTGTCTAGCGAAAAAATAACACATCTGATAGTCAAGGGAACATCTAGATCTACTCTCTTACATAATCTAAATGTGTCTTACCCCGCCCTTTCATTGTTGGTTACTAAGTAAAATGGATCTAGATCTATTTCATCTACAAACGCATTTTTGAAACTTTACTGTCACATTTTGTATTTAAGTAATTCATTGAATTTCTTAAAAATGCAAGAATGTTAAGAACGTAATAATACATCATGTATCCAACACACATTTTAATCATTCTTAATGTCATCAATGTGCATAATGTATTGGGAACTACTGGTATATGAAATACACAACTTTATACATATATTATATATATGTTTGTGTAGTTTACACCAAGCCTTTTTAATCTTGCAAGCAGGTTTGTAAAAACATCTTCCATATGTGAATGTATCAGCAATGTGTTGACATTTGTCATGGACTATAAAAGAAATATTACTGATAAACCTATCCTTAAACAGTTATTGGCCCTTTATTAAAATATTCATATCTATCTAGCTATTTGAACATGCATGAACTTCGTTAATGTAAAATCTTTTAAAAATAGAAGAACAACAGGAATGGAGATATAGGAAGACACGGCCATTCTCTTCTTTGTTGTTTAACCACTAAATGGCTTAGCTTAAAGTAGGTAGGAAATCCGGAACAACCCCATTACAGCAACATGTACAGTTCTATTCACACTACTGATTCTAGACCATTCTTTCTCTAGAACTACACTCAAACAGACTGTTACTGTATCATATATATATAATATATGTGTAAAGTGACTCTACAGTCTACAATTACTGCTGTAACAATTCTACACTGTCTAGAGCAGTGATGCCCAACCTAATTCAACCTGCGGGCCATTTTTATTTCCGACACTCCTGTCGCGGGCCACATGGCCGAAAAGGTACAAAAACGAAATTGACCTGAAACAATTTTATTAGACACCTGGTGCTCTAGTACTTACATTAATTAATGGGATAGTGGAAGTTTATCTTTGTTTTTACGCGTTGGAAAATAGCTTCCCGTCTCTACTTAAAATATGAATGTCATTGTAGCTACCTTTACCACCGACTCATTTTTTTGGTCTCTTCTTGGTAAATATTCCCGTCGATCCTCCTATCACTAGGGGTAGGTTAACAATATTTATTCACAGCTCAAGGCAAGAATGGCGTCATATTTGTTTTATAATGCCGTCTATATGTTGTTGTTTTTTTTTTAAAAAAAACAGCTACACTTTCTTTATAAATAAAATATCTTGGATTTTTTACATTTTCCCCACAAAAAGTAAAGATCCAATCACTTTCCCTAGTAGATCCTAAATTCAGAGTCTACTTGTTGTTTCTTCGGCTCTCCCATTTCATAAACGTACATATATTAAATGTCGTGGTACCAATCCATCAGAGAAAAAGTGAGGGCCCAAAGTAGGTTAAGATACATTTTTCAATCTTTTTTTTTTTTTTGGAGGGAGGTGATTTTCTACAGTCACCTTGTGCCGATGGTACGGCGGGCCGGATAGAACCCCGACATGGGCCGGATCTGGCCCGCGGGCCGTATTTTGGGCATCACTGGTCTAGAGTGACTAAGTCTAAGACTAGAGTGCTTAGAGTCTAGAGGAAATAACATGCTACACTGTCTACAGTAAATAACACTTAACTAATAACTATCATTAACTATGACTAGTCTAACTATGACTATGAGTATAATGAATTAAATGATTAATCAGATTAACACTATTAACAGAAGTCTTGAGAAGAACAGTTATGAGTTACAGTTACAGTTATTACAGTACACTTTAATTTGAGTTTGAGTACTGTTTGTTTGAGTACACACTTTTTTTTACTTTAAAAAAATACTTTTATGCTTAGCCTGGCTTACCACGGTTTAGCTTTTGTAGCAATGATAATAAATAGTCCAATATAATTTTCAGTTACTAGAGAAAGATCTAAATCTAGATTTATAAAGATCTAGTTACTAAATAGATATCTATAATTTGGTTTGTTTATGTTTTCGTAATAATGAAGGGAGTACATTGTCCTGGTTTCCGGAAGTAAATATTTTGTATATTCCGATCACTAAGAGTTATCTTTCGTCAAATCTCCCCCCCCCCCCTTTTCACTCCCCCCAAAAAAATCACTCCAATGACCCCACCGCTTTTCTTGTCTTTTATGAACATTGCTTGAAAAACAAGTTTTTAGGATCAATTAAACTTAGTTCACCTTTACCGTAAAACTAACTTCTATTTTTGAATTTAGAGGAACAAGGTACGATAAAAAATGGTTTAGCTTATGACATTGACATGATTCATATAATTTTTTAATCAAACTTTTCACTAAGAACTATTTTATAATTTAAATAATCGGTTGTTAATAACTTAACAACAAAATAAGGAATATCTAATCAATTTGAAATTGTTTTTGTTTTTTTTTTTGTTATTTTTTGTATGTTTGTTTTTCAACAGTAATTTGTGCTCAGGGTGTATTTCTAAACTTGTTATTAGCCTACTAGAGGCAACAATAGTATAGACCCTACTTATTACACCCAGATAAAAGAAATATAAATACCGGTATATATATTGTTCACGTGATAGTTCAGTAAAAAATATTGCTGATAAGAATCAAGAAATTGATTTTTCATTGCTGAAATCCTTTAATCCCCATTAAATAAAGGAATTTCTATGTTGAAATTGATATGGATTGGTGGGTTTTCTGACTTCTTTTTTTTTTTTTTAAGATGACCAGTTTCAAGTCAATCATGTATATTATATATGTTTTCACTACAAAACAACACTTACCTTTTCAGAACATGTCAAGGTGAAGGTTGTTTTTAAGGAGGATGGGAAATAAAATTAAAAACAAAATTGATTGGGGATAATTTAAATGTCAACAAATTGATGTATTGAGTTATTTAAGATACTGTAACTTGAACATTGGATGTAGTGAGTTATTTAAGATACTGTAACTTGAACATTGGATGTAGTGAGTTATTTAAGATACTGTAACTTGAACATTGGATGTAGTGAGTTATTTAAGATACTGTAACTTGAACATTGGATGTAGTGAGTTATTTAGAGATAACCTGAACATTGAATGTAATATTATTTAGAGATAACTAAATAGTTAATTCTAGTTTTGCATAAATTAGTCTGATGTTAAGTTTTGTAAATAACTGTAAATGTAATGATAGAAAAGAAGTATTGGTATTTGCACCGAGATATTAACCTGTGAAAAGTCTTTGTTTAAATACAAACTTTGGGCTCCTATATCAAACACATTGTATGTTTCTGAACTCATCAATTCTCAGTGCAAAAGCATCCAGTCCATTAAAAAAAATGTTTTTGTATCAAGATCATAATCATAGCAATCAATTTTAAAACCTTTACTTTAGGACAGCCTAACTTCTAGACCTTCACATTGGGAAAATGTTAATGTTAGTATGTAAACTGCAATGATCTTCTCAAAAGACAGCCCAAACAACAAGCAGGGACTAACATTGGGAAAGTGTTAATGTTAGTATGTAAGCTGCAATGATTTTCTCAAAAGACAGCCCAAACAACAAGCAGGGACTAACATTGGAAAAGTGTTAATGTTAGTATGTAAGCTGCAATGATCTTCTCAAAAGACAGCCAAACAACAAAGCATCCAGTCCATTAAAAAAAATGTTTTTGTATCAAGCTCATAATCATAGCAATCAATTTTAAAACCTTTACTTTAGGACAGCCTAACTTCTAGACCTTCACATTGGGAAAATGTTAATGTTAGTATGTAAACTGCAATGATCTTCTCAAAAGACAGCCCAAACAACAAGCAGGGACTAACAGTGGGAAAGTGTTAATGTTAGTATGTAAGCTGCAATGATCTTCTCAAAAGACAGCCCAAACAACAAGCAGGGACTATCATTGGAAAAGTGTTAATGTTAGTATGTAAACTGCAATGATCTTCTCAAAAGACAGCCCATACAACAAGCAGGGACTAACAGGAGTGAGATTTGAAACAAATGATATCACAAAGTATTATTCACACGGTCAAGCCCATTTTATCCTCAATCCCTATGCAGTAGTTACCAAAACAATCTTAGCCCTTTAACCCAATAGCTCCTATTTCCGGTTCAAAAAACCCCTTCAAAGTCCTAAGCAAGGAGGGATAACTCCGTATTTAAAACATCCTAAAAAATATGTATTTTGCAAAAAATAATCAAATTGAAGATCTAATACAAATAAACAAACAAATAACTTTAAAAAATAGAACTATATGTCTAGTTTTAAAAAATATATACGTTTAATACCACTAGAATATAAAAAACTTCAAAAATAGTCATTTTGCCATTGGGGGCTTATACACTGGGGCTATGAATAGAATCTGTAATCTCCAAAATTATTTGTAATCACGCTTGCAACAAGACTAGAAGAAATCTTGTTTTTAAAAAGTTTAAATCAAGTCTATTGAATAGGGGGTTTTAGAAACATTCTACAACGGTTTAGGACAAAAACGGGAAAACGTTTCCAACTGCAGAAGAAGCTAATGGGTTAATTAATTATTGAAGCAGCTGACACAACTTTAAAACAATTCAGATACACAACAGTGCTTTTTATTTACCATAGTCTAATAAACAACAAACACTTTTTGATAAACATTTGTAAATATTGTAATCTACAAAACAATTTACAAAATAAATCTACAGACACAAAATTAAGGATGCCAAGTTAAGTTACACCAGAACTTTCATTTGTACAACAAATTAGTCGCTAAAACAAGTACACATTATATTGCATTTCAAACTCAACAGAGAATGGATAAACCAGTTATGTTTTTGTCTTTACTTAACAGAGACAACAATTCTAATGACCGGTGAAAGGTTGTCAAAGAGAGCATCATTAAATTACAGCCTAGACAATAGCAACACAAAATCAAACTTGAACATCAAGTATATTTAGTTATGATGATAGTTTCGGGTATGTTTAATTACAATGGAATAACCACATAAGAAAATTAATAAAAGTAAATATGTACTATTTACAATATCAATGAGAAACAAAACAAAACAAAAACCATTCACAATTTATCCACTCTCGCCATCTAAATCTTCTTCCATTTCTTCATCCTGGTCTTCTTTTTTCTCTGGTGTTTTTTCATAAGCTTTATCTGAAGGTGTGACAACAACTCCCTCCCAGACACTCATCTCCGTAGCAATACCTGAACATTTCAACACTTGTGATGAAACTTACAGACAATAAAGCTCATACATTTACAAAGTTTTCAAGCACAACTAATAACAAATGAAGTTTAATCATAAAATCAATCATATGGAAAGAAAATGTATTTTGTCCACCATTCTTTTTATATTTAACCCTAAACAAATTGTAGGTTTCAATAAGTCAGACTAGTTGGTTAACATTGCTTTTTTTTTTTTGTAATCTTTCTAAAATAAAATAATATTCACTTTTTTTTCACAATGATTATTGTTACCATAGTAATTAACATATTAAAATACTGATTTAAAGGTTACGTTTTATGTAACATTAATAAAAAAAAAAAACACCTTAACCTCACAACTAGAAATCGATTCAAAAATGATTGTTCATATTTGTGAAAAAAAAAAAGAAACTTACTTGCATTTCCTTCCATGCCTAAAATTTGTTTATATCCACCATGAGTTAGAACCCTCAGTAATGTCTGGGATGTAAAACATACCTGATCCTGAAAGTAGAATATTTTTAAAATAACACATTAAATTGAGCTAAAATATTAACTAAAAAAACATCATTATCATTAAGAGGTTTTGTATCAGAAACATGATCATCCCTGTCAAATTCTTTAGTGATTTTGTATTTCCTATAAATTTGGATTAGCCCAGACAGATTTTTAAACATAGTTTACATATATGTGCATACAATAGGTTTGTAATAGCTTTAAAAAAAAAAGGCCTTTAAGTACATGTTTCAACCATATTCTTAACACAATGAAAAGAACAAAAGAGTCATACATTTTACAGAGTGTGGCATAGATATGATAAAAAGTGTGTATCGGAACTACTTTAAAATCATGCTTTAGAGAATGGTTTATGCAGACTTGATTTAAGACAAAAGAATGTGTCTTTTGAAGTAGCCATTGCATCTATTGTGAGCATCCTGAAGGTGATGGTGAAATCAGATTTTCAATAACACTTTAAGATTCCAAGATATAATTATGAATGGCAGACAGGACAAAAACAAAGCAGTTTTTCCTCTCAAGGGCTACTAAAACGCACACACACAAAAATGAGTTAATTTCTGTTATCAAATCAAATACAACATGTGTTACCTGTTGTTCCAGTGTCAAGGCCGTATGTACACGAAGAGTTCCCTGTTCACATGGATCAGTAATGCCCACAGAGCCTGGGAGAAAAAATCCAGCTGCTAACATCTGGAGAGCTCGTCTAAAATATATTAAATATATCTTGTAAAAATGCAGTATTAATCCATCTATTAAATTCATTCACTATAAAAAGTAAACAATGTTGACTTTTCATCCCCTTTCTACTTGTTCTTCCATATAGAACTAGAACACTTTAAACTTTTTGGTTTTACAATGTTTTTTATCCAGGTTGTTAAAGTGAGGGGGTGTACGGAATAAAATATCACTGAATGAAATCAGTCAACTGGTTGTTTCTTGAGACTGAAGGAGCAAGGCATTCATACATACACATTTGGTCAAAGGTAGGAATAAAACAATGTTTTTAAAATGAAATAGGATTTTCAAGAGTATTTAAAAAAAGAAATGTCCTTTTATTCACAGGCATATGGTGGACTATACTCCCACTCAGGAGGAATGTCACTGGAGGAGTAAACTTTCCATAACATATAGCATGATATTCTTAAAAGAGCATATTTTATTGCCTTATTCATAGGTGTGCAATAGTAACAATTGTATGTTATAACTACTTACTTAAATGCTTGATTGATTGGTAAAGGTTGTCGAGATGGATTGTTGACAACTGCAAAATGTGCCTGTACGAGAAAAAATAAGAGATAAAGATAATGTGTACTATCGTTATTAAATTAATGCACAAAGAAACTCCAGAAATAAAATCTATACCCTGGTACCAATTTATTTTTTCAATTTTGTTTTTAAGCTTTTTAATGGAGCAGAGAGATACATAATCAAATATGTTTATGTTTACCAGTAAATCAATAATCCAAGGAGTCAAGGGAGATAAACCTTCAAATCTATTTTTCAGATCTCTAAGCAATCGAATGAGTACTTTAATGCTTGACTGCTGGCCATTTTCTTCAAACCATCTGGCATGTCTGATAGCAGCAAGACGAGAGTTCATAGTCTTACCATCCACTACACATACAAAAAGAAGAGATTGCATTACTCATATGTTGAGAGCAAGACTGAAGCATGCTGAGTTTATTTTTAACATTTTGTTTATTATATCATATATAGTAATGGTGACAGCAGATCTGCCTACCTAAAAAAGTTTGTGCAACACTCATACTTCCAATGTATATTTTGAAACCTAAATGTGTAACACATGAGCCATCCACTATTTTTTATGTGTACAGACAAATAAATTAATAGCAAACAAAGAAAAGATAAAAAGTTTGTGCTAAATATAAACCAATTGGCCAATTGTAACCACAATTTACATTGCAAACTCACACCAGGGGAAGATTAAATCTTGTATTAAAAATTTTTAATTTTATAATGAATGTTAAAAACAAAATGGCTTTCAACAGACCCAAAGTAGCAATTGCAACTAAATCTAGATCTGTATCAACTACGATGCATATAATGGTCAACATTAAAATTTAAATAGCTATTTTTATTTTTAAAATCTAAGCGTGATAGCAGAAAACCAATAGCAGTATTCCCTATGTATAAGGCAGGGGTAATACTGTATTTGCTTACTGGCAGTCCATTTTCATGAGTGATTTTGTATAAGAAATGCAAAGTTTGTGTAACAGTGGACAGTTCTGAGCTAGCCATATTAATTATACAAAAGTAAAATTTAGTTGTGGTTGACATAGTGAAGCAAATCTGAATTCATTGTAAGACATTTTAAACATTCATGCTCTCAGATAAAAACAAAAATCTAACTATGGAACTAATTGTCTAACAAAAGAAGAGCAAGACTTACAGTGTAGTTCTGGATCCAATTTTTTCAAATTAGGAGGAATAGTTGTTATGAGGCACTGTACAGAGGTGTCCCCAACTGTCACTTCAAAACCTGATTCACTTGGCAACATGGACACAACTAAAATGACATATGGTAAGAAGTGTAAACAAGTTGAAATGGCTGAACTGAAATAGGATTACTTGAGTAAATCTAAGCCATGAAACAACAATAACCTGTTTTGGGCAAATTCTGAGCAACTCTTTTTCTTGGTGGAACAGCTTCTGTTAATACAAACACAAAAGTAATAATTAATCTATGCATTATACAAAAAATAAGGCAAAATAAAAAAAAATATTAAATTACTGAAAAATGGGAAGAAATAAGAGTCAGGCTTAAGGGGTGGTGCGGTGGCTGAGTGGTAAAGCACTCAGCTTCTGAACATGTATCAATTCCAAAAGCAAGGATCCAAATATATATATATATACAATGCTGGATGTGGAAACAATAAATTATTTTCCAAGCCTAATCACCCAGTTAGATACATTTTCTGAGACCAAGTTCTCAAAATCAAAAGTCTACAGCTAGAAGACATGCAGAAAGAATTACATAATTAGTACTGGACTTTTAAAGTAATTTAGGAAAAATGAACTTTCTAGCAAGTCTGATATGTCTATGTAAAAAGAAAAATGAATTCTTTACCTTCTTGTGGTTCTTGAGACTTAAGCTCTTCAGAAACTTTGTTAGCAAGGGCTGTTACAGCTTCCTCTACAAATGTAGATAAAATAGTATAAATCTATAAGGATAAGTAAAGGCTGGAATTATTTTTAAACTAAGTTCATCAACATAAATTGGGTACATACTTGTAGGTAAAGTCTTGAACATGACAACAATATCAGCCACATTATGTCCAGCCATCATTGTACCCTTTTTAAAGGAGCCAACTTGTCGAACTTCTTCTAAAGTCTATAGGTGGAAAAAAAAATTACATACATAATAAATCATTTCAATGACCAAAAAAAACCCAAGTAAACTTGCTCTATTAATAGAGTTGATATTATTCTTGAAAGTCTTTTAAAAAATTTTGTGATAAACCTCATAAAAAAGGGAGTTGTGTTTTTGTCTAAACTTGAAATCCCCCTGTGGTTCTGTTATTTGGTGAATAGTGCAGACTAAAGGTCAGATTTTTTATTGTCTTTAGCAAGACAAACATGACTGTAACAGATAAATATGTCACAAGTATCATCTTATAGCAGTGATTGTTAATATAAAGAACTAAGTAAACCTTTGGGAAAACAAAATCAAGTTATAGAAAACATTTAAGCAGGGATATTAGAAACTTGGAACTACAAGCTATTTTGCATACAAAATGAAGGACTTGTGAAACTAATTCACAATGTTTCTGCTTGTTACCTGCCTAAATACTGCCAGCTAGAAAATTGTTCATATGTATACAGAGAGATGGGCAAATAGATCCTTGCTTTTGGAATTGATATGCTATGTACAAATATTAAATAACATCAACTGCCTATTAAATCTTGTTTTAAGAACAAACATGGGCATACAACTCTTATTGACCTTAAGTAGCAGGTGCATCTAACAGACGATACATATCTTTTGTTATTGTTTTTTTATTTATACATACATTACCAAAAACAATTTGAATTCTTTATGACTCATTATATCACCATGACACTATTCTTAGCACATACTATTCAAAACTTTAAAATATCCCTTTAAGCTCTTGGGATCGAATGTAACAGGCAGACAGATGGACAGACCGACTACACAACACTTTTCCACTTTTGTCAACCACTAAAATTGGCTTAAATAGTTATTTAAATAAAACATTAAAATATAATAATAAAATCCATTTACTGCTGCTTCAAATCCTGTAGGTGCTATAACCAGATTGTCTAGAATTCCTTGCACTTTGGTCACAAGGGCGAGTATGGAAGCTTGTTCAGCAGAAGATGGAGTCAGGTCAGTATGCCGCTTCAACAATGCCTAAACAGAATTTTATTCTTCATTTTATTAATAAATATTTATTTTATTATAGACAGTTGTTTTGAATGAGCAGTGGCGTAGCTAGGGTGGAGAGAGGAGGGGGGAGAATTTGACAATCCCCCCAAATGAGCATTTTTTACAGTAAGAATTAAATATTACACAAAATGCAGGGGCCCCCAAGAGGTCAAGCCCCCCCCCTCCCCACGGGCCCCGAATGATGGAAAATTTTTAGCTACGCCCCTGTGAATGAGCAATGCTAAATGAAAGTATTTCACAACATAACATTCACTATCATTTGCAATGGTTAAAAAATGGTTAAAAAAAATTTATAAAGGGAACTATTATATTGCAAATGATTTTTCTACAAAGTTCTTATGAAATTTAAGAATCATGCTTAAATTAGATTTGAAAAACAACTCATGTGACTGTTTTATATTTTAAAGTCATCTTTGCAAAAATAAAAATAATCAAGAATGACAAAATTTTAAGATAATAGCTATAAATGTATAAATAAAATCTATTAAGCATTAAATGTGACAAAAATGCGTGATATTAAATAGCAACAATAGTTGTACTTACATCTGTTAAAGCTTTCTCTTCAGGGGCTGGTTTAGCTCTAGGAAATGCATTTTCACACTAAAAACAATAGATTAGGCATAATCAATTGCGTTATTATCAATTAATAAAGAATAATACAAATCAAGAAATATTTTTTTATTAATTAAATATGTATTATCATTACTATTGTAGTAAAAGCTAAATATACACTTCTCATAATTAATTCACTCACATATATATTATCAGTAGCATTTCTATATTTTTTATATCATAAAATTCAGAGCTTAAGTTACATAGAGACCTTTTTTTTTTATTGTTATTATTTTAATTAAGAGAATAGAAATTATAATGTCAGTTTCATTCAAAGATGTGTTAGTTTTATTTTTTTAATGATCTGACTGAGTTCCCTACCTGCACAAGATCAAATGGAATGTGAGGAATGAAGGGCCTAAACCTGTTGAGATAAATATAAATATATTTTATTAATCTTTGTAAGCAGTTACATCTTTTCTTTTCACAAAATGAAATAAAATAAATGTATAAAAAATTTGTTTACATTTTACATTTTTTGTTTAAAATTTAAAACTTACGGAGGGGCACCAAATGGCCTAGCAGGAACCCTCATTCCTCCTCGCATGCCAGGTCTGCCTCTGTTAGGCCTAAATTTATTAATAGAAAAGGATTGAAATGTAATTTATATTTTTACATTGTGTAATGCAAGCCAAAATGTGAAAATATCAGTAAAAAAAAAAAAGAGTATTAAGTACCTATCAATTTCTGGATGCAAAGTACTATACACCAAAAATAAAAGATTTACTGGATATTATAATATAGAAAATAGTTAACAAACATATAGGTAACCCTGACAGACCAAGTCAACAAAATAGGTTTAGGCCAGGATGTCTTCATAAGCTACAAACAAACAAAAAATAGTTAACAACAGGGTAAGGGCTTTTAATTGTGTGTTAGGAACACAGAGATGGGACAATGTATTTCTGATTTATTTTTTGAAAATCAAAATTGATGTTAGTATTTCAAGCAAAACAGTGCAATACTTTTTCTGAATAACAGTAAATTAAAAAAAAAGGTTTACAATTTTTGTATCTAATAAATATCAATATAAACAAATTTAAAAAACTGAATCAAGTTTTCTTGGTTACTAAACTTAAAAATTAATTACAAATATAAAAATCACAATGAATGGCCAAGCCCTCAACCTGGTAAACCATTTATACAGAGACAGATAGACAGAGATAGAGACATACAGATATATATTATATAAAGTTCATTTAATCATCATTATCTTTCCTTTGCATTCCTCAGGGAAGATAGGGCCTCAGTAAAAACATGCTTATCTCCACGGTCTCTTGCTAGTTTTTTAATGGCTTCCCAGCTCTTTCAATTGACCATTCCTCTCTGCTTCATCTAGTACACTGCATCACCACATTCTTTTTGGTCTTCTTCTACATCATATGCCTTGGGGGGGTTCCACTTTAAGGCCTGTCTAGATCTGTTGTTGGTATCTTTCCTCTCTAAGATCTGCACCTCTATATTTCTCTGTCCACCCATCTCCCACAGTTTGGTGTTGTCTATTTGGTCATACCAGTGTACTTTTAATGATATTTTTCAGACATCTGTTGATGAAAGTTAGTACCTTTTTTGTTGTTGCTTCAGCTGTTCTTTATGTTTCAGAACCATACAGTAGGACTGCCTTGACATTAGAGTTTTTTAAAGATTCTCATTTTAGTCTTGCTAGAGATATAGGGAGATTTCCAGGTTGGTTTTAGCTGTGTAAATGTCTGAAGTGCTAGATTTATACAACGTTTAATTATCATCATCATGATCATCACTCCTTTAAGTTCCTCGTGGAACATAGGGCCTCGACAAAAACACGCCACTCTCCACGGTCTCTTGCTAGTTTTTTTATGGTTTCCCAGCTCTTCCCAGTCCTCTCGGCTTCTTCAAGTACACTGCGTCGCCATGTTCTTTTTGGTCTTCCTCTGCGTCTTGTTCCCTGGGGGTTCCACTCTAAGGCCTGCCTAGCTCTGTTGCTGGTGTATCTTTTCTAAGGGTGTGACCAACCCATCTCCATTTCCTCTCTAAGATCTGCACTTCTAAATTTTTCTGTCCACTCATCTCCCACAGTTTGGTGTTTTCTACTTACTTACTTTCATCAACAGATGTCTGAAAAATATCTTTAAAAATACACTGGTATGACAAAATAGACAACACCAAACTGTGGGAGATGAGAGGGACAGAGAAATATAGAGGTGCAGATCTTCTATTAGAGAGAAAGTGGAGATGGATTGGTCTAGGGCTAATGCCTATTCCCAGCTGGTTGGTAATAGGCACTTCGATCTATTATATACTTCATACATTCTATAGTCTATAGTGACTATAGGAATAATAGGATGATTGTCTGGTCATGACATGTGGTATATGCGCTGAACTGTCGTGTGGACATCACGATCATCAACGCTGTCAATCAATGGTACCGGGATTTGGCGGGATCATACCATAACTAAAATAAATAACTTGGCCTTGGCATATAATTATAATATTAATTTAATATATTTATAACCATGCCCGCTGCTATCCCCCACCCCCGTCCTGTGGGGTGGGAAGTTTGGACTAGAAAGTTAATTATCTACCGACATTTCATACTTTTCTTTGCAGCTGTCTATTTTAAAAGCCATTTTGGTACTAGATTTTCTCGTGTATTCCAAAGGCATTATTATCATTATGTATTTTAGTATTATGATTATCGATATTAGGTAAGCCAACAAACAATGAATGAATATCACTGATCAGTTATCACTGAAATCAGTAATCTTAAATCTAGATTTATGCAAAGTAGTTTTTAACAGGTCTAAATTGTAAATTTTAAACAAAATATCATTTATTTCTAGATCTACCTCATTTTTTTTTTTGTTATTTAGATCTAGATGCAGAGTCTAGACAAGATTGTTTAGCTCTAGATCTAGTCTACTTGGTTGTTTATTATTTAACTTTAACCGGAACCGGTCTCAGTTTTAGCAACGACCTATATATATAGATCTAGAATAAAATATCTAAACGAGGGATGCTAACTATAGGCTAGGTAGATTCTTTAGATCTGTATTTTTTTTTTTAGTATAGTCTAGCTATCTAGATCTAATATAAATATAATAATATATCTATAACTGTAGTCTAGATAGATCTAGATCTATATAATTATAGATCTAGATCTATATTGACTAGATCAAGTCTAGTTCTGTTTCTAGATTGGTAGATATTAGTAGATAAAAAATCTAATTTTTTGTTTGAATGAGATTAGAACTATTAACTATTATAACTAGATATAGTATTAGTAATTACTAATTAGAAGTATTTTTTTTTTTGAGTGAATGTGACTAATGACTAATGTGAGTCACAACACAGTCAACACTACAACAGAGTGAAAAAAGATACTCTAGAATACGTTGATTAATGTTTCCCTAATTTTGGTACGCGTACCCGCAAGTCCAATGGTACGGGAAGAGTTCGAAGGGGGTACGAGCTGCTTTGATATAGGGTGTTCTGTTGTCACAGATTAATAATACATTACTGTAGACGTTACTAATTAATAATGATAATAACGAGACTGTCTTTATCAAGGTAGACATATATAACTAACTTTTTATTTCTGTCCGATTCTTTGCTTTCGCATAAAACATAAACAACAAACAATGACAGACAAGGCGGTGCATGACCATTTTCTAAAGGCTGCGGCTTATTTGGACAAGGTAAGTTATTGGACAAATATCAACCTATTTAACAAGGTCGTCATCCCAGCAGCGACTTATAAATGCAAGCGAGACTGGAAGTCATATGCCAAAATCGAGAAAACGCTAAATATATATGTGTCTCAACAAAAATGGCTAAGATGGATTTTAGGAGTCAGTTACAGAGATCGGATCACAGCAAAGACATCTTATAACGAACTGAGACTTGACCACTTAGTGAGGCTGTGACCAAGCTTGTATGAGGTTTGTGGAACATGTCCTCCGACAGAATGAATTACGCATACCTAGAGTTGCAATGACATGTTGGCCAGTATGAGGAAAGGGCAAACATGGACAGGAAGCATATAAGAATGTGGCCATGACCAGGGAGCAAGTCAGTCTGACTTTCATGTCAAGGGCTATTCCTTTGTCTTTCCATATTGTTTTGAGTTTTGCCAGTGTTGCTGTGGACTGTGCAATTCGGGCCAGTAGTTTGGGTTTGGTTCACTCATCTGAGACGATAGCTCAAAGGTATTTAAAACTACTGACACTTGCCAGCTTTTCACCTCCAATGCTGATACCTCTTTTAAAGCCCTGTTGGCTGTTGATCATAATTTGAGGTTTTTGGGTATTTATTTGCATACCATATATTGCTGTGAAAGTCACCAAGTCTGCTAGTTCTTCTTCTGTCCCTGCAAGGCCATCCATGTCATCAGCGAAGAGCAAGTTAGTAATTCTTCTTGCTCCAATCCTTACAGTACCTTCACAGCCGTGGAGAGCATCTTCCATTATCCTTTCAAGGAAGATGATGGAAAGAGTTGGTGAGAGTAGGCAGCCTTGTCTTACTCCAATTGTGGTTTTAAACCAGTCCCCAAGTTTATTGTTGAAGTACACCACACTGGTGGCCTCCTGAATTACTTTTATTATGTTTTTATTCATGTTGTACTTTTCCATTGTCACCCAGAGTGCCTCATGCCATACTCGAAAGCTTTCTTGAAATCAGTGAAGATATGGAAAAGATGCTCTTGGTGTTGGAGGTATTTCTCACAAAGTATTCTGAGGTTTAGGATTTGATCTGTTGCGTTGCAACCTTGCCTAAAACCCACATGTTCTTCTGGTATAATTTTTCTGCTACCAGTTTTAGCTGGTTTATTATAATTTTTAACAGAACTTTGCTGAGATGGCTTATGAGGCTGGCGGTGCGGTAGTTTTGACAGAATTGAAAATTGCCTTTATCATGGTTTCTCCTCCATCCTGTAGAAGTTCACTAGGAATGTTGTCAACTCTGGCTGATTTTCCCTTTTTCAGGGCTTTCTCTGCTGATGCTACTTCTGAGCGAAGAATACGATATTCGCCTATTTTGTATACTGCCTGGACATTTGGTAGCTCTGGATCTCCCGAGATTTCTAAGTTATACAACTCTGAACAGTATTCCGTTCATCTTCTTATCACATACTTTTCTTCAGTTAAACATCTATTGTTTTTGTCTTGTATTATGTTAGTTCTTCCATGCTTTGAGGTGGTGAGGTCCTTTACCAGTTGGTACACTTTATTACTGTCATTCCTTTTCAGTCCCTGCTCAATTTCTTGACACTTATTATCTATCCACTTCTTCTTCACTTCCTTTATTTCCTTTTTAATCCTTGTCCTTGTGTTGACACTTTTACACATTGATTTGTTTTTCTACCAGTTGCTGGGCTTCATTAAAAAAGTGCAGTAAATAGCAGATTTGATATTTGACCTACAATTTTTTAATAGAAGAGTTGCAGGATATTGCACTGTGGACACTCATTTTTTAGTTTTAAATACAGGATTATAATGTTTGTAAAGGGTCGTTCCACTCTCCAAAAAGA
Source organism: Biomphalaria glabrata (assembly GCF_947242115.1). NCBI lineage: Eukaryota > Metazoa > Mollusca > Gastropoda > Planorbidae > Biomphalaria > Biomphalaria glabrata. The sequence continues at coordinate 19,478,407 of NC_074716.1, forward strand.
ATCTATTCAAGGGTACAAAAGATGTCTGATAAAATGAAGGGACTGGATATAATGAAAATGAATTACCTAAAAAATAATATGTACCAGAAAAATCCTGGCTTTCCCTAACGTTGAATGAAAAGTATCACAATCTATTGTTTGTTGTCCTCCACATTTTGTTAAAAAATTGAGAATACATAATTTTGTTCAATAACAACAAATGAATCTGTAGAATTTATATATATATTGTCACGGATGAATGTGTGTATAATCTATTTTTAAATTTGTGCAAATGACTGTTTGTCCAGTGTGTGTGATATGCCATAAAGATTATTAAAGTTTCTGTGTTTTATCGAGTGTTACTTGTTTATTTGTAAGTACAGCTGAACCAGGGACACCTAGACGTATCGAGACCTGAGCGAGTTATCAGTATAAATAAAATAGAAAAGCTGTAACATATATTGTAACGAATCTCACTATCCAGGCTCTCTGCAAACTGCACCACTCGACACCACCAACTGAAAGAACTTGACAACTCAGGGCTCCAAATAACGTTATAGTTTAATGTCAAATAAATCACAAGACTGTACAAATGTCTCTCCATTAACAACTGTGCCACCGTATAAACTCTCCGTCACGTCCCTGACTTGTACTAGTCTGTCGTACTGAACCCTCTTGACTGTGACGCCTTCACTCTTTATATAGGGTCCCTGCTGGCCTTCTAGAACTGGATGAACATCGCTTGACCATTCTGGTTAATCACATGACCACATCCTTTGTGATGCTCTTGAGCTCTACTCACAACACAGATCCTTCCTGAACTGTCTTGGCTGACCGTCATAACTCGTCGCAGTTGACCGCTCTTCTAGCACTGGCCTGGGGCGATTTGCTTCGGCTGACTACACACATACCACTACCCCATCTGTGTCACCACCAGGCTTATTACAATATATATAAAGGTCACACTAATCTTCAGACTTGAAGACAGGCCTTATTATATATTACATATATATATTACCTGTTGAACTCCCTTAGATATAAAATGTGAGTGAGTTATCCAGAAAAAACATTACCATGCTTACATGTGTGACTAAAGTGTTGTTAGCACTCAACTGTTTAAATAGTATTTACTGCTAAAATTACAATACAATGTTTAGTGCTTCCACAGAGGCTTATGGCCCTTTTTTTTTATTTAGATATAACAATCCAATCTAACTAACTTTTTGCCTTTTCTTCTGTTTGTAATGCTGGCTGTTTTTCAGTCTTTGAAGGCATCATTACTAAGTTCAGTGACAACAAAGTGATGAAAAGTTACCTGAGATGTTGATGATATATATTTCTTTGCAAATTTCGTAGCAGAGTTGTTATATGTAAACAATTAGTTCAGTCCGTGTAATGATTGATTTTTTTAAACAAAATGACTGTGCTTCAAAGAATTTATATTAAACATGATCAGTGCGAGCTGGCAAAACACTTGCGCTAAAGAAGATTCTTTATTGGAAATCTGGATGGTCGAGTGATTTGTTCGCTTGGCACTGTGGATTTGTCAAATTGGAGGGTCTATGGTTTGTGCCATGGTCAGGGCTGTCCCTTATTTTGCTATATTTAATTCACCATTTTCTCTTATTACAATGTAGTCCCTATTATATATGTAATAAAAGTAAATTGTTTGTATCAGTATTGGAAATCTTAAGTTTGCAAAAATTATTTTTTTTAAATTTTACTTTATGTAGAACCCATGGAGAAACTAATGAGAACTAAAACTAAGAGTAATGCTAACATGATTTTTACAACACAAGGAATTATAAATGTCATAGATATACATTCCCTGTCACCACATTAGTGCTATTAAGCTTAAAAACTGGGGCCAAAACATTATAAAAAAGATTGTTGATATTTATTTCAAAAAAAAAATTTTTAAATATATTATCAAGCATATTTTATAACATTTTTTAGAAAAAGAAACATGTTGTATAGAGCCTAAAATGATAGTAAATGTTATATATAGAGTCTTATGGTAAGAAAATAAATGTATTAATTTAAAAAAAAAAAGCTTTAATAATGCTAAGCTACTAAATAATGTTAAAATTAACTTAAGCTTAAAAATAAAATCAGCATTCAGAATGTTCTTATCTGAAAATTTTCCGGGTTATGGTGATAAGATAAAAGTTGCTGAATAATCTGAAAGTGCTTTTCAGGTCACTCTTGGAGATAGATTTCACTAATATTTGTGCTCAGTTCATATTAGCTTTATTTTATTGTTGTGACTTCATAGTAGGAGTTAATTTTTTTTTATATATTATTATCAAAGTAACTTTAAGTTTGTTCAATGAAATCTAAAAATTATTTAAAATAAATGTTTAAATTAAAAAGCATAAATGATACAACTAATTAGCATGAGCAACTAGACTGATGCAAAGATTTTTTACTTTTAGAAATGATAATTTTGTTTTAGGTAGTCCTGCGGTACACAGAATTGGATAATAGCCATCTTTAATGCAGAGAAAATGAAAATAGCTATAATTGGAAGGTTTGTTTATCTCATAAGATGTAAGATTATAAAATTAAAAATGATTATTATAAGATAGTTTTCAGTTAAACATTTAAGCCTAGCCTAGATCAATAAATATTTTGTAGTTAGCCTCAAAGTTTCACAAATTTTAGTCATCAATAAAATTTTAATAATTAATACTTATAATAATTAATAATTTAAAAATTATTGTTAATTCTAGATTTCTTGTATATATTTTCTATACTTCCAGTGGCCTCATTGGTCAGTCCTGGGCTATGATATTTGCAGGTGCAGGTCATAAAGTGACTCTCTATGATATAGTCTCAGAACAGGTTTGCAACTAGAAATATGTTTCATTGAAAATATTATTGTGTTTATTAGTATCTGTTTTCAGAATACTTTATTAACAAATATATTTAAGATTTAAATTAAAATGGGATATGTTAAGATTCATTAATGGATAGGTCTGAGAAATTGGATGTTGCCATTGTGTAAAAAGTAAATATTATACATTTTTTTAAACTATAGCAATTACTGTGTCCATTTTTTTTTTACAATGTTAAGCCCATATCATTTATGTATCCAGGTATCAAAAGCACTAGAGACAATCGCTACAAATCTAAAAAATTATGAAAGTCAAGGTTGCCTTCGTGGTCAATTAACTGCTTCCCGGCAGGTTTCACTAATCACTGGTAGTAGTGATTTGCAAGAATGTCTCAATGGTGCTTCCTATGTTCAGGTTTGTGACTTCACCCTTTTTTTGTATTTGTTTGTTAAGTTTTTTTGTTGGCTATCAATGAGTGTTTATATTCAATGTTAAGAAGAACATAAAATGTGCCAAAATGAAATTGTCTTTGTGTTATTAAAATGAGTTTTGCTTAGTTGTTAGTGATGATGAGAGATGAAAACATACTTACAGTAAATAGTTGTTAGTGATGATGAGAGATGAAAACATACTTACAGTAAATAGTTGTTAGTGATGATGATTGATGAAAACATTTCATACAGTAAATAAAAATTATAATTGTTTGTATTTTCTCTAAAGGATTTCAAGTTGCTTGACAATTTGGGAAACAAAATTATTAAATCAAGTACTCAAAAAAGTGGATTAAAAACATTATTTGTTTTGGTTAGGTATGGATTAAAAAAAAATCAATACTTAAAAAGATCAAAAACATAAATTTACTTTGTTTTTCCAAGAAAACAAAAATTACACATTTTACTACACCCAAGGCATGTCATCCTGTAATAATATAATGATTGCTTCAATGTAGAGTCTGTGGTTGTTTGGAGTGTCTGCGTATTTCTAATGTAACCATGAGGAAAGTAGGGCAGATGTTTTTGTTTTTGTTGACTGAACTGATTCTGATGAGATCATGAGATGGTCTGTCATAATTCAAGCTCATCAATACTGGTGTGAAAGTTGGAGAGAGGAAACAATCTAAAAATATGAAACAGAAAAGAGATGTAGTTTTAGTGAGTTATATCTTGTTTCAAGTATCATTTTACTTGTGTTTCTACATTCGTCTACTTCAAGTTAAATCTATGTATATTTATTCTAAAAAAGTTATTATCAGTTTTGCTTAAAAGAGGCTTGTTTAAGTTTATTTCAAGTTCTACATTAAGAATTCAATATGCCTACAATGGTTTTGTTGTACTAGCTGTTTGGAGCTACAAATCAACAACTGGATATCAACAATGGTTTCAGTCTCCTGTGAAAAAATAATGTTAGTTCTTTAAGACATTGGATGAAGACATTGACAGTTTAATTAATAACCAATAATCTGGAGTGACAAAACATGAATAGATTCATATTTAAAACTGTCTTTAGGAGTGTGTTCCAGAGTCAGTTGATCTTAAAAGACAAGTATTCAATCAGATGGACATGTATATCACAGAAGATATGATTGTAGCTTCATCAAGCAGCTGTCTTGGTGTCTCACAGTTTGTTGGTGAAATGAAAAACAAACACAGAACTTTAGTGGCTCATCCAGTAAGTAGTGCAACACCACTACATGTGAATAAATTATGTCCTCTTAATTACTTTGTATTTTCCAGACCAGATGACCCATTTAATTTTATTTAAATTTTATTTAATTAGTTTAAGGACAAGATCAAATAGTGGAAGTGACCAAAGAAAGAAGTCTTTAATTAGAGAGATCTGAGGCAGTGAAAGCATGAAATTTGAAGAAACAAGATCTTGGTCATCATCAAAAATAAAACCTGAAAAGTATTTTTAAAAGATAATTATTTTTAAATTTAAATTATAAAAAAAAAATATTGAAATACTTTTTGCAATAAATTGTTTCTCCCATAATTTTGTTTAAATGCTCAATTACAACAGAAAACAAGAAATCAGTCTTTTTTTTACTTTATATATTTTTATGCATTTCATGTATTTGTATTCATATTTTACTTTTTATAATTTAAATTATTGTTGTTTGATGCACCATCGCAGAACTAATCTCATTGAAAATAATTAATTAATAACAATTTATACAAAGGAAGCATTTATTTAGATTTTTATTTTGTTTTTGAACTTGTCTTTCAGCAATACTGTTATGTTCTTTACTTTTAATTGTTTTGATCACTTTTAGTTGTTTATCAAATTTTAATATATTATTAAGTTGCTCTTGTAGTTTGTTTGATGTACAATAATTAGTAGGCCTATAAGATTAGTCTCTAGCTCAGTAGAAAAAATGTTTAACATATTTATTGGGCAGAATTACTTGGGTTATAGATTTTCTTTGTATTTGTATTTTTCTATTTTCAGTTTAAATATATGTAGGCCAACTGTAAGGCCATGAGAAATATTTACTATGTTTTTATTTAGTAGTGAGGAACCATCATTTATTTATTTTTGTATGTTTAATTATTTCCTCTGAAAAAAAATATTTATTTCAATATAATGTTTCAGGTCAATCCTCCATACTTTGTACCTTTAGTTGAAATTGTACCTGGGCCATGGACTCTTCCAGAAGTTAGTCAACAGACAAGAACTTTACTTGAGTCTGTAGGTCAGGCACCAGTAACTCTGAGTAAAGAATGCCCTGGCTTTGCCCTCAATAGAATACAGTATTCAATCATCAATGAATGTTGGTGCATGTATAAGGTTAGTCTATGCATATTGAATAATATGTTTTTCATTTCTTTCAAATATTCTTTCAACTTGGCAGTATAATTAAATATATTTTTCACTAGAAACAGAAATGAATTTTTTTTTCATACAGGTGGAAATAAAAGGAAGCTCAAGTTTAAATTCTTTACATTGTTTTATTTAATATAAACATTTTAAATCTGCAATCCCCCCCCTCCCCCCCCCCCCCCCCCCCCCAAAAAAAAAAAAAAAAAAACAATAGTACATTACTAAATTAAAGATTTATAAGTTTTTTCTTTTTTTTTTTTTTATCAAAGATTTACTTTTGTTTGTTTGTTGTTTTACATGTTTGGGATGTTCCTTCAGAGTTGAAGATAATCTACTTCTTAATCCTAATCACCTGCAGAGTGACGGGGGATGGCAGCAGGCAGTGTATGACCCAGAACCAGTGCTTTTTTTTTTTCTAAAAAAAATAGGTGCCTGTACTCAGTGATTAGGTCCAGTACTCAGTGATGAATTGCCTAACTTAACTACTAATAAATTAATAATAAATGTTAGAGTACAAGAAAAGTTATAATTTTTTCCCCACATTCAAAAAGGTGCCGGTACGCCGTACCAGTGCATACCGTCACAAAAAGAGCACTGCCCGGAACCATCAAGGCGACTAAATAACAGTCTAGCACACATACTGCATGAACAGGCAGCCATCCATCTGCAAAATGAAACCTTTGTTAAGAGAAATAGAACAAGCATATGGGATCAACAGTGTTGTACCAAATTAAAACAATAGAAATATCAGCAGCATCTACTAAATAGGAAAAACTGATAAAACTAATACAATTCTAACTTTTTGAGGCCATTCAGAAATAATCAAATAAAACTTATTCTTCTCACCATGAAAATTCTGTTCACCCCCAAAACTTACATGCTGATGGTCTCTCAAACTAAACATCTAAAGCTGTAAACTGTTTATTGACATTGCTTCTCAAAAAAAAAAAATTTTTCTACCTCTATTGATAGGATGGACTGTTGTCTGCTGCTGATATTGATAAATTGATGGTGAATGGACTGGGACCAAGATATGCTTTTATTGGTCCCCTTGAAACAATGCATTTAAATGCTGATGGTAAGTGGTTGAAAAAGATGTATATGTTACTTGTATCTTCTATACACCATGGTCAATTTATCATTCTTTCCATGTTTTCTACCCCAACACAAACATAATAGTTTTCAAAATAAGTAATGTTCCACTAATAGTGTGAAAGTTTTACTTAAAAAGAATTTAGAACCTATTACAGTTGGTTGAACACAAAAGAAAACCATCTCAAATTATAATTAAAGTTCCTGTTTTCATAAAGAGTTTGAACTCTAAACCTTAAGCTAGGTAGTCGAATACCCTGTCACTGAGGCACCACAATATTCTATGAAGGAACTAAATCAATAGATTATGGCACAAAAATTGTGAATAATTATTTTTTTCCAATGCTGGATATTCTTTTCTATTCAGGTATTGTGGACTATTGTAAAAGATATGCTCAAGGTGCCTACAATGTCAGCTCTACTCTCACACCGCCTCCAATCATGTATGACATTCCCACTGCTGAAAATGTTCAATCTGAATTAAGTAGTGCTGTGCCTCTTGAACAACTTCTGGAGAGACGGAAATGGAGAGACAGACATCTGGCTGCACTGGCCTCATTAAAGAACCAACTCAAAGAAAAGAAGGATTAAGTTTAAGAACCAACTCAAAGAAAAGAAGGATTAAGTTTAAGAACCAACTCAAAGAAAAGAAGGATTAAGTTTAAGAACCAACTCAAAGAAAAGAAGGATTAAGTTTAAGAACCAACTCAAAGAAAAGAAGGATTAAGTTTAAGAACCAACTCAAAGAAAAGAAGGATTAAGTTTAAGAACCAACTCAAAGAAAAGAAGAATTAAGTTTAAGAACCAACTCAAAGAAAAGAAGGATTAAGTTTAAGAACCAACTCAAAGAAAAGAAGGATTAAGTTTAAGAACCAACTCAAAGAAAAGAAGAATTAAATTTTTCCTTTTGTGATTGTTTTTAAATTTTGAAAATCAGATCTCCAAAGTTACATAGAATGTAAGATGAATTTAAGAGTGTAAGTTATGTTGTTGTTTTTTTGGTTTGAATTGATTGTATACAGTTTATTTGATTGTACTCAGATATAGTTGTTAGCTTTATTCTGTTTCACTGCCCATTCATCCAAAATATCAAAAACTAGAGATCAATGGACAAATTTTGTTCTGGCAATATGAATAAATGTTATTTGAGATGGTATATAGATAGAACTGTAAAAATTTATGAGATAAAATTCAAACCCTAATAAGGATTTTATAGTTACCCATAATAGTGCTGCAACTTGAGATCTGTAAAGAAATGTGGTCTTTATACTGGCTAAATTACAACCTTGTAAGCCATTTTATTGCCAGTCATTGACTTGTAGCAACAACTACTGGTAGACAGTTAAGCCGCTGTAGGCGTAATGTATCTTAACTAATCAAACTTGAAATAACTTGAAAAACTACCTTATGAACAATACTAAATAGAACTTTTATTAAAATATAGACAAAATCAACTTGGGATGAAATGCAATAAATATAGTAGATTTTAGTAATAATATAAAATGGTATTCTAAACAAAATCTAACTCACTACAATAACACTTCTTTTCAGTCTCAAGTTCTGGAGTTGTCTGTCTTAACTAAGACCACTGCGAAATTGCCACCTATCTTGCATCATTCACAGCCAATCTCTAACCTCTTCCCACTGTCACTATAGAAACACACACTCCATAACACCAAAAACCACAGAAACTAATAAAATCTTTTTTCTTGTCTCTGTTGGATACTTTATTAAGATAATCTAATAGACTAAGGGATAAGTAAAGGTAAAAAAATTAAGAAGTCTCGATAGCCTAAAAGTTGCACCACTAAGTCCTTGATACCTTGTCTTAAAGTGTCTGCTGTGTACAAAATCAAATGCATGTTGTATTATATTGATATGTATGAAAATAGAAGATATTTATTTATAGATTTTATTGATCATGTAGCACATTTTTTTCCATGATTTGAATTTCTATATAAAACAGATTTTATTATTCTCTGATGTCTACATAACAATTTTGAATATTTGCTCATTTTGTTTCATTATACAGATTCCCCTGGCAATCAAATCATTAAATAAGAACAATCTGGTATAAACTTTGTCACATGTAAATTATGAGTGCGTCTGGTGTGAATGTACACTTTGGTTTCTTATAGTTATAATGTTTTTTGTTTGGTGTAATGCACAAATTGTAAGACTAATTTCCTTACGGATAATAAAGATTATTATTATTATTATTATATTTATGAACTGTACAAGTGTTAGGTTTAACAGTTTCTGTTGTCATAGAGTTTCAATTAATGGTATTCATGTACTGAATTTTGAGAACAATGAAAGTATTTTCTTTCAAAATGAGGACTTAAAAGAAAGTTTCCTTTTGTTATGGCCTAAGCCATAAATCTGCCAACTGAGAAACTGGATAAGGACAGTTTAAATTGATCTGCCAATGTTCCATTTGCTTTCTTTATTTCAGAATTTGCTAGTCAATTATTGGAATAGTCCGGAGAAGGTGGTAATTGACCAAAAAGTTAAATTAGATGCAAGTTTCACTAGCATGTTTTGGTGGGCTCAAGGGGGCTTACAAATTATCCCTATCTCCATGTTCTGCATTAACAGCAATTCTGTTTGCACACTTATCTATATAAGCAACGTAGACAACAATATTAGCATATTGAATGGAAAAGTGTAGGCCTATTGCATTTACGAAATGGCAATGAATATGTATTTGTGTACAATGTTACATTTTATTTAATGTTATTGACATGCGAATTGATTATTTTTGTGCAAGAACGTTAAAATAAAAAGCTTTTAAAAAAAAAAGGTTACAGCTACTGGTCTGTGGCATTTTACGTCTCGAGAGTCGATATTTTCCCTTTGCAACTTCTTGTGTGACTAAAGAGGCCAATCCTTGATACACACCTGCGATCGCTGGTTGGGCATATGTGATCACCAGGTCCCGTTGCATTATCACTCTTCTTTCTGCTTCTGTAGTGTATGGCATCTGCAATCCGAGACCCTTCCTTTATCCTCTCTCTCCATGTAGATCTATCCAGTGCTACTTTTTCCCAGCTGCTAGTGTCGATTTTGAAGAGCTTCATGTCGCGTTTGCATACATCCCTATAACGTAAAAGTGGGCGACCAGCGGCTCTCCTGCCTTCTATTAGATCGCCCATACAGAATGTCTTGTGGAAATCGACCTACTGGCATTCTACGAACGTGGCCAAGCCAGCCAAGGCGTCTGCTGCTGATAACAGAGCGGATGTCCTGGCATCCAGTGGCGTAGCTAGGGTGGGGGGGAGGAGAATTTGAAAATCCTCCCGGGCCCCCACTTTAGAGGGGCCCCCAAATTATTGTTTTTTACACTAAATATCAAATATTACGAAAACTTCAGTGGCCCCCAAAAAGGTCAAGCCCCCCCCCCTTCCAGTGGCGTAGCTAGGGTGGGGGGAGGAGAATTTGAAAATCCCCCCAGGCCCCCACTTTAGAGGGGCCCCCAAATTATTGTTTTTTACACTAAATATCAAATATTACGAAAACTTCAGTGGCCCCCAAAAAGGTCACCCCCCCTCCGGGCCCCCAAATGATAAGAAATACTTAGCTACGCCCCTGCTGGCGTCTTGCTCTTCGTAGCACTTCCTCATTGGTTATCCTATTGGTGTGTTTCTCCATACAAGATCCTCAGGAAAACTATTTAATGTATCAAGGCTGCGGGCAAAAACCATTAAGGTTAGGAATATACTTATCAGGGACCTCCTGTATGCTGATGTTGCAGCTATTGTGGCTGATTCTGATAAGACTAAGATACTAGTACAGAACACAAATTACTGCACCTCAAGTAAACATTACTGGCCAACCACTAGAAATTGTGGGTCACTTTTGCTATCTCGGCTCCATCATATCCAACAATACCCAAAAATATATTTATATGTATGTAGGTATGTGTGTATATAATCTTTATTACATTCTGACCCATCATTCTTTCGGAAGACGCTTATTGTGCCCTAGAATAGGTTCTTCCTGGAGTTAGTGGAAAATTGTAGACTCCCGCCTTTGCTAGCAAGGGGCTCTGGGGGAGCGCCAGGAGCTCCCCCAGCGCGGGGCAGAGCCCCGCCACCAAGCACTATTTCTGATATTGAGAGCCAACAAAATGCATATTCTGAGGTATCTACAGTGCATTTTCCTGCTATTAAAAAGTTTTATTTCAAAAACCTAATGTGCTATTCTTACTGACTTAGATCCTCCCGCACCGTTCGGCGCATTTGCCGTGAAGCTGTTGCCACAAAAATCTGTCACTGGTAATGACTGAAGCTTCTTCCCACCTGCTCTGAGGACCTCCATGAAAGTGTGGCGCCAAGTTGTACAAGGATGTCATCGCAACTCTTAATATGCCTAATTCATTTTGTCGGAGAACATGTCCCGCAAACCTCATGCGACGCTCTGTCACAACCTTACTAAGGGGTCGACTCTCAGTTCGGCATAGGATTTCCTTGATTTAGACCCGATCTCTATAACTGACTCCGAAATTCTGTCTTAGCCATCTTTGTTGAGCCACATTTAGTGTTTTATTCACTGCACTTTATTAATTGAGCCCCGCCACTGGTAGAAATGTGTAACCTCTCTTGAATACGCTCTTGGAATTAAGTGACTGTAGTTTGCTTTAAATTTTATATCGAAAAGTGAAGTTTTATCGTCAAAATCATCTGTTGGGGATTTTAAACTAAAAAATCTCTGGAGTCGTTTTTTTTTTTTTTTTTAAATTCAAAACCCATTTAGCTACGGTCATAGAATTTAGTAACTGTAGTTTGCTTTAGAATAATATTGAAGATAGAGGTTTTCCACCTCAAAACGCTCCGTAGGGGGATTTTAAACTTTTAAAAAAGCTACCTGTAGGAGAGAGATTTAAACTCAAAACCCCCAATTGTCTTGGCTACGCTCAAATAATTTTAGTGTGTAATTTACTTTTTTAGCGGCCCCCGTAAGGGGAAAAAGCCGCTATTAGGTTTGTGCAAAATGTCCGTCTGTCGGTCTGTCCGTCTGTCCGTCTGTCACACTCAGATCTCGAAAACTAGAAGAGATATGAAAAATATTATTTCATCATTAAATCCGGCTTGAAAAGTTTAGGTGCAACGGCTACTTTTGGTTTTCTAAAAGCAAACCGTTTAATTTATAAAATTAATTATGCAAGCGATTTTTTCATAAAATACACCAATTCTAAAACAATTACGTAAATGTAAGGAAGGCAATGTTACAATATGCTAACAAAGATGGACAATTTTTGTGTATTTTCAGTATCACTAAGTCAAATATATTTTTAAAATGTACAGGAAATGTTTACAACAAATACAAATAATAGTTAAAGACGTTTTTTCTGGTCAACTAGCTGCTAAAATTAAAAGAAAACATTTCTGTTTGTTTATAAAGGCTAATAATGCACTTTGTATGTAAATATCACGCACATTTTTTTAAATGGACTTTTTATGCAGCGATTTTCGTGTAGTAGCGTAACGTCGCAACATTATCAGGTGCTAAACCAATTCCTTAAACTTTTTTTAAAAATCAGATTTTATTTATTTTTTGTTTAGTGCCCCCATCCGAATAAAAGAAGCTTATTTTTGTGCGTTTTGTCTGTTGGTCGGTCTGTCCGTTACGATTAGATTTAAAAAACTAGAACTCTAAAAGCTATTGAAAATCTGATTTACCCTTTAATGTTCCTCCCATAACATCTCAATAGTTTTAAGTATCTAAAATTGATTGTTCCGGATTTTTGTGTGCAAAACTAATCAACGCCAACAAATGTTTGTTTGCTCTTCTAACTTATATTACATTCAATTTTCATGCTTAAACGTTGCCAAAACACATTATCAATAATATGTTGTTCCGTTTTTTATGTAAATAGCATATTAATGCTAAATCATAATCTCTATACTGACTTATATTTCATTAAGTGTAAAAATGTTCCGGATATTGTTTTATAAAACATGAATTATGCCTAATGATTGTTTGAAATCGCATAAGGCTTTTAAAAAAAGTAATTTACTAGAATTGATTACTGAAAATTACTTTTTAGACATTTAATTTTCTTGTAAAACATAACATAGAAGTTTTGTAATCGATAAAGAAAGTTCCGGATTTTGTTTCTTACAAATCGTCGCCAGAAATTTCCGAATTTATTTAAAAATCTACTAACGCCAAATAATTGTTTGAACTCCCTCTTCTAATTAATAAACAAATAATCTTCTCATTTACGAAATAATGTTTTTACGGATTTTTATGAAAAATATTTTAACTCACTACTCTCTTACAGTACATTTAACTTTCTACCTAAAACATTAAAAAATCTAATTATCGTTAATATTATGTTCCGATTTTTAAGGAAAACAGAATCCAAACACCAAAGTAAGGTATGAAAATCTCTCCACGTGGCTGTAGTACATCTAATTTTTATACGAGACCATCCAAAAAATTTAATTAACGGTATTACATTTATCTGAAATTCTCTTTTTCTTTTACTATTTATACAAACATCCGGAACAATCTATTATATAAACTTTTCAATTGTGTTCATACCTAAAAATTATTGCGTTGTTTTGAAACGTAAAATAAAGGTTAATCAATTTTTAATAACTTTTAGTTGTTTTTTTTATATCAAGATAACGGACAGACCGACTGACAGACAAAACGCAAAAACAATGTGGCTTTGATCCTTTTTAAATAATATCTATTAGAACTCAGTGCACCAATGTCTATGAACCCTCGTTAAATATCTCGTGTAAATAAAGACATTGTTTTTATGGTACCGGTACTAGCCTATTGTGAGGTAATGGAATTTTTTTTCTTTGACGTCATATGAATGGACTCTTTAAATGTAATGTTAAAAGAACGCACTCGGTGCACCAATGTCTATTAACCCTCGAAAAAATTGCTTGTATTAATGAAAACATATTTTAGTCTAACTAAGCCGTGTGACGTAGTGGTTTTTTTTCCTTTGACGTCACATGGAATGAATTCTTTAAAAGAAATGCTTAAAGAACGCACTCGGTGCACCAATGTCTATGAACACTCGAGAAATGGCTCGTGTTGATAAAGGTGATTTTTAGTCTAGCTAGGCCTTGTGACGTAGTGTTTTTTTTTTCCTTTGACGTCATACGGAATGAATTCTTTAAATGAAATGCTAAAAGAACGCACTCGGTGCACCAATGTCTATGAACACTCGATAAAAGGCTCGTAATGATGAAGGCGATTTTTATTCTAGCTAGGCCGTGTGACGTAGTGTTTTTTTTCCTTTGACGTCATATGGAATGAATTCTTTAAATGAAATGCTTAAAGAACGCACTCGGTGCACCAAAGTCTATGAACACTCGATAAATGGCTCTTATAGATGAAGGCGATTTTTAGTCTAGCTAGGCCGTGTGACGTAGTGTTTTTTTTTCCCTCTGACGTTATATGGAATTAATTCTTCAAATGAAATGAAAAAAGAACTCGGTATAGTAATGTTTATTAAGCCTCGTTATGTGACTCGCGTTTAAAAAAGGAATGATATCTTGATTTAGATCTAATCTAGATTTTTTTAAACTAGATCTAGATATTTATTACAGTAGGCCCTAGATATATCTAGATCTGGATTTATATTCTAATTAAAATTATTTTAGAGTCTAGATCTAGAATTTCTAGATCTAGTTTAGACTAAAATAGACTAGATTAAGATGTAGAATTTCAATTTCTAAACTTAAAGTGTAAAAAAAAAGTGTAGATTTTCATTTCCAAACGTTTTGATCAATATTGTAATGTTTTAATATACTAAAACTAATCTACTATTTTTTTATTAAATTTAAATTTACGGCAAATGAATCTTTGAAACATTATTACTTTTGACCATCGGATGGCTGCCTGGTCGTGCGGTTTGCGCGCTGGACTGTCGTTCAGATTTATGGATGGCCCAGGGTTCAAACCCTGCCCGCTCCCATCCCCCGTCGTCCTGCGGGAGGTTTGGACTAGGAAGTAATTATCTTCAACTCTGAAGGAACATCCGAAACGTGTAAAACATTTTACATCAAAATTAAATCACCTCTTGAATATTATTTGCGAATATGCAGATCCGACAGGGATCCGACTTCGACGGGGGCCGCCTCTGAGTTTGTGTAACACAAACTCTCTTTGTAATCTTGTTTTTTTTTATATTGATGAGGTATTTTTTAGCATCAAACCACTCTGAAGGAGGGTTTAAACTCAAAACTCCTTTTTTATAGCATTTTGAGTGCGTAATTTGCTTTTTTCATACATTGACGATGTATTTTTTTAGCTTCAAACCCCGCTTGCGGAGGGTTTAAACTCAAAACCCTTTTGGCTAATACTCTCATAGATTTCTGAGTTTGTAATTTTCTTTTTTTTTTTTATATTGTAGAGGTATTTTTTAGATTCAAACTCCACTGGAGGGGCATTTAAACTCAAACCCCCTTTGAATACACTCATAACATGTTGAGTGTATAATTTGCTTTGTTTTTAATATTAAAGAGGTATTTTTAGCCTCAAACCCCGCTGAAGGGGGGTTTAAATTCAAAAGTGAGTCAAAACCCATTTAGCTACGCTCAAAAAATTTTGAGTGCGTAATTTGCGTTTTTTTATACTGGGTATTGAAGAAGTATTTGTTAGATTCAAACCCTACTGAAGAGGGGGTGGGGGGTTAACTCAAAACCCCTTTGGCTACGCTAATAGAATTTTAAGTGTGTAATTTTCTTTTTTTATATTGAAGAGGGGGTTTATCGTAAATTTTGGAGAGGCTTTAAAAATCAAAATCTTGCTTAACTGTGCACGTGAAATTTGGGGGCTTAAATTGTCGTTTGCATTTTGTTTTTGTTTTGTGTTATAGAAGAGGGGAATTTAAATGCGAAAACCCCTGGTAGGGGGGGTTTAAACTCGAACCCCCCTGGTAGGGGGTTTTAAACTCAAAACCCCCATGGTAGGGGTTTTAACTCAATAACCCCTGGTAGGGGGTTTTAAACTCAAAACCTCTTTTGCTGTGCTAGGGCAAGTGATAGTTTAAATTAGTATTAAAATCTCACCTAAAAAAAAACAAAATCAAAGCAAAAAATCAGTCACTAAATTCCGGGGGGGGGGGGGGACGTTCTGGCTACGCCCATGGCAGTAGCGTAATGTTTAATGTAAAAAAAAAAAAAAGGACATTCATTAAGGAACCCCCATCAAGTGAGGGCCCAAAGGGACTTTCGCATTTGGGCACGGCTCCTCCCCTATTATATGCCACTGTCGGTAGGTCTGTACACCAAATTTACAGAAAGCCGAAAAATTATCATCGCATTATTATAGGACCAAACAAAAAGAAATAGTTTGACTAATGTTTTGACAGGTTAAAGACGCTTCTTCATAATATGCCTATACCTATGCTTGTGATGCTAGAGTTTAATACTAAACATATCGTAGTAGTCATTATAATTTACACTTCGGAAACTTACGGTAAATTGTTATTGTCTAAAATAACCGCAACAGGTAACTCGCAGGTAACACTTTTTTTTATTGTTTACCTGTATTAGTGTATTCGAAAATGGCTTCTCAGGCTTTGTTGTTTTCAAGTATTTCCTGTTTATTTTTCCTAGCGAAAGGTTAGATTATATTCACATGTTTAAATACTGAGCTGTTACACTGTATCACTATACTATTACTATACACAGTAGCAATAGTCTTCATAAAAAAGTTCATTAGTAGCCTAGGCCTAGCGCTGCTAAATAATAGACCTGAAAAACTACCTAGGGGCCTTCGATGGAAATGGAAAGTTCAAAGTTTTACCTTTAAATCGAGTATTAGATCTAGTATAATCATAATAAATATTTTATATTGAAATAGATCTACTAGTAGTACTAATAGTCTATATTTATATTATATAATTATATCATCATAGCACAAAGTTGACAGGTCCCTTGAGAAAGTTGAGAGATCTAGAGTAGGCCCTAGACTGCCTAGGGCCTAGAGCTATCATTCTTGACTCTAGTTACTTTACTTGACTTGTTATTAAATTCTCCTAGTCCTAGTTAGTAGGTATAGTATTAGATCTATATCTAGAATGTTAATTATTGGCAGATTCTAACCAGTCAGTCAAGACCAATGTGAATTTGGTGTAGATTGTTGATCTTTATTATCATTAAATTAAATAAATATCATTTAATTACTAGATATCTAGATCTAGCTCTAAGTGAATTTCATCAGACTCGACTTGGTATGTTTCAAATGCTTCAGAAATTTTTTTAAATAATTATATATATTAGACTGGATCTAACCTAAAACTTCAACTGGTTGGCAGGCTTGGTAGTGAACAGTGTTTAAATTCAAGACCGTCCTTGTAATAATATAACTTAAAAAATTGCACTCATCAAAGTAAAAGCAATTTTTTTTGTTGTTTTTTTTTGTGGTTATCAGTTAAATTATGACTATTACATAGGATAGGCCTCCTGTCATTTGATAGAGCCCTCCATTAAGACCATTTTTTAGACATCCAACAATAAAGAAAGCCTTTTCATTAACCACAATAGCCCATAACTTTTCAAATTAATAGTTCTCAAATCATAAGAATGTCAAGCCAACTGATATCCAGTCTTTGCTTGCATACAGCAAAGTATGGCTCCTTCTGTCTCGAAAGAGAAGCACCGGTTTTAGCTCTTTATTTGCATATAATTCTACAAAATACCAATATATTTGGCATAAAGCCTAACCATTTATTAAACACCCTGTCCATATTTGTTTTAAAATCAATATAGAAATATAGACACTATAATGATTAGTAATTATAAGGTAGTCTCTGCATAATTAAAAAAAACAAACTTATCTCTATTTTAGGAGATTTTGTTATACAGAGTGATAAGCAGTGTGGGTCTTACTTTAAACCTGTTGAAGAAAGAGTTTTGGATTTGGATGAGTTTGATGTCTTCTCCCACAGTGGACGTCAGTACTATGCTCCAGGCATGGATTGTATACTGACTATTATTGGAAAGACTTACAATCAATGGGAGATCACTGTGACTCAACTAAATATTGATAAGTACAAAGACACATGCAGAGAACAAAGAGCACCTTGCTGTAATGACTTTTTGAAAATATTTAACAGTAAGTATAAATTGTTGGTGGAAACAGAATAAAGCTTATAACTTGCTTACATATTGTCCATTAAAGAATTATGTTCTTGGCAACTTGATCCTGTTATAATTTTTTTTTAGATTCGTACATCTAGAAATATTGCTAACAGAGAGTAAGGGGGAGGTCAAAGAGTTCAAATCTCATCTTTCACTAAGTTACTGATATATTTTTTTCAAAAGAATTAGTAAAATAAGGTGGTTAAAGCCAAAATGATTATTTATTGGAATTCTTCTAATACAAGAGTCTGTGCTAAAATTTAACAACAAGAACTCTTTTAAAAGAAGATTATAAAAGAAAAATAAAACAGCATGTAGCCCCTTTTAAGTAACTCTAACATGAATGAGTTTACTTAAATACACTTTGACTTGATACTATCTCTCTCTCTATCTATCTCACTCTCTCTGTCTTTCTCTCTCTCTCTCTCTCTCTTTCTATATATATATATATATATATATATATATATATATATATATATATATATAGGAAGAGAAAGAAATGATTGAAGATATTTGGTACATTGCCAATACATAAACTTATATTTTTATTTTATTAGCTCTAAACTAAAAAACTTTATTAAAGCATTTATTAAAGTATTTATTGTAATAATTTGTTCAGAACAAATCTTAACATACTTATTTTATTTATGGCCAGGTTATCGTGTGGACAATGCCAGATTGTTTCCATCCATACCTTGGAGAGGTCTATGTGGAACAGAACTACCTAGGCAATCAACATACACATCTACTCAAAACTACATTACCATTCAATTCAATGCCAATCCAGTCGATGATTATATGACAGGATTTGTTTTACACCTTCGTCAGTATCCAAGACGAAGTTCAGGAAGTGATTTTTCTCAAACTGGTTATATTGGAGGTACCCCCACAAATTATTTCTAGAAAGCTCAAAGTCTTTAATATTATATGACGTAATAATCTCTATGTAAAAAAAAATGTTTATAAATTAAAAGCTGATTTTTTAAATAAATAAATTATAGTCTTTAGGATATCAGTGGTATCATTGGTGCATCTAGCTCCTTTTTTTTTTTAAAACTAATCTGTCTAAATCTTTCAGGTTTTTGTTTTGTAATATTCATTCTACCATATTATGACAAAAAATGTACATTTCAAATATTTTGACTTTAAAAAAAGATAACTGTAGAGTATGACCCTTTTTTTTAGGCTGGAATGATGGCAGCCTTCTAGAACTACAGATAGACTGGTCTAATCAAGAACAAGTGCCTGGTGATTATAAACCTGGTCAGGATCCAACATT
Organism: Biomphalaria glabrata; assembly: GCF_947242115.1. Lineage (NCBI taxonomy): Eukaryota > Metazoa > Mollusca > Gastropoda > Planorbidae > Biomphalaria > Biomphalaria glabrata. The sequence continues at coordinate 19,497,531 of NC_074716.1, forward strand.
TGAGTATGATCCCAAAGGCATTGCTTGCTATGAATGTATTGGCTGTAAGAGGGATTATTTTAGAACTTCAGACATTGGAGTTGCTCTCAGAAGTGGATGTTACGTTTGCACTAAAGAGTGGTTGCAAGGTAAATATTTTTCTGAATTCTACATGAAGAGGAGTGTTTGGGTGCTTGACTGCTGACTACAAAAAAAAAAAAAAAGCTGAATCATATTCTTGTCATATACATATGTGGTCCTATATCTCATCTAACTTGTTAGTGACAGAAACTATATTAGATCTCCACTACAAACGTTTCAGTATAAAGGAAAGACAGGTACAGAAGACTTTAATAGAACCCCCCCCCCCCCCAGTGGACAACAGCTTTGTCTGCATCAGATGTAAAAAAAATTTGAAGGTTGCAAATGGGTTTTTATAGTCATGTAAAATTTTACACTCATCTTTAATCTTTGGAATTGAAGACATTGCCTTTAATGAAGAAACATATCCTTTTACAAACTGTAAAATTGTTTTGGGAAATTGCGCAATCTCCCTACAAAAGCAAAAAATGTGTGCAAGTTTTCAGTAAAAAGTGAACTTGAATTTTTGTATAGTGACTGTGAATGATAACTAAAAACAAATTAACTATAATCTGAAAAGTGTCATAAAGACATGCTTACAAGTAGATTTTAAAATTTAACCATTTTTCTTTTAAGTGGTTGTCAGAACACAACTATCTGTTACATAACTCATCAAAATGTTAAAATAAATTGTAGAAAATAATAAAAAAGCAATACATCAAAGAGAAATTCTATCATTAAAAAAAATACAATAATTTTTTAATGTCATTTCTTTTTTTAATATATAAAGCATTTGTTACAATTTTGAAAAACAAATTATATTGATCTACATATAATCAAAGATAGATTTTTACTATTATCACTAAAAAAAATCCCACACACATCAACCATGTCAAATAAACAGGAAAAAAGTTTGGCCTTGAATTTAAAATATCTATCAAGTATTTATAACAAGTATGACTATATCAATGAAATCTGTAAAGCATTAGCATCAACAATTACAGTTGAGAAATCAAAATATCATTACCCTGTGCACTCATTTTTTCTTAACACTGGTCATAGAATCTATATATTCTCAGAATCTTTTACAGGTTTTCTTTTTAATTATGTTAATAAATCATTAATATTGTTTTATAGAGTTTTCATAAACTAGAAGCCAAAATGACTAAAGTTGTTTTCCTATTTTATAGGTAATGCTCAAGCCACAAGACAATGTCTTTCAAAAAACACTTATCTAGAAAAATTGAGAACTCTTATGGGTAAGTTCAAGCGAATTCTGTTAACTATTATTAATTTCTATATATGTTTTGGTCAAAGCTCAATATCCAGCTCAATCAAAAGTTGTCTAAGACACATTCAAAAACATATTTAACTTTAATCTGTAAAAAAAAAAAGATTAACTTTATTTTGCCTTTCTTAAAAATATATCATTCTACAAACTCTCTCATATTCTAAATGTAGATACTTCTGGTGGGAACTCTGTCAGTGACTTCAGAGGATGCAAGACTTTCTTGAGAGGTGTGCAAGGCTCTACATACATCAGTGTGTGCGTCTGTGACACAGGCAAATGCAACAAAGGACTAACATTGAAATCAAACCCTTTAACTTTAATGATGCTTCCTTTGGTTGCACTATTTATAGCTGTAAAATACTTTTCTTAATATGACATAGCAATTATAGGCTATTCGTTTATTGAGATATGTTCTCATTTGAAATTAAACTGAGTGTATGGGTTTGCATGCATTGCTATTGTTTTTTTTTAATCACTTGCAATTAACTTTAACAAGTAGTCTATGTATTATTATGTCTTTGAATGTTGTAATACACTGGTGGAGAAGAATTTATCAACCATGTGCCAAAGTAGAATTACTGTGTGAATATTTATTACTACTCTTGTAATGTTGTTAGATCTACATCCAGAACAAAAAATCCACATTTTTTACCCATCACTATGGTGTACATGGTAAAGGTTGCCACTATGGTGTACATGGTAAAGGTTGCTTAAAATATCTTATTTTACTCAAAAGTGTCCACTAATGCGTATCTGCCTTGTGCACTGCTGTAGAAAATACTGTATATACTTTTGTTCAAAACTGTAAATATATATATATATATTTGTAAGTCAGTTACTGAATCATTCTAATCATATGTGTTAATTAATGCTTAGTCTCAGAAGGTTGTGCTAGTGCTGACTGATGGTTCAATAAGTAACACAGAATTGATTATTTTCTATATGGCACAGTACATAATAATTGATTCACAAATGCTATATAATTAAATGAAGCAAAACATACTAGAGGGGAAAAAAAACTTGGATAGCACAATTTTAGGGTCATGATGTTTGTTTTGTAAAATTTGTATTGTGATTGAGTGGTTAGATGACTGAAACTTGAATCCTGTTGAAGGGTGGAATTTTTATTTCTGTACTCTAATGATTATCTGACTTTCAATGTTGATTCCTGATCAGCATTTCTCTCAACTCAAAATTGGTTTTGTAGTTTATATCAATGATCAGCATTTCTCTCAACTCAAAATTGGTTTTGTGGTTTATATCAGTGAGGAATTGTAAAATGGTTGTTGCTACCAATGTGGCAAAATAAAGTTGCAGCTTAATTACAGTGACTACCATTTCATTTGTAAAAATTGTTTTGATATCACAAAATATAGTTTCTATTATACTTTTTGCTGTTGTTTTTTAACCATTCCTCAACTTTTGGCTACATGACAATTTTTAACACATCCCTAACTAGATTACAAAATTGTACTATAAGAAAAAAATAACTATTTATTTTTAATTAGAGATATGGCACTCAAGGTTTAAAAAAAAAAAATAGTGATAACAAAACTGGGGTATTGTGACATAATGGTCCATGGAACATGTGATATTAAGTTGACCAGTATAGGAGGTGTCATATAAGCAGCATAATGTCCAATCACCTTTAAGAATTTTAAAGAAAAACAATTCAATCCTATTTATTTTATTTTACAACTTGTATCTCTATAACTAAAGGTATTTATATGTAGAAAAAAATTTTTATTTTCCTCTGTAATATAAGTTTATTAGAAACATTCCATTGCAAACTTTTTGCATCTTGCTGTGTATATATTTGTAAATATTTTCAAATACAATTAATGTACACAGGTCAGATATGCTACTAGTGTATGAGTTGTTTGACCATATGAAAATGATATGTACATGTCGTATATACCATCAGTAGCAACATCGAATTCGCCTTGTCCATTTTATGTACAAAAGTGTGTTTTTTTTGGCAAAGTTTGGAAAAGTCAATGAATCTTCTTTTTTTTTTTTTTTTGGAAGGGGTATTTCTAAAGGTGTTTAAATATTTACAAAGAAATATAATATACATCCAAAATTTGAACTATTTAGTTATACATTAAAATGGCTAGACAATTATTAGCCTTTAATTTTTGTTCCCCTTTGTTTCATATACGCGTATTATTTTTGTTTGTTCTCTCCCTCATCCCATATTCAAACAATATATGTTGGAGCTGGCAGCTATTTAACTCTTTATCAGTCTATTGTTTTGCTTGAGATTTTTACAAAGCTTATATAACTCACTCTGTTTGGTAAGAAGTTTGTAGGCCTACACATAATTTCTCCCACGCCCAATCTCTGATTAAGCTACAATTTTGTAAATTATTTTTTTTACCTGACACAAAAATCAATTTAAAAAAATAAACCAAAAAAAAATTAAATATTGATAATTATTTATTTTCTTTGGTATCTAGAACAAGGGAAAGAAATCCTACTTGACAGATGTGGTGGTATAAGTTGAATAAGTCCCCTTGAGGTGACTTGAGCCTTGAGTTTACATTTTTTTCATGCATTTGAAAAAAATGACTATTAAACATTCACCAAGATACCGGCCTTCTTCCCTCCCCCTTTCATAACTGGTCCAGACAATTGATAGGGTCAGAGCATATTGAGAAAGCTGCAAGCTAAAAAAAAACAATTGGTACAAATATTTTTAATCGCACAGATTTATTACGTCTAGGTCAATCATGCATATAATTAGATAACTGGACCAAACTAATTGATACAATTACACTTAAATAAGCTTTGGTTTTTTTTTAAAGTATTTTTTAAAATGTTTTTCTTATTTGTTGCTGTTTCAAGAGTTAGCAGCAGACTAAGGTAATTGAAAATATTGCAAACTCATGCTTATCTTACAGGTGAAGTCTCTTAATTTAGAAACATTTCACAACAAAAGATAAAATTACAAGTTATGCTAGACACTTTGAAAACTCAAATATATATATCTATATATTTATACACAGTGCTTTTTGTAAACAAATAGGTGCCGGTACTCAGTGATCAATTGCCTAACTTGTAACTACTAATATATTAATAATAAACGTTAAAATACAAGAAAAGTAATATTTTTTCCCCACATTGAAAAAGGTGTCTACGCACTGTCACAAAAAAAGCCATATATATATGTCTCATACAATATAATTGATTAATTTACAATATTTATAACTCAAATCAACATAAGTGACTAGATTTGTCAACAAATTTGTAGGAGATTATTATAGGCTTCTTTGATAAAAGAGACATTTATTAAATACTTCTATTTGGGGATGCTGTAGTGTGATTAGAGAAAGTAAAAGTTTTCACATAAAAAAATTGAATGTTCATACAATGCAATTATCATAAAATTGGAAATATCTGTATGCCAGATTTAAAACATGTAAATGACATGTATAATATAAAGTGCAGCTATTTTATGTTAATTTTTTGTAACTGAAATGTATTGAAGTATTTGTAGCAATTGTAAATCGAGAATAATTTTTTTTTTTAAATAATAAACTTCAACTTAATGAAATTCACATTTGGATTTCAATAATTGTTTTTCCTATGTTGCTTTTAATCGTTGAGAACCTTGTGGTTGTGAAAACATATTCTATATCATATGGTAAGTGTAGAGATACTTCTTGGATTGCTGAGCTATTTACAGAGTTTACCATTTTTATACTTGCTGTCAATTTTTATCTAAATTGTATAATAGTGCATCAAGTTGAGCCAGCCAGATTATCTTTAAAATCATAAGATGGCTTTTTGTATTTCTTGTAAATCTCCAACCATATTCCTGCTAGTAGTTGTATTCATGGCCTGTTTTCAAGCAACGTGAATGTCGCAAAGTAGTGAAAAAAAAAATTCTACTTTATTTTTCGTAATTTTGCCAGGAGGCGAACATATTCAAAATGGCTAATACTGATACTCGAGCTGGTCAGCTGCTGTGGCTGAGTGGTAAAGCGCTTGTCTTCCCGAATCTGGTGTCAAATCCTAGTGAATACTGGGGTTTTCAATTTCGGGTTCCTTGGGGGCTTCGTAGTCCAGCCAGCTCTAATTGGTACCTGACATTTGTTGGGGAACAATAAAGGCGGTTGATCGTTGTGCTGGCCACGACACACTCGTTAAACATGAGCCACAGAAACAGATGACCTTTGCAGTATCTGCCCTACTGATAGCAAGTGGAACGTTTTGATACTCCCTAATAAGATAAATGCAGTATAATTGCTGGTTCCCCTGGACCCATAGATAGAGCTCTAGGCTTTAATGACAAATGTTTTTTTAGACTAATTCAATCATCTTAGGCGTGACAGTCCCGCTTTAGACCGTCTGTTACTCTTTTTATTCCTTCGGACGGCCAATGTCCCGCTTTCATCAAAAAAAGTCGATCAATGTTTAGCTTTTATTTTAAAATCTTTCTTAATCTTTTGACAAAAACTTAAAAAGTAGGCCTACCGCCTTGCGGTGTTTTCTTCCTGATCCATAGTTCCTGCTAACTGCTGAGCAGACTCTCGTGTTAAGAACATGGGTAGTGTTTTTACTTTGCGGTATCCTGCCTTCTTCTCATAAAATGACTCCGGCACGTTTTCTTTTGACTTTTAGCGTGTGTAACGGATGCATGTGTAAGTCAGATGTAGCTGAAGTATTTCTAAAGATGATTATTTAGATTCGATTAAGTGCGTGCGTACCTTGTTTGATGTATTTCAATCGCGAGTTCTTGGAAAACATGCACACGTCACAAATATAGATAAGGTACTAACAGGAACACAATGACCAAGTTGACTCAAGGTGAACTTCAAACAAACGTTTATTACAGAATGGGCCACAGTCTAGTCTGTCACTATAAAACGATGTTATCCCCTCAAAAGTCTAGAGGTAACTGATTCCTAAAAGTCAATCTTAACCTCTAACCCCAAAGTCTATGTCGTCATTCTAAAATATACGTTCACTGTCGTTCCGCATGTTTCTTGCTGATTCTGTTAATGACTCTCAGCATACAGTATTCCTTCGCTTGGTTTTCATTTCTGTTTAATTCGATGAATGTCTAAGAAAATCGGAAAAATCTTGGAAGACAACAGCCACCCGTTCCATTCTAACTACGTCAAGTCGTCCCCCCCCCCCCCAAAAAAAAAATATAGCCTATGTATGTACGTGTGTGTGTTCATAATTAATTAATTAATCTTTATTACATCCTGACCCTTGTTAATTCATTCTTTCGGAAGACGTTTATTGTGCCCTAGAGTTAGAGAAAAATTGTTGACTCCCCGCCTTTGCCAGCAAGGGAGTCTGGAGGAAGCGCTGCAAGCTCTCCCAGCAGCGTTCGGGGCGGAGTACCGCCGCCAAGCACTATTTCCGGTATTGAAAGCCAACAAAATGCATATTCTGAGGTATCTACAGTGCATTATCCTGCTATTAAAAAAGTTTTATTTTAAAAAAACACCTAATGTGCTATTCTTACTGACTTAGACCTTCCCGCGCCGTTCGGCGCATTTGGCGGCAAGCTGTTTCCGCAAAAATCTGTCACTGGCAATATCTGAAGCCTCTTCCCACCTGCTCTAAGCACCTCCATGAAAGTGTGGCGCCAAGTTGTACTAGGATGTCATCGCAACTCTTCATTTTGTCGGAGAACATGTCCCTTAAACCTCATGCGACGCTCTTTCACAACCTTACTAAGGGGTCGACTCCCAGTTCGGCATAGGATTTGCTTGATTGAGACCCGATCTCTATAACTGACTCCTAAAATCTGTCTTAGCCATCTTTGTTGAGCCACATTTAAGCTTTTTCAATTTCGGCAGATGACTAATCACTGCACTTTATTAATGGAGCCCAGCCAGTGGTAGAAATGTGCAACCTCTCTTAACTACGCTCTTGGAATTAAGTGACTGTAGTTTGCTTTAGATTTTATATCGAAAATGGAAGTTTTATCGTCAAAATCATCTGTTGGGGGGGGGGGGAGTTACATTTAAAAATCTCTGGAGTTGTTTTTTTTTTTAATTCAAAACCCCATTTAGCTATGGTCATAGAATTTGGTGACTGTAGTTTGCTTTAAAATAATATTGAAGAGAGAGGTTTTCAACGTCAAAACTCTCTATCTGGAGTTTTATATATATATATATATATATATATATATATATATATATATATATATATATATATATATATATATATATATATATATATATATATATATTAAAGAGGTATTTTTAGCTTCAAACCCCGCTGGCTGGGGGTTTGAACTCAAAAAATCAAAACCTTGGCAGTGTTCTTTGAAATTGAGGATTGTCGTTTGCATTTTTGTTTTGTTTTATAGAAGAGGGAGATTTAACTGCAGGGGTTTTTTAACTCAAAACCCCCTTGGCTGTGCTGGGGCAAGTGATGGTTTAGTATTAAAATCTCTTCTAAAATAAACAGAATCAAAGCCAACCCCCCCCCCCCCCCAAAAAAAAAAAAAAAAAAAAAAAACCTGGCTACGCCCATGAACGTCACTCATTGATCATGAAACATGAAAAGGACCAAGATGCCCGTGTGTGAATGAACTCTTTATGTTGTGTCTGTTCTATTTATGTGTATGTTTCTGTTGTGTTGTCTTTATATGAGAAAAGAGTACTTGTAGTCACAACACATTTCCATAAGGATCAATAAAGCAGTCTTAGTCTTAGCCTAAATTTTCAATTTTGTAGCTTCTAGTCAGCCTCCATTAAGGTAGTCTACTTCTTTAACATACTGATTTGATACATTGATTTGCAGCCGCTAATGGTACTTTTGTCTATCTGATCAATCATACATTTTCCCATAACAACAGTTTTCCATCATTTGACTACACTTTGAAATTACTTTAAAATGCATACAAATATGCAAGAACCAAATGTAAAGCAATCATTACTAAAGTTTTGGACCCTATAAAATTAAAAGTAAAGAAGCAGGTTAGTGATGTCACAACGCTAATGGATGCTTCGAGCCTTCAGTAAAGTGAAATTGTTTCCCCTGATGATACAAATGTTTGTTCGTTCCTTCGCGGGAAAACTGAACGAAAAAAATAAAGCAATTTGTCGATTTAGAAAATAGCGGAATTTCGGGTTTTGGAAAGACCAGGTGGTTAGCTCTGAAGCCTTCGGGGGAGAGACTATTTAAATTATATCCTGCATTAAAAGCATATTCTTTTCACGAGAGAAGTGCTCCACCACAATCCTACTTGGACAGGGAGTAAATGCAGAAAAAAGATTTACCTCCCTTGGCAACACACTTTCCCGAAATGGAAACATCGATAATGAAATCGACTTACGTATCCTCAAGGTTAGTGCATCCTACAAGGTAGACTGTCTAAAAATGTGTGGATTATAGCTTACTAGGCGTAACACGAAAGACAAGTAGGACTAATAAACTAGGAGTCTATCTAGCTGTCATGGTACTCACTACGTAGAGACTTGGACAATATACACAGGGACATACAAAAACAAACTAAAACACTTCCATACGATCTGCCACAGAAAAATACCGAATTTTACCTAGTAGTAAAAAATACTGACCCTGAAGTCCTTCAAAAAGCTAGCCCACAAAGCATTCACGTTCCTGATGCAGTAAGTTGCTATGGGCAGGCCACGTCTGCAGAATGGAATTTTACCGTATCCTTTAAAGACGTACTCCTTTATGGACTATTAAAAAAAGTGTTTTAAGCGCTCACGAGGTGGACAAAGAAAACGTTTCAGGGATACCATCAAAGCCTCTCCGAAAGCTGTAAACATAGATCTAGCCACCTGGGATACGGAAGCACAAGTGAACACTATAGCGCTAAAATTTCAGAGGACATGAGAGCAGCACTGGCAAATGAAAAGCGCTAGAAAAAAATCAAGGCAACCGACACAAGCTGCAGCTGGAATAACCTGACCACTGTGCAGCCGAACATTCCGAGCTCACATTTACAAGGGTCTTACCACTTACTAGTCACATGGGGTAGCACAAAACCGCAGCGCAATTGCGCAATGCCATCATCCGCCTAGATGGTCACCATCTAATCATGATGGATGAACTATGAAGTATGTAAATAAAGTGTTTCTAATATATAATTCAAACGATATATTTTTTAAAATAATATTCCATTGAGTAAACAAAAAACCGGACATTTTTACAGTTTAAGCAAATGAACCCCCAAAAAAGAACGTAATCCCAATGGGCTATGCACATTTTATAATGATTATAAAATAACAAAAATAAAATAACATAGAATATTAATTAAATTCAATTTATTAGCAGCAGTAATCTAGTAGTGAATTTTAAGAAATGTTTAAGCAACCAAAAAATATGCAGCAACAATATCGTACTGTTGGAAATGTACGCTGAAAAAAAAAAGAGTACAGATATTATTTTATTATATTTATGAAATGCCTATTTTAGAATGCCGAATAGTGGAAAGAGCGTTCGCTGACACATATTCTTTGATCTCAGCAAATGTAACCTTTGACCTGTTGTTAATTTGATAGCATCGAAGTTAAATAGTAGGGTAACAAAAGCATGCAACTAAACCTAGTGACTAAGACGACATTTTATAGAAAACTTTTAAGGTACCTTTATCACTGAAAAAAATAAACTTAGCGGAGTTTTAGAATATCTTATTTTATATACAATCTAGATGTAATCTACATCATTATATTTTAATTGTATATAGTATAGACTATTATTGACTATAAGTATAGACTATAGATCTAGATCTATATTTTAATTTTATAAAGAATAGAAATTTTAAGGTAGCCTTTGGGCCGCTTTGGCTTTGCCTTTATTTTTATCACTGAAAAAAACAACAACGGCGGAGTTTTTGAATAGCCTTAGTAGTAATAGTAGGCCTTACCTTATCTACTTAATCTACACTACAGTCTAGATGTAGTCTACATCAGATCTGTTGTCTAGATTCGCACAATGGGGAGTGGTTTGACGAAGGTTTTTCAGTATCCCCAGTGTCATAATTGTCACTGGGTACGACGCATTCCTCTACTACTACGTCGGGGGACGGGCTAGATAGAGCCTAGCTCATGGGCGCAAGAGAGCCACCCGACTCAGCCAGCGAAGGCCGTGCCAGTCGGCCCAATTTTGCCCATTAGAAAGACCCGCGAATCAGCCGAGTGTCAGAAAAACCCGACTAGCCCTCAAGTTGGTGTCCAGCGCTATCCGCTTTTTGGAGAACCTGTGGGTCTCTTACTCACTGTAGCCCCAGGGCCCACAGGAGGGGGGCTGGACATAACCCCTTTGTTTGCCTTTAACACTTGCCAGCTGCTCATTCATCAGCAGCAAGCAACCAGTACCCTTGGCCACCCCTCTAAGGAGCGGGGTGTTCACTCAGCAACCACGATGAGGTGGTACTGGAATGCAGAGCTATATCAGATCTAGATCTATATAAAAGTATATTAGATAGATTATCATTATATTATTTATAATTATTTGAATAGATCATCCAGATCTAGAGTCTTATAGAAATTAGACTCTAATAAAGTCTTTATTAGACTATATTAGAGTCTAGATTAGCATCCTTACTTATCATAGTATTATCTAGACATTGTGCTGATATGTTTATATTATATCATTGTTTGCTGTGAATGTTTCTGTTACTTAAAAATAATGGTCTTTAATGTCTATTTTTATCAATACAAAGTCTCTATTCATTCTTTACTACACACAGAATTACTACACGAGCCTTGCGTGTAGCGAAGTCATACAGTATATAATAATAATTTTGTTTCCTACATAGATCACGCTCTATTGAGAAGAATTACCAAATGTTTCAATCTATCTTTGAGAATTGTTAACCTCAAGTAATTCTTCATTAGTTTGAAGCGTGAGAAGCTTCTTTCACTAGATTCCATAATTATGGGTGTTGCATAATGCTGTTTTTTTTAATCTCATGTGGGATTGGTGTTTTCCATATTGAATGACACCCCAGAATGATAATTTTTGTCTATATATTTCAGGAGATTTGTATTTTTTTCTTCTTCTTCTTCGTTCTCATTGTTATGTCAGAGTGTTCAGATGACTAGACCAATACATGAGATGAACTACGCAGTGGCTTTCAAATCAGGGAGCTCTTCATATAGTTTTCTTTCTATTGGGGTGTTTTGGGGCCAGTGTCTTATACAGGCCTCTTGGTGAGCAGTTTTGGAGGACGTGGTCGGCAAGCTCTGGTGATACTCCACATGGGCAGATTTCACTGGTTCCAATTTTGATCTTCCGGTACATGTGTTGTCGCATTCTGTTGTGTCCGGTCCTGAGTTGAAAGATTAGACGTTGGTCTTGTTGGGATAGCTTATAGTAAGCGTCATCTTTCTTGTGATTTGGATGAGGAGATTTGTATGAGTTTTCAAAAGATTTTAATAATTTCCGGATATTACCAGGACTTTTTTGTATATTTTGCAATTTCAGGAGCTCCTGGTAAATCAGGAGGCCGTAGGAAATCTGTTTTAAGTTATAAAATGGTTTAATTTAATAATTTATAAACCTACAATTAGTAGGGTGAAAGTGCGGGGCCCACTGCGGATGCATAGGTTGCAGTGGCTTAAGGCCGGCCTTGCAAAATAGCAACGTATGCTACGCCACCGGTCGACTTATAATCTCTCATACAATGACTAGCTAACCTCAAAGGCAGGCCTACGACTTTTAAATTTTGTTTTTCCAATGATTGTCATTAGATCCAGCTAGACCTAGTCTGGAGTCTAGACCGTCTAATTTGTTAGTACCGGTAGTAATTGAACAAGCTGGAAATCTTGGATAGCACAGATCAGTAATGACCTTGAAATTACATGATCACCACATCATTGAAAGGCACAGATTTAAAAAGAAAAAATTAATTATGTTAAGTATGTTAAAAATATCTCTTATTTTTCTGATGTTATTGTTATGAACTGGCTTGCATGACTTAGTCAGAAACCAATTCATGGACTGAGCTCAAATATCTAGTTAAGAAGATTAAATTGATATGAAAACATTCTAGTTCTTTCTATCTACATTGGAAAAGTGCAGTATTTCCACTAGTCTTTGCAAACCTAGATGTGACCAACATATTTTGTCACATCTGATGCATAACATCATAATTTTTTAATTAGTCTTGCCATTGAACAAGCATAATGGGCTGCTGGCTGCATTTTTAGCGGCCCCTGAAAGGGGAAAAGACTCTATTAGTTTTGTGCGAAATGTCTGTCCGTCCGTCCCGTTTAGATCTCGTAAACTAGAAAAGATATTTAAAATCCGACATCACAATATTTTAGACCATTCAAAGTTCTGATGCAACAGCTACTTTTTTTTTTTTTCTAAAAGTGAAAAATCTAATTTTTAAAATCAGTTATGCAAGCAGTTTTTTTAAAGAGAAAAAGCTAATTAGTATGCATTATAAGTTAGACCTAATTTAAAACGAATAGTAATCTTGTAAACTTTATTTTCCTGAACTTTTTTTTTTAATTGCGGAAATGTTTTTTTTTTTTGAGGATCCGAATAAGAGATTGAGCCTTTTCAAAACAATTAGATCAATTATAAGACATGGGTTAGGTCAGGGGAGGCACAGTGGCTGAGCGGTAAAGCGCTTGGCTTCTGAACCGGGGTCTCTGATGAAGACTGGGATTTTCAACTTGTGGAATCTTTGAGCGCCTCGGAGTCCACTCTTTTCCCCATCTACCTGACATTAGTTGGGGAAAAGTAAAGGCGGTTGGTCGTTGTGCTGGCTACATGACCCTAACCCTAACACAACTCCCACTCAATCACCAAAAAGTACATATGGCATTTTATAAGATATATATGATATTTTCAAGCTTCAAGTAAATATGTCATGTTTGAAATCATCATTTTATGTGATAATGTTTAAATCTCTACTTTATTTTCCAGAACATTTTTGTCACAAGGTTTTTCATTGTCAAAGTCAAATCTAACACTTGGTCACTTTCATACATCACTTCCTGTAATGGCAGACACCTCAGAAGCTGGTAAAATTGCAGCAGCCAACAAAGCAGTGGATGAAAACATCAAAGAGGGTCAGGTTGTGGGAATAGGAAGTGGGACAACAATTGTGTTTGCTGTGAAAAGAATAGCAGAGAGAAACAAAGTTGAAAATCTCAACCTAATCTGCATTCCAACCTCATTCCAAGCTCGGCAGCTTATCAATGATCACGGTCTAACTTTAGGCAGTCTTGAAACTTCCCCAGATATTGATGTAGCCATTGATGGGGCAGATGAAGTTGACAGTGACATCAATTTAATCAAAGGTGGTGGGGGGTGTCTAATGCAAGAAAAGATTATTGCTTCATGTGCCAAGGAGTTGTTTATCATAGCTGACACTAGGAAAAACTCAGAAGTCCTTGGAACTTCCTGGAAGAAAGGGATTCCCATTGAAGTATTACCAATGGCATATCGGCCAGTGCAGTTAAAAATTGCCCAACTTCTAGGAGGAAAGCCTTTGTTAAGAATGGCTTCACAAAAAGCAGGTCCAGTTGTTACAGATAATGGCAACTTCCTGATTGACTGGCAGTTTGAAGGAAAGCATGATTGGTATGATGTTGACAGGATTCTTCATAATGTACCAGGTGTCATAGAGACAGGTTTATTTCTAAATATGACAAAAACTGTGTATTTTGGAACACCTGATGGACAAGTGATTATAAAATCAAAAAAGAATTAATGCTCAAGTTCAGCATCTTACAACTGCATGAAAAACATATTGCTTTATAACTGGAGGGAATTTTTTTTAGTACTTTTCTTAAAGTAAATCAGTTCTACAATTTAAAAAAAAAGCCTATTAGTACATGAAGCATCAATCTAGACTTGTCCAGCAAGAAATGACTAGGATAAAGTGAACTCAGAAGCATTATTTCAGTTATGCAAATATAATGTCAGATTGTCAGATACATTTTTGAACTCTAAGAAAAAATGTTTCATAGTACCGGTATTGAAATGCCATCAAAAAATAAGTTGAAAACATATATTTACTTATGATATATTTTTCCTTTGTGCAACTAAGTTAAAAATAAATTAAATTTACCATCATATTATTGCAATTGCTAAATTACAGTATATTTTTTTACTTATCACTGAAATTATTTTTCTAGTCATTTGCATTTCTGGAACTTAATTCTTATTATGCTTTCTTGGAAAACTTTTTTTTTTGGCTTCATTTATTGTTTCTTTAATTTAAAAATATTTATTTTCTTTGTATTTTTTATTTACTGTAAAGTAAAACTTGCTAAATTAAAATAAGCAACATATTTATACTTGTTTTTTTAATTAAAGCTTACACTATACAAATTTAATACTTACATACATTTTCATAATTTTTACTTTTTTAAAAAATTTTACTTTAAGGTTAATGAGTTAATCAAGTTAATTTTAGGCAATTTCAATTTTCAAATATTTGTAAAAGTAAATTCTTGAAACCACCTACATCCAGATGCTCTCTTCTATGTCAGTTAAAGCCAATTGGCACCTAAGCTGGTCTTTAAAGCGTTTTCATGGAACTCCTCTGCCACATTATCCACCTTTCAGCTCACTCATCTAATGTACCTGAAGCTTTATATAATTTGGTTATAATTTGATAATTTGTTTCCATTTCTATCAATTAGCTTAATAATCTTTTGCATTGTGAAGTGTGGGTTTATTCATTCCTGCAATGTGAGATGTGACACATTCATTCTTCTAATGTGAGATGTTACACATTCATTCTTCTAATGTTAGATGTTACACATTCATTCTTCTAATGTGAGATGTTACACATTCATTCTTCTAATGTGAGATGTTACACATTCATTCTTCTAATGTGAGATGTGACACATTCATTCTTCTAATGTGAGATGTGACACATTCATTCTTCTAATGTGAGATGTTACACATTCATTCTTCTAATGTTAGATGTTACACATTCATTCTTCTAATGTGAGATGTTACACATTCATTCCTGCAATGTGAGATGTGACACATTCATTCCTGCAATGTGAGATGTGAGACATTCATTCTTGTAATGTGAGATGTGACACATTCATTCTTCTAATGTGAGATGTGACACATTCATTCCTGCAATGTGAGATGTGACACATTCATTTTTCTAATGTGAGATGTGACACATTCATTCCTGCAGTGTGAGATGTGACACATTCATTCCTGCAATGTAAATGTGACACATTCATTCTTGTAATGGCTCAATAAATGTCATTCTTCAATTTTCTTCTTTCATTTTATAAAATATGTTTGTTTCATGTAATAATGTCTAAAATGATGCACAATGTCTAAAACTCATATAGTTACCCTTCACATAGAAGATATAGAGTATATTAACTATGGAAAATTTGAAATGTTTTCTTAAGCATCAGTTACTTTGACCAGGGTATATAAATGTGATCACAAGTTTTATAACAACAGCTGTTTATATCATCCTATAGTTAGTACAGCTGTTGTTTGTTTGCCTCATTCTTTGGCTGGTGCATCTGTTATCACATTCTTTAGCTACTACAGCTGCCATTTATTTTATTTCTTTGTATAAGTATCTGTTTATTTTTTAAAAAAATAGAAAACTTTTTATCTATGTTTGAATGAAAAGATCATTTTATCAATACAGATTGAGCTCTAGTGGCCTTGACACATTCTGGAATTATTTCCTTGTTACATTTATCTCAAAAACTTACTTGCTTCTCATTTATCTACTAAATAAAAAATAATTTTCATTGTGTTTTTTTTTTTGCAGTCAAACTTTGGTGACAGTGGTACAATAACTGCTTTCTGTTGAAGACCTATTCCACATAACTATGTTTAAAGATATTATTTTTTTGATTTTTTAAATATTTTTTATAATGAATTGTGTGCTTTTTTGTTTTGTTTTGTTATCAACACCAGTTGTTTATTTCAATTTTTTCTTTTGTACAGATATTCTCTAGGATTTTTGTTTTACCTATATAACTCAGGGCATTCTATTATTGAATATTCTTTATAAAGAGGGGTTTTTTTTTAATTAAGATTTTTTCATTCATTCAAGTTTGGGGATTAATCTGTTTTTTTTTTTTTTTTTTTTTTTGTAATCTTTATACCGACACACACAATAGTTCAAATACTTTATGTAGCACCAATATATTTCAAATTTTAATATTAAAACAAATGAATGGTGTTTAAAATGTTTTTGTGAGACTTGTTAGCCTTTTCTCTAATGACATCGATAGATAGATAGATACAAATGGTACTTTTTTTTGTATACAATGTTTAATTGTATATGTACGTTTCCCTAATGGTTAAAAAAAATGTTTTGTTTGGTATACAGACTGTTCAGCTGTCAGGCATAAATTTAAATAATTACCATACTGTTTGTTTTTATTAAACATTTTTCTGGTGCTATCCTAAATTATAAAAACACTTTGACTCTCATTTTTCATAAGTAGCTTTATGGGCCGAAATGTCTCCTAAGCACAGATCACGCAGCAATACAATGGCTGCTTCGTTTAAGAGCCATGAAAGTCAGATGGATCGAGCGTCTGCAAACATGAATTTGAAATTCACCAGGATGCTAATGCACTATCTCGACGACCTTGCAAAACAGAATGCAAACACTGTAAGAAAGTCAGAATTTATCGGAACACTTTTCTTGTTCTAGTAGTTCGTGGAACACATAGTCTACTACTATAGGCCTCGCTGAAACACTGAGTTAAAGGATGTGAACGTGGGAGAACATTGATGCGGCTGGAATGAATGTAGAACAATTTTGATTTTTTTGTGTGTATGGTATATCGGTTCATTTTAGGCCATGTCGTACCCTTTTTTTCATGGGTTCTCTTCTCTACTCGGGTAAATACAAACGGGACTTTAAAATTTAAGTTATACAAGTTATAATTTAATAAGTATTGAAATCGGTTTATTTCGAGTTCGAATATCAAACATTTCTAGTTATGGTTAATACAAACCCGTTGTACATATATGTATACATAGCATGGGCGTAGCCAGGGGGTGGGTTTTGGGGTTCAAAGCCCCCCCCCCCTCGCAGGATCGGATTAATTAAGTGACTGATTTTTGCTTTCATTCTGTTTATTTTAGAAGAGATTTTAATACTAAACCATCACTTGCCCCAGCGCAGCCATGGGAACCCCCTACCAGGGAGTTTTGCAGTCTAATCCCCCTCTTCTATGTAACGAAACCCCCCAAAAAAAAAGAATGCAAACGACAATCCCAAAATTCCAAGAGCAAAGCTAAGGAAGATTTTGATTTTAAAACCCCCTCAGAAATTTACGATAAAATCCTCCTTCAATATAAGACTATCCATACATCAGTCACCAGATTCTATGAGCGTATAGCCAAGAGGGGTTTTGTGTTTAAAACTTCCTCAACGGGGTTTAGAGCTAAAAACCACCTCTTCTATATAAAAAAGCAAATTATCCACTCAAAATGCTATGAGCGGGGCCAAAGGGGTTTTGAGTTTAAACCCCCCTCCAGCAGTGGGGTTTAAAGCTAAAAATACCTCTTCAATATAAAAAAAAAGCAAATTACACTCAAAAATCTTTGAGCGTAGCCAAATAGGTTTTGAGTTTAAACCCCCCTTCAGCGGGGTTTGAAGCGAAAAAAAATACCTATTCAATACAAAAAAGGAAATTACACACCTCCAAAATCTATGAGCGTAGCCAAAGGGGGTTTTAGTTTGACTCCCCCACACACACACACCAGCGAGGCTAAAAAAAAAAAACTCTTCAATATAAAAAAAGCAAATTACACACTCAAAATTCTATGAGCGTAGCCAAGCCAAAGTGGGGTGGGGTTGAGTTTAAACCACTGGCGGATCCAGAACTTTGGAGTGGGGGGGGCGATTTTTTTCCAAACCCTAACACTAACGCATAAACGTGCATACAGCGCATGCGCACACACACACACACACGCACACACATATATATGTATATATATATATATATATATATATATATATATATATATATATATATATATATATATATATATGAGAATAAAAAAAACAAGCATTTCTCAACCTTGGGCGAAAAACAAAACAAATGGGGCAGCGCTATAAGGTTCTCTGTTGAAGTTCGGGGCGAAGCCCGACGCCATAAGCGTTTTCTTGCTTTTTTCACTGCAGAAACGCATTCTCCTGACAAGTACAGCTCATTATTCATCAATGGAGTTCGGGGCGAAGCCCCGACGCCAAAAGCGTTTTCTTGCATTCTTCATTGCAGAAACGCATTCTCCTGACATCTACAACTCATTACCCATAAATGAAGTTCGGGGCGAAGCCCCGACGCCAAAAGCGTTTTTTTGCATTCTTCTCTGCAGAAACGCATTCTCCTGACATCTACAACTCATTACCCATAAATGAAGTTCGGGGCGATGCCCCGACGCCAAAAGCGTTTTCTTGCATTCTTCTCTGCAGAAACGCATTCTCCTGACATCTACAACTCATTACTCATATATGGAGTTCGGGTTGAAGCCCCGACGCCAAAAGCGTTTTCTTGCATTCTTCACTGCAGAAACGCATTCTCCTGACCTGAAGCTCATTATTCATACTATTGAAAAACGACCTTTCGAATAATGTTGTACTTGAAAATATTCTAATTTGAATTTATAGGCCCATAATACATTGCAAATAAAACCGATTTGTTCCTTGAAAAGATAGGATACCCCACGTATTTAGATTTTTGCTTTCAGGACCGCCGCCGAAAAAAAACTTATTCGATAAATAGTATTCAAGAAGACTCTAGTATATATTGTGAGTAATAGTCCCAAATTTATTTAGCTAGAAAAATATCAGATTGAGTAAAGGTTGGGAAAAGGCGACTATGAAAATGTTATTTGAGTTTAGAACTCATCTCAATCATGACTCTTATACTGAAAAATTTCGTTTGAATTCTAACTTTTCCAATGCAAAGTCTTTCTTAAAATACTTATGATAAATTCATGTGAAATTACATAAAATCTGTCTGAAAAGGGGAGGGGCGATTGAGTGAAAACGACTTATCCTCGCTTTTTTTTTATAATTTCTGCTAATGATTGCATTTGGCATTAAAGAATAGGGGTGGGGCGACTCGATATAAGAATTTAATTTATAGCATATATAAATTATATCAGTGACAATTTTTTTAATTTTGTAATTTCTTAACTATAATACAAAAAGAAAAAGTATTGATTTGTCCGATGGGGGAAATGCGA
Organism: Biomphalaria glabrata; assembly: GCF_947242115.1. NCBI lineage: Eukaryota > Metazoa > Mollusca > Gastropoda > Planorbidae > Biomphalaria > Biomphalaria glabrata. The sequence goes on from NC_074716.1 coordinate 19,517,050, forward strand.
TTGCATGTATCGCCCCTCCCACCTGGTACAACCCTTTTTCATTTAAAATTTACTAATGATACAATTTGAGATTAGAGTGTAAAAATGTTATGTAAAATGTTTTACATGTTTCGGATGTTTCTTCAGAGTTGAAGATAGTTTACTTCCTTGTCCAAACCTCCCGCAGGACGACGGGGGATGGGAGCGGGCAGGGTTTGAACCCCGGACCATCGATAAATCTGAACGACAGTCCAGCGTGCAAACCGCACGACCAGGCAGCCATGGTACGACATATTTACAATGGGTCACATATCAATACGTAGTTTATATTATATAGATATTCAACTAATTTTATTCACAAACTATGATTCTCCACAAAAATAGGACCGCCCCCCCAGCACTCAGAGGGCTAGAGTGAGGAGGGCAGTACATGCAATCGCCCCCCCTCACCCCGCCGAATCGGCCAAAATACCAGAAATGGAGCGACATAATATAAAATGTATATATTAATTCAACTAATTTTGTTCACAAACTATGATTTCTCCATAAAAACGGACCGCCCCCCCCCCACTCAAAGGGTTTAGGTGGGAAGGGCAGATGAGGTATTCGTCCCTCCCCCACCCCCCACCAATCGGCAAACAGGGAACGACATAATATAAAGATCAGTTAAAATATCAATAACAAGTTACAAGGATATAGATATTTAATTGATTTTGTTAGCAGGCTGTGATTTCTACCAATAAATTGGACCGCCCCCCCCACTCGAAAGTTAAGGCGGGGGCGGGATTGATACCATCGCCCCCTCCCGACCCCACCAAATCGGCCAACATACTAGAGGGGGGGGGCGAAATAATCTAAAAATAGGTTGAAATATAAATAATTAGTATATATTTTTAACATAAGTAATAAATTCGTATACAAATTGTGTGAATCCTATACTAAAGTTCGTCCGCCCCCCCCCCCCTTCGGGGGGGGGGGTCGGCCGAGTGGGGGGGGCGATCGCCCCTACCGCCCCCCCCCTGGATCCGCCAGTGGTTTAAACCCGCTCCTCCAGAGGGCTTTTTAAAATCCTGGCTACGCCCATGATACATAGTCTTACTTTTCCTCCAAATCAACTCACTCGGAGGAAAGCAGCAGGAGAGAGTGGGGATAAATGAGAGGAGACATTAGAGGAAGGAACGTGTCATATATTAATCACACAAGTATTCAGTGCACTCGCTGTTGAACATTTGTGAAGGAGAAAGATAAATCTATTTATAGACAACATTGATATTGAAACACGTGCATGTCTCATTGAAACCTTTAAAAGTCTTTTATATATTAAAGTGGTATCTATTTAATTGACGTTTTACAACTACCAATGTTTTTGATCCAATGAAAGTGAGCACAAGCAATGAAATTGAGCGCATTAAATAGGCCTATACATCTAGGCCCTAGGCCTAATTGTGTATTATACAGAAACTATAGAAAAGTTAAAAGACGTGTTCGTGTTGATGGTAACTTATTAATAGAAACTTATCAACACTGCATACAATGATAGGCCTAGGCGTACCGACGGAGGACGCGAGCTAAAATAGATGGACCTGTCTGTTGTAACCCTCGAAGGTCGGGTGGGAATACGGAGCTAGGAATCTCCATTGGGCCATGCTTCCAGTTGAACCAAGATTATGACTCAAGGAGTAGGCAATGTGAGTGACTTCCAAGACCCATATTGAAGGTGCGCTATTTAACCCCACAATAAAAAGAGGCGATATCATCATGGACGACCTTCGCAGAGAGGGGTCAGTCACTCATTCCTGACATCTTGGTAAAATCCTTCGTATGAGATCCCCCATTTTGTCAAGTTATAATAGCCTATAGGGCCCAGGCTCGAGTTTTTTTTTTTTGTGTTTTTTTTTTGACAATCTAATCTACAAAGAAAAATTAATAAAGTAACTCATTGCAGTGATTATGCTATATGGAAAACGCCAATCTTACGCGCGGCATTATGTACCAGCTGTAATCGTGTAATCTGGTGAAAGAAGCTTCTCGCGCCTCAAACTAATGAAGAATTACTTGAGGTCAACAATTCTCAAAGATAGATTGAAACATTTGGTAATTCTTCCTATTGAGCGTGATCTATGTAGGAAACAGAATTATTATGATGATATACTGTATGACTTTGATTGATTGTAATCCTCATTTTTTGTCCTCATTTATAAAGGCCTGTCATATTTTTTCCCCTTCTCTCTCCTTTTCTGTGAGTGTGTCTAACAAGACTAATCTGAAGGAACGTCTGCAATTAAAAATAACAAGATAAATAAATAATTATTTTTATTCTTAAAATGCGAAATGTTTCATTGCTATATAAGAAACCGGAAATAGAGTATTATAAACAAAATAGATTTAGATCTAGTCTAGTGAAAATCTAAGAAAGTCTAACCTAAGGCCTAAGGTCTAAGACATTCTAAGATTTATATAGATCTAGATCTATAACACCCTGTCGGCCTGTGTCTTGCTAAATCTATATTTAAACACTTTTAAAATCATAAAATGAACAAAGATGATCATCCAGACATTACTACAGTAACAGTTTCATCAGCAGTAAGTTACAAACTTAAATGACTTAAACTAAAAAAACTACTATCGTAACTATGTAACTATGTGACTATCTTAATTCTTTATTGACTTTATTTCTTATCAGTTATCTAGACTCTAGACATTCTAGATCAGTGATGCTCAAACTTATTCGACCTGTGGGCCATTTTAACTTTCGAAACGCATGACGCGGGCCACATCAACAAAAAAGTACGCAAAATGAAATCAAAATTCACCTGAAATGAAAAAGCTATCTGAAACTATTGGATCTATCATCTAGATCTAGAATCTAGTTCTTACAATATACATTAATTAATGGGATATTTAAAGTCTATCAACATTTTACTATTTTTAGCTACTCTTAACACCTACTTATTTTCTTGTCTCTTTTCTGTAAATATTCTCATCTGTCCTCCAATCTGTAGGTGCAGTTTGACCAATCTTTTAGACGCAGCTCAAACCAAGAAGGCCTTCATATTTATTTTATAATGCCGCTGTATGTTTTTTTTTTGTTTAAAACAGCCAGACTGTCTTTACAAACCAAATATGTTGGCTTATTATCATGTTCCACAAAAAAAAAAAAGATCCATTTACTTTTCCTGGTAGATTCTACATTCAGAGTTTCATTTCATAAACTCATAATCGCACATTCGTTAAAGGTCATGGTATCAATCCATCACAGAAAATTGTGAGGGCCCTAACAAAGGTAAAGATACATTTACAACTATTTTTTAAGGGGGCAGGATTTTCTACTTTTTGTACCGACATTTTGGCGGGCCGGATGGAACCACATCACCGGCCCGCGGGCTGTACTTTGGGCATCACTGTTCTAGATTATATTCTAAGTCTAAGTAATAGACTAGATCTAGTAATAATAAACTAATAAAGTAACTAAGTTAAACTAAGTAATAAGTAGTAATAAATAAAAATATAAAGTAGTGTTTTGTAACATTTTGTTGATTATTCAAATTATTGTATTTGAGAATATTTAAAATATTTATCTATTTATATTGTCAATTAATTGTTACTCGTAATTGTATTAGATTTTATTAGAATCTATGATCTATTCATATTGATTATTGATACATAACAAAGAGTAGAGACGACACTCTAACTCTAGGACTCTATGTAGTAGAGTTAAGTTTAAGTCAGTAAGTGTCTAAGAGTCTTAAAGAGTATGAACAATACAATACTAGCTTTAAGCTTAATGCCACAAGATTTTAATTTTAAAGATGCAACAATGGTCCATCTATACAAACAAAAGGAGGAGGCTTGGTGGCTGAGCAGTAAAGCCCATGCTTCTGAATGGGGGTCCCGGGTTCTAATCCTGGTGAAGACTGGGATTTTTAATTTTGGGATCTTTGGACGCCTCTGAGTCCACCCAGCTCTAATGCCACTAATGGGTCCTGAGATTAGTTGGGGAAAAGTAAAGGCGGTCAGTTGTTGTGCTGGCCACATGACACTCTTGTTAACTGTAGGCCACAGAAATAGATGACCGTTACATCATCTGCCCTATAGACCACAAGCAAAAGGAAACCACTGACTCTGCGAGAACCACAGAGGAATATCACTTCTCTTTAGTGCTAGGAAAACCTTGTACTTATCATACCAAATTGGTACATAGATCACCTAGAACAGGGGTGGGCAACCTTTTTCTTTTGAGGGTGGCATAAAAAAATTTAGGAATGGGGGGCTACAATTATATAATATGTATTTACATATACATGGATAGTGTATTAGACATGTACATCTTTTTTTACACTACTGTTTGAGGAATTACAACAAGATTTAGTGATTTCTAAAACTAATTTTACAAATATTTTTCAAAATTTTGTTATTGCCTTTTTACATCACAATTCATCACAACAATCCAGTTGTATTGTTGTACTTAATGTAAAATGTTTAATTTTTACACTCGTGCATAATGTTCTGGAACTGTGGTGGAACTAGCTAACTAGTTGTTATCCTTATGACTGCTGTCAAATTACAGTCTGTCAGCATCAAGTTGTTCTTACGCTTGTTTGCTTTCAAACAAAAAAAAAAAGTTCACGATTTATGTGGACCCAAATAATGTAAAAATTTAGCATTAAGTTTTTTTAAGTGTGGAAAATACAGCTTCTGGCTTCCATAAAACTCCCCTTGAAGGTCGTAATTTGCTTGGAGGTATTTCGTCGGAGCTGAATCAGCTTCTGTACTAAATGCTGAAGTGAGGATATTGAAAACTGGTATCAAGATCTTGATGTCTTAAAATTTGCATTTGAAATTCAACAAGTCATGTACTTTTCAACCATTTTACTAGAAACCTTTCATCAAAGGAAAATGATTAACCCTGTTTTAACTTGCTTGCCTGGAGAAATGGAAAAGATCTCATATTCTTCTCAAAACCTTGCAAATGCTAAGCCAGTGCACACTGCTGTGGTACCGAACATCGTAAAGTTTTGTTTCCACATCTTCAAGTACTTCTCGGAACTGCCTTTGGTTAAGACCTCTAGCTCTGATAAGTTTAATCACTGAGATAATTAGGTCAATAACATGTTGATATTCAATGCAGCTTTGTGCAAACTTTCCCATGTAGAGTGTATAGTTGGGAAATTGTTCTTAAATTTATTAGAAAACCTGTTTTACTCAGTCAAAGCACGGGCGCCATCAGTTCTTACACTTGCCATTTTGTTCCAAGCCAACATAATGCTTTCTACACAATCCTTCATAGCATTGAATAAATACTGGTCTGAGTTAGTGTCTTTGAATGAATGTTTCGAAATATTGTCAATAAGCATAATCTTCATTTGCTTTAGACTTTTTAGAATGACATGCAGAGACAATGTTTCTTTAGCCTCTTCATCATAAGAGATAAGAAGATATTTAAAATTATTTAATTAATTTTTTCCCCTTTATTATCTGTTTAATCTGTGGGCACACCTGAATTCTGTAGGTATTCGCGAGCCGCTTAAAACACTCTGGTGGGCCGCATGAGGTCGACGGGCCGTGATCTAGAACATGGGCTACTACCAGAAAGTCAGTGTGGCTTCAAAAAGGAGAATAGAACCATTGACACCTTTTTAGTGAGGCAGCTCTAGGAAAAATGCCAAGAATTGACCTCTTCTCAATTTATGTTGACCTAACAAAAGCATTCAACAGTGTTAGCAGAGAAGGACTCTGGAAGATCTAAGTATGTATGTCCACAAAAATTCATAACCATGGTGAGATTTTTATGATGGCATGGAGAGTTCAGGAGAGTGGAGAACCATCTGACTCTGAGCCCTTTGCTGTATCAAATGGGGTAAAACAGGGTTGTGTCGTAGCACACATATGCTGTTCACTATCAAGTTCTCTGCTATGTTGGCTGATGGAATAGCGGAATAAATGTAACATATAGATGTGAAGGTGACCTATTCTACCCGAGGCTGCTCAAAGCGAAATCAAAAACAAAATCTGCAACAATCAGGGACCTGATTTGCAGATGACTTTGCCCTAAATGCCTACTCCAAAATTGATCTGGAGAGGATAGTCAGAGACTTTTCAAGAACATGTTAAGACTTCGGCTTCACTGCAAACACAATGACTGAAGCCTGCTCCAGGTAAAGCCTACTCAGATCCAAGCATTAAGATAAATGAACAATAAATAAATGCAGTGGAAAGTTTCACCTACCTTGGCAATACACTTTCCCAAAACAGAAACATTGATAATGAAATTGACATACATATCACCAAAGCCAGTCTATCGTATAGTAGACTTACTAAAATGTTTGGAGAGGAGTTATTAACACTTGTATAAAGTTGGGGTCTATCTAACTGTCATTCTCCCCACATTGCCATATGACTCAGAAATGTTGACAGTATACAGAAGACATGCAAAAAAGCTGAACCACTTTCACATGTTCTGTCTCAGAAAAATACTAAATGTTTAATAGCAAGAAAAAAAAATCTGATACTGAAGTCATTCAAAGAGCAAGCCTGCAAAGTCTCAGTAGCGATGGGCAAGTCACGTCTGCAGAATGGAAGACTCCAGCATCCCTAAACAAGTCTTTTATTAAAGAAAGGAAGCGATCACAAGGTGGGCAAAGAAGAGAGAGTGGTGGGAAGGAGTGACAAACAGACAAGTACATTTTATACCTGTTGTCTAGTATTATAGTAGTCTTTAGATCCAAATTAATCTACTAATCTGTTCTACTTTGATTAGGTCTAGATCTATATAGACTCAGATATAAATCTTATTAAATCTAGGTAAGTCACTTCACACATAAAGTTATAGGTCTCCGTCTAACCCACTCTAGTCTCTCTCTATATATCTAGATTCCTGATCAGTGATGGGCTAACTATGGCCCAAATCTGGCCGGCGTAGAAGTTTTATTTGACTCGCTACATGTCTTGTATTATAATAGAAAAATCCAAAAAGAATCATTCAGCCAGCAAAATCTTATTTTTTAAAAATTATAGTGCTCGTAAAGCCAATACACATGCAAGTTTATATTATATTTATATTTATATATATAGCAATCTAACACATTTGGATGGTGACTTTGTTTAACAATATGACTCAATTTAATGACTCAAGTTTTATGTCTTTTTAAGAAGACAATTTTTTCACCGATACCTTTTTTAAATATGTCTTGAGTCTTATGATAGAATATATGTATCACATATCACTAACTTAACAAACATTTCCATTTCATTGACTTTAGATTGTAGAGCTGAAAGCAGAATTATTTCGAAAGCAGGAAGAGTTCAAGCAAAAAAAGTTAAACAATGAGACTTACCTACATTTAAAACGATCTAAGGTAATGTACTTTTTCTAATACTTCATTTTTTATTCGGAAATAAAAAAAAATATATAAAATATTTACATGTTCTTATTAAACCTAAATAGAATTTTTCATTCCATGCTAAAATATTCACCCAAAATTGATCAAAGATAAAGGCACATTTCTTATTCTATATATTCTAGAACAAATTCTTCCCCAGTGCTATCAGAGCATGAAATGGGTTGCCTGAAGGAGCCATGAAAACGAATGATTTAGCAGAGTTTAAGTTTAATTATCTATATTTATTTCTTGATCGTCATTGCATACTCTAAAGATTATCTGAATCTATCAAAATAAACAGGATTATATTAATAATGCATGTATTTTTAAATTTTGGTTTACGATGTTACATATAATTATTTATGAAATAGTTTTTAGAATTATTAATATCTCAAACTTCAAGTGTAAGTATTTTTTTTATTATTTAAAAAAAATAATATCCATCAATGAAACCTTACAACATTGTTAGTTACCTCGTCACAGAGTTTAAAAAGCAGTTTACTTGATGAATCTAATTCTGGTGTGTTGGAGAGAGCAAAAAAAGATGTTGAGAGTAGATCTCCAGTTGACAATGAAGATGACATGCTACAGAAGTCTAGGTTTGCTTTTATCTTTTTTTTTTTATCTTTGCTTATTCACAAATTATATTACATTATTTGTTATATTATATTACATTATTTGTTATGTTTTAATATATGAGTTATCATTTTTTCAGTTTACATATATTTGAAACTTGTTGCTAGATTGTGTTCATGTTAGATATATGTAGTGTGTTAGCTCATTCAGTCGGTTAGATAGTGATGGGTTTTTATTTATCTTGATATGTCTATAACAATTTAATGCAGTGAAGTGTGAATTGTTTCATAATCATCATCTATCACTTGACTTTTGTCGTAGGGGGGCTGTGACAGTTAGTGTAACCAAATCCCTCCACTTTTCCAGGTCAGCAGCTGTTCTTAGTAGGATATCAAGAGATTCTTTTATGCTATCCAGCCAGCTTTTCTTTGGATGATCCTTTCTTCATGCTCCCTCCACTGTACCTTGAGGAATGACTTTTGATTATCTTGTATTCAATTATCTTGATATGTCTGTAACAATTGAATGCAACCAAGTGTGAATTGTTTACTAATTAAGAAATATTTACATTTTCTCAATCATTTGATAGTAGCATGGTGGTTCTTTCTCTGCACAAGATTAATATCTTTTTTTTTTTAGATAAAGTTAAACAAAAACAAAAAAAATAAAAAACCAGATCCGCCATAATAGTTATAGCCACAATAGTTGTGTTGAAAGTTTAAGGGCGGTTATGTTCAATAGTAAAGTCAATCTTCTTTCATGTTCATCTTTTAATTTGTTAGATGTCAGTTTATTCTCTTTATTTTACTTGCATAGCTATTTTCTTTTTATTTATTCAAATTACAAAATCAATTATTATTGTTATTTGTACTTGTAGGTACAATATGAACTGGAATTGAATTAGTTGAATGTGATTTATTATATCAGTTGTCATTACTTCTGATTATATGTATTAGAAACTCTCTTGAGAATGTCTTCCCAACATGTTAGATAATGTGTAATGTGTTAGCTCATGTAGTGCGCTATTTCACTCATTGTAAGATAAGATTAGAACATTTTATTGGTCCCAACAAATTGAAATTGGATTTGATTTAAACTGTTTACCTCTGTCATTTTACTATTTCTATAACTTTTATCATAACTTTATTTTTTTAGGAAAATTCTAGAAGAGAAAGCCAAACTGTATGACAAGATCTCACAGAGTTCTGTTGTTCCAGGTTCTGAGAATTGTTTTTAGTTTTCTTTGTCTTCAAATTTTTGTTTAAAGTAAAACTTAATTATAACAAGCCTCATGACCCTTTTCTCCTTTCCTTTTGTTGTGTGTTTGATGCTGATGTTTGTAAAACCTAAAATAGGTTTGAATAAAGAACTAATTTAAAGATTATAAATAAAATTTATTGGAAGCGAAATTATCTTTCAGTGTTAATTTGTAGTCGGTTTGAATATATGCTTTGAATTTTTTTTTTTTCAAGAATACATGATGTCTGATTTTTTTAAATGTTGTCTCCTGTTATGGCAATGTATTATTGCTAATGATTGTTGACTTTGAAATTCTAAGTTTATCATTTTGAAAATAATTTTTAGATGAAGATGGCAGTGAATACTACTTGGTGGATTTCCAAAAGAAAGTGTTAGACTCAATGTTGGAAGCTAAACAGAATTTAGAAAGAGAAACAACTGAAAAGACCAAATCATCTCAACCAAATACATCAAAGTAATTCTAATCTCATCTCAATAGATGTTTTAGAAATATAATATATATAAATGTATTATGAAATTTTTATTTTTTTTCTGAAAAAAAAAAACTATTTGTAGATTCAATGAACAGCTGTCATCAAAAGAGGAAGAAGAGTCATCTTTACTAGTCGCATCCGAAGCATTTAGAGAAAAACTTAGAGAAAAATGGGAGAGTGAAGCAAATGAACTCTTACAGAAATCTCAGAATGATATTCACTATTCTAACATTCAGTTTGATGGTAAGTCAAACAAATTATTAGACAACAAAGTACACAAATCTATTCCCACTTTCTTTCCTTACTTGTTGAAGCTAGATGGCATTTGACTGTGGCTTTATGCTTGAAAGACATACAACTAAAATATTTCTAGTTAATAATATAGTAAAACTTCCATCCTGTATCCAAATAACTTATTCATTTATTTTTTTTTGAAGAATGGGGGGAGGGAGGGGAATCATTTTTCTGACCTGAAAATGTTTATTACAAATTTAATCAATTTGAATATTGTGCTACATATTGAATAATTAAAATAAATATAGATTGAATAATTTAAATAAACTATGAAATTTTCTTGTTACAGAAATCAGAAACCATGGTGTGGGCTTCTTTCAATTTTCAAAAGACCACGAACAAAGAGAAAGTGAATTAGCTAGCCTTAAAAAACTTCATAAAGAAGTAAGACACCAAATCTGTCTTAGACATTACAAGTTTTAAACTTGGCCCAATTAACGAAAGCAATGTACTGCCAGACTCTCTTCTCACGTGTCATAGTCCTCATCATGTTACAACTTTCATTTTCCACATGCACAATTATTTCAATTGAATAGTTGGATGCTAATTGTAAAGTTACTCAGTAATGCTTGACATAGAATGCTCAGTAATGCTGAGTCTTGTTTTTACATTTATTATTGAGATTTTAGTTATCAAAAAAAAATAGCAATAATTATTGTGTCAATAGCATTTCCTCATCATTCTAAATAGGGCATTAAAAATGTTTGGTCATCAACTTTATTTCTGAAAATTGCTTGTCTTGGAGAATATAGTGACTACTGTTTCAGTTATGACATTTGTCTTTATTGCTTTAGTTATGTTGGAAGAATGGTTACTAAAAGTCACATTTGTATTTGCTATTGAACAGATTTCTTAAAGATTGAAGTAGCTGCATTCTTCATCTTGAGACTTGAAAGCAAAGATTTATATTCATTTGTTTTCAGACTATAGATGAGCAAGCTCGTAAAGACAGCATTAAAGCTAAAAGAAAGACTCAGATGGAGGAGAGGTTGGCCAAAGTTAGACAGAGAAGAAATTTGAAAGAAGGTAATTCTTTGGTAATGTATAAGATCTCCATGGTAATGCATTTGTTTTAAAAGTTAGAGAAATTGGAAAGAAGGTAACCCTTTGGTAATGTATTAATCTCCTTTGTACTGCATTTGTTTTATGCTCAATCTGAACAAAAATATTCTAAGAGTTGTACACAGGGTGAAAGAAAGTCTGTAAATTATAATTCAAATAAACTGATGTCCACATCTCTTGTCTACAGCAAGTATATTATCTTATCTTATAGATTACAGATGTTACTTCGAAAGAGATGATAATTACGTCCTACACATTTCATGCGTCACTCTAGTCATACATGATAAACTTTGCTAAGTTGTTGGTTTTCCTGGCTAATTTAGGCACTCCGTTCCATTTTCCATTCTCTATTGCACCAGGGAAGGAGCACTTTACAAATTTGTCCTAGCATATGGAATTTCAAAATTGCCTCTATCTTTGTGTCTTTTTGAGTATTTTATTTTTGTATTTGTAAATTATGGTTTAGTGTTTTACGTATTATTGCTACTTTATGTTTTATTCCTAAGTCCTGAAGTGTCTCTAAATTTAGTGATTTTACTAGTGGTGTTACCCAAGTCAAATGTGAATATTCATTTGTTTTTTTTATTAGTCTTACTGCTCTTTTTTGTATTTGTTAGTTTGTTTTCTTGAGTTAACACTTTATCTCTGTAATTATTTTTCCACGTTTTGGCAGAGTTGTTCATTTTTCACATTAGTACATTCTACACTGTTAAACTGAAATAACTTTTTTATTTGTCATCAGAAAATGTTACTTTTGGTATAGAATTATAGGAGAATGCATGCTCTTTTTATATAACACAAATTAAGGTTAATAAGACCAAATATTAATTTAATTTAATGAGGTCAAATCAACGATGATATCGTTAATTAGGAGAGAAAGAGTTAATGAGATCCCAAACAGAGGATGCACATTCTAGTATTGGCCTCTGCCACCTATCGAGAGTGTCAGAATCGGTGGGAGGCTCAGACCCACAACAAACTCAGACACACTGTAGCGGATGTCAGGTGGCGGCCAACATCTAAAGGTCTGACAAGGTGTGGAAGGACGACCATGTCCATACTTAGGATTGGCCACACCTACATCATGCACTCCTTTGTGCTGAAGAGAGAGGAGCCCCCACTTTGTGAGTACTGTGACTCTTGTCTCACTGTGGAAAATATCCTCATTGATTGCTCCAGATATCAGGATATTAGGGGGAAATATTTTAGAGCACACAACCTAAAAACACTGTTTGATAATGTCGATCCTGGGAAGGTACTGGGCTTTGTCCGGTAAGTGGGGGTTCTCTGCGAAAGTTTGATTTGTTATAGGGCAAATAAATTGTGAACATGTAATATTTACAACAGATTTTTATTAAATTTTTACAATCTTAACTGTGAATAGACCTTGTTTTTAATGACTTAGCTGTATAAATTTAGCTCTTGTGATACGAAGAGAGGATAACCCCTGAGGAATTACGGTAACGACATGGCCTAAATTGTGCTGATGTGCCAAAAACCCAAAATACAAATACTAATATTGGACTAACTAAGCTTAAAAAGCATTTTAGTTTTATGTTCGTGTTTGATTTGTACAAATTTCTTTTAATAAACCCTATTGTTTTGTTTGATTTTTACAAAGCTTATATCAACTCACTGTCTGTCTGTCTGGTTTGTACACATTATTTCTCCCACACCCAATTTTGGATCAAGCAGAAAATTTGCAAAATTATTTCTTTGACCTGACAACACAAGAATCAATTTAAACAAATAACCAATTAGTTCATATACCAAAAAGCTTTTTTTTAAAAAGTATTTTGTATGTTTTTTTTCAATTGATTCTTTTCTTGTTCTATATTTACATTAGTGAAACAAGACATTGATGCTAAAGCCAATACACAACTTATCATTTCTGATTCTGATTCCTGCAAACAACCTGTTAGCGCAGAGCTTAGCACAAGCAAAGAACTTGATGTGCCTTCTGTACACCAAGATGTCAGTACCAGTGAACAAACCAAAAAACCAATCAGAGAGTGGGATAGAGGAAAAGGTTTATTTTTAACTTCTGTCTTTGTTTGAAGTTGATCACATAATAGTGAAATGTATTTTTAACTTCTGTCTTTGTTTGAAGTTGATCAGATAATAGTGAAATGTATTTTTAACTTCTGTCTTTGTTTGAAGTTGATCAGATAATAGTGAAATGTATTTTTAACTTCTGTCTTTGTTTGAAGTTGATCACATAATAGTGAAATGTATTTTTAACTTCTGTCTTTGTTTGAAGTTGATCACATAATAGTGAAATGTATTTTTAACTTCTGTCTTTGTTTGAAGTTGATCACATAATAGTGAAATGTATTTTTAACTTCTGTCTTTGTTTGAAGTTGATCACATAATAGTGAAATGTATTTTTTTTTCTCCTGTTTGTAATGAAAAACTTGTGTTTTTATTTTTAGTTTTCCCAGTCAAGTCTTATGTTGAGGAAAGAAGAAAAGAGAGAGAGTCAGACTTTGCTCCTCCAGACAGCTATTTCACTAGTACTGCTTCCAAGGAAGACCTGCGTAGGAAAGAAAAACCTGGACCACAAAAGTCTTTCATAGATAGTAGTTCTGTCCATAAGAATGCTTTGAATGGTCATACATTTCCAACATCCTGTGATAGTTCATCTGAGCAGATATTTTATAATAGGAATGTTTCCAATGGTGAACATTTCACTGATCCATCCTATTGTACCCAGTACTATATGTCTCACACTTATGGTGCATATCCCCAGAATGCCCCGGTAGATTACAGTTACGATAATACTCCAGCTTCTGTTACCAACTACCAGCCTCACATTTATCCTGCTTGGCCAGTGGCAACTCCAATCTCTAGCACTTCATTAGACAGTACTGCTGCCACCTACAAGAGTGGCTATATGCAGCCCAAGAAACCCAAACTTTCTCTAGTTGATACAAGGTTTGTTCAGAATGACAGTATGGCATCACTGCCACCTAGTGATACTTCTCTACTAGAAGTGAATGCTGTGAATTACACCCCCGGCAGTTTCACTGCTGCTAAACTGAAACAGTTCAATCAAACTACTGAGGAAATATCACATATGGGAAATAGAAATGAAATTTCTAGTGCTCCAGTTATGTATACACTAAAACAAGAAGAGAACAATTCAATATAGTTTTATATTTCTTTTGTTGTTAAGTCAGTTAAAATTTTCTCTGAACTTAATAAACTCGTCTTAAAAATACTTATTTTTATGGATTATTATTATATAATTTTCTTAAATAAATCATTACATACTTAAAACTGTAACCCAACACTGTGTTATGTTTATTAAACCTTTAAGCTGACCATATCTGACAATGTTTGAATGGAAAAAGAAAGGCAGATGAACGTTATGCATGGTTTTAATAACTTCAAACAACAGTGAGATATTTCTAAACAAAAATGAACAAAATCCCACTAGAAAATGTTTTATTTAATGTGACTTTTGAAATCTTGAAAACATTTTACTTTTCATTTGACCACAAACTATTGAGGTAAATAAATGGACTAGGACAATTAGTTGACAACAAATTCAAGGGATTCTTTAGAAGTGAGTGTTCAAAGCTGTTTATTTATAAAGAGATTTCATCTATAAAGTAAACAATTTTGTGTCATGTGGCAATTATTCCCAATTCTAAATAATATTTCTATCACAAAATGGGTAATTACAGTCTACTTTGAGTCTTGTCCTGCCCTCCATGATAATGCAAGTCAAATATTAGCTCTGTAATACCAGTATGAATTGTGGTCAAATCATAAAATAAATTATATATTTCAATAAGACAAAATGCAGCAAATCCAAAATAATTATTTACAAAATTAAAAAAAACAACTTCAAAATGTTTATGGAAGCAAAGGCTAAAGAAATAATTTATATTGAAATCAAAATGAGTTGTTTTCTATTCCACACTTCACAAGATTGCTCCTATTCTATTCTAGATGGCAAGACCAAAGACACTAACAATGCAGAACATAGTCTTGTTTTCCCACCTGACTGTGCAGCTACCTGTGAAATAGACAATTTATTTGTAACACACTATAACTACAAAAATTCAAATTATTGTTCCAATAATTCAAGAGAAATTATCATTAATGAAATAGATTAAACTCCATGATTTTCTAATACATATGTAATAGAATTTAAATGACAAATGCTGCAAAAAGTTGTTTTTTTTTTTTTAAGAAAAGCTATACAAAAAAAAGTTACATCAAGAGTCTCAATATTCACATACAATAGGAATTGCCTTCAAACAAAAAGCTTTAATTAAACCTAAATTACATGAATTTTTTTTTCTACCTTGTTAATTACACTAAAATGTGAATGTACATCAAAAACTATTCAAACCTTAGCTTTTTTTTTTCATACAACATAATAATAATAATTTTATTTATAAAGCGCTGTTATACAAAATGTAGGCTCAAGGCGCTGTAATAACATTACAAACACGACAATAGAAATCAAAAACTAATCTAAAAAAGTTTTAAACAAGTAGGTCTTAATGTTCTTCTTAAAAGTGGTATAGCATGTCTGTCTGAGATCAATGGCCTGCAGACCGTAGCTTTTGAGGGAGAAACGTGGCACCATTAAAAGTGTTGAGTCCATTGAGCGCAGGGTTCTCTGGGGGACATATGGAGTAATCAGTTCTATAAGGTACAAGGGCATCTCATTGTTATATAAACACTGATGACAAAGTGTGGCGACCTTGTAATCGATTCTCACTTTCACGGGAAGCCAATGGAGAGTGCGCAAGAGCGTAGTAGCAGAATCTTGTCTTGTTTTTCTAAGTACTATTTGTGCGGCGTTGTTCTGTATACGTTGCAGTTTGGCTATTTTGTCATCAGGTATACCTGCTAGCACGGCGTTACAGTAGTCAAGGCGGGAGAGTATGAATGCCACAGCTAGCGTTTTTGTTGTTAAATATGGTCGTATCTGGCCTAATCTACGCAGCTGCAGATAAAGACCCTTGCAGAGCTGACTTATGTGTGGGTCGAAAGATAGTGTTGAGTCGAAGAAAACTCCAAGATTCCGCACTACATGGACATAAGGAAGCTGGCAGTTCATGATAAAAAGAGAATCTGTGCTTTCAACTTTTGAGTCGTTGTTCCGAGTGCCGATCTTAATTATTTCTGTCTTATCTTCGTTCATCTTGAGCTTATTTTCAACCATCCATTTGCTCACCCTTGCAACAAGCAGAGTTAATCTCTTGTTAATTATTACTGATTGCATTTCAGATTTTTCAGTTTTACCTAATCTTTCATTAATTTGATGTATGGTAAAATGTTCCTAAATTCTAATATGCCTACAAATAATGAAGACAACAGTTCTTTAGGATACTGCAGCAGATTTGGCAAAATGGCATATTTATAGACCACAAATTAATTTCAGAAGTGTGTGACAGGATTGACTCTCTGAGATAATATTCTGACCATTGTGAAAAAATGTTAATTCAGTCTAAGAGAAAAATGTCAAGGAATGGACAGGTCTTAAAAGTTCAAAATGCTGATATTAATATTCATTATTATGAAAAATCTATTTAGTGAGTGTATGCATAACTAACTTTTTGGATAGTTTCTTTAATTATACACAACACAACTAAATTTTGTTGTCACACAATGTCAAACTCAAAGTCCTCATTTAATCAAATATAAATATAAGAAGAAAAAAAAAAAAGAAGCTGTGCAATAAAAAACCAGCATAAATTTGTAATTAAAGCTAGATATTTGTTTTATTATTAACAATTTAGTATTAAAAATCTCTTGTATTAATGTTTGATAAACAATTAATCACTGACCATCAGTAGAGTTGTCCCAGAAACATGAACTTGCTGTGTGCAATCCAGCTCCATTTTTCTGCATTATTACACAGGTGACTGAAACATGAATAAATATAAATAAGATATGTTTTGTTTTTAGAGTTTTTAGCAAACATATTTAACGGCTACACATTTTTTTAATATCTATATATGACAATATATATATATATATATATATGTTATAAATCTATGAATCGAGCAAATCATTACTATCATTGTTTTGTAATTATAAAATGCTAAGTGCATGCTAGTTTGATTTAATTAGTGGACACTCCTGCTTTTTGGCATTCAAGTACCACAACTTGGTTTATGTCAAATGTATAACAATTATAGAACTCTAGAGACTTAGTTGAAAAGAATAGTTAACAAGTAAAAACCCCTTTTTAAAATCAAATCTTATATTCAGTGAAATTGGATTAATTATTCTGAATCAATAGTAATTAATTTTTAGTAGATCTAGAGCAAAATAATAATTTGTGCTAAATATTTGTAATGATTGTTTTTGTTTAATGCAATTTCCATGCTTATGGCATGCTCAGTGCGCTATGGTCCAATCACTTTTGTGGAAGTGAAGGGGAAGGGGTTTCTGGGAGAGTTTTAGGTGCTGCCCTTTCAAAAAGCATTTAAAAAAAGGGGGAAAAAAAAGTAGCCTGATGATGATGGAAGGCTGATGCTGGGCAATCTAAGTACTTATAAAAGTAGGGTTTGTTTTTTTACTCTATTGTAAGTTTACAAATTTTAATTCTCTACACAAGGCTTATCTCTCCTTAGCTTAGTAGGCCCTACAATATCTGTATGATTAATTGAATATCTGATTGGTTAAGTTTTTCATTGATTCATGTGTTATTATCAACAATAAATAATTGTGCAAAGTTTCATCTTGATCCGAGAATGGGAAGTGGGATAACATGTACAAGATTTCACCCAGATAGACAGACAGAATGAGTTGATATAAGCTTGTAAAAATAGTCCCAATGAATGACCTACTGGACTTACATATACATATTTTAAGTGTATTCAATGTTAAACCATAAAGTTCTCTTCTTTTAATGTCTAGAGATGTTCTTAAGTTTTGTTTAGAAGCTGAGCGAAGTACTGGTAACTCTACCTATGTATTTGAAAGGTTTGCCAAGCTTTGTAAGTTGATTTAAACACTGCTCTACAACATTGGATGTCCACTGGTTGACTTTGTTGTGCTGGTAGCCATTGCCTCCAATAGCACCTTCAACAGCTTCTTTTATAATGTTGGTCACTTCATCCACAACAAATGCTGTCTATACAAACAAAACAATGTTAATTGGACATTTGTATACATTTCTAGATGTCAGTTCAAAGTAGACTGAAAGTAGCTGTTTAGTATTTCTATGCAGTGGCAAATGATTTGCTGCAAGAGTGAGGCAAACAAATCAAAATTTTTTTTTATATACAAACAGTATACTAGTAAAACATTTAGACTTCTGGCTTTTTTCTTTCTTCAAAGTCAAAGCTATTTGAAAAGACAAAGAGAAAAATTGTTTGGGTCATCAATCAACAAACTGTAAACAAAGATCTGAGAACAAAAAACTGAAATACTGAACATTTGTAAATTATAAATAATAAGGTAACGTTGAAATACTGAACATTAGTGAATTATCATTAATAAGGTAATGATGAAATACTGAATGTTTGGTAATTAGAAATAACTAGGTAACACTGAAATACTGAACATTTGGGAAATTATAGACTACTATACCTTCTTATGTAATAGTACAAATTTGGTACCTTTTTTAAATTATAACTTTTCAACATTAGATTTTTAAGACATTTGTTTGAATTATATCAATCTAGACAATAGTGATACACCAAGTTAATTGATAGATGGCCTCCTAGTGGAGTTTTTATTGATATTCTTATTTCTTCAACAAAAAGTAAAAACAAATTTCTCAAGAAGTCTAAGTAGTCCATGGGATATTTACGTCTTGTCTACAAATTTATTCTTGCAACCAATCTCAGCAAATATTGGAAATGATACTTACATGCTGAAAAAGAAAGGAAGACATTTATTTTACTGTAATTCAAAATTAGCCTCTGATTAATTTAAAACTGTCATTTCATTTTTATGACTAAATAATTTTTTCTCTTACTAACAATTTATAATTAGGACTAATTTAGCTAAAATTACAGTTTTGGTTAGCTAGGACTTACATGCGATTACAGTTTTGATCAACTACTGGTACTGCTTACATTCAAGGAATTAATACTAAATTTAAAAACACATTATACTAACTAGTAAAACCTTTTTTACCATAATAAAAATAAAATACAATTTAAAAAACAAAATATACTAAGACTATTATTTACTTTGGGACTGGCAATGTGTGTATTGTGTGGTTTTCTATAGTAAATGAATATGTAAAACCTGAAAACTTACTACAACTCTCACAGTTTTATACAATATGAGATGTGATGTTCCAGAAAGATCAAAATTCTATTATGTTTAGCAACGAAGTAGTTATATCCACAAGAAAAAGTCTGGTGACTAATGACCTGCACTAAATGTTCAGGAATTATAAAGATTAACTGGCCCTCCTACAATGAAGAAAGCAAGGTTGAAGGAGGGACAAAAGAGATTTAAAAAAAAAAAAGAACTGTATTAACAATTAAACAATAAAGACAACGGAACACTGGGATGCTAAGGCTGTGCCCTTTCAGTAGTGAATTTAGATTTAGATCAAGTGACACTAACATTGTAGTGTAACATTTGGATAGAAACCTACTGTCTGTCCTTTTGATGGACTTCTAGAAAATGTGTGAACAATCCAGACATGGAAGTTACATATATATTTTATATAACTATTTTTATTGTCTCCCCTAGCTATTTAGCTGTACTGAAAGGATCTATTATTATCTCAGCAAGTCATGTCACACAAGCAAAGCACATAGCAGTTAGTTGGCCAGAGAAAGATGAATTTAAACAACCACAATAAAACAACCCCAATTAGATCAAATGTTGAAACTGGTAAGTAAATAAAACAGTATCAACACTAACCATTCATTTGCGATTCCAACATAATTCAAGAATTAAACAGATTAAATTAAAATAAAGAAGGTTTTTTTTCTTTTGCACCATTTATTTTTATAATTATAAACATTGTATAATCAATCATAAAGAGAGAGATTGTTTATTATTTTATGCTTCAGTGATTGTTAACATATTTAAATACTTCTCTCTGGATTGACAATCTTTATAATTTCATATATGCTTGGAGTTGTACATTTGAGTAAATCCTATTCTAAAGTAGAACTGTTTTCATTTTGGTTCCGTTACATTGTTCAGAATGAGCATGTAGAGATTATTTGTAATATTCACTTTTTTTTTGTTAAGTTTTATTCTTATACAAAACAAAGTAGTGAGATCAGCTCAGCTAATTTCTACCAGGCAATAGTTTTGATATACTTTTCAATAAGATATTTATTCTCCATAGATAATTATTTTCAGAAAAATAAATTGTTTACTTTTCTTTTTTTAATGTTTATTTTTATTTTAAAACTATAATTTTGATAACTTTAGTAGTGTAAGGCAATTTGTGTCATTCTACATATTGCTCAATTTTTTTTTTAAATTAAAAACACAATAAACAGGTGCAGCAAAAAGCAAAAAAAAAATTCAGTAAGGAATAAAAGATTTTAACAATCAAGAGTACAATTGAACATTTTTTTTATATAAAGCAAAGAAAATCTTTTTTTTTTTCTGAAACTGTACAAGCAAAATTAACATTTAGATGTTATCAGAGACAACATCAACACTTGTGCGTATACCAAACAATATCATTAGCTGTCATTAACTCACCATCTGAAAAATGAAATGCTTCATTATAATTTCATAAAATACAACAATATTCTAAAAACATTGCTATACAACAAACTATCAAGTAGATTCTATATAAACACTGGAATTTTAAGTTTATTTTAGTACTAAATCACAAGAGATCAATTAAAAGATTCTGAAGCCAAAAGGGTTTAAATTAAACCTAAAACTTATATCTCTATCTGCATTTCTTTCTCCGTCCCACAATTCCTCAACACACACCCCCCTCCCAAGATGGAAATGGGTTCAAATTTCAAACCATTATGACCACAGTATGCAGAGCATGATACCTCACGACTTGGCAGCAAAACTATTCTTTTTTTTTTCTTTAAGCTGTTATATAAAAATCATTTTCTTATTTATTCAAAAGAAGAAAATTAACTATAAAACTGAAGATTTTTTTAAAGGCTTTATAAACAAATAATCGTAATATTTAAAATTTATATTCCTAAATGTAAACTACTGAAAAATAAATGTTTTGATGCAATGCACATCTAAAAGTTGTAGCCAAATTGATCTGGAAAAAAAGGGTGTCAAACATTAAACACAAAAAAAATTCATTAAAATGTAAACAAAATTAAAACTAGAAATCAATTCTAAAAAAAGTTACTTACTTCCTGCAATAATAAAAGCACATGAAATATATTTTAAAAATAAATTAGTCATAAATGTTTGTAAACATAATCTCTCAGCCTCAATTATAACGCACTGTACACATCAATCAGAGTTAAAAAGCACTACTCAGATGTCAGACATTACTTTAACCACAAATACTGGCAGAATATATGTTTTTTTACATCTTTATTTATTACATTATTTAGGTTATAATAGATTTGATTATTTTTGTATCTGTAATAAGAGGCTTTAAAAGTCCTAATTCTACTGGGTTAAGTACCTCAGAGCAAATCAATCAAAATTAAAACTCAGCTATTTAATTAAAATAATAACGCTTAGCATGTTTTATAAGGCTATGACTAATCAGCAACATAATACATTATTTTTTTCAAGCCTTTTTTTAAAAATTATTTTGTTGTTGTTAAAGAGACAATTATTTAGTAAATAATAACAGTCAACTTTTTTTTAGCTATACACATCTCAAAAAGAAAGAACAAGTGTAAAAAATGAGTTGTTGCCACTAAACAGTCAATGGCTACAGAATAATAACCAGGGCTAAGAAAAGAAGTAAAAACATGTGCAAGAAGTTTCTAAAGATATTCAATCAAATTACACGGTAAACTTCTCCATTGCCAAGGGAAGTTATCTAGTATATAATATCTAGATATATAATATCTAATAGATGGGCTTTGAAAATGTATGTACTACTATGAATCATAGTTTAAGTCAAATGATAGCCAATAAGACTCAATAGTCTAAATAGTTTACTTTATACAAATCTTGTTTAAATTTTAGAACTCCAGAGATAAAGAGATATTATTTATAGATTTCTTGCTCCATGATGGGCTTAGGCTGACAACCTTACAAATAACCATGTTCTTCTTCTGGAGGCCAGTGTGGACACTAAAGAAGCACTACTTAAATTACCGTTCAACTGATGAGCTGGGTGGGACACTTATCCCACATGGAGGACAACCACATGCTAAAGGTGCTCTTTTTTGGCAAGCTTAAAGAAGGACAGCGTAACATAGGTGCCCCTCTGAAGCACTATAAAAATAAACTCAGGCACCATTTATGCCTTCAATGGCATAGAGGAAAGTAGTTGGCAGCAGATGGCCTCTGAAAGAGACAGTTGGAGAGCTTTTACGAAGGCCAAAGGACATACATATTTTAGGCCCAAAGAAAGCCTTTGCCGAAGAGAGCTGCAGAGGAAGAAGAGGACACAAGTAAACTTAAATGCTATGTATGTCTTCATTAGACATGATGAAATATACAGGTCAACATGCGAAAACCTCCATACATCCTTAATGTTAATCTTCAGAATCCAATTCCAATATAACACCATTGGAGTTTTAGATTGAGATGTAATCTAGATCTATATTGACTAAATCTATAATAGACCAAATTTAATTAAATTAATATTTTCTAACCTTGACAAGATTCAACTAGAACTAATAACTATACTAAATAAATAAATATTTATATACTATACTAGGTCTAGGTAGTATAATCCTAATATAGATGAGTGTACACATAGTCATCGTGACTCATAGACTAAAATCTAAATACTAACATAGACTAGATTTATAGATTAGCTCTAGAATCTAGATCTAGACCTAGTCAGTCTACATTCGAGTTAGACTAGACCAGTATTTCCCAAACTTTTTCTCAATGAAAAACTTCGCACATTCTGAGAATTTAGCAGAACACTGTGTTTATTTTTAGAGAGGTTAATTCATGTGGTGGCATATTAGTAAATTATTTTTCCAGCAGTTCATGGAACACATTTTCAGGCTTCATGGAACACTAGTGTTCTGTGGAACACAGCTCAGGGACATTTGACTAGACTAGACCATACATCACATGTAGAGTCTAGAGATTGTAGACTGAAGAGCTCCATTATAGAGTGTTATCTTCTTCTTATCTTATATATCTTACAGATGTTACTTCAAAAAAGAAGATAATTAATCTTTAAAAGCATTTCATGAGTCAATCCAGTCATGCATGTTAACTCTTTCTCTCCTAACTGACGATACCAACATTGATTTGACCCCATTAATATTAAATTTAATTAATTTTAATTTTGTGTTATATAAACAAAACATGCATTGTTCTATAATTATATACCTAATATAACATTTCCTGATAACAAACAAAAAAGTTATTGAAGTTTAATCATAACAGGGTAGTGAAACACAAATGAGCCAAATGAATAATTCCATCGGAACATGGTAAATAATTACAGAGAGAAAGAGTTAATCAATGAATTAAACTCTGCTAAGTGGTCAGTTTTCCTGGCTGATTCAGGCAACCCATTCCATTCTCTAATGGCACTAGGGAAGATGCACTTCTTACTGTTATTGGAATTTGTTCTAGCGTATGGAATAAGAAATATGCCTCTTTGTGTTACTAGTCTATAGTATACTATAGTCATACTAGTGGTCTATGAGTCATAGAAATAAGAAATTATAGATAGACCTAGGTCCTAGAAATAGTAGAATGACCTAGATATGATACTAGATCTAGATTATTAGATCAATTAGAATTAGAATAGTGGATCTAGAATTCTAAATTCTTAGATCTAGAATCTAGTTAAATCTAGATCTAGTATTATGAATCATCAATCAATCATCTTTAATCTTAGTCTTCTTCTTCTTCTTCATCGTTCTCATTGTTATGTTGGAGTGTTCATATGACTAGACCAATACATGAGATGAACTGCGCAGTGGTTTCCAAATCAGGGAGCTCTCCATATAGTTTTCTTTCTATTGGGGTGACTTGGGGCCAATGTCCCATACGGCCCTCTTGGTAGAGAGAGCAGCTTTGGAGGACGTGGTCGGCATTTTCTGGTGATACTCCACATGGGCAGATTTCACTGGTTCCAATTTTGAGCTTCCGGTACATGTGTTGTCACATTCTGTTGTGTCCGGTCCTGAGTCGAAAGATTAGACGTTGGTCTTGTCAGGATAGCTTCTTATAGTAAGCGTCATCTTTCTTGTGATTTGGATGGGAGCTCATCCATTTCTTATTTATTTTATCTACAATTAATTTCTTCATTTCTTCTGGATAGAGTGCAGAGTTTACTTGTGAGTTTGTTCTCCCACTCTTGGCGAGTGTGTCAGCCTTCTCATTTCTTTAATCTTAGTGATTTTTAGTCTTAGTAGAATTGTAACTTAGACTTTAGACTAGATAATTCATTATGATTAATTAAAAATACTTTACTATGTACAACTATGTATATGTTATGATCTATCAACAAATTTAACAATAATTAGACTAATAATTTTCATTGATTTGATTGATTGATGATGGGAATTGATCATTTAAATTTAGATTATAATATTTATAATCATTGATTTGTAAGACTCTACGTCAAATTTCACAGCAACGAACATTAACATTACAAAAAATAAATAGATCTATCTACCTCTTCTCCTGACTGAAAGTCATCCATGTTTACAGATAGATCAAGATCTAGACTAGATTTAATTTAATTTGTTGCCAATCTTAGTGTAAAAAAATCTGCTTCTACAAATCGTAGTCTCGATGACAACCAAAGCCCACGAAATCTCGATTTACGCGAGAACAGGTGCGAGATCTGCAATGCATTTGAGATATTTCTGATGCCACATTAGCTACATTTCAAAGTCACGTTTACTAGTCGTTATAAATCTTTAGAATGATAGATCTAGAATTACTAGATCTACATGTATTTTTATTTTTAAAGGTTACTAAATTCGTCGAGCTATTTTTATTAGCAGACGCGGTAGGTAAATGTTGCTATTAGTTTTGTGCTCCCCTATTTGTATGTCATTTAGTTCTACAAAATTAAAGGACTTTTATAGTTTAAAAATGTGATTTCATCATCATTCACGTTGTAAGTCTTAAGCTCTATGACCATATCACAAGGTCCTCATTGCTAGCAAAGATTTTCCTTTAGGGCACAGTACCAGGAAAAAATAGAAAAATATATTATATCCAATGCATGTGTGTGTGTATTTATCATAATTTATGTCTCTAGTTGTGTGTTGTGAACTGATCTGTAGGCCCTACTGGTGTATCAAAATGTCTTGGCGTTCAGGTCAGCTTGTGTGTGTATGCCTATTGTGAACTGTTTTGTAATTCTTGTACAATAAAGCCATTAATGTAAAAAAAAAAAAAAGACAGAAATGCTGCACCAACCTCCTCCAAATAAAGCGGTCACAGAACCAGACATTCTCATAGATGGCCCGAAATTAGCAAACGTCAAAAAGTTTGTCTATCTTGGGAAGCACCATATCAACAAACGCCAACATAGATGATGAGGTTGACTTCCGTGTTGCTCGTGCCAGTGCTGCTTTTGGCAGACTTCAGTAACAAGTGTGGCAACGGAGAGGACTCAGCATATCCACAAAACTGAAAGTCTACAGTGCTGTAGTTCTCCCGTCACTCCTATATGCATCAGGGTCCTGGACCCTATATTCCCGCCACACCAAAAAGCTAAACTCCTTCCACCTACGCTAAGGAGTGCGTTGGTGCATTGGTCCGACCACATACCAGACACAGAAATCTTAAAGCTGTCCAACATGCACAGTATCAATGCGACAGTAAAAAGGTCCCAACTTCGATGGGTGGGACATGTAGTCCGCATGCCAGACAATGGCCTTCCCAAGCGACTTCTGTACGGGACTTCTGTATGTGTTGTGTGCAGGAAAGCGCTCCCAGGGACGTCAATACAAGCGCAACAAAGACACTCTCAAGAGCTCCTTCAAGGAATGCGATATCGAAATTCACGGCTGGGAAGCACTAACTCTCGATCGCCCCTCATGGCGTGAAGCTTTGAGTCTCGGAGTCTCAAAATTTGAAGCAAGAAGAGTGGCATAGGCGAAAGAACACCGAACCAACAAAAAGTTGAGAGAAGAAGCAGGTCTATCTGCAACTGACCTAACCCACCCATGCCACGTAGGCCAATGCGACCGGCTTTTTAAAACGAGGATTGGACTTAACAGCCATCTTCGAGTCCATAGGAAATGAGAAATGTGCTCATCTTCGACCACGAAGGAGGAGCTATATACAATAAAGACTACGATAAAGACAAGTTTTCCTGTAATGTTTTATAAGGTTACTCCAATTTGTTGTACAAGAATCTTGTGGATTAATCGTGCTTCAAGTATGGATTGTTTTCTAAAACCTGAACGATTGGTAGTGGATCTAATGATCCGGACGCTCTAAGGATCTGGAAGAACTGGCTTCACACTTTCGAAAAATTTGCATTAAAACTAGTTGTGCCAGAAGGTGAGAAGTTGGATGTAACTTATCTCACATGGTGTGTTTGAATTGAACTACAATAACGGCAAAATATGTAGGTCACAGCTGGGGCTGCGCAGCCGCGGTAAATACTGCATTCATCACTAATCTTCGGACTCGAAGACAAGCCTTATTATTACATTAAACGGACTAAATGTCAAACAAACCAATGAGATTTATTCTCGCTATCTCCTATCCAATTGTAAACAGGAAACAGGACAGAGTGTTGACAGGTATATTCAGAGATTGAAAAAGCTGGCTAAAGACTGCCATTTCAGAGCCGTCTCTGCCCTCGAAAACCAGAATGAGGCCATCAGAGACGCATTTATTAGTGGCATTCTTCACCAGAGATTAGGCAGAGACTTTTAGAGTACTCATCTCTGGATCTCCCAAAGTCATTGGAGGTAGCTAGATCTCTGGAGATGACACAGAAACATTGTGTAGTATATAAATCGCAACAAGCCACTACTTTTCAAACACCACAAGCACAACAATCCACTATCTCGGAAATGCCACTTTGCTCTGCTGTAGAGGACAAGATTGATTCAGAACCCGTTACCATAGCTGCAGCTCAAGGCAAGTGCTACTTTTGTGGAGGTGCTATCCACTCTCGTAGTAAATACCCCGCTAAAGATGCAATCTGTGATAAATGGGGTAAAAAAGGACACTAAAAAGGTATACAAATCAAAACTTTCTACAGTTAACAGACTTAACTCTGATTCAGCAGCGTATACAATAACAGCCGCCTCTTCTGTCTCTTGCTGTAGTTCGGACAGTTCCATTTCTGATTCGGCTGTCAGAAAGTATAGCTTTAGAACGTTTCACTCATCATCACTCAATGTCTTGAACAGACCCCCCACACACACACACACTTATCTTCCCATTGGGAGTGGGGTTTGGTCGAGCGGGGGGATCTTCCCTTCCGCACCCCCCCCCCCACACACACACCTGTTGCGCCTGTGGATCTATGTGACTTTTAAAATTTGTTTTTGTGACTGTAGGTCTACCTCTTAGCATGATTTAAGCCAATTGTTGGAAAGTGCCGAAGACTTTTCTAACTAGGATTAGACAATGATTTATTTTAATGCAAACATCAAAAGCATGAGTACTATCATTTTTTAAAAAGTTGTCTCATTAATATGGTCAGTTAACGTTGTCTATGCTTTATCTAATAAAATATTAATGCAACCCCTAAAAACAAGTTTGAATAAGAACTGCCAAGAACTATCAAGGTGTTGTTTATTCACAACAAATGAGAATACTATTTAACTGAAAATTATTATTAAAAATAAGAATGGGGGAAAAGTTGTTATATATTAGCAAATTAAATTTAGATTATAAATGAGCTCCACAAAGTCCCATCACCAGAAAACTCGGAAGTACCTGTTTGTATTTGAAAGGTCATGGTGAGGAGTTGCTTACACTTTCCTCCAGCCCACTTCCTCTCTCCAAAGCAACAGATACAATTATCGTTTAAATATAAAAATAATATAAAAGAAAAAGAATTGGTCAGCCCGGTGGGAAGAAGGGAATTACATCTATCGCCCTACCACTGGGTACAGCACTCTTTCATATTATATTTACTAAAGATTTATGCTATCGGCCGCCCCCACCCCACCAAAGTCTCCAACATACCATAAGGGGAACGACATAATAATATAATGTATTTGAAGATTATTAGATAGCTTTTATCATATAGATATGTAACTAATTATGTTAACACATGGTGGTTTCTGCAAAAAAAAAAATTTGGATCGCCCCCCCCCCCCCCAAATCGGCCAACATACTAGTCTAGAGGGAGGGCAGATATAGTCCAAAAATAGGTTAAAATACAAAAGATTTATTTGTATATATTATTTACATAAGTATAGAATTCGTATAATAAGTTGTGTGATTTCTTTACTAAAATTCGTTCGCCCCCTTTGGGGGGGGGGGGGATCGGCCGAGTGGGGAGACAATTGCCCCTACCGAACCCCACCCCTGGATCTGCCAGGGGGGAATTTCATTTTGGGGGTGGGGTGTTGAACCTCAAGTTCAACAAGAAGTTGCAAATGGATAAGATCATCTATCGAGATGTAAAATGACAGATATATATATATATATATATATATATATATATATATATATATATATATATATATATATATATATATATATCTTCCGACCCCAACAATTTTGATAATACTTTCCATTTAGATCTAATGAGTCTTGTGCTTTCTCCAAGCTGTTAGAAACTACTACTACTCTGAAGCCAACTTGACTCTTCAATGACACGTAAATTAAAGAACTTGGATTACTGACGATCAAATTTAATTGTATGCATACATTACAGACTCGAATACATCCATGCAATTAACACCATAACACGTGTTCATATTTTTTTTTAAATGAAGAGCTCACTGTAAACTTTCCAAAAATAAATACGTTTATGAAGTTATTGGAATCCTTATTTGATTTTTCACAATGTCCAGATTTTCATAATAAGAAATATCGATTTGTCTTGTTTCCAGAAACCCGTCTTTTGTAGCATTATAAATCCACTCTTCCAGACAACTGACCACAATGCGATCTTCTTGTAGATAAAACTTATTGGCAAATAAATGAATACTTCTCAGCATTAAAGGGAGGTCTCCTGCAGAATAAAGAGACAATAAAGGGCAATAAAACACTTCAAAGCTAGATCTATATTTATTTTCAGATCAACAATGACAATGGCTAAAGACCGTTATAGTGATGGGGAAGTGAAGAAACCCTTGGAAGCCGTTGGCATTGAAGAAAAACTAGAAATGTATATAAAGAAAATGACACAAATTATTCACATCTACGAACATTAGGAAATGCCATTCAAAATTTTATTACCGGATTTATTAATAATATTGTGTAGTTCAATAGTAAAAATATTATAATATTTGTATTATCCAAATACGTTATATTATTATTATATGTAAATAATTAATAGTTAACCAACTTAACCTTGTGTACTTTGTGATCTTTAGTAGCTTAAAAAAAAACAACAATAATGTAAAACTACAAAACTGAAACAAATGATGCGGAGGATTCCAGCTCCCTTAGCCTCATCGTGGCGCCTCCGTGGAAACGTCTTGTAGTGGAACTAGATAGGCCAATGACAGGTAGCGAACCAGCCCACTCCACAAAGGGGATTGTAATAGTTACGGGCAAGCTGGATTGTCGGTCCTATTCACGACTTTTGAAGCGGTTGCAGAACAAAATATGTAGACATTCCCCGTGGTTAGCGCTGGCCTCGGCCTCATGTAGCGAGTGGGCAGATTCCGTGACGCGGTGCGCATCATTTAAGTCATGACCCAACCCAGTAGGCTAATGGTAGTTACCATTGTGTTACACCAGCGTAGCTCATTTCTTTTCTGCCTCGATAGAGAACAACATCGGACAGATAAGTTAACTTAAGACTATTTTGTGTTAATTGTTTGTTATTTTTTTGTTTGTTTCGTAGCTGATGAAGTCCTCGTGGCCCAAACGTCCTTTGTTTAATTTGGTCCGGCAGGGCTACATATATGCATGTTTTTCGTATTTCCTAGTTTATGAGAGATGTGGATATAAATATCGATTTAGTCCCCTTCAGTACATTTTGACACGTTTTTCTCCCACTTCACTTCCCATTCTCAGATCAAGTTGAAATGTTGCACCAGTTATTCCTAGTCGATAACAATACACGAATCAATCCAAAAATTAACTAATTAAAAAGTATTCTTTTTTCTATTGCTTGTTTTAACATTCCTTAAACTTTCCTGGCTTTAATGCTTTTTATAGAATCAAGGATAAATTAAAGGCAGCTCAAATGCCTTAAACTGGTCTGGGATAGTCTTAGTGAGAGGATGTAACAGTATTTCTAGTAAATAATTGGACACTTTGATGTTTAGTTACCTGTTGTGAGGATGCATATATATTTCTCCCATCTGTTAGTGGCACAGAAGTAATGACTGGAAGTATTCCACACTTTATAACGACTCACGTGAGGTTTAGTTATTTCGTCAGTGTCAAGGTCACCTAATGTTAAGAACATTATGATTTATGAAGATATTTTTTTTTTAATGAAACATAGCAGTAGTTGAAATAGCCAATCCTAGAGCTCGAATAAACTGCACAGTAGCCTCCAGTTTAAAATTTGTTGTTTACGTAGTTAACGCTTCCTCTCTCTTTCTTTAAATATATAAACACGCCTTTACTCAGCGGGGCCAGCGGTCACAACCAGTACCGGTATATATAACTGCAAAGTAGCCCTCAAAATGAGATTCAATTCCTAAGAGATTTAGTACAGTGTAGGTAGACTCTGTAGCAGTGGCGTAGCGTCCATGGCGCGAAGGGGTTCAATGAACCCGGGCCCACGACCATTAGGGGCCTACAGCCCGTGGTGTAGCAACAATGGCGCAAATGGGTTGATTGCACTTGGGCCCATAACTCTTGACCAGTTTGGGCCCACATGAGAACTTAGGGATGACACTAAAGAAAAAAAAATGCATTTTGGTAAAAAGGTATGATCTATATGGAATCTGAACAGCTCCCTCGAAATATCCAAAACGTGGCACGAAACTTTCTATTAGTTTTAAAACATTAATCATGTGTCTGAAGCTAGAGTTAATATACTAGTGGCTTGTATTATTTAAATGTAAGGAAATGTTCTCCATCAGGTCTTATGTAATGGTGTTCAGCCCTAAGTGAACGAGGGGACTAGTATTGCCAGACCGTCCCCTTGTTTTCCATGTATGTTCGTTCATAAACCATTGCTAGTATTAATAGGCTGTTATTATAATTAATGGAGTGGGAAGAAGAGAGTTTAATGTAGAAAATAATAATGTGTTGTACAGAAAAATAAGGAAAGTGGCGAGTAACAATGACAATTAGGTTTAGTGAGATAGTCCTGATGGTCAATAATTAATATTTCGACACATCACTAATTATTCAATTTTTTTAAAAGCTTAATCTGTTTCTTTTAATTTTATTTATTTAAAATACTTAAAATAAAATTTTGTTATCATTCGGAAAGTGTTCATTATTGTATTAAGTCTGAGACCTTAACAGACTTAAGAAATGTTATAAAAAAATTATCCGATCCGACAAAGATTATACTGTAAAGGCCTAGTAGTGCAAGTCTTCATCATATCGTTTTGGTGTCTTCTGTATTATGTTAAAAATGTTTACAACAGAATAAAAGTATCATTAAATATTAAGGGAGCAAAAGAAACATCATAGGTCTCGTGCTTGTGCTAGTACAATGAATGGCGAAACCGAACGGGAGAGCTGGTTTATAACAAAGATCTAGAAGATAGATAGATGTCCAAATTGATCATGGGAAAGTATTAATTTTTAACCAAAGCTTAGTATTTTTTTGGTTCATAGTTCTTAAAGAATGTTATTACCATTATATTTATACAAAAAACTCTAATTAAGCTTTATGTAAATTGCTATGAATATTGAAATCTGACAGGAAAAAATATTTTAAGAATTTCTATGACACAGAGCAGGTTGGCTTCACTTTGTGTTCTTTCCATTCAGTGAGAAACAGCTCAAAGTTTAGAACTAGATGCCCCACTGGTGACTGACTTTGCTAACAGAAGGCCAGAAAAATGTTCGATCTAGTTACTGTTAAATGATGTAGAATTAGATTATAGTTTGTATCAATATTTAAAAGTTTTACACCTAGAAGTGTTTTAGGAATGTAAATGTGTAGAATGTAGAACTCATAAAACACGTCTTTATTCAATTGAAACAAGTCGTTTAATTCTGTTAAGAAATAGTACAAACATTGACTTTTAAGACACTATGACTTGTCTGAATCCTAACTGAATCAAAAGTAAAGATATTATTACTTATGAAAAAGGCTACCCTACTTGCATTGAAATGTCTTTTGGTAAATTTACCAATTTACATTCAAATTACTCAATTGTTGTGTCTCACTTTACATTCAACTTATTGGGGAGGGGGGCCCACCAACATATTCTTGCACACGGGCCCACGGGTACCTTGCTACGCCACTGCTCTGTAGTACATAGTAGTTAAGGAACTACGGGCTCTCATAAAGTTTTATTCCCGATGCCCCCCCTCCCCGTTTACTAAATGTTAGTTCCCCTCTTGTAAGATATCACAGATACCATAGGAAACAACAATTAGAAAGGCACAAAAGCCACACACAAAAAACGTCGTTATGCCTTCATGTATCATCTACTACAGGGGTGGGCAAATTACAGCCCGCGGGCCACATGCGGCCCGCCGGAGTGTTTTATGCGGCCTGCGGACACCTACAGAAATTAGGTGTGACCACAGTATACACATATACAAATGCAAATATATCAAAACATTTCTAAATACCTCTATAAATTTATGAATCTGTCTAATTATAAAAAAATTATAAGTAAACGATGTTTATTCTTATTGGCTATACTTCAACACACTCAGTCTCAGGTGGCAAATGTAACAACCGATGGAGCTGGATCTTTGATGAGAAAAACATTTCTTTTAAATAAAGAATATCCCAACCATATATAAACTTTAAACAGGAAAGTTTGCACAAAGCTGAATAAAATTTCAATATAATTACGTTAGTCGGTAACAGAAACTTAACCTCAAGCAGTTCCGAAAAGTATTTGAAAATTTAGAAACAAAATATTCTGGTGGCAAAAGAAAGTGCATGTGAAATCTTTTAAATCAAGTCTTTCCCATTTCTCAAGACAAGCCAGTAAAAACAGGCTTTGTCATTTTCCTTTGCTGAACGGTGAAACCATTTCTAATAATAATAACAAGGCTGCTCTTCGAGTTCGAAGATTAATGAGGAATTCAGCCTTTCCCTTGGCTACACAGCCCCAGCTGTGGCCTACACATTTCGCCTCATCATGATTATTGTCCGCCGGTGGTCGATTTAGATTTTCTTTTCACCGTCCATGCCCGTCATCAGAAGCGGATTTTCCCTTGGTCTCAAATGTGTGTCCCGCGGCCCCTGTAAGCTAGAGAAATAATTAAAAGTACAAAACTTATTTAGATTCCTTAATTATGAAATTTAAAAAAGCAATTATTAAGACGTCAAGATCCAGTTTTCAATACCATCAGCTCACAATTTAGCGCAGAAACTGATTCAGCTCCAGAGGGCATAACTCCAAGCAAATTATGATCTGAAAGAGAAGTTCCAGTCATTTCTTCCGCGGGAGTTTTAGGATTCCAGAAGCTGTATTTCCACACCTAAAAATACTTCGCTCTAAAATTTCACATTATTTGGGTAGGCAAGTATAATCACAGGTCGATGCTGACTGACTTTATTTTGACAGCAGTCACAAGGATAACAAATAGTAAGCTTGTTTCGCTGTTCGGGAACCTTACGCACGAGTGTAAACAGTTCAAGACTTCACATTATGTACAGCTATGCGTTTGTGGTGAAATGTTATGGTGTAAAAAAACATAGCAATTTGTTTAAATCGTAAAATTGGTTGTAATTCCTAAATTGGGAGTGTGAAAATGGAAAAGTGAATGTATAATACGGTATAAATATTAATTAAAAGACATTATACACAGCGTATTTTTCAAAGTTGTAAGTACATAAATTATATGCGGCCCCTCCAACCACACATTTTTCTTAATGCGGCCTCCGATACAAAAAGGTTGCCCACCCCTGATCTACTACAATGTCTGACACATCCATAAAGAAGGAAATGCTATACACTTGTTGAACAAGATGGACTGTTGCCTAGTCTAGTGTTTATGTTGAAGCATATCGTATCTTATTTAAATCTTAAAAACAGACATTTCTCTACAAACAAACAAATGTTATTACGTCTTACGTGCCACCATGAGAATGTACATACAATTAGACAGAACAGATGTTTTCCTTGCTGATTCGAGCCATTTGTCCCACACTCGAATGGAACTTTATTATAGGAATATTTTTAATTAATCGTAGTATCAACAACAAAAACGAGTAGTTATTATATTCTACCTGTATAGGAACCTGGTACCATCAAGTGTGGATTGTGGTTCAGTGTGGAGAAAAAGACTTCGTCATGGAACTTTGGTAAAGTTTTTACCCACGACAGAATCTTAGCAGCTGTTTCATTGTGAAGTACAAAGTCCACAAAAGATCTGCTGGCGGCTATATGCACTGATCCTTTAACAGGCCGAAACCAAGGTGGGGGATAATGAAAATGATAACGCCATCTTTCAGTGTAAGTTCTGAGATAGATTATAGATAAGAAAATAATTTGTATTTGATACTTATGATGTCAAATGTATTTTGTTTTGTGGAATAGATGAATTCGATTTCGATTACTATTGTAAGCCTACTACATTGAGCTTAGAAAAAGTTCCTGTAAAATGTCGCAAAACAAGAATTCATTTTGACACCATCGGGTGTTTTTTTTAAATTTTTTTATTATTATTTTATTTTTGCACTCACTTTTTTAATTTCTACAAAATTGTTACCAAATGAGAATTAAAGAACACCATATTATAAACAGGACTTCTATTGTAAGCATACATTGGTAGAAATATCTATTGTAAGTATAAATTGGTAGCAATATAGAATGTGGGAGAAATCTAGTGTACAAACTTTTTACCAGACAGAGTGAGTTGTTAAAAACTTTGTAAAAAGTAAACTCTGAATTTAGAAACCACCAGAAAAAAAGTGGACAGATTTTTGTGGAGCATAAAAAAAAAAAGCCAATCTGTTTGATTTGTATACAGCTGTTTGTGGCTGTTTCTATAGAACGTAACGTTGAACAGCATAATGAAATCAAAAACATAAACAAATATGGCAGCATTTTTAGTTTGAGACGCGAAGAAAAGTGCTAAGTGGCGCCTAGAGATTAGAGGACTGACTAAGCAGGGACAAGAAAATGAGTCGGCGGTAATAGCATGCTTCAAAGTTGCTAACATGTTAAATATTGGAATGAAGCTTTTTTTTTCGACAGCGAATGTGTAAAATAGTGCTAAACAAAAACAATTGGTAAAAATATTATTAATCACACTGATTAATTGTTGGTCTAGAGTCTAGATCTATTACTAATTTAATTACATGACTGATCCAAGCTAATTGATACAAACACAGTTGGTATAAGCTTCGTTTTTGTTTTTTTTTTATTAAAGAATTGTATGTTTCTATGTTTGAGTTTTTACTTCACATTGGCGCTAGTTAGCACAAGAAACAGTCATGATAATAAGTCATTTTTCTTACAACTAGTCTGTACAAAGTAAGACTTATCACTTTCTAGATCCATCTCATCTTCTTATTCGACTGCGCATTTAACGGGTAAAGTTTTTATCCCCCCTCCTTGAAATATGTGTGTTTAGTTATCCTAGTTCTAGAGTTTCAATGAGTAAAAATGGTGGATACATATTGTTATAAACCTGGTGGTGGCACAGATGGGGGTAGTGGTGTGTGTGTGTGTGTAGTCAGCCGACGCAAATCGCCCCAGGCCAGCGCTAGACGAGCGGTCAACCGTGACGAGTTACGACTGTCGGCTGAGACGAGTGTCAACAAGATGGTTCGGGAAGGATCGACATCGTGAACAGAGCTCAGGAGCGTCACGAGGGATGTAGTCATCTGACCACCCAGAATGGTCGAGCGACGTTCTGTCCGGTTCTAGAAGGCCAGCAGGGACCCTATATAAAGAGCGAAGGTATCAGAGACGAGTCAGTCACAACTTCCCGATCTACAGTTCGTTACAACGGCTCAGTACAAGTCCGAGACGAGACAGAGAGACCAGTGCAAGAGTTGATACGGCGGGGAGATATTTGTACAGTCTTGTGTTACGTGCTGCCAATTGTACAGTGTTGGCTGTTATTTATTGACATTAAACTATTACGTTATTTTGAAGCCCAGAGTTGTCAAGTTCTTTAAGTTGGTGGTATTTGCAGCGAGCCTGGATAGGGAGAGTCGTAACAATATTTTGATATAAAGGAATAGAGAAACGTTGTGCTGCCTAGGTGTCTCTATACATAACGAGAGAATCTCTGGGACCTATCTTTCTATCTTTGAAATAAGATTTAACTCTGGTGGTAATTACCTTTTTGCGCTATAGAAATAGTTTAACAATGAAATTTTAAGTACCAATCGTAACACACAGACACGCACACATATACATACATAAAACCAGTGCTTTTTTTTTTGTGGCCGTAAGCACCGGTACGGCGTACCGGCACCTTTTTCAATGTGGGGAAAAATATTACTTTTCTTGTATTTTAACGTTTATTATTAATTTATTAGTAGTTAAAAGTTACGCAATTCATCACTGAGTACCGGCACCTTTTTTTTTTCCAAAAAAGCACTGCCTAAAACATAGACATAACATATATAAAGACGACTCGGTCAACGTCTTACTCTCGTATGTTGGCGTGAATGTCATTGGCTCCGTTCAATGATTGCAAAACCTTAACAATGTCTAAATTGGTTTTCAGAGGAAATTCTTTCCCTGTGAGATTTATAAAATATTTCCAACGAGCGAATGGCCAGAGTGTTTCCATACAAATGAGTTCGGCCTCCAGTATGGAAAATGTTCCCCATGTCATCTTTAGCCTACGTTCTGGAATGAAGACGTTATTAAAACAGGAAGCTATTGCCAGAAAAACTTTGTAAATTGCGTCAGATTTGCTGTCCACATGAATGCAATAATAGTTCTGTGGTCTATAAATAGCACGCAGAAGTCTCTCAGCCATTTCAACATCTTCGGTAATCAAAATGGAATAAGCGATTGAAAATTCGAATTCGTCTCTGCTTAATGACGACTTCAAATAACCTCTGATTTCTAAGAATTCTAAACAGTTAGACGTCAACTCCAAATAACTTTCTGTAGTAAGCTCTTCATGTGTGTTTTTCAAATGCATTGATACTTGTTTAGCTTTGTCAATTTCTTGCATGTTACCATTGATTATAGCTGAGCAATCCACTCTGGACTCCAAACGTGGTGGGATTAGTTCAAGCAGTAAGGATTCAAATTTGTTTGAAACCAACTGACTACGTGGACCAAACTCACTATAGACATCCGGACTTGGCAGTAAAAAAAAGCTCAAGAGAATCAGAATGAAGCATCCACTTAGAAGCAGGATTGTGCATCTTTGAGGTCCACGCCAATGCAAACATTTAAGATAACTGAAAATAAATTTAAATAAAAAAAAACTATTGGCTTACAAATTTCACAGTATCAAAAAAAAGCTACTCCATGGGAAAGAACTCCGCACTTACAACAATATAACTCAATAATGTAGAAGTAATTTCCCTTATTCGACATTAAACAAAATAATTAATTGACTCTTTGGTTAGTTTTTTTAATGTTTCATGATTTGTTAGGTACAATAAAAGTTTCAAATTGATCTGAGAGAATGGGTGTGCTCAATAATCAAAGGGAACGAAACCCTACATATTTATCCACATCTGTGAATACTGAAGGATTAATTTCCCTTGTTGTGTAACAAAGACAACAATTATTACCATTAGTTAATTAATTCATTGATTATTTGGTCAATTCTTTTATCAATTCATGCCCTGTCTACGTCAGTGAATATTTGTCCAAAGTTTCAACTTGATACAAGAATTGGTGTGGAAGAAATAACGTGTTCTAACAAACATCTGCTTTCTCAGGGAACCCATAAGACGCTTGGGCTAGAGGCGATTCCGATGGCATAGCACTCACGGGAGACCCTCTCATTTTCATTCTGTGTGCCACATCAGCGATGCAGGTGTCCGCCATATAAATGGCATATTCGTCTCCTGTAACGTTTTACGAACGTTTCTTCCCCGGCGCCACGTTAGAGATTGCCCTGGACAATATCTACCAACCATAGTCTATGCAGCCAAGGAAAAGTAGATCAACTCTATCTACCAATCATAGTCTATGCAGCCAAGGAAAAGTAGATCAACTCTATCTACCAATCATAGTCTATGCCGCCAAGGAAAAGTAGATCAACTCTATCTACCAATCATAGTCTATGCAGCCAAGGAAAAGTAGATCAACTCTATCTACCAATCATAGTCTATGCAGCCAAGGAAAAGTAGATAAATTCAAAGAATATTTCATAATGAGCCTATAAACATTTTTTGTGTCTCATTGCGAGTAGTCTTAGACTAGCCTTGACCTATTTGTTTCTATCTCGTGTAGACAAAGTAAGGATGCACATGTTCATTTCAGCAGGTTTTCTAGATTCACATAGATATAGGCACATAACTGGGATTGCGATCTAATTCCTTGATCCATATTCTGTAACATCTAATACTTTCCCTTCCTAAGGATGTCTGTAGAGTGTTACGCTTTGTTTTTTTTTAACGCCATACCCCTTTTTACCGAATTTATGCAGCATAAAGGTTAGTTTGTTAAATTTGTATAAATCTTATAAATCCATTAATGTGCTGACCAGATCTTTGTTCTACCAAACATCATAGAACAAAACCTACCAGCAAAGACTAATGATCCGTTTCATAGACTTCAAAAAAAGCGTTTGATAGAGCCCATTAAGAATCGCTATAGAAAAACATTGAGAGAAAATAGTATCCCTGAAAAATTCGTCCAGATCCTACGACACCTATACAGTCAATCTAGCTACTCCATTTATACAGAAGAAGGAACAACATATTTTTTTTATATCATCGAGACAGGGTTGCGTCTCTTGTCTCTCTTCTTCTTCCTCCTAGCCATCGACTACATAATGAGAAGAGCAATAAAGTATACTGTTGCAGTATTCCATGGCGTCTGAATCGAATGACGGACTTGGACTTTGCCTACGACGTTGCACTTCTCGGGTCTACATGTAAAAGTATACAAGAAATGGCGGAGATCCTAGATAGAGACCCATTTGAAAGGCAGGAGCCATTCTCCATCGATTAAGACCCATTCGAAAGGCAGGAGCCATTCTCCATCGATTAAGACCCATTCGAAAGGCAAGAGCCATTCTCCATCGATTAAGACCCATTCGAAAGGCAGGAGCCATTCTCCATCGATTAAGACCCATTCGAAAGGCAGGAGCCATTCTCCATCGATTAAGACCCATTTGGTCACGCCAGTTTAAGCTATTAACCTTGAGACAAAAATTCACATAACACAATATTCATCCCAACTGCGGTGTATGTTTGCGAGACATGGAAGTCATTTTCCCAAATAGAGAGAATGTTAAATGTGACTCATCAAAATTAGCTAAGACGGATTTTTGTTGTCAGATACAAAGATCGGGTCACAAAGAAACCATATGCCAAACTGGCACTTGATCTCTTAATGAGGTTGTGACCGAGCGTCGCATTAAGTTTGCGGGCATGTCCTCCAACAGAAAGAATCACGCATCCCAAGAGCTGCAGTGGCTTGGTGGCCGACACGAGGAAAGAGGAATATCGTATAACTTGAGGAAAGAGCTATGTCATATAACTTGAGGAAAGAGGAATATCGTATAACTTAAGGAAAGAGCTATGTCATATAACTTGAGGAAAGAGCAATATCGTATAACTTGAGGAAAGAGCTATGTCATATAACTTGACGCCACACATTCATGGTGGACCGCAGAGCAGTGGACACAGGCTGGGAAAAGACTGCAGACGTTGCCAGTGCCACAGCTTTCCACCCAGTGCGCCGAACGGCCCGGGAGGATCTAAGTCTAAGTAATTCTAGTAATAGCAGGCCTACTATTTTAAGTAATTAGATTTACATAGCATCTGAAAAAATAACAAATAATAATAATGTCAATGTCTTCGATTCTTAATCTTCAAAGGCTGAGTGCAGTGTTCCACATGGCCACCCAAACACAATAGCGACCTGCATATTTTTTTCACATCTGATGCAAATAAAGCCATTGTCTACCGGTGATCTATTTAGGTTTCCTTTACATCTTCTACAAAGGCTTTTCTTTGGGTCTCAAATGTGTGTCCTGTGGTCTTCATGAGAGCTCTCCACACTTGCGGATCCAGGGGGGGGGGCGGTAGGGGCGATCGCCCCTCCCCCCAACTCCGCGGACCCCCCTCCCGGAACCAGCTGGGGTGCTCGCAGCGCTCCCCCAGACACCCTAGCTATCCTTGGTGGTGTGTACTGTCTTTCCACTAATTAAAATAAGAACATATTCTAGGCTAAAAAAACGCCCGGAAGAATGAAAGGTCAGAATGTAATGAAGATTAATTAAATACATATACATTGCAGAGGGGGGTAGAAAAAAAAAATCCCCCACCGTAAAAAAATCCTGGCTACGCCCATGATATGATATGCCATTCATTTGTGGGCCGGTTTATATGGTAATACCCGGGCCAATTTTGATACCCAGTCCGCCCCTCGTTAGGGTTTACTGGGCGTTAGCGTTAGGATTTGGAAAAATCTCTCCCCCCCCCCCCCACTCCAAAGTTCTGGTTCCGCTAGTGGCTCTCCAACTGTCTCTTTCCATTGTCATCTGCTGCAATCTACTTTCCTTTATGCCAAAATGGCTCCTGAGTTGGTCTTTAAAAAATATAGCTTAACAATAAGTCAATATATCCACCACTGCAGTTTGGTAAATACAGAGCTGGGTTTCATTAGTAGCTTTTTAGAGTTTCATCTTTTTTTCTTGGCGTTAATTAAACAATTTAAAAAAAAAGATTTACTGTTAAAATATGTCTAGATTGTATAGACTACAGAGTAATTTAGACTCCATTAGTCCATATTGTCTAAATCTTAGTGACCTAAATTACATTGTTTTAGATTTGACTGGAGTCTAGATGGTATCTAGATCTAGGTTATAGAATTAATTATTGTACACATCTAGTGAATTATCTAGATCTACCTTCGATTAAATCTTTTCATGGTAACTATACTCAGGGAACAGTGCTGGATTCATTAGGAAATTAAAACTACATCTAACCATGATCTAAACATGCTAACATAGGAGTCAAAAGTAATATGTTTGTATTTGTTTCATGGCTTGTCTTTCAGATCAGATGCGCATGTGCGCGTAACTTTCACAGTAAAAGCCTTCGGAAAACATAAAACTATTTATTGGCGATTTTCGTAGCCTACATGTCGGAAAAAAACAACTATTAAATAGATACCTTTTTTGGCAGTGGCGTAGCAAGGGTGGGGGAGGAGGGGGAGATTTTGAAGATCCCCCAAATGAGTGTCCGAAATTACTTCTGAGATTATACGAGTGCTGTAAGGGCGTATCTCTGGCAGATGAATTTTGTCAATTTTCAATAATGTTTTCTTCTGCTCTTAAAGCAGGTGGAACCATGTCCTCTACAGATGTCTCTATGTCACTCCTAGAAGCCACTGAGTGTTGGGAGACACCCGGAGAATTCTCAGTGTTACCAGGAGCCAGTTGATGTTGAAAGACCTCAGAAGATGTCTCAAAAGTTTCTTAGAGCGAAATCATGTACTACGGTCTCTGAAGATGAGTCGCCTCTCGGAGCCAAATGGTGTAGTGAGACAGTTTCTTCCGGTCCATTTGGAAGACGTATGTGGGCATAGTTCTGATTAGCTTCAATAAGCTCCACTTCATCTACCAGCTGATCATATTTGCTTTGCCTTGCATGTCTTCTCATCAGGACAGGCCCTGGAACAGATAGCCAGGTCGGCAGTGAGACACCACAGGCAGACCTTCATTTGTAGGAAAATAGTCTTTCGTGAGGCGTCATGTTTGTAGCAGTGCATAGTAGAGATCTAATTGAATGAAGAGCGTCGTTTAGGGCTAGCTCCCATTGTGTATTAGGTAGCCCTCTTGACCTGACGACAAGAAGAATTGACTTCCAGAGAGTCGAGTTCAGTTTTTCTACTTGCCCGTTCCCTTTGGCATTGTATGCTGTGGTTCTGCTTGTTACTATGCCTTTACCTCTGAGGAAAGATCGTAGCTCTTCAGACATGAAGGCTGATCCCCGGTCGGAATGTAAATACGAGGGCGTGCTGAAAATGCTGAATAGGTTTGTGAGCATCTAATTACTGTTTGAGTAGACATGTCAGGACATGCATATGCAAAAGGAAACCTTGAGTACTCATCAATAATTGTCAATAAATATTTATTTTTAGTATTAGAAGGGAGTGGTCCCTTAAAGTCAACACTAAGTCTCTCAAATGGTGATGTGGCTTTTACTAAGCTGCCGGCAGATGGTTGATAAAAACGAGGTTTTATCTCTGCACAGATGGGGCAATTGTTTACTACAGTTCTTATTTCTTCAACTGCATACGGAAGATTCTTTGACCGGACGAAATGGAGCATTCGCACTATGCCAGGATGACAAAGAGTGTTGTGAAGTTCTTACAAAGACCTAGGGGTGGTTGTACTTGCACAGAATCCACGAGAAAGAGCAACGGCGGCCATGTTGTCAGCCCCCGGCCGGTAACACACATCAAAACTGTACATTGATAGTTCTATTCTCCACCTCTGAATTCTGTCGTTTTTTATTTTACCGTGATGGCGAGGGTTAAGCATGAATGATACGGACCTTTGATCCGTGGTGAGTTTGAAATGCGACCCTAATAGAA
Source organism: Biomphalaria glabrata (assembly GCF_947242115.1). Taxonomy (NCBI): domain Eukaryota; kingdom Metazoa; phylum Mollusca; class Gastropoda; family Planorbidae; genus Biomphalaria; species Biomphalaria glabrata. The sequence continues at coordinate 19,560,085 of NC_074716.1, forward strand.
AATGTCTCCATTTCTTGATTGATTCCACGATAGCCATTGCTTCTTTCTCTACGGAGGATTGACGTCTCTCGCTAAGAGATAGTGTTCTGGAGAAGAAGGCAACTGGTCTTTTGTTCTGGGATAATGTAGCGGATATAGCGATATCCGATGCATCTGTTTCAACCTCCAGCGGCGTTTTGTGGTCTACATTAGTGACAACAGCCATTTCTAGTTCTTTTTTTAACTCTTGAAATTGTGACAAGTCAAAAGCTTGCTGTCAGAGTCACTCAAATTTATCACAGCGTTAATCATATATTACTATTATTTATTTATTTTATTTTAGTTTAATTATTTCCCCGTCCTATCCCCACTTTCTTCACCCGTCCCACCTTTACCTCTTCGAGCCAGACTTGGTCCGCCACCTTGGCGTCCTTCCACTTATCTCCCTTGACCGGGAGAAAGATAAACACACAGTCCCTTTGATGTCTGACGGCCGTAGTGGACACTGCCTTTGGGTGGAATGCGAGTCAATCCTTCTCCCCCCTCCCCCACGTCTCTCTTTGATCAAAGAGATTGCTAGGACCAACACGCCTCGTGACGTTCCAAGGTGCGACTCTTGTCGGACTTCACACACGTGTAAGATAATCCTTAGCCTAGGACATTTCCTGTTTCCGCCCACATTTTCCAGGCCTGTATATAAGGTAGATTAAATCAAGCCAGACTCTCTCATTTTCTCATTCTATCTGAGCAATCGAGTCTGGACTACTTCATTTATTCTTACTCCTAGAGGAATACCTGGTGGTAAGCCGAACTTAATCACAAGTTCCACTTAATTACCTTGTGCATATTTCTCACTGGATATGATCATGTGTATTTTAGTATTTCATTAATATTTAATTAGTGCATTGTGTATTTCTCACTGGCGTAAGTAGAAAACATAAACATGTCCTATTTATGTATTGCATTAATCTATTAATGCTACGTTGCTCAATTGATCGTTGATGCTACCATGTATATATTTGATAATTTTACTAGCGCACTAATACTGCGTCTAGAAAAGAAATATGAGTTATCTCCCCTGTAGTGAACTATCTCCCCTGTAGTCATTTTACTTTAACGAGAGTTGCGCCCCTTGAACGGCCGCTCTCCCCATTCAAGCTCGCTCCATTGTGCTCGGCCGACGGTTGTATGTAAACAAACCGTCATGGTCGCTGACCATCGCCCATTCCCCCCCCCCCCCATTTTCTCTTCCAACTTGTGTTGATTATTTGAGATTATTATTTCCCCTTATATGTACATTTCTATATCGCTACTATCAGCCATCTGTTTTCCAAATCCCATTTGTAATTATCTCCCCATTGTGCTCAAAAGCAATTAACCAATCTGACGAATGCACCTCAGTCGAGGGCATCGATAAGATGCAAGAGAGGCATGTCCTAACTTGTCTTTATTTATCCGCAGCCTCCCTCAGGTGTCTGCCTATGTGCTTAGTGCTATTAAAGCACCGCACTTGCCTATTTGATATTGAGTATCATCTCCTGCCTACGTGGATCTACTCAACTCTACTACTTGGCGCTATCGGCCTTGCCCGCCTATTCGACAGCCCACCTGTCAATTTATTAGGTGCGACGTCCCTACACCAACCCTCTGCAACTCACTGGACATAGCCTGCTCATTACGCTGCCCACGGCAGATCAGCTCTGCCCGCAGTAACCTTGTGCCCACGGTAGCCGGCCACCTGCCCTACTGTGCCCACTACAGATATCAGAAATTTGGATTGAGACTCCACAAGGACTATATCACCGGCGTCCCTCTACCCGCTAGAGCGCCACCTCCAGCTGCAGAACCTCAAGCCAGGACACAGCCAGCTGCGACCCAAGCAGGACAACCAGCTAAGTTCAGAAGACAAAGTGACATACTCTCTTATTAAGTGCAAGAGTGATGATTAAATACATTATTACTTAGAGATAGATGCCACCCCCCCCCCTTTTATTCTTATATGTAAATATTTATGTCAATAAATATTCTTCATTTTTAACCCCCCTTTTATTCTTATGTGTAAATATTTATGTTAATAAATATTCTTCATTTTTAACTTTGTATCTTTCTTTCATTGCTTGTTTCGTTGCGTGCCTGCTCCCGATTTATATGTTGACGGGTTGGTGTGTGATAGCCTTAAAAATAATCATCCCCTAGACATTAAACGCGCCCGCCAAACACACGTCACATTTCCCCACCTGTCACAGAAATATATCTTTGACTCTCTCAGGGAGTGGGAAAGCTCTGTTGTGTACCAAAGGATGGATCTTATCTGAGAAATGTCCTATCCAGTTGGCATAGTAGGAGAATAGACCAACAGCTCGCCTTTGTGCGTTTAGGTTCTCGGGTGGAGGAAGTTGACGCAAGGACAGTAGTCTGTCGGGGTCTGGCTTCATCTCATTATGGGAGACTTCATAACCTAGTAATCTTATTCTTGAGGATGCGTATGCACACTTTTTCTCATTAAGAGTTAGTCCATATATTTTTATAGCCCCAAGAAATTTATGCAGATTTTCATCATGCTCTTCTCTGTCCTTACCACAAATGGTGATGTTGTCAATATAAGCATATGTACTGTTACGTGCGCATGTTAATGTAAATGTGAAATGGTGCGAATGCGTGTTGAACGGAGAGGAGAAAAGAAAATGGAGAAAATAGAAACGAAATAGTGTTCTAGTGTTCATGAGAATTAAAATGAGTTCTAAGCGATGACGTTGTTGTTTTAATGTTAATGTACTGTTTAAAGAGTCTCATTCTAGAAAGGAACGTAACAAGTGGCGCCCAACGTAAAGGTAAAACCTACGTAGTCCGTTATACACAGTTGATCTCCTGTCAACAGATAGTAGAGATATCATATTATATAGTCTAGATCTAGTGATAGGATACTATTCTATTTGATTAATAGTAATAGAAAATGGCGGACAAGGCTGAGGTAGCAGCGTTGAAAGAAGACGGAAGGTTGTTAGAGCTTGAAGGGGCAGAACTAAGAAAATACGTACAAGAAAGGTTGATGGAGAGGGAGAGATTAGCAATGGAAAGAGAAAAAGAAAAGGAGAGATTAGCAATGGAAAGAGAAAAAGAAAAGGAGAGATTAGCAATGGAAAGAGAAAAAGAAAAGGAGAGATTAGACATGGAGGACAAAAGAGAAAGAGAAAAAGAAAAGGAAAGATTAGACAAGGAGGACAAAAGAGAAAGAGAAAAGATAGCCATTGAAAGGGAAAAGAAAAACGAATTAGTTGCCATTGAAAGAGAGAGATTGGCGTTCGAAAAAGAGACGGCCGAGAAAAAGTTAAAAACAACCCAAGAAAAAGAGAGTGATAAAAGAAAAGGGGAAACTACAGGGAACAAACTAGCAAAGTATAAAGGTGCAATATTCGAAGAAGCTAAAATGGACATAGACATTTTTTTGAAGAAATTTGAAATTGAAATGAGGGAACTGGAATACCCCGAAGACAAATGGTCATTCTTATTATCGAAGTCATTCGTAGCAGAGGTTCCATCGAAGATATGCATGAACCAGAGCAGCTATAGCGTGGTGAAAGAACAATTACTACGAACGTACGGAAAAACAGAGGCGTACTACCGTGAACAATTTGTTAACTGTGCGATAGAAACAAATGATGACCCACAGACATTCCTGGACAGAATGACCAGTAGTTTTGAAAATTGGACTGAAACCGCTAAAATAGAAAAGACCTTTGACGGTTTAAAGACATTTCTAATGATAGACAAAGCAATTTATGAGTGTCAGGAGGAATTAAAAATATTTTTGTTGGAGAGGAAACCAAAAGCCATAGAAGACATAGTGAGACTGATAAGGGCTTATAAAGTGGCACATCCCGATAAGAAACTATCCAGAGGCAGTGACATAGAAGAAATAGTTGCATTTAACAGAACAAGAGATACACGAGACAACTACATCAACAATGGAAGACGATTTAGATATGATGAACAAAATAGATTTAGAGGACAAGGAAGGAACCAAATGGGTAGTAGACAAGGACATTTTTATAGTAACCGAGGGCGATACCAAAGAAATGTACAGGGAAGATACGGCGGAGTGAGAGATAGAAGAGATCAAAGCCTTTCAATGTTAACATGTGCAGGAAGCCTTGAGTATTTTGAGACTTTCGTGGGAAACAAAATAGCAAGGACGATACGAGATTCAGGCAGTACAATTGTGGGTGTTAATAAGAAATTAGTAGAAGAACAAGAATATACCGGCAAAACCAGGAATTGTGTGATGTTTGATGGGAAGACTGTACAATTACCAGTTGCTAGAATTAAAATTGATACACCATATTTTACTGGAATTGTGGATGCATGTGTAATAGACCATGCTCATATTGATTTGATTATTGGAAATATTCCAGGTATAAAGAATTGCAATGAAAAGGATATGGGAAATTGGAAGAAGTGTTTCGGAATGAGTATTACTCGAATTACTCCAAATGTAAGGACCTGGATGCAGGAGATCTGGAAAAATTATTTCAGTTACCAGATAAGGAAAAAAAAAAAAGAAGGATTTATAGGAAACTCAGAAACATTAGAACTTAATGATGTAGTATTCAACAAGGAAAGGTTTATTACAGAACAAAAAAATGACCCAGAGATGCGTCAGTTGGCCCAGAAAGGAGGTAGAGGAGGAAGATTTTATATAGAAAGAGGAATTTTGGTAAGAGAAATTGAGTCACAAGGAAGAAAAATTATACAGGTTGTTGTACCAGCTGAATTTAGAAATGTTATATTGAAGAATGGGCACGATGAAGCATATGCAGGCCACATGGGAATTCACAAAACTAAACAAAGAATATTTAGGGACTTTTATTGGCCATCTATTAGCAAAGACATCAAAAATTATGTGTTGTCGTGCAAAGTTTGTCAAATGAAAGGCACTAAAAAAATCAGAGCTCCATTACAAAAGGTAGATATACCAGAAAGGCCATTTAGGAAGATTGCGATTGATTTGATTGGACCCATGCCGGTGATATCAAATAGGGGTCATCGATATATTCTAACTGTAATAGACGTTTGCTCAAGATGGCCAGAAGCGATCCCACTAAAAAGAATTGAAGCCAGTGATATAGTTCAAGCGTTATATACATTATTTACACGGTTTGGATTTCCTGAAGAGGTACTGTCAGATAGGGGCACACAGTTCCACTGCCAACTAACGACAACATTTTTGAAAATGTTTGGAATTCGGCAACGGTTTACAGCCCCGTACCACCCGCAGAGCAACGGTATTTGTGAACGTTTTAACTGTACGTTAAAGAAAGCGTTGTCGAAAGTAGCAGATGACAATCCCAAAGAATGGGATGTGGCATTACCCTCAATCCTTTTCGCATACAGAGAGAGCCGTAACGAAACCACGGGGTATTCGCCATTTCAGATGATTTATGGAGGAAATCCAAGAGGCCCAATGGCAATCCTAAAAGAACTAATACTCCCACAAGAACATGTTGGAAATAAAGAAAGTTACGATATAGTGACAGAAACTAGAAATAAAGTAATAAAGGCTTGTGAGGAAGCGAGCAAACATGTGCTTGATAAAAATGAACTAACACAGTCTAGGGTGAATGAACACAGGAAATTGACCAAACTAGAAGTAGGTCAAGATGTTTTGGTATTACTAAAGGATAAGGAGAATGTACTATTCACGAAATGGTTGGGTCCTTATAAGGTAACAAGGAAAATTAGTGATGTGGATTATGAAATTAATATTGATTCAAGGCTGAAAATATTTCATGTGGATATGCTAAAAGAATTTAGGTCGAAACAAAAAAGTGAAAAAAGCAGTAAAGAAGACCCATTGGTCATGGGTACATCCGTAAGTGTAGACATTGAGACAGAAGAAAGATTGGGACACATAGAAACAATTTCAACCGATGCCAGTCAAACATGGAAAGATGTGGAAGTGAAGGGAATCTCGTCAGACAGAGCTAAGGAAGTAACAACATTATTAGAAGATTTTAAGAATATTTTTACAGATTTACCAGGAAGAACGAATATCATAGAACATGATATCAAATTAACAGGCAGAGTTCCAAATAAACTACCTCAATATGCTGTACCATTGCATCACAGAGAAGCATTACAGAAAGAAATAGATGAACTACTTCAATTGGGAGTGATAGAACCATCTAATTCGTCATGTGCTGCACCAGTTGTACTGGTTAAAAAAAAATGTGGTAACATTAGACTGTGTGTAGATTACCGCCAACTAAATAAAGTTACAGAATTTGACCCATTCCCAATGCCACAGGCAGAGGAAATGTTTACTAAATTGAAAAAAGCGAAAATTTTCACCACGTTGGACCTTTCTAGAGGATACTGGCAAGTACCTCTAAAGGAAGAAGCTAAACCACTATCCGCATTTAAGACACCATTCGGAGTCTATCAGTGGAATGTGATGAGTTTTGGCTTAGTAAATGCCCCAGCCACTTTTAACAGGATGATGGCAAAGATACTGGGTCACAGAAGAGACACTATTTGCTATTTGGATGATATCTGCATCTTTAGTGAGGATTGGAACGAACACTTACAGAGTCTAAGAGAGGTATTTACTATTATCAAGGGAAACAATCTGACATTGAAACCAACAAAAATAAAAATTGGACTTAGTGAAATTCCTTTTTTGGGATACAAGATAAAAAATGAATCAATTACACCACTGGAAGAAACAGTTGCAAAAATAATGGATATTAGTGTACCAAAAACAAAAAAAAACAAATTAGAAGCCTTTTAGGTCTATGCAATTTTTATAGAAAATTTGTTCCAAAATTTGCAGAAATGATTGAACCTCTTACAAATCTTACCAAGAAAGGGAAATCTAACATTATAGTTTGGTCTGAACAATGTCAAAGATCGCTAGACAAAATTAAGAGGGTGTTTTCTGAAAACCCAATATTAAAATTGCCCGATAGTACTAGAGAATTTATTTTGGCAACGGATGCTTCATCCATAGCTATAGGGGGCTGTTTGATGCAAGAGTATAGTGGAATTGCACACCCTGTTTTTTATGTAAGCAGGAAACTAACCCTTGCAGAGTTAAACTATGCAACTATTGAAAAAGAGGGGCTGGCAATTGTGTGGTGCATAACAAAGCTAAGTTTTTATCTGATGGGGGCTAAATTCCAATTATGGACTGATCATGCTCCGTTGGCATTTATTAATTTAAATAAATGTGGTAATAATAGAATTGCTAGGTGGGCATTACAACTGATGGACTATAAATTTGAGATTAAGACAATACCAGGGAAAGAAAATGTTGTGGCAGATACATTATCACGATGTACTTAGGTTGGTGAGATTGTGTAGGGTATATAATGATTACTTACATGCTGTTAAGAATTAATCTATTTTATTGTTTACAATTGTAAATTCTGGCACGGAGTGTAGTAGATATTCCACAGAGGATTGTCCAATTGGGAGTATACACAACAATGATTAGTGAACAGATATAGATTTAAATTGAATTATAGGCGGGGAGTGGTATTAACGAAATCTGCATGATTACATAGAGATCTACATAGATATATATATGTGTCAATTGTTCATAATAACAATTAGTATTGTGATTGTTACTGTCACAATGGGTGAATATAAATGTTATATGTTAAATCTAATGTTAGAATTGTATTGGTATTAATATGTCATTGTGTATGATTTTGTTTTGTAGTACATTATGGTTCTCTATGTTACAGAGAATTTAAAGTAGTTTTAACTTGGAATAGGCTGATAAGATATGTGACAATTTATATTTTGGACGTTCGATGTACATCGAACTTGTTAAACAGGGGGGGGTGTTACGTGCGCATGTTAATGTAAATGTGAAATGGTGCGAATGCGTGTTGAACGGAGAGGAGAAAAGAAAATGGAGAAAATAGAAACGAAATAGTGTTCTAGTGTTCATGAGAATTAAAATGAGTTCTAAGCGATGACGTTGTTGTTTTAATGTTAATGTACTGTTTAAAGAGTCTCATTCTAGAAAGGAACGTAACATGTACCCTCCAGTGACTCTTGTTCTATGATCTTGTCGATTGTCCGTTGAAAACAGGCTACCCCGTTAGTTACTCCAAAGGGTATCCTACAGAATTGGTATAATTTCCCTTCAGCTTCAAAGGCAGTATAAGGGCGATCAGTCTTCCTTAGAGAGATCTGGTGGTATGCGTTGCGAAGATCAAGGGTGCTAAATATTTCATATTTACCTATTTGAGCGACCATATCATCGATGCGAGGTAAGGGATAAGCATCCCGAAGTGTGAACCGATTAACAGATTGGCTGTAGTCCACTACCATTCTTCGTTTGTGTCGTTCGTTAATTGTTATTAAGACTTGCGCCCGCCATGGAGATGACGAGGGCTCAATGAAGCCATCTTTCAAGAGTCTCTCAACTTCTGAATTGATTAATAGAGTGTCGTTTGAAGAATATCGTCTGGATTTTGTGGCGATAGGTCGACATTCTTTAAGCATATTTTGGAAAAGAGGAGCGGTTTCGACATTAGCAGCTTTCATTCCATTTAACACCATTGTTGGTTTAGGCCCCTGAAAAGTGATCTGTACACTCTCATGTTGTTCAAGGAAGTCATGGCCTAAAATAACATCCTCACAGAGGTTGTCAAGTATGTGTAGCTTTATAAGTGGAGCCTTTACTCTTAATGTCAGCATTAACATGGCCTCGAGTATAACCAGTTTGGTTCGTGTTGGCCATAGATATATGTTTTGATGAGTAAAAGTTTTGAATCTATACTTTTTGACAGCCGATATAGAAATGTAACTGTCCGAACTACCTGTATCGATGAGGGCATCAAGGGTAATGTTGTTAACTTGTATTTTAATTACAGCACGAGATAGAGAAAACGAAGAGGCGGCTGTTATTGTATACGCCGCTGAATCAGAGTTATGTCTGTAAACTGTAGAAAGTTTTGATTTGCATACCTTTTTGTAGTGTCCCTTTTTACCGCATTTATTGCAGGTTGCATCTTTAGCGGGACATTAGCTACGAGAGTGGATAGCACCTCCACAAAAGTAGCACTTGTCTTGAGCTGCAGCTATGGTAACGGGTGTCGAATCAATCGTGTCCTCTACAGCAGAGCAAAGCGGCAATTCCGACGTAGTGGATTGTTGTGCTTGTGGTGTTTGAAAAGTAGTGGCTTGTTGCGAGTTATATGTCACAGAATGTTTCTGTGCCATCTCAAGAGATCTAGCTACCTCCAGTGACTTTGCGAGGTCCAGAGATGAGTACTCTAAAAGTCTCTGCCTAATCTCTGGTGATGACATGCCACTAACGAATGCGTCTCTGATGGCCTCGTTCTGGTTTTCGAGGGCAGAGACGGCTCTGAAATGGCAGTCTTTAGCTAGCAATCTCAATCTTTGAATATATCTGACAACACTCTGTCCTGTTTCCTGTTTACAGTTGGATAGGAGATAGCGAGCATAAACCTCATTGGTTTGTTTGACATAGAGTCCGTTTAGTGTGTTTACAGCAGATTCAAAGTCAGTACATTCAGATATCAATTCGTACACAGCATGTGAGATAAAGTTACATAGTAGATCGAACTTCTCACCTTCTGGCACAGCTAGTTTTAATGCGAATTTTTCAAATGTGTGAAGCCAGTGCTTCCAGATCCTTTGAGAGTCCGGATCATTAGGATCCACCACCAATCTTTCAGGTCTTAGAAAACGATCCATACTTAAGGTTAGAAGCACAATTAATCCACAAGATTCCTGTTCAATAAAATTGTAGTGACCTAATAAAACACTACAGGAAGACATGTCTTGAAGCTAGGCTTTATTGAACAAGAATGACAAAACAGTTCACAATAACACAGTACACACACACACACACAAGCTGACCTGGACACCATGACATTTTGACACACTAGAACAGATCAGTTCACAACACACAACAGGAAACATAAATACACAACAGTATCACTATTCAGATGATTCATACAAAGATACTGCAGTCGAAGAAGTGAAAATGTCTCTTGGTGAGAGAAGTAGTGCTGAAGAGACTCCAGGGGTATACCATTTACCACAGTCAGAGAAAACATCTGAAGTAAGTGATGATGAGGCAAGTGATGGTCTTCCAAACCTGGCCGCTCTTAATTCTGTGAGATAGATCCAGCAATTGTCACCATTTTTTGGAACTGTACATGAATTGTTCAACTATTTCCGCAAAACCGAAAAAAGCTGGAGCCGGGAGTTTAACAAAGGAGAGTAATACAAGGTGATCTGCAAGAGAAGAAGCTACGGTCGGCAAAATCATATCCAAGCTGTTGGAGAAACATTCTGAATCAACAACTGAACGAAGGGGTACTAGAAGAAATGCACAAAATCTTCTTCATGCAGTGGAAAAGTATGAACTTTTTGCTTATCTGGAAATCTGGTCAAATCTCCTAGCTGCGCCAAATCAATATAGTTTATTAGAAGAAACTACTAAAGTCTGGACTGCAAATACGGGAATCTGCTGAAGAAATTAAGACCCTTTCAACAAAAGTAATGTCACTTCCTAGATTCAGCAATCCAAACGTGCATTTCGGGGGGGTGGGGTTGATCCCCGAAATCCCCCCCCCGGACTACGCCCATGCATACAGGATAGGTTGATTAGGTTTTCGTTAAACCATAGATGCATTTGGTTAAACTCAAGCTACGGGAGCGGAGAACCATCATAATCATGAACACAAGTCCACGGATACCATGGTACGCTACTAAATAAGTGGTAGCCCATGATCGGACAGAATGTTGAGTGTTGGTACGATTCTCGCAGATAGCAAAAAGGGCCCAAGCGGTTGTAGAATCTGAAAAGAGGAAGAAATCTCCTTATTTAATAGTCAAAAGCCAGGACTACTTCGATGCACGAACTGTGACTGATGCTACCAAAACAAAAGTGCATGTAAAATAGATGGATATTGCTTGGTAGAAATACCCTGAATCTGGGTCTTGTTATACAACTTCACTGCAAGCACTGACATACATAATTTATGATGAGTATTGTAGTCAAAAGTTCAAGGGTCATTAGGTCGCCGAAATAATGTAGTGAATAAATGTTTACAGTTTTACACTGATGATGATCTACTCCTGTGTTACAGTAGACGTAGTGTATATTGATAGACTTGTTACTAGATTCTAGATCTTTAATAGATCTACATCTATCCAATTAGATCTTTTTTTTTAAATATATGAATTCATCGTTCAGAACAAAGTCAAGACATGGTTATTCGGTTAAATTTTCTCCATATATGCACAATCGTTTGGCGTGTGTCTCTTCCCAGTATTATGGAATAGCAGGTGAACTGAAACGGGAACGTAAAATCTAGACGTATTAATTATTATTAAGTATAGTAGTAACTAGTATTGGATCTAGTTACAATATGATCATACCCAGTATCTGATCTATCGTATATTACTTATTACTTAAGTTATAATATTATAAAATAAGTATTCTATCATTTAGATACTTATAATCATCTTCTTTTTTCATTTTTGAAGTAACGTAAAACGTCTGTTTTTTATAATAATTAAGAGATCTATCTATGACTAGATCTATTTTTTAATATTATTTATATTTATTAGTATTTACTAGCATAAAAAATCTACTTCTCTAGCATAATATGATAATTACTTTATAGGTTTGAAAATTCCAAAATCAAGATGACACAATAGATGTCCCAAAAACAGCTAGATGTAAACCAATTCCTTTGCCTTTAAGATTTAAACATGAACCTAGATCTATATCTCTATTAAAATTTTCACTTTTCTGTCCTGCCAAAAAAACTGAACTGAAAAGGTTGGCCAATTTTTTAAATTTAAAGTCTTTATAGTTTTTAAAACTTCCACACACATACTTTTGACCTGTAAATTTTAGTAGCCTATATTCATGATAGGTACCTTTGTGCTTATATAAATTAATATAAGCAGAGAGAAAAAGAGATAGATATATATACTGAGTACACTGTGGCTGTTAATGTTATATAAATTAAGTAATCTAGATCCAGTAATAGACATAATCATTTATAACATAAATATTTTTGAATCTAATTATTGTTAATTTAATAGTCATATATAATTATAGCACATTTAACAGCATTAGTCTAATTATTTATAACATAAATATTTTTTAATCTAATTATTGTTAATTTAATAGTCGTATATAATTATAGCACATTTAACAGCATTATTTACAAAATTATGTTAATTTTTAGATTATATTATAGTATCTTTACAAACCATCCAGTAATTATCTTAATTTAATTTGCAATATTTTCTCAGGATGTGGTACATTATATGTGTTAGATAATCAGCCTAACCAGATAGCTCTAACACAAATCTACGAATGGAATAATGGCTTGTTTGATGTTGCATGGGCTGAGAACAATGAAAATATTTTAGTAACTGCAGCAGGGGATGGCTCATTACAGGTCTGGGATGTTACACAGCAACAGGTATAGTGCATACAATTAAATAATATTTTAAACTTAAAATAACAGATGCTAAAAAAAAAAGGAGTCACTTGAAATTGCAAATTGTAAAAATTTTTTTTTGAAAATATCTCTACTTTGATCGCACCTTGTATAATAGGCTATATTTGCAGAGGAAGACCTATAATAGACAAGTACATGGTTTTATAAAATGTATCTAAAAGCTTCCAGAATAATTTAACCAAAATAACTGCAATGTCACACATTAATCGCCCCCAGCTCACAATAATTTCATCTGCTTTTTAAAATATTTTTTCAAGCTTACATTTGGCTAACATTTCTTTTTCTGAACAATTGTTTTTTATTTATCATTTACTCATGTTATCCATATTATTTGTGTTCACAGGGGTTACTTAAAATATTTAAAGAGCATGAAAAGGAGGTAAGAGAAATTATAATTAACAATTATAAATATATATATATATATATATATATATATATATATATATATATTCATAATTTTTTACAAAGGTTAATATCAACTCACTCTGTTTATCTGTGTGTCTGTGTGGTAAAACGTTTTGTACACATTATTTCTCCCATACATAATCTCGGATCAAGCTGAAATTTCACACAATTATGTCTTTTTAGTTAATTAACTATTGATATTTAATTATTTTGTTTGGTATCTCAAACAAGGGAAAGAAATTATATTTCAATGAAGTGGTGGTATAAGCTGAATTAGTCCCCTTTATATGTCATCGTCTGAGGCTTAGTGAACACAAACATGAAATAGAAACAATAGAAAACTATACAATCTTGCATGTTCATATGCTCTTCGCTAGCAGAGTGGTTACCGTGTTGGCTTGAGAAGCCTGAGAAGGCTTTAGACCACGAGTTTGAATTTAGGTCGTTCACTTTTTTTATAAATACATTTAAAAAACAATCACCCCATTCTTTCTCCCCCACCCCTATCCAACTGATCCAGACAAATATCGTATTGAGAAAGCTAAAAGCAAGAAATAGCTCTTAACAAAAACAATTGGTAAAAATATTTCTAATTGCCCAGATTTATTATTATGTTAGTCTAGATCTATTACAAATTTAATTACTGAACTGATCCAAACTAATTGATACACTTAATATAATATAGTATATAGTATTATTATATATTTTTTTTTTTTTTTGTATTTTGCTTGTTTAACAGGTGAATTCTGTTGACTGGAGCCAAACAAGAAATGAACAACTAATTCTTACTGGATCTTGGGACACATTTGTTAAATTAGTAAATTAGTTTTTATAAAGCTTTATTTTTTTATTAAGAGACAAAAAATATTGAACATTATTTTATGAACTAAAACATTTTCTTTAGAAAATGAAGATTATTACATATCCCAGCCCATACATGATGTCAGAGGACATGGAATAGTGGAGGGCGGGTCTAAATAAGACTTTTGTGGGGTCAGTTTAGAGCATATTCTAATGTTAAGTAGGGATGGACTGTTTAAATAATATCTTTAGTGCTGCAAATGTAAGGGTTCATGAAATAGTTACCATACATTTCTATTCATGATTTCTTTCTGATAATCTTGGATGTTATTTGGTTATAGCTTTCATGATAGTGTCTAATATTTTCTAATAAAAAGTACTTTCTAGTAAATAGTCAGAAGATCTTTGATAGAGCTCTTTTACAACCTATCAAAAAAGTAATTTAAGATAATGCCCCAAAAAATATGTTTTCTTGGACATTGTTTTTTTTTTAACTCTACTGTATCAACTGTATATACCATTATGTCTTCAGCCTCTAAACATATATGTAAGTATTTATTCAAGGATTCAGAATTGAAAAGCATAAAGCATTTCAAAATTATATTTGTTAGACTTACAGGTTTTGCAATATTGATTTAAATTATCTTAAGCATTACCGGTACTTTGTATATTATAGCTTGTTTTATTTTATATTTTTAGTGGCAACTAACTAATTTATTTGAAACTTTTTCATTAACTTTTACCTTAAGATTGTCTATAGATATTTAAACTTTTTACAGTATCAAAAGTAATGCAAATGTCATATGTTTTATCTTTTAACCAGTGGGACATTACTCAAGACAAATCATTAGCTACATTTGGTGGTCATAGTTCAATTGTATATAATGTTTCCTGGTCACCACATGTACCTGGTTGCTTTGCCTCTTGTTCTGGTAAGTACAATGAAGAATGTATATTGCTAGTTTATAAACCTTTTTACTTTCTCAGCTACTATCATCCATCCTTCCCAGTGGTGCTACAGCCCATGGAGGGCCCTGGCCTGCTTTAGCACATCTATGAATAAGAACTGAAGTGTAAGTGGTCTCCATTAGATCTGCCTGTAAAATGTATATTGTTTATCCTTGTAAACAACTTGCAGATCATTCAACAAAAGTCTAAAATAACACCAGTTCCTTCCCCCATCTCCCATTCCTTATACCTTTCCATATTCATTCACATTAAATGGGAAGTTGAGTTTGGAGGGAGACAATTTAAACTAAAACCACTTCACTTGGTCTACAGATTTTTTTTTCATTGAATAACTTTGTACATTTAACAACATAACTTTACACAATTTTTTTTTTTTTTTTTCAAAAATTTAGTCCCTTAAATTTGTTTACATTAAGACATTTTTCTGTAGTACTGAATGGACCAGATCCTATAACTACAAATAAAAAAGATGTGAGTGTTTTTTATTACAAATTTTTAACAGCAAAAAAAAAATAAAATAATTGTTGGTTTAATGCACAAATTGGAAGACAAATACTTTTATGGGTAACAAAGATTATTATTATTATTAAAATAACTTTTATGAATTATTTTAAAAAATATTTAATAAATATTATTTGTATAAGATTAAAAACATTTTTGAAATCTATCTAAATGCATGATATATTTAATACTATATTGAATTGTTTAACTTATTATTAGTGTTATTGAAACTAATATGCTACCTGTACATCATTCTTAACATTTTTTAATCCATTCATTGTAGGTATACCTATTTTTTAATCCATTCATTGTAGGTCTATCTATTTTTTAATCCATTCATTGTAGGCCTACCTATTTTTTAATCCATTCATTGTAGGCCTACCTATTTTTTAATCCATTCATTGTAGGCCTACCTATTTAAAAAAAATAACATTAAGTTAGGCCTATATGTCATCATATTAAAATGTATTCGTCTTTAATAGGTGATCATACTCTTCGTGTATGGGACTGTAAAAATCCTCGAAGCTGTGCAATTATAATACCTGCCCATGATGAAGAAGTTTTAGCAAGTGACTGGTGTAAATATAATGAGGTAAGTGTGAAATTTACAACTATATAAATTTTATAACCACAGTTTGCTTTCTATTCTGAAGATCTGTTTTCATTGATGTAACGGACCGAAATGGTTAAGTCCTTTAATTAAGTGAGCTAATTAACTTAATAAATGCTTTTGTTAATGCTATATTCTTTCTTTCTTTTTTTTTTTTAAGTGAACATATTAGTTGTCTTACAACATATGCCACTTCATTATAATCAAAATTATTGAAACTTACCTAAATCAAAGTTTTACTTTATTCATTTCAATTCATTATTTAGATAAGAACATTTTATTGGTCCAAACAGATTGAAATTCTGTTTGACCTACGAGTTGTCAACCTGTAATTGTATTCCTCCTTTATTCTGGTTGAATAAAAAGGTAAATTCCATATCAGTTATGTCTGTTTCTTGATGGTTGTTCCTATTTATTCTGGTTGAAAAAAATTATGATAAATTTGATATCAGTTATGTCTGTTTCATGGTGGTTCAAATAAAACACAGAAGTAGAAAATTTTCTGTCCACTTCATTTTTCATACACCCTTAACCAGCTAGCTGTCACCTGCAACATTTATCAATCTTTAAACACGCTGCCATCACTTGATGTCTAGCATCACTTTGTGTGTGTGTGTAGCATAGGATAAGTTAATTATGTAAAGGCTCTAGTGACATTGTCTGGGTGGTTGGGCCTAGTGAAGGGACAAAGACTGGCCAACTGACCCCTCATTTATCCCTTCTCTCTCTATCTCAGTCATGCACACAGCAGACCATATGCATTTTGTTGTAATAAATATCACTTGCTATGTTGCTACTTTCTAAAGTGTTTTAAGCAGAATGTTTAGGGTTAGGGTTGATTTCAAATAATTTGAAGAGTAAATATAAATCACTTTAATTTATAAGTTTGGAGTTTTTTTCATTTTTTTAAATGGAAAGTTTGTTATTAACTATTTCCAGTCCTAAAGATAGGCCAAACCTCATTGTTTAGTTATGTCTATGCAAAATAAATCATTGGGTAGGAAGTTTGGTTAACCATCATTTGAAGTTGAATTTTTTCTTTTCTTTTTTTATTCAGTGCAGTTATTTCATATGAAAGCAAAAAGTTTCATGCACAAATTATTGAAAAGATAGTTTAGTAAGAACAGTTTCAAATAAATTGAGAATTCTTAATTTCTTAACTTTAACCTCAGTAAATTTAGTTTATTGCAAGTCAAAAAAAACCTCTGTGTGTGAACAAAAAAGTTACATTTTTCATTTCAGTACACTTTATTTTCCGGTAGCGTTGATGGAAGTATCAAAGGCTGGGACATAAGAAATCCTATGATTCCTATTAGTTACTTACAAGGGCATAAATACTCAGTAAGAAGAATAAGGGTTAGTATTGATGAATTTCATTTACCTTTAGTATACAACATTATGCTTGTTCAAACTCACGCAGCCATTCTATGTGCAATGCAATAGCCGTAAAGTTTTGAAGAATAGATTTGATAATGAACATGGATGTGTAGAATGAAAATACTATGAAGCCAATGTTCAACTGAGATGCATATGTGCAGGAAACACCAAAAAATTGACACCACAAATATTACATGATTAAAGAGAGATTGAAATACCTGTATATAATTATTAAATCAACAAGCTGTGCACATTGGGGCATCAAATAATCAGCATGAAGCCCCATCATGCCTTCATACTGACCACAACTCTAATCCAACCCAACAATAGCACATCATATATATAAACCTGAGCTACAGTCATAACAGTATACTTCATCATTATGGTACCTCATAATGGCAGCTTAGGGATCAACAATGCCTGACAATTCTATACTAGACACAACAAACTATAACACAGTAAAATACAAATGTCCATGAATGATAGTAATTTAATTGAAAACATTACGTTTTTCCCAGATGCACCAATACCACTTATTTTAAATGCACATGGGCAATAAAAATTGAATCTTGAATCGACTGGCAGATCCAGTTAGGTGGGGAGGGGGCGATGGCACCAATCTCGCCCTGCCCCCCCCCCCCCCCCCCCCAAATAAACTTTCGAGTAATTGTGGTATCTTGACCGATTCAGTGAGGTGGGGGGGTAACATTAACATTATTAAATATAAAATGAAAGAGGGTTGATCCAGGTGGGAGGGATGATACATGCAATCGCCCTCCACCCATCAGACAAACCAATACTTTTTCTTATGTATTTTAGTTAAGAAATTACAACATTTTTTAAAAATCTGTCACTAATATAACTTATATATACCGTATGCTATAAATTAAATTCTTATAATGGGTCACCTCACCCCATATTCTTTAATGCTAAAGCAAACAGCAAAAATTATAAAAAAGGAGCAAGGACTCTTAGTCGATTAATCGTTTTCACTCTACTGCCCCCTTCCTTATTCAGACGAAAACATGACGTTTTAAAACAGAATAGTCAAATATGGCAACAGAGTTTATGTAATTGCACATGAATTTATCATAATTATTTTAAGAAAGACTTTGTTTTGGAAAATGTATAATTCATAAGAAATTTTTCAGTAAAATTGTAATAGTTGAGATGATTTCTGAACCCAAATATTTTTTCAGTTGCCTTTTTTCCAACCTTAACTCAATGTAATATTTTTCTATTGTATAAATAAATTTGGGACAATAACTCACAATCTATTCTTGAATCCTAAAAATTTTAAAATAGAATCTAATTAATCCACTTAATTTCTCCTCCATCTTCTGAAATTTGTTTGTTTAGAGCCTTGAATTATAGTTCTGTAGCAAAACGAAGTTAGAAACAAGCCTATTGTACAAAATGTATTTGTGCCTTGATTGTCAGTCACACTTCAGGATCGACCTGTGCCCACAAGTTACTTTGTTTTACCAAATTTGATCTACCTTTTTAAATAGGATGAATAATGATCTGTAGATGTCGGGAGAATGCTTTTCTGCAGTGAAGAATGCAAGAAAACGCTTGGCGTCCACCCCAAACCCCACCGGGGAGTACAAACACCCCCTAGCTGTCAAGTGCTTGAATCTGCTTCTTTGTGTTAGAAATGATTTTTTTTGTTCGCTTTTGTATAATTGGAAGCCACACCCATTTGAGTGACTGGTCACTGTGTGACAATGGCCTTCAATTACTTCAATTTGAACATACTGCATTTAACTTTACAAATTGATACAGTGATCAATTTTTTAATTCAACATATCAAAGAGAGGTGTCTGATGTGAGATTTGTGTCAAATTGTCTTAGTTATAACTAGCTAAACTCATCTCTCAACAGGCTTCACCTTTCAATGGTGCTATATTGGCTTCAGCTTCTTATGATTTCACTGTCAAGTAAGTTACTATTCTTTATTGACATTTTGTAGCACTGTTTAATTAGTTACACAGTAAATGTAGATTAGATTATACTTCTATGCCTAAAAATCAATTTTTGATAAGCCATTGATTGTATCTCTTATACCCGGTATCTATGTTTTAGGTTATGGAACATACAGAAACAAATTTGTCTACAAACAGTCGAAAACCACTCTGAGTTTGTTTATGGCTTAGATTTCAACCTTCACATACCTGGCCAGGTTAGTTAAAATCACTCATTTCTCTATGCTTTATCTTCATTCAGTGCTCCTAATGGATCTTTGGTTGTCTATAGGTATAATGTTCAATTATTAAGCCTCAATACAGAGTAGGTAATCACCCCTGTTTATTAACTATTCATAGTTACAGCAGAATCTATCATCTATTATAAAACACACTTTTTTTTTTATTTCAACAGATGGCTGACTGCAGTTGGGATGAACTTGTCCACATCTATCACACAGAACCAGTTTTTTAACTATAAATACAGTATGGTAGCAGAAATTTTATAATAAACTCTAATGACCAAGAAATGCTTTTTTTTTGGGAAATATAAAATCAGTTTTTAAAGCTTATTTATTTTTCAACATTGTTTTTGTATGCAAAGTTAGTGTTAAGCTAGGAGACTCTTATTTTTATACTTAGTTTGAATTCGTGCATACATGGCTATGTCTGAGTTGAGGTACTTGATAATTATTTATAGACATGTCCGAGTTGGATGCTACAAAATGTGTAGGTTACACATGGGCATGCTTGGCCTCTAGAACTATCCATCCAAAAATTTCTTTGACATACCAGTACAACTCACTTGGTAGTGGAAAAACTTATATTCTTGATTATAGTTAGCTTTTCTTTTACTCTAAATCAGGGGTGGGCAACATTTTTGTATCGAGGGCCGCATTAAAAAAGGTTTGGGAATGGAGGGCCGCATATATATATATATATATATATATCTTAGAAAGATAAGCTTGCTGTGTAGAATGTCTTTTAATTCATATATACACTGTATTACGATTTTTTAAAAATTGCTGTTGTCTTTTTATATCACAATATCCCCACAAATATACAGTTGTACTTAATGTGCAATATTTTACTTCTTACACTCGTGCATAATGTTCCAGAACTGTGAAACTATCTTACTAGCTGTTACCCCTGTGTGTGACTGCTGTCAAATTACAGTCAGTCAACATTAACCAGTGATTAGGCCCTATACTTGTTTAGTTTGCCCCAAAAAATACTTGCTCACTGAATGAGACAATATATGTTCTGGGAGTTAAATGTCGGGACGAGCGAAGCCTGCCCTTGTGGAGCATCACCAGAGAATGCCATGTCCCTTCAATGGTGCATAATAAATCAAGGGACCTGAACAAGACTCTCCAAAGACTATTCGGAGAACTGCCTGATCTGGAAGCCACTCTAACCACTACGCGGTTCATCTCAGATTGATTTATTGATTGTTTGATTTGAGGCACATCGGCACAATTTAGGCCATGTCGTGCCTGCAGTCCCTTAAGGACTACTCTCTCTCTAAACAACAGGGCCAGATTCTATACAGTCATATCATTAAAATCAAGGTCTGACATCTGCCTGAGTTTACTGTGAGTCTCAGCCTCCCATCGGTTCTGCCACTCTCGATAGGTGGCAGAGGCAATACTTTGTCTCAGGTCCGAGTAGGGAATTTGGGTTCCTGACACCGCATGATTTAGGGCTCTCTTTGCTTCTCTGTCTGCAGCTTCGTTTCTTTCAATGCCAACATGGGAGGGGACCCAGATGAAGGCTGTTATTTGGTCCAACAGCTTCAGGCTCTTATGTACCAATGGGATGTCAGTCTTCATCCGCCCCAAAGCTTGCAATGCAGATTTGGAGTCGGAGCAGATTATAAATTTCCTCCTTTCTGATGCTTTTACGGCCATAAGTGCAAGCAATATTGCGTGCAATTCAGCCGTAAAGATGGAGCAGCCATCAGGGAGTCTACGGGAGATTGTTTTGTTCCGAAAGGAGCAGGCACACGCGACCTTTCCCTCCATTTTGGATCCGTCTGTGTAGATGGTGCCACAATCTCCGTAGCTCTCCTGCAGTTCCCTAAAGTGGACTTGTAGTATGCTTGGGTCTGTATTTTCTTTTTTGAAATTGAGGAGGGATAAATTTAATTTGGGTTTATTCATTAGCCAAGGAGGGTTCTGAGGGGTTTCTATTTTAGAGATTTGGTCAATGGGTAGGGTTAAATTTTGGATGGGTTCTCTCATTCGAAGGCCCAACGGCTGTGTGACGTTAGGCCTTCGATTGTATAATTCTACCTCTGTGGGGTTAAATATGGGGTCAAAAGCAGGGTTCGTGGGGTTGGTTTTTAGCTTGACTATATACTGCATTGCAAGCTTTTTCATTCTTATATCCATGGGGAGTTCTCCAGCCTCCACATGGAGACTTGGGATAGGTGATGTACGAAACGCGCCGAGACAGAGACGCAGGGCAGCATTTTGTATTGGTTCCAGTATTTTTAGGTACGACTTCCTTGCTGCTCCATATATTATGGATCCGTAGTCTAGCTTGGATCGAATTAGACTCCGATAGATGTTTAATGACTTTTGGCATTTCTTCTTAAGTTCCTTAATGTGGGGGAG
Organism: Biomphalaria glabrata; assembly: GCF_947242115.1. NCBI lineage: Eukaryota > Metazoa > Mollusca > Gastropoda > Planorbidae > Biomphalaria > Biomphalaria glabrata. The sequence continues at coordinate 19,581,836 of NC_074716.1, forward strand.
AAAATTAAATTTGGAATCTAAGGTGAGGCCTAAAAATTTTGTAGTTTTCACGACAGGGATCTTCTTTTTGTGTATAAATAGTTCAGGGTCTGGGTGGAGTCCCCTTAGATTACAAAAATGCATACTAACTGTTTTGGAGTCTGAGAATTTGAAACCATTATAGTTTGCCCAACCCTGAATTTTGTTTAAACATAACTGTAATTTTCTTTCTAAGGTGTTCATGTTTTTCCCATAAGTGAGAATGACAAAGTCATCAACATACAAAGAGCACTCTATGCCAGGGGACAGCGCATTTATGATGCTATTTATTTTAATGTTGAACAGGGTGACTGACAGAATGCTGCCCTGGGGTACACCCATTTCCTGGTCATGAGTGTCAGAAGCGGAGTTGCCCACTCGAACCTGAAATTTTCGATCTTTCAGGAATTCCTCCACAAAACGGGGGAGGTGTCCCTTAAGCCCCATAAGCGCCAGGTCACTTAGAATGCCATGTTTCCAGGTTGTGTCATAGGCCTTTTCTATATCGAAGAATACAGCTACTAGATGTTCTCTTCTGAATAATGCATTTCTAATACAAGCTTCCAGCCTTACCAGGTGGTCAGTTGTTGTCCGCCCCTGCCGGAATCCGCACTGGTAGTTTGAGATCACTTTATTCCTTTCCAGGTACCAGACCAGCCTACTGTTAATCATTCTTTCCATGGTTTTGCAGATGCAGCTTGTTAGTGCTATTGGTCGATAGTTAACTGGGTCAGAGCCGTCTCTTCCCGGTTTAGGTATCGGTATAACTGTGGCTTTCCTCCAGCTGTTTGGGAAAGCGCCTGTTTGCCACACACAGTTATAGACCCCTAGCAGGACTGCCAATGAGGGTTCGGGAAGGTGCTTGAGGAACTGGTAATGGATTTCGTCTTCTCCAGGCGCTGTGTCATGTGACTTGTCCAGCGATTCCCTCAGTTCCTCAAGCGAGAACGGTTTGTTGTAGTCTTCATTGTTCTCTGACCTGAAATCAATGGGGTGTCTTTCCTCCCTGGTTTTGACTTTTTGGAACTCTGGCGTGTAGTGTGCAGTGGATGATTTTTCTGCTATTGAAGATGCAAGTGCAGTCAGCTATTTCTCTGGGGGACGTGACAGTTCGTCCTTGGTTTTTCAAATGCCCTATTGCATTTGATTCTTTCCCTTTGATTCGCCTTACTGCCTTCCAAACCGCTCTAGCAGAAGTTTTGGCATCCAGACTGCCGACAAAACTTCTCCAGGAATTCCTTTTGGCTGACCGTATGGTTTGTCTAGCCTTTGCTCTAGCTATCCTGAATAGCTTTAGGTTTTCCTGGGAAGGATTCTTTATAAATGCAGCCAGTCGTTTTTTCCTATCACCAATAGCACTTTTGCAAGCTGTATCAAACCATGGTTTGCTAGGCCGTTTTGGATTTGCAGAGGTTAGGGGTACAACTTTCCTGGCTATACTTAGTAGCTTGCTAGCAAAGGTATCAGCTGGGTTCTGTTCATGGAGGATATTTTCTGTGATATCCTCGGAGCATCTTTTTTGGAATTGTTCCCAATCGGCCTTATTCAGTTTCCACCGCTGAGGTCGTCCCAATGAAGGGAGATTGTTAGTAATGATGATTGGGAAGTGATCACTTCCCCGTAGATCATTGCTAACTGACCATTTAAAATCGTCCAGAAGTCCGGGGACGTATACGGTGAGGTCAATGCATGTGAGTGATCCAGTTCCTGGGTGCAAGTAGGTCGGTGATGCATCATTAAGTATGCATAAATCATGTTGGAGGAAGATACCCTCCAGCATACGACCTCTTGTGTCGGTATTGTTGGATCCCCACATGGTGTTATGGGCATTGAAATCCCCAAGGATTAAATAAGGCCGGGGGAGTTGTTTCAATAGGTCCTCCATGTCTGTTCGGTTTAATGGAGCGCCTGGTGGTAGATACTGGAACTCGTAGGTATCCTGCCTTCACATACTCTGGCGGTGTCCTAGTTCCGAATGTGAGAATAATAGTGGCGGTTTTGACCTCCTCACCCTCCCTGCGCCTGGTAATGCGCCGGACATGGGTGAGTCCTTCAATGCCCTCCACTATTTCCTTCTCGGAACATTCCAGTAGGTCCCTAGAGCTGATTACACCTCTGCTGGTGTTCAGACTCTTGTGTGGCATGACTTCCACTTGGAGATCACAGAGTCTTCTGCATCTTAAAAGCCCATCAGAGTGTGTCTTGCTGTCTACTTCTACAAGGAGTTCCATTGTTTTGTGTAGCTTAGACACACTCTTGGGCTCTCCCACTACTGACTAGATAATAAAAGGGCTCAACTTTGTCAGGCTTTTTCCCTCCTCTGTGCACCTAACCACCAGAAATGATGGCCAGGTGGCACAGCTTTTTGGGACCTCCTCTTTTTTATCATCAATTCGACGTTTCTTGCCCAGACATAGGTCTGGGGCAAGTAGTTTTGTGTGTGTTTATTTGTCCATATATATTTTGGTTAATTCGGCACCTGTGCTCCCCACCCGCCATCGAGTCCAACAAGGGGACGGGCCATTCGGATGTCCAGAATGAGCCCGCCAGGGCTACACAGGTGCTATACTCAGTCAGCTGCTACATCGGACATGTGTCCGATACAGCAGCTCCCTGATTGACCCTCCAGCCACCGCCCTCCAGCATAGGTCGACGACTTATGCTGGTAGCTCGGCATGACCAGCCGGTTGACCCAGAGCGGGCCATCTGGGTCTCAGGTCTAGGGGAACTTGGAGCCAAAGTATTGTGTTGTGGTTTATCCTCAGATATCCACCACTCAAACACCAGGATCTCTTTATCCCCCCTTACCCGTCGCAGTCCACGGCAAACGGACTGGTCTAGGACGTAGTAAGAATTTAAAGTTAAGGAGACAGTGTGATGATCAATGAAGGCAGACTTAGGAAAAGAGGAGGCAGACACAATGATAGAAAAGAAGTAGGGCACTTTTGAGCTCCAATTGTGCTAAGGAAAGAGGAGCGCAGTTTAACGCCATGTCTCGGGACGACTTCATCTCAGATATAGGATCACTGATCTGAACCCTCCAACATGTAAAATGAGAACGAAGAAGAACTGATGTATGTGTACCCAAATAGCGTGAACAGCAGCAAGGTTTTTTAAAGTGTAGAAATACAGCTTCTGGCACCCATAATACTCCCGTTGTAGTGCTGACTGGAACTTCTCTTTGCTCTGGAGCTGAATCGGCTTTTCTTAATAAGTGTTCAGCAAAAGAAAATGACAAAACTATTTGTTATTTTGCTTGCCTGTAGAAATGGGAAAGCCTTGTTTGAAAAGATTTAACTTCATATGTAAACAATCAATTGGAGCAGCGATGACAGAAAACATGAAATTTAGTCTTCCACTCTTCCTAAGAAATATTGGTTACAAAGTCACAGTCATTGTCCTTCAAGTAACATAACAATTTCATTCTTGAGATTTTATTCTTCTCCTTTGCCTTGCTCATGCTAAGCTAGCGGATACATTGGATTATTTATCAGAACTACCCGTGGTTAGCTCCCCTTCATTCTGTAAGTATTTGTACTTTTTAAGTAAATATTATATGCAGCTTTGTGCAAACTTTCCTGTTTCAAGTTTATGGTTCTCAGTCAAAGATCGAGCTCCATCAGTTGTCACACTTGCCTTCTTGTTCCAAGCCTACCCAAAACTCAGACATTGTGTCTTGAATCGAGTGTATTGATGTAGGCCTATAGCCAATAAGCAAAATCTTCATTTACTGAAAACTTTTTATGAGACAGTTTCAATAATTTATATAGATATGTTTTTTTTTAAATATTTGCATTTTTATATCTATAACTGTGGGCACACCTGATTTCTGTAGGTGTCGGCGGGCCGCAATTTGCCAACCCCTGCTCTAAATGATTAATGCTTTGTGAGAATTTTCTCAATTTGACATTAAGGATCTTTATTATAGAATTCTATTTGAACTTTTTTTTTTGTAACAGCAAACACAATTATTAAAAAAAAGAAAAAAGATATATGGTTTACTAGAACAATGTTTATTAATGTACGCCCTTTAAAACATAACCATCTGGCCCTGAAAAGAAAAACAAAATGTATGTATTAAAAACAAGTGAATATAATAATTGAAAAACAAAATAATAATGACAAGTGAATATGATAAAAGAAAAAAAGTTAATGAAAAATGATTTAAGACTTAAATACCTTTCTCTTCTTATCACCACCAAGTTCAAAGTGCTTGCATCGCTTAATTGGTAACTGTTTCCTGTATTTGCATTCTGTGCACTCCATACGCAAAACTATCTTCCTGGTGGTCTTGGCCTTAAAGTAAATAAAACAATAGTTAACAATGTTAAGACTTTTCAAATAATACTTATTCACTGATAAAGTGTTAATAATCTCCATTTTTTAAATCATTAAAAAATTATATATATACACCCCACCCCCAGACTGATAGAAAAAAAAAAAAGGAAACATTAATAACATGTCCTTTAATAAGCAAGTACCTAGCAAGTACCTAACTCTTTCAAAATTTACATGCTATGAAATGGCTAAGTCAGAGATGCCTACATGCCAAAAATGATCTGGAAATGAGTACTGGTATTTTGAGGGACAAATGTGTATTTTCCTAAATATCAAGAAATATACTAACATACAGGAAAGACTAAAATTAAATCATTCAAGCACACAACTAAGATGACATTCACGAAAGGCAGCAATCCAAAAGTTAACACTGCATAAAGTTATATAAGACATTTTGTACAAATGTGTCAAATTATTTACACTTGTAGTCTTTGTCATAGACTTTTCTAGAATAAGAAAGATCTTATGATCATGATGCCTCTAGTGTAGGCCTATTTCACATTCCATAATAGCGGCAACAGAAAATTCGTTCAAAATAATGGGAATTTTTGTTACAAGTGAAATTAGACTTAAACCAGATGTAATGCTTTGCTTAGCTCCATCAGTGAAATCTAGTTTTATAAAATTAGTTTTGTTTATAGGAAATTTCTTTACAAGGTATCCAGACGCTGAAAATACTCTTTTTTTTATATCACTCAGATTTTCTTCTTCCAGACTTTTTTTTGTGTGCAGAGTTAGCAATGAAAACTTTGGCATCCTCTAAAGTGCCCCTGATTTCATTCTTTGAATTTAGTCCTTCACTAAATTTAGAAAGCCTTCAGGACAGAAGGCTCAAAAGTAAAGTAGCAATCATACATAAAACACTGAACCATAATCTACAAATACAAAAACAAAATTTAATAAAATACTCTGAAAGACACAAAGATAAAGGCACATTCCTCGTCCCATATGCTAGGACAAATTTGTACAAATACTCCTTCTTCCCTAGTGCTATTAGAGCATGGAATGGGTTGCCTGAGCTAGCCAGGAAGGCCAGTGACTTGGCAGAATTTAAGTCATTGGTTAATATGCATGACTAAATGCATGACGCGTAGGACGTAATCATCTTCTTTTTTGAAGTAACGTCTGTATTATATAAGATAAGATAAGTAGAGAAACCTAGCTAGTCGCTAGTGATTATAACGGTATCTACCGCAGAAGATACATTCTGCAAGTTTATCATGCTAAGATATTTCTTCTATGAAAACCTCTGCCCTTCTCTAGAATAATACTAGATCTGTAAGCAGCTTCATTAAAAGTTGATTTTTTTTTATGTGCTTAGGGATATTTAAAGGTACAGTATTTTAACAATTCCACAGAATTGCTCTATCGTGAATGTGAAATACTAGATCTAGACCTGCACAAAGTAAGCTTAGAACAACCAATTTTGCCCCATTTTAAATTTTAGATTCCATAAATGATAAGAAATTGTTGCTTTTGAGTAGACTTAGAACTAGATCTAGTTACAGATATCTTGAGCCTACCATTTCTACATTAGTAAATCTAAGTCTATTACACACATGATCATATCTAAAATTAGAATGTAGACTAGAATTAGATTTAGATCTATAACTAAATCTAGAACAATCTAGATATTATATTTAGATTACACAATTAGATCTAGATCTAGTATCTAAATTTTTAAATCTAGATCTAGATTTACGTTAATTCTATTATAGGTGCCTGACATATATTGTAATATATCTCTGGTTCTAGATTTAGATCCAGTCTAGATGAATTAGAACTAAGCAATCAATTCCCAATTAGTTTGAAGACTTCATATAAACTGACACATTGCAAGGAACTCAACTTTATTTACATCAGTAAGATCTATCTAGTAAGTATTTAAATCTTCGCACATCAGCGCGCGCGAAAAAAAAAAGAGGTGATACTATCATGTGGTACATCTAATAGGAATGGTGTCCATTTGCGTACAAAATATGCAAGATGTGTACTTGTAGGCAACTCTTCCTAAGTACTAAAAATAAAAATCTACACATTGTCCTAATGATTAACAGTGACAATGTGAGCAACAGATACAAGGAAATAGGGTTTGCCCAGCACATCAGTCTTCACAAAAAGGATGAATGAATGAACTATGCACCAAGGATTTTTTTTATAATCTTTATTACCTATGAAACAGTAGCAGCAAATTTAAAAATTATTTATTTGGCAAAATAAAAGTAACTCATCTTATTATTAGATTGGATCTAAAAAAAATTAAAAAAACATCCTTTTCACCCAGAAAACATAATTTCTAATTGTTAGGCCATAGGTTTCATTATAACTGAAATACTTTGACAGAACAGAATAAATTGTATATGATAAATTTAAATGCTTAAAAAATTTATAATGTACCCTGTTCTGGATAAGTTTACCTACTCAAGGATAGTTCTTTTGAAACCATGAGATTAATAATATATTCACCCACACTGAAATAAACCAGTCTTTTAAGATAAAAAAAAAAGGCAAATAAATAAAACCAGCAGCTGTTCAATCTTAGATTTGATAAATCAGCTTATCTATTAAACAGCTAGAGTTTTCAAATTTACCTTCTTCCTAAAAACTGGTTTGGACTGACCACCATAACCACTCTGTTTTCTGTCGTAACGCCTTTTACCTGAAAAAAACAAAAAGTGTATTCAATATTTAAGAAATGCAACTTCTATATCTTAAGAATTGGGAACATGACACATCCTAAATTAGTACAATCATTCAGTACACTTTTTTAACAAGTAATAATACAATTAACTTTCTGAAAACAAAACAAAAAAAAAACACTTAATGCTACAGTCCTGTATTAATAATTTTTATACAGTTTTTCCTTCATTTAGTAGTACCAGGTAAACCCAAAGGTGTAAATCCCAAAATTAACACTTCTCAGTAAAGAAGCAAAGCATTTTACTTAACAGGGTTCATAGCCAATTTCATGAATGATTTTCCAGGTATTTTCCAGGTTTTCAAGGTAGAGTTTTAGATTTTCAAGGTATGCATCGTACCATAGCAAGCAATATATATGTATATATATTTACATACATATGACATAAATATGTAAAAAGAATAATATATATATATATATATATATATATATATATATATATATATATATATATATATATATATATATATATATATATATATATATATATATATATATATATATATATATATAAATATTAAATTAAAAAACCCTCATTAAAATGTATGCTGATTTGAAATCATACCTCCAAAAAAAAAAAAAAAAAAAGAATTCATCTCTAGTGTTTCCTAAGCATTTAAATGCAACTTTTTAATACATTAGAAAACACACACATATAAGATTGCACTACAGAAGAATAACTTTTTTAAAATATGAGATGTAATTCAGCTAAAACTGTCGCAATCTGAAGTTGGAAATTTTCTTAAATTGACATAGATTTGTAAAAATAATATTTCATTCTTACTATAGCAGTTGACTTGCTTTCCATCAGTTTTAAGTAAATTACAACCAAAATAACTCTACGGGCTTTTCTACAGCTGTGTGCGAAATATTTTCGTTAAATCTACAGTAGATCTAGACTCTAATTTAAGTCACTAAATTCGCGGACTTTTCACGGCTGTGAGAGAATTATCTTCACTCTATATTCTATTGGATTATTAAATATTAGCGTAAATTAAGTCTAGATCTAAGTCTAAGTCACTAAATTCGCGGACTTTTCACAGCTGTGTGCGAATTATTTTCACTGAATCTACCGTAAATCTAGAGTCTAGATCTAAGTCACTAAATTCGCGGAATTTTCACAGCTGTGAGAGAATTATCTTCACTCTATTCTATTGGATTAGCGTAAATTAAGTCTAGATCTAAGTCTAAGTCACTAAATTCGCGGACTTTTTTCGAATTATCTTCACTGAATCACCATAAATCTAGTCCCTAAAATTCGCGGACTTTTCACAGCTGTGTGCGAATTATTTTCACTGAATCTACCGTAACTCTAGAGTCTAGATCTAAGTCACTAACTTCGCGGACTTTTCACGGCTGTCACTGCTTCTACAGTCTAGATCTAATTAAGTCACTAAATTGGTGGACTTTTCATGGCTGTGTGCGAATTATCTTCACTGAATCTATCGTATATCTAGACTCTATAGGTTCTAACTCAATGTCACTAAACTTCGCGGACTTTTAACGGCTGTGAGAGAATTATCTTCACTAGATTCTAGTGATTTAGTGTAAATCTAGAATCTAGCGTATTTCTAGAGCAATCTAGACATTAGATGTACCTGTATCTAGATCCTTAAACTAACTAAAATTCACGGAGTTTTCAGGTTAAGCGCGAATTATCTTCACTAGATCTAACTTAGATCTAAATTTAGATACTATTTCTAGCTAGATGAGAAGGATGGATCGTGAGAAGACTCAAAAGTAAAGTACCGGTAGCAATTATACTTAAACACTGAATCATAATCTCCAAATACAAAATCTAATAAAATACTCAGAAAGACACAAAGATAAGATGATATACGGACTTTCCACGCGAAGTCACTCTTACTGTTACAACAAGAAGATTTTCGGCGAGGGAGTGCCCGGAGGGGTGTTAGCCTTCACATTAGGCTGCTAATTGCTCTAGTTATAGACAATAGTCACTACAGACTAGATCTAGCGCGTCTTCAGTCGTAACAGTGAAAGGAAAATAGTGCTAAGTGAAATGCTTGCTTGAGCCAAGGTCGTTTTCAATCACGAGGTCGCGCTTCACAAGTGGGCGAAAGGCGGTGTAGACGCGTCGTCACTGGTCAGCTCAATGTAACCGGGAAAAAAACGAAAATAAACACCAGGTATCGGGAGGGAAAGAACTCAAGGTCCAGTTTTAAAATTCAAGGTTTTTTCACCGTTTTTTACGAAATTCAAGGCTTTTTCAAGGCCTTGAATTTAATATGAAATTCAAGGTGTTTTCCAGGTGGCTACGAACCCTGACTTAATATTAGATGTAGGTTACATAGAATAAGATACCTTGGGCATACAATGAAGCCTTGCCAGCCTTATACTGAGTAACTTTGTGAACGGTATGTTTTTTGCATTTTTTGCCTTTGCAAAAAGTTCTACGTTGCTTTGGTACGTTCACCTGAGAAAGAAAAATATGAAAAGGTTAAAACTGTACTTCCACAGTACTGTACTATGCAGTGACATTAATATATAAACAGACCTGCCTACCCAAAAAAAAGTCCAAATGTGTAACACAGGTGGTCAAAATCTAGATTGTATAGTAATGTGGAGAATCATAACGTAATGACTAGCTAGATCTATTCCTGTATAACAAGTTATCTAGATTCTAGATCTAGACTAGATATCTACAATGTCACTCAATGTGTTTTGAATTGAAAGCACTTTTTTAATGCACCAACATAATTAATTTCTACTAATGAACCTACACAAAAAAAAGTCACAGTGTATCAGCAGCTAACTGACGGTACCAACCCTCCACTCCTTCACTCTCACGTTCTTCATTTCTAGACTAAATCTAATTGCTATTAAGAACCAATCAACGTAAGATCTTGAAACAGTGTGTTCCCCCACCCCTAACAGGACGGCTTAGCGTGACCGCCTGTAAGCTAGTCAAGAGAGGGGGAAAAAATACGAAATGCGTAACGCGACGGGTTAAATTTGTATTTTCTGACAGTCATTTTTGGGAGATTTTGCGTAACGGCAGGCAGGTCTGCGCTTCTATATTTTTTTTATTATTAAAATTAATACAGGAATCAGGGGTTCTTTTTTTTTTTGCATTCTACTTTTTTAAGATCCAAAATTATTAATTTCTACTAATGAACTTAAAAAATAATAAAGAGTCAAGTTGGTGTAATACTTAATTTAGTTAAATTCAGAACTTGTAACAAATTGTTCAAGAGACAATCAATTAGTCTGACAGCTTCTGTAACTGATGAATACTTAAAACCATAATAATTTACTTTTAAAATTATACTGTTTAAAAGTTAAGACAGGGTGATCACAATAGCCTAGATTTAGAATAATCTAGATTTTAGATCAATATCAAACTGCTTACCATTTCAATCTATTATAATCTATACAAGTTTTGTCAAGTTATTGAGCAATGACCTTATTATTACATTAAAATATAGATCTAAAACTTATCTACTCTAATGACCTGGTCTACTACTATAGTAAAGTGCGAAGCTCGAAAAGCCCCGATTTGTAAAATGTTTTACATGTTTCGGATGTTCCTTCAGAGTTGAAGATAATTACTTCCTAGTCCAAACCTCCCGCAGGACGACGGGGGATGAGAGCGGGCAGGGTTTGAACCCTGGACCATGGATAAATCTGAACGACAGTCCAGCGCGCAAACCGCACGACCAGGCAGTTCAATCAGTTCACTTTTTATTGCTAAACTTTTTTTCTTTGAATGTTTACCAAATTACTACTATATTGCTACTGAGCATGCACCTTTTTCTTCACTTCCGACACATACAATTTCCTTTTCCTTGTAAAGGCTAAGTACATGATGAGGTCAAACTCGAGGTGTGGAATTATATTTTTTGTACCTTCTGGTAGTGAAGGAAATGGGTCATGGGCTTATGGCTATTTTTAAGTCTGATGGCTCATCAGTTCAAAGAGACTATTTGATGGAGCATGGGAAAGGTGGCAATGGATGGTGTTCTTGCGCTGGAGTAAAAAGAAAATGACTTCATAGTGAAAATTAAAGATTAAAACGTTTTAGATGTATTTTCTTTTATCTGTTCAAACCTTCCATCAGCCCGATCAAGCTTACTAACTGGGGGAGAAATCTGATAGAGGAAAAGTACCCACCCTACACCTCTTTGACCTCATATATAATTTTAACTAAGCCTAGTGACTAGTGATACATTAAATCAGATCTATTTTTATAGACAAAAGGACAAGGAATTCACAGATACCATCTTTTTTCATAGGTCAGACCATTACGGTGCTATAAAATTCCAAACATAAAAATTGCTTCCAGCAGGATTATGGGATCAAACTTCGCACTTTACTCTAGGTCTAGATAGGGAGGTGAAATCTTGAGACTGGGTTTTCCTTACTGCTACATAATTGAGTTTCGTAGACGATAGATCTACTTATTAAATAAGAAATTTAATAGTAGATCTAGTATTCGTAGTAAATTTCTAGCTCACAATTGTGATTTCATTTATATTTACGAACTTCAGTTGTTTAAAATGTAAATATTGATGAAATAAACAAATTATTGGGTCTAGATCTACAAGAAATGTCAGAGAGGCGGGGACAAAATGGCGGCGTTGTGATGGCAGAAAATAACAAAATATTTAATAATTGGGATCAAAATCGCCTGAAACAATTTTTTTCAAATGCGTTTTTAAAAAAAATTACAAGGTAAAAAATCTTTCAAAAGTATCTAGATCTGGAGCTAATAATTACTAATAATATCTGCTACAACATTATTATAATTTCATTTGTTGTTGACAAACAATATCTTCTATAAAATCAATCTGAAAATTGGTAGGAATATAGCCAGACACATGAACTATTAGCAGGAAAAAATCAACAGGGTACCACTTTTCTGTTATGAGTATCAGCAAAAATAAAAATGTATATACTTTCAATGCAAAATGTTTTTTCAAAAAATTTTTAAAGACAAAAATGTTCTCCATCATCAAAAGTAATCGAATTCACTCTTTTTAACAATGATATCTTTATATATAGTGAGCATAATCGATTTCAAACAAAGACCTATGTAGCAGTAAGGAAAACTCTTGTCTCAAGTTTTTTACGTCATTTTTTGGACACCGGAAGTTCACCTCCCAATATATTGTATACTATTATACTATATAGTATATAATATAAGTTACTAGATCTATAGTAGCTTCTTATATTAGGCACAGCTCATCAAATTCTCCTTTAAGAAACACGTCGCTTTTTTTGTTTATAATTAACTTATTTTTATGTTTGGAGCTAAAAACGATGTTTCGTGACAGTGCATGTCCAATTTTAGATAAGTTCCTGTATTTTTGTTCCGCTTTTCCAAAGCAGATGGCAGTTTTTTAGATTCTCGGTAACCAAGTATGTAAAGCTATTGTATAAACCTCCCCCGGCAATTCATACCCATATAAGTAAGGGATGAAGGCTATATTATGAGCCTGTTTGATCGTAGGCTGGTGGATCTATCAAAATAAGCTTCCAAACATCTTTAGAAAGACATTTCAATCACATTTATTCCGTAAGCTGTTAAATAAAATTAAAAAAGGAGGTGTTTCAACATTAATAATGAATTTAACACATTCTCCTATAGTGCACAAGGCAAAATCGTAATAAGAAATATTACTGGGATTAATAAATCTATGATTTTTTCAATGAATAAAAGTGACCTAGATCGAGATATAATTTATGAATGAAAGAAAAAGTGCGGGCTGCTAATTTGAAGCCAGAGACCATGCCCACTGCAGGTGATCACACCAGGCGAGAGCTGGTGGTGAGGAGAGGTATACACTAAGCGTGTAGTGTCACAACCTATCATACAGGCAGTGGAGGGAAGGGGGAGAGAGTCATGAAAAGAATTATAAGCATCTATGGGAGGGAGGGGATGTTAAGGTGTAACAAAACGAACATCCAAAATATGAAAAGAAGAGGGTCCTTGGATGGGAATTAAAAGAAAGAGACAGAGAATACATGTAGCCTAGTTGAAAATATCATGTTTATTAAATTATAATAATTAATTTATAGATCTATGATTTATAGAGATTTATTTCTGTCTGTTTCTACACATAGATTATATAGGTAGGCATATATAGAGAGACAATATACTATAAATACTATAAATACATATTGCAGAAGTGAATCTACTTCTTTTAATACAATCTAAATAATTTTTAATTAACACAGATATAATTTATTAGCAATAACATAGTGGTGTTTCTTAACGGTGCTCGATGTGCGCTAAAGGAGAAAGCACAAAAACTTCGTTTATTATAGGAGCATGAAGTGACCTGATTTATTTTAAAATAAAATCTTGACAATGAGTGGTAATTCAAAGAATCACAGCTATTTTTATAGTCCTTTAGTTGCAGAATAAGAATCTGCTTTCAGTTTTTTTGTAAGTTAAACCGTCACCAATTAAAAAAATAAAATAAAAATTTGACCTAGTTCCCGAATACGGTGTGCCTAATATAAGAATCTACTAGAGTAAAGGATGGTTGTCGGCCACCCGGGTTTCGTCTCGCATATCGGCCACCTCGATGTATTATTATTAAATCTTCTTTATTTGAATGTTTACTACCCAACTTCCGTATAAATATTGCGCATGGACTATTTTGTCACACTTCCGACACGTACAGCTCCCTTTTATATTGAGAGAAAGTAATTTTATCTGGGGTCAAAGTAGACTACTGTAAAACTTAGCTTTTTTTCTCCCAAGGGGAAGAACGAGATAGGGTCTGGAGCTAAGACGATTTTTAAGCCCCTAGATGCATTACCCAATTAAAACCCAGATATAATGCTTCTAAATAGGCACTAGAAGCAGATAAATTGTACAACCCAGACTCTCCTTTCCCACTTAACATGTAAATAGGGGGTGGCCAACAAGTTTTACCTTTCTGAATAAGAAAACATATCGTCATATGACGCTAGTCATCAAAGGGAAATAACTTGACACAGTACTTATGGGGAAATAAACAAATTGTTATTGTTGTTTTTTTTAACATTTACAAGAATAATTTTGTTGTTTGATAAAATAATATAGTAGAAAATGTATATTTAAGTTATGTATGTGTTCTTGTGTGTGTTTGTTACATGTTTCACAAAAAAAAAATTCGTAACATATTTATAAAAAAAAAGTTAATGTGGTGTATGCAAAACGTATAACCATTTATTTTAAACCATTTAATATGCAACAAATATGTACAAATGTTATAGCACTTAGGTGCCCATGTATATACAATAATAATTAAATTGGAATAATAAATTGGAATCAATGGGCAGCTGAAAAAAAAAAAGTCACAGTACTTGACAATAGCAATATCATTGTAGACCTCGAGCCTACAATTATTGATCGACCAGGTGCGCTAAATGGCCATTGTGTCAAACATCAAAATTCTAAGAGATTGTCAAAATCAAAAGAGTATACTACATGAAGTCTCTCCCCCCCCCCCCCTTTTTCCACGTCTCTTAAGCATACCATTACACGCTCTAAAAAAAAAAAAAAAAGCAGGTGAGAGAGAGAGCAGGAGACTAGCAATTATCTGACTGGTACCATAAAGGCTAAGGTGAGACAGGCACGCACTGCGCTAGTGGAGCTGTGCTACGGGGGAAAAAAAGTGCCCCGTAGGTAGACTAGAGAGAATACTCCTACTCTTCTCCCCCCCCCCCAACAGAGGCGATTTTTTCCCCTAGCGCGACCAGCTAAGCTAGGCCCAAAGTAGTGGCCGTGGTGTGACGTCAGTTACAAGCCGAGAATGAAAGCGTGGAGCGTGGGAAAAGTGATAATATGGCTTGTGTTGTTGCGCTAATGTACAGAATAATAAAATTAAGGATGGAATGTCTTAATAATAACATGTTTAATATATAGAAGACATCTATTTCCTTTGAAGTGTCCGATAAATCTCCAAACCGGCCAACAACTTTTACAGAGACAAAAATCATGACGAAAACTTTTACGCATCAGAAAACCCAACCTACCCCTCTTCACATCAGATCTAATTTTAACTATGCGTAGTGATACATTACAAAATAGCTATTTTTATAGACAAAAGGATGACGAATTCATTGACACCATCAGTTTATTCATAGGTTAGACCATTACGGAGTTATGAATTTTGAAACTTAAAAATGGCCGGAGAATGGCTTAGCGTGTCCGACAACCATCCTTTACTCTATATTGTCTATATATATAAACTTCAGACTTCAACTAGATCTACCTCTACTCCTCTGCCTCTAGATTCCAATTATCATTATAATTTAGACTTAGAAACTAGAGTCTAAATCATTACACTATTATAGATTTACTTAGGTTAGTCTGACTTAGATTACTTAGAAACTAGACTAGACAGTAGATGAGTAGTCTGAGTAGAGACGAAGAGTCCTTGAGTTCAGTAAAACACAAAAACTTATAACAGGCCAGGGTCAACAAACACCGAGACTTTGTAACTAGTCTAGATTGCTAATATAACTAACTAAAAGTAGATCTAGGTAGTTCTATTTATTAGAATTTAAGTCTCTAATTTATACGAACTTAGAATCTAGATCTCGATCCAATATCTAGACCTCTATCATACTCTTTCTATATAAAATAAAATAGATGCCAACATAAATAGTTGTATACAAGATAATATTTTAACCATTAAGATAATTTATTAAAGAGCGTTTTCGCTAACGCATTGAAACATCAATTGAAATATGTATTTATAAAGAATGACTAATATTTATTAACAATTGATTACAAATGATTTTGTTGATATCAATATAAAAAAAAAATTCATTGCTCACCATTGTGAAGTTTACATAGGAAAAGGAAACGACAACTTTCGTTAGTGCGCAGGACAAGTTTTTACTTCCGAACTCGCACTTTAAATCTACTAAGAATCGTTCAACAACTAAACATGAACTAAACAGACTTTTATGTGTAAAATAGCATTTCCAGATTTTGTTTTCCTTCTTTAATATTCATTCACCGTTGGTGGATCCATAAGGTGGAGGGAAGAAAATGTTCTTTTGTAAATAAAAGCAAATTTTGCATAAATAGTTATTTGTTACTACAAAAGAAAAGATAATAATGTGCTATGCGTATATAATATATATATATATATATATATATATATATATATATATATATATATATATATATATATATATATATATATTATATATATCAGTGGCGTAGCTAGAGTATATGATGCCTGGTGCGGTACCTCATCTTGATGCCCCCCCCCCACCGCCCCTCAAAAACAACTAACTAATAAATAACATTGCAAAACCTTACTTTTTTTTCATAATAATATGTATTCATTAATCAAATATTGTTATTTCTTTCATGACCGTATCATTATCATAGCCTTGACCCCTGCAGTCCATTATGTCTAAGCCATCCAAACGCAATTTCTCTAGAATCATCTCAGCGATTCTAGCAGCATGCGTGTCCTTTGTGTCGATGAAGTCAACAAAAGACTCACGAACCTGCACCCCGTCATTCTCCATGACAACATGCCGTAAAATTTGGGAAATTTGATCCAGCTTTGAGATGTCAGATGTACTGTCAAAAATAATAGAGAAATGTTTGGCTTGTTTTACTTTGTTTTTTAGCGTGATCCCCCAATATTGTAATAAATTCATTTTGTATTTGTAGAGACATGTATGTATTCGGTCTGGAACAAAGCTTAGTTCGAAGCACATGCTCCCTCAAGAGTGGATCG
This sequence comes from Biomphalaria glabrata, assembly GCF_947242115.1. NCBI lineage: Eukaryota > Metazoa > Mollusca > Gastropoda > Planorbidae > Biomphalaria > Biomphalaria glabrata. Next base: position 19,598,612 of record NC_074716.1, read on the forward strand.
TACTATGATAGTAATTTTACTAACTCTTCAGGTTTTCGTCTCTTGTATAATCAAATCTTGGACCTTGTTGTTCCCTACTCCCAGGCAAACTTCAAGTTCCCTCCAAGTAAGCGACGTCTGAATGTGAGCTCTGCTGGTCTCATGTTTTTCTTTTTTTTGGGATAACCTCCACCAGTCATTGAATCCATCTTTGGATTTAAATGAAGATTTGGTAATTGATCTTGTTGAGAAGAGTGTGCAGGGGAAGCAAAATAAGGATTCTTTTTTTTTTTTGGCGAATAACACATCCACTTTCTAAGAACTTTCTCGCCGTTTGACATTTGCCGGAAAAACCAAGCCTTTGAAAGCTTTCTAGCCTTTCCTTTTGCTGATTCTTGATGTCTATACGCCTCTCTGAATTGACTGTCCATACGCTGAACTGTTTCAGATCCTTGAGTGAGAAGGTGTATGCGAATATTATCTGTGATGACATCAGGCCAATCTCTAATGTCGTTCAGTCTAGAGTTTATTATCCTGCTTTCTGTATTGTTTACACTGTCTGATGGTTCAACTTCTTCAGTATGAATTTTTGAGGACATGTTTGTGTGCTGTCCTTTAGTCTCTAGAACCTGCGGTATTGAAGTATTTTCTTCTTTTTACGATGTCGGCCTCATCATTTTTTTCTGGATTCAAAGATAACAGTCTCATCTTGCTTTGTTGCTGCTTTTAATTTTTCAGTTAATTCATACCCATTAACAGCTCGCCTATAGTCGGTGGACTCTGGCAATGATGTGACTTGAAATTGTCTCGATGCTTCTTTAGACTTAAGAAATTTAAGAAATGCACCTCACTGCGGTCAAAGAAACTGCTTTATGCGGATGACATTGTCCTCTGGTCAACCGGCAAGAAAGCCGACCAAATACAGGCGGCATTACAAGCAGACCTCCAAACCATCTCCTCGTATTGCGACAAATGACAGATTCAGATAAACGTTGCCAAAACGACCTGGTTGAACCGCATAAAATGCGATCGTTCCTCCACATTGCGGCCAATTTGTCAAAATCAGCTGGGCTCTCCACTGACAGATTCCCAATTAGAATAATTAGTACTTGCCCTCCGTGGAGGAGAAGTCGGCCCCACAAATAAGCATGTCCCTTATAGGGCAAGAGGGAGCCACCAAGAGGCGATTAACACCTGCCATACTCCAAAACTTGGGATCAGCTACATTAAAGTCCTACCCATCAGATGCCATTTTCTGTTAGACCGATGGGTCAGTAATAAGGGACCCCGATAGATCTGGGTATGGGGCCCTTAAAGTCTACCCAGACCGGACAGAACCAGAGATGCCGATTTCTCCGTCTGAGCTGAAAGGGTTTTGAGGCGCCAGCCAGACTAGTCAGTCTTGAGCATTGTTCATCATTTTGTTTACGTTACAGTATTACAATTAATTAGTTAGTTTAAAAAAAACTCGTAGAAAACAAAGGTTAGCTTATTTAACAATATTGACATTACAATAGAATTATTTCCAAAATTAAACTATAACGAATCATAAAGAAATGAAGAAAACTAAGACAATTGTTTAGAGCTAGAGTTTAGAAATATATTTGTAAACTCAATATCTAGATTAAACCAATGGACTAAACAATGAAGTAAAAAAAGGTTGGCCTATCTTCTTCTTCTTCTTTATATTACAGAGCATTGATCAGTGCAGTAACATGTACCGTGTGTCCGAAATAAATCTAGTAAATTAGATTCAAACTGTTCTATAGCTTACATTGTATGGAAGAAATAATCAAGGAGATGAAACAGAATAGCGACATGACTAGTTTATAAATCGTTAGTTCATGTTTAAAATACAGTAGTTTATGTTTGCTCGTGTCCATACAATTAGTCGTTTTTACCGAAACGCTCAGAAAAATAGGAAATTAATACACGCTGGGGGAATTTTGGTGCCCCTCTCCACTTGGTGCCCTGTGCGGCCCGCACCACCCGCACATTGGTAGCTACGCCACTGATATATATATATATATATATATATATATATATATATATATATATATATATATATATATATATATATATATTTGTCAATCTATCAAGTTCCGCAAGGTTGTCATTGCACACCACTACCTATAAAATGCTTCCTAATGGCATGCGTCTCAACGAGCCTCTGACAACCAGTCCAACTCCTGGCCTTCACGTGTGGCTCAGATATTGAGTCCGACGGAACTGTTTGCACTAACAGGAGAAGGGGCAAAGGCGAATAACAGGCGCCATAACTAGTAAGCTTCGGGCAGAAGGGGCTCGTTAGCCATTGCTGGCTACCTAGGAGAAGGAAAACTCTGAATTCAAACCACTGTTGCCTTGCAGCTTTACCCAATCATTGTCAAGGCTTCGGGAGTCAACCCTGAGGAACAATCAGGAGCTGGCGACCATAAGGCAGTTTGAGCATCCAGTGCTACACACAGTAGCGGCCATAGGGGGTGGCTAGTGGGGCAACCGCCCCAGGCTCTGCGCCTGAAGGGGGCCCCGCGCTCGGAAATTTTATTGTCACCAACTTTGAAAACCGAATATGTTGTCATTAACTAGGACTTGTTATTCAATATTTTCCCAGTATCTTTATGATACCAATTACCATTTAAGCTCTTAACATGACATTTTTGGTTTCAAAATATCATTCAGTTTCGGTAAAGACAGCATCTTATGATCTGTCAATGTTAAGAGGCTATCATCGTTTAACAGTTCACAATAACAACACAAAGGTGGCAGCAACCAATCCAAATATTTCGTATTTAAACATCGACATCCAAACGTATTTTAGTAGGAAACTGCGTAGTGGTTTGAACTACTCTTTGAATGATGAACATTTTAGATGAAAGAGTCATTTCTAACAATTTCTAGTAAATCACCAAATTCCAAGAACACAGTTAAGGAAGATTTTGATTTTAAAACCCCCTCCAAAATTTACAATAAACCCCCTCTTCAATATAAAAATAGGCAAATTACAAAATTCTATTAGCGTAGCCAAATGGGTTTTGAGTTTACCCCTAGTTTGAAGCTAAAAAAATACCTCTTCAATATAAAAAAAAAGCAAATTACGGACTCAAAATGTTATGAGCTTAGCTAAATGGGTTTTGACTAAGTTTTGAGTTTAAACTTCCCTTCAGCGGGGTGTAAAGGTAAAAAATACCTCTTTAATAATAAAAATAAAGCAAATTATACACTCAAAATGTTATGAGTGTAGTCAAAGGGGTTTTGAGTTTGAACCCCCCTTTCGGAGGGGTTTGATGCTAAAAAATACCTTTCAATATAAAAAAAAAGCAAATTACACACTAAAATTATTTGAGCGTAGCGTAGGAAAAACAACCAAAAAAAGCAAAGGACTCTGATCCAACTTACTGACGAACTAGCCCTAAAACACCACCTACCCAATAACAGAGAAAAAATTACCAGGTTTTAAAACATTACTCCCGGACTAAACTACAAACAACCAACCATCAAAACACATTTACTAAATAACACCTTAACAAAAGAATCAAATCCACTGCAATGCAGTTTTTTGGATTATGGGTGATTTCAACCTACCTGATATAAATTGGAAAACACTAACCATAGATAAACACCAAAACCTTAAGGACATAAATGAGCTTTTCATAGAAACTTTACACAACCTAAGTTTAGATCAAATCATTAAAAAGCCAACTAGATTAAACAACACATTAGATCTCTTCTTAACCAACAGACCTGGATTAGTAGTTGATTATGATATTATCCCTGGTCTATCAGACCATGAGATCATAAAAATACACAGTCAGATAAAAGCAGTAGCCAATACAAAACCCAAAAGAAAAATCTTACTCTGGAATAAATGTAACCTAACACAACTACACCAAGCTGCATTAAACTTTCAACAAACATTCTTATTAGAAAAAGACATTAACCAACCAGTCGATGACCTCTGGAATTTCATTAAAAACCATCTTAAAAGCATTATAGAAAATCAAATACCAACTAAATACACATCAAACAAAATAAATAAATGCTGGTTTAATAATAGAATAAAGAAGCTTTGTAAACAGAAGGAAAACCTATATAGAAAATTTAAAGAAACTAATGCAGAAAGAGTTTACAAAAAGTATATAAAAATTAAACACTTAACCCAAAAAGTAAGCAGACAGCTGCAGAGTGAATACATAAACAATGTAATATCTAAAGACAACAACAAAAACCTATGGTCATACATTAAGTCTAAGAAAATGGAAACAACAGGCGTAGCGCCATTAAAAGATGAACATAACATAATACATAATGATAATGAAACTAAAGCAAACATTCTAAACAAATACTTTGCAGCAGCATTCTCAGCCCCAGGAGACAAAGACATATTACTAAATTTGAACCAAGTAGACAACATAGAAGATATAGTAGTACAAGAAAATGGAATTCAAAAACTATTAGCCAACACCAAACCAAATAAAGCTTCTGGACCTGATGGTATTCCAGCTAGATTACTCAAAGAACTAAGTAATGAGCTAGACCCAGTGTTCAAAATACTCTTTCAGGCTTCACTTAACCAGGGCAGAGTACCAAAGGACTGGAAAGAAGCTAATGTCACCCCCCTATTTAAAAAAGGAGAAAAATCTGACCCAGGAAACTACAGACCAGTATCACTTACCAGCATCACATGTAAAATCCTAGAACACATAATATGTAGCAACATCATAAACCACTTAGACAAACATAATGTCCTCACACCATACCAACATGGCTTTAGGAAATATAGATCATGTGAAACACAACTAATAGGACTAATTGATGATTTTTCAAAAGGTTTAGATAATAGTGAACAAAAAGATGCTATCTTACTAGATTTTTCTAAGGCTTTTGACAAAGTTCACCACCATAGTTTGCTTAAAAAATGAAAATATTTCGGCATTAATGGTCCACTGCATCAGTGGATTAAAGACTTTCTGATAGGGAGAGAACAAACTGTAATAATAAATGGCTCTAAATCAACACCGATAACAGTAAACTCAGGTGTACCTCAAGGAACAGTCTTGGGTCCACTACTATTTTTAATTTACATAAATGATTTACCAAATTGCATTACTTCAGGAACAAAAGTCAGATTATTTGCAGACGATTGCATAATATATAGAACAATAAAAACAACACAAGACACAGATATTTTACAAATAGAATTAGATGAATTACAGAAATGGGAATCAAATTGGAGCATGTCTTTCCACCCAGAAAAATGTCAGTTGTTAAGAGTAACAAAAAAACTAAAACAAATTAATTCCACTTATCTTATTCATGGCAAACCAGTAACACAGACTAAAAACGCAAAATACCTAGGTGTTATAATAAATGAAAAACTGTCATGGAATCCACATATTGATGAAACTACAAAAAAATCAAACAAAGCATTAGGATTTATTAAAAGAAATTTCTATAAATCAAATAAGAACATAAAACTAAAATGTTATTTAACCTTGGTTAGGCCAATAATAGAATATGCATCCTCTGTTTGGGACCCCTCAACTCAAGAAAACATTAAGAAACTAGAACAGACACAAAATAGAGCAGTGCGATTCATAACAAACGAATATTCACATTTGACTAGAGTAACACCTTTAGTAAAATCACTAAATTTAGAAAGCCTTCAGGACAGAAGGCTCAAAAGTAAAGTAGCAATACTACATAAAACACTGAACCATAATCTTCAAATACAAAAACAAAATTTAATAAAATACTCTGAAAGACACAAAGATAAAGGCACATTCCTCGTCCCATATGCTAGGACAAATTTGTACAAATACTCCTTCTTCCCTAGTGCTATTAGAGCATGGAATGGGTTGCCTGAGCTAGCCAGGAAAACCAGTGACTTGGCAGAATTTAAGTCATTGGTTAATATGCATGACTAAATGCATGACGCGTAGGACGTAATCATCTTCTTTTTTGAAGTAACGTCTGTATTATATAAGATAAGAAGATAAGATAGCTCAAAGTAGGCACGCTTGAAACAATCGAAATCTATCAAAAAACAGCTATCCATATTTATACAGACGGATCGGCTTTCAAAGCTACCATCAATGCTGGTCTTGGTGCCTTCCTGGTCTTCCCTAAAAATAAACACTTTTAGATAAGCGCACCCTGTGGTGATTACTGCTCAAACTTCCAAGCCGAAATTGAGGCAATTACCATAGCACTCCAGACAGTGGAAAACAAATTATATGAAGGAGTGCAACCACCATCAGATATTGTTGTCTTTACAGACTCCCAATCTACTCTGCAAGCACTTAACAGCAGCACCTCAAACAGCCCAAGAGAGTTGACAACACTCATTGTGATAATCCACCAGATGATATCAAAATTAAATATCAATATTACACTACAGTGGATCCCTGGACACATTGGCATCATGGGAAATGAAAAGGCAGATAAGCTATCAAAGGCAGGTTCATCTATGGAACAACCAGATGGACCTGTTAACTACCTCACCCTAAGGTCAATGTTAGTCAACAATCACAAAGAGGAGTGGCTCAACCAATGGGCATCAGGAAACACAGGCAGAGCCATGTACAGAGAAATGACTACGCCTAACAAACTGGACAGTATTAACTTCCTCCCCCGCAAAGAACAATCTACAATCTTCCAACTAAGAACAGGACACACACCACTATTAAATTACCACCTGAACAAAATAAACTCCACACAACTACCCCTTTGCAGACATTGCGCCCACCCCTTTGAAACCGTAAACCATATTCTCTTTGAATGCCCCTCCCTAATCCACCTTAGGCAGACCCTACTTCCACTACAGCCCAACATAACCAACACCCTGTACGGCAGTGCTGAACAGCTGAAGAAAACAGCACACTTTTTTTCCTTGGCACAGTCTGCAAAAGAGCTCACAGCTCAGCAGCAATAAAGCTGGCTAGAAGAAGAAGAAGAAGAAGAGCGTAGCCAATCCCATTGGGGGTTTTGAGTTTAAACCCCTCTCCTACAGATGGCTTTTTTTTAAAGTTTAAAACCCCTCCAGATGGTTTTGAGTTTAAACCCCCCTACATAGCGTTTTAAGGTGGAAAACCTCTATCTTCAATATTATTCTAAAGCAAACTACAGTTACTAAATTAATTACCGTAGCTAAATGGGGTTTTGAATTTAAAAAAAAAACAACTCCAGAGAATTTTTAGTTTAAAACCCCCAACAGATGATTTTGACGATAAAACTTCCCTTTTCGATATAAATCTAAAGCAAACTACAGTCACTTAATTCCAAGAGCGTATTCAAGAGAGGTTACACATTTTTACCAGTGGCAGGGCTCCATTAATAAAGTGCAGTGAATAGTCATTTGCCGAAATTGAAAAACACTAAATGTGGCTCAACAAAGATGGCTAAGACAGATTTTAGGAATCAGTTATAGAGATCGGGTCTAAATCAAGGAAATCCTATGCCGAACTGAGAGTCGACCCATTAGTAAGATTGTGACAGAGCGTCGCATGAGGTTTGCGGGACATGTTCTCCGACAAAATGAATTATGCATAAGAAGAGTTGCGATGACATCCTAGTACAACACATTCATGGAGGTCCTAAGAGCAGGTGAGAAGAGGCTTCAGACATTACCAATGACAGATTTTTGTGGAAACAGCTTGACGGCAAATGCGCCGAACGGCGCGGGAGGATCCAAATCAGTAAGAATAGCACATTAGATTTTTGAAATAAAATTTTTTAATAGCAGGAAAATGCATGTTATTAGCTTTCAATACCAGAAATAGTACTTGGAGACGCGGCTTCGCCGCGCACTGGAGGAGCTCCTGGTGCTCCCCCAGACCCCCTTACTGTCAATAGCGGGGAATCTACAATTTTCCCACTAACTCCAGGAAGAACCTATTCTATGGTACAATAAACGTCTTCCGAAAGAATGAAGGGTCAAAATGTAATCAAGATTATGTACACACACACACACATATGAAAAAAAAATGGGGGGGGGGAGGGGAAATTCCCCCCCTACCCCCCCCACCCCAAAAAAATCCTGGCTACGCCCATGGTAGGTGTTATATCGGAGTTTCCGTCTCCTAGACTGGCTGCCGACCAAATCTATAGAGTCCAGTCTGCCCAATGTTTAAAAAAATGGTAAATAGCTATCTCCCTTACAAAAAAGCCTCCCGTGTTTGTTACTATTAATAGTTGTAAAAATGGTGTATTTTTATGAAAAAACTGCTTGCATAATTGATTTTAAAAATTAGATTTTTTGCTTTTAGAAAAGAAAAAAAGTAGCCGTTGCATCAGAACTTTGAATGGTCTAAAATATTATGATGTCGGATTTTCACTATCTTTTCTAGTTTACGAGATCTAAACGGGACGGACGGACAGACATTCCACACAAAAACTAATTGCGTCTTTTCCCCTTTCGGGGCCGCTAAAAAAAACGCGGGAGTATTTTTTTTCTAATTAATTTTTTTGAAAACCCGTGGTATAGCTCTTTCGCCAAAGTCAGGTCCGCGAAAGTGTATGGACCACTGTAGCTCTTATAGCACACTTTGTTCTTATAGAACGTCCAATTGGCTTCAATTTGCAGAATGAGAGAGTAGACATAATATTAGTAATGTGCGAGTGTTTTCCATTTTATTAGCATTTGTTAATGCAGAACAGTTATAATACAGTATATAATGTACCTGGTACTTACGTAATGTAACTACATAATGTTCAATGTTTTGTAGCAAAAATAAGGCCTACAGCTTTGAGGCGGACATACCACTAGCGGATCCAGAACTTTGGAGGGGGGGGGTGATTTTTTTCCAAACCCTAACCATAACGCTTAGTAAACCCTAACCGAATGTATAAACGTGCGTACAGCACATATATATATATATATATATATATATATATATATATATATATATATATATATATATATATATATATATATATATATATATATATATAGTATGTATGTGTGTATATATGTGTGTGTGTGAGAGAGAGAGAAAAAAAAAGCAGTGTTTCTCAACCTTCGGCGAACCCCCCCCCTCCCCCCCCCCCCAAAAAAAAAAAAAAAAAAAAAAAAAACAGTAATGTTGAGCCCTTTCACTTGATAGCTTGGGGGTCTGGTGGAGCTCTGCAAGCTTTCTCAGTGGGGTTCGGGATGCCCCGACGCCAAAAGCGTTTTCTTGCATTTTTCACTGCAGACACGCATTCTCCTATTTACAGATAATTATTCATCAGTGGAGTTCGGGCGAAGCGAGTTTTCTTGCATTTTTCACTGAAGAAATGTATTCTCCAAACATCTACAGCTCATTATTCATCCTATTAAAAATGACTTTTCAATAATGTTTTGCTTTAAAAAAAAATTCTAATATGAATTTATAGGCCTTTACTACATTGCAAATAAAACGATTTGAAGATACTCTAAATATTTATATTAAGGCTTTAAGGATCGCCTCCGAAAAAAAAATATTCGAAAAATAATATTTTTAAAAAAGCTCATTTGTAAGTGATACATTTTGTTCAATAGGCTGTTTATAACTTTGTTTTGTCAGAACTATATAATTCAAAGCTCTAACAAAAAATTTCGAAAGTGGGAGGAGAAATTAAGTGGACCAATTAGATTCTACTCTAAATTTTTGGTATTTTTAGGATTCATGCATAAATTTTGAGCTATAGTTCCAAATTTATTTAACTAGAAAAATAGCAGATTGAGTAAAGGTTGGAAAAGGGCGACAAGGAAAACAATATTTGGGTTCAGAACTCATCTCAATCGTTACTCTTATACTGAAAAATTCCGCATGACTTCTAAATTTTCCAAATCAAAGTCTTTCTTAAACAAATTATGATAAATTCATGGGAAATTACAAAAACTCTGTCGCCATATTTGACTATTCTGTTTTAAACATCATGTTTTCGTCTGGAAAGGGTAGGGGTGGTAGAGTGAAAACGATTAATCCTCGCTCCTTTTTATAATTTCTGATAATGACTGCATTTGACAATAAAGAATAGGGGTGGAGCGACTCGATATAAGAATTTAATTTTTAGCATATATAAATTATATTAGTGACAGATTTTTTTTTTGATTTATAATTTCTTAATTATAATACAAATAGAAAAAGCATTGGTTTGTCCGATGGGCAGAAGGTGATTGCATGTATCGCCCCTCCCACCTGGTAGAACCCTTTTTCATTTTATATTTACTAATGATAAAATTTGATATTAGAGTGTGGTGCGACATAATATACAAATGGGTTCATATATCAAAACGTAGCTTATATTATATAGATATTCAACTAATTTTGTTCACAAACTATGATTTCTCCCCAAAAATAGGACCGCCCCCCCCCCCACTCAGAGGGCTAGTGTGGGGAGGGCAGTAGATGCAATTCCCCCCTTTTACCCCACCGAATCGGCCAAGATACAAGAAGGGGAGCAACATAAAATAAAAATTATATTTTCATTCGACTAATTTTGCTCACAAACTATGAAGTCCCCATAAAAGTATGACCGCCCCCCCCCATTCAAATGGTTTAGGTCGGAAGGGCAGTAGAGGTATTCGCCCCCTTCCCCCAATCGGCCCAACAAGGGAACGCCATAATATAAAGATCGATTAAAACACCAATAAAAAGTTTTAATTATATACATTTTATTGATTCTGTTAGCTAGCTGTGATTTATACAGATAAATTGGACCGCCCACCCACTCAAACGTTTATGTTATGGGGGGGGGCGGGATTGATGCCCTTGCCCCTTCCCGACCCATACAAATCGGCCAACATACTAGAGGGGGGGCGAAATAATCTAAAAATAGTTTGAAATATAAATGATAAGTATATATTATTAACATAAGCAATATATTCGTATACAAATTGTGTGAATTCTATACTAAAATTCGTTTCCCCTTTCGGGGGGGGGGGTCGGCCAAAGGAAGGGGGAAGGCTATCCTGGATCCGCCAATGCTACAAGCTATCACATTCACCAGTTCCAAAAAAGCATCACGATGGGTGTACATCCTTAGGCCTATATACTCTATATATGTATATATTCTCTTTCTGAGATAGTGCAATCCAGACCTCCTTCAAAAAGCAGGGAAGGGAAGTGCGCACTATTTTTCACATTCAACGAAATGCAAGAGGAAAAGGCAGTGGGGTTATTTTACCCTTGGTCATTTCCAAGATCCCGATACCCACAGGGGAAAATGTCGCCACAAAGTGTGGGTTTGGAGTCAATTACTTCTCCTTGATTGGTTGCATCTAACCAACAAAAATTACCTTATATTCTAACATAGCTCCTTGAATTAACCTCAAACAACCCATCATTAAAACACATTTAACAAACAGTATAGCCTAACAAAAGAAACAAATCCACTGGAGCTCAAAGTAGGTACGCTATAAAATATTGAAAGCTATATAGGCCTACAAAACAAAAACGGCAATTCATATATACACCCATGGATCATCCTTCAAAGTCACCATAAAATGCTGGTCTTGGTGTTCTCCTGATCTTTCCCAAAAATGCACCTCAAGATAAGTGCACCTTGCAGCGATTACTGCTCAAACTTCCAGGCCGAAATCGAAGCTATAACTATAGGTTTGCAGACAGCTGAAAACAAGCTCTTGACAGAACCCACGCACCACCAAGTATTGTTGTCTTTACAGATTCTCAATCTATTCTTCAAACAGTAACAGTTTATCTATCACAAGAGAGTAACAACACAAATCCTGATAATCCATTATATAATATCAAAATTCAATATAACAGGTACATAACATTGGATCCCTGGGCAATAGGCTTAATGAAAAGGCTGATAGACCATCAGGAGTGGAGTCATCCATGAAACAACTAGACAGATCAGTAAACTATCTCATTCTCAAGTCAATGTTAGCCAGCAATTCCAAAGAAGGATGCCTCAAGCAAAGGGCATCAGGTAGCACATGCAGAGATATGTGCAAAGAAATGACCACACCAAACAAAAAAATGGACAGTATCAATTTCCTCCCCCACAAAAAGCAATCTACAATCTTCCAACTAGGAATATGACACACACCTTTAAATTATCACCTTAATTAATATATAATATAATAAATCCCAATCCCCCACCCGCTGTAGGCACATCGCCCACCCTTAAGAAACTGTGAATCATATACTATTTGAATGTCCAATTTTAATCCACCATAGGCAGACCTAAATTACTACCAGTGCAGCCCAACATAATTTAACACTCTGTATGGCAGTAATGAACAACTGAAAAGAATGAAAAGACAGCATGCCTTTTTTCATTGGCACAGACTGCTACTTAGCCTATAGCTCGGCATCGAAAAGCTGGGTATAAGAAAAAGATAGTGATCAGCATGTCATCGTGTAGCCATTGTAGTGATTCTGTTCAAAATATCCTCATTATTGTGATGCTGTCTTTGCAGGTAATACTTAGGATCCTTCTATATGTAGCATCTCAATCCCATTGCTAGGATTCTCTTCTCTAGTTGTGCAGTTAGCGTCCAAGATTCGCAAGCATCATCATCATCAAACTGAATTTGAGTGAGGGCTTGAGAGGCTCAAATCCTCTCTTGCAAAAGCCCTTTACGGAAACCCTGCTGTCTTGCATAAATGTCGCCATACAGGTCGAGAATTTTTGGTTTCCCAGACCTGTCGAGACGGACATCAGCAAGTCTGGGGCAGTCAAAAAGAATATGAGGCACGGTTTCCTCTTCCTCCACGCAGAGGTTGCACCGTGAATCGAAATTTGGCCATAGCCGTGAGTAATATGAGCCAACAGGACAATGACCTGTCCTGCACTGTGCTATAATAGCTTGCTCAGGCCTAGACAGCCTCCACCACGGGGAAGTGCGGTCAGGGCGCCTCATGCGCTCCCAGACTCCACGGGCTTTTTTTGGGAATTGTCCCAGCACTCAACCACTTTTCCATTTCTGTTTTTTTTAATTATAGCCAGAGCATGATGAAAACGTACAGCCTGTTCAATGGGTGGAATAAGCCCTCCTTGGTGGGCCAAGGAGTCTGCAACAGTGTTGCCAGTGACACCTTATGTGACTCGGTACCCATTGCATTATTACAGGGGTACCATAGCGTTGTTTGATGTTGTGCGAAGTCATGATGACAGTGTCGATATTGGGGGGGCCATGGTCCGGGGCTTTGCAAAGCCTGTAGTACAGATTTTGAGTCAGTGACCACAACAATCTGTGTTGCCCTCAAATGTCCCTCGTCGAGTTGAGAGTCAATGACTTTTAAGGCTTCACAGACTGCCATGGTCTCCGCATCGAAAAAGCATAGAAGAATGTGACCATGGCCAAGGAGCGCATGAGTCCATTAGAAATGATTAGTCTGCTTTTAGTGTTGAGGGCTATGCCTTTGTCTTTCCAAATATTTTTGAGCATGGTGGGAATAATACATAAATTATTAAACGGTTAATTAGACCATAACTTACAAATACAAAACCTATATACTCCAGAAAGACACAATTTAAAGATGAAAACACATCTTTTATTCCACATGTGCTAGGACTAGGTCTGACTAGGACAAATTTGTAGGCCTACAAGACAAGTTGACAAGTGTTTCTTCTTATCTTGTGACATTAGTCGTTAGAGCATGGAACGGGTAGCCTGAAAAGTTAAACTGATGAGTTTAATTAAGTATCTACTAAACAAACACGACTAGAATGGAAATGCTTTGAATGTAATCATTTTCTCTTTTGAACGAACGTCTGTAAGATAAAAACCAAACTAATAATCTAAAAAGCATTAAAGTTGACAACATGTTTCAGCCATGTCATTTTAATTTTTAGGCATTGGAGATCAATTTAGAGGCTAGATCTAGATAAGATTTAGATTTTTTTTCCATGAAGATTATTTTGTTACAGAGTGACAGAGTCTAGTCTAGATCTATCAATCTAGGTCTAGATCAAGAGTCTCTACAATATACTACATTTGATGATTTAGATCTACATCTAATGACTAATCTCTAGCTAAACTGCTGTTTTAGTGTTTATTAATATTATTATTGAACTACTTACAATCTTTTTATCTTCATATTTAAATTTTTGGATATGAATATGTGTGACACAACAAAATCTAACGATTACGGTGCCAGTACCAAAGAATTGAAAGTCGCCAAAGACTTGAAAGAGAAAGCTAAACAAGATGAGGTTGACCATGGGCATGATCATGATGATAATCACTTATCCCAACAAGTGAGTATTGTATTGTCTTGTCTTGATTCTGGAATGTCTATTTAGATCTAGATCAAAATCTTATTAAGTCTTTTTAAACTCTAAATTTTACCCTCCCTATCCATCAACTCAATTAATTATAATTAATTTTAATAAGTATATATTTTATAACAGACTCTAATTCACTCTATTATCTATAGTCTATTAGATACTCTATATACTATATTATTAATTATGTATGAGGATGATTATCACTTGTAGATCTATAGATTAGAAGATATATTCTATTAACTCAGCCATTATACTGTAGTTCTCTCCATTTAGATCAAGTACAGTTCCATTAATGATAAAATAAAACGGGCCCAACTACACGGCTTCACTTGACTTTGCTTAATAATGCATTGCTTGATAATGCACCCCAAACTTGTAAATGTAATGACTACTGTAAAACGTAATGCCAGGCTGGTTAATAATAATAAGTGTAAACACCTACTATGGGCCACCCTGTTAACCTTTAGATATATATATATATAATATGATTGCGCCCTGCTAGCTCACAATGAACATGATCTCCAGAACGCGGTAAACGAATTTGCATATGCTGCCACCTCTTTTGGTCTATCTATAAACATCGGGAAAACAGAAGTCATGTTCCAGAAGTCACCCAATGAAACATACTCAGCCCCAAGGATCACCGTAAACGGACAGCCTCTTAACGTGGTAGACCACTTCACATAATTAGGTAGTATAATGTCAAATGACGCCTCACTTTCAAGGGAAGTTGATAACCGTCTGGCAAGGGCCAGTAGCGCTTTTGGACTGCTTCAGACGAGAGTTTGGCGGAAAAAATCGCTCCGCCTGCCTACAACAATCAAAGTCTACCAGGCGGTGGTTCTCTCAACCCTTCTATATGGCTCTGAGACATGGACACTATACAGAAAACAACTAAGACTTCTTGAGTGCTTCCACCAACGATGCTTGCGCTCCGTCATGGACATACAGTGGCAAGACGGCACTTCATAAAGCGATGCCCTTGGGAACGTTGTATGGACAGTATAAAGGGACTTCTTTTGGTCCAACAGTTAGGCTGGGTAGGGGACGTATGTCGTATAGGAGACGAAAAGGTGCTTGATGTAGCAGAGGCGCCCCACGGAAACGCTTCAAAGACTAGCTTAGGCGTCAACTTTCCTTGGCTGACATAGAAGAGAGCACCTGGTTGCATGTGGCCTCAGAACGAGACAGCTGAAGGTCACTCACGAAGGCTGCATGATACACATTTGAAAATAAAAGAAAATCCGCTGCCGAGGACAAGCTCAGACGGCGAAAAGAAAATCTAAATCAGCCACCTGCGGACAATGGTTGTGCTTGCCCTGGATGTGGCAAAATATGGGGCTGCGCAGCCACGGGAAATATTGCATTTCTCATTAATCTTCAGACTCGAAGACAAGCCCTATTATTATTATTTTTATATATATATGTGTATATGTGTGTTTATTAAGAGGCACACTTTTATTTTCAAAAAAGTTTTTAAAGATATTACTTTAAAATTAAAAACAAAAATCGCGTGAGAGAGGGGAGGGATGGAGGAAAGAGTATATACAAGGAGTGAAATGTGAGCAGAAGAGAGGGGGCGGGATAGGTGTCACATGTAATGACCATTCCCAAGGAGATGATTGCCAGACGCATGACGCCAATGACCAGTGTTCAGTGCTGGTCTTATCTTCATTTGTTTAACTCTACCTGCGTCAATGCGAGATGTGTCACCCAAATCACCCCTACCCAATTTCTCAAAATATATCTTTTCATGTTAGAGTTTGTACTGACCACATTCCGTGTCTTGATCTTTACTATGTGTGGAGTTATTATCGTCATTCAGCGTAATAGAGCTTTAGATGTTAACATAGTTTTTGTTATATTAAAGTGTGACACTTAGCTAGTTCGTATATTACACTAATGTCAAAGAAAAAAAAATCTTTTGGAAAGAAATCCAAATATGTTATCCAGTGCGATTAGCAGAACTCACATATAGCATGTCATTACCATTCAGGAATCTGACTTATTATAGGCCTATATTCATGAAATAAGCAAAACCTTTATAATTAAAACAAAACAATTCGCTGAACTGTGTTAGAATTCATACTATAGATACAATATTATGGTAGAGTGAAATAAACATTGTTATAAAAGCTACGCGATTATTAAATTATCGTCAAATGATATCTTGCGCCAAAATGTCCCATCGCCAAAACATCACGTACAGTAGAGAATTCGAGTTGGATTAGCTTCTGAAGTGGAACCTGGGATGTTGATGCCTCTGAGGGGAAAAGATGCCTCAAGTGTTGCAACTTTGTTCCATACAGGTTTAAAAACTTGAAAAGTAACTTAAAATTGATGCCTTTACCAGTAAGGGCTACAATGTTGTCTAATTGCATCAGACCGTGCATGCTTGAGAGAAACCTGGTTCAGTGGCTAGATAAGGTGGCTAGCATATGATAATAATCAGATAATAGAGAATACTATTGTTTGGTTAGCAGAGCAGGGATGTTTCTATTAAAGATGGTATGGCCATCAACAAGAAATAAGATGGGCTTGGGGAGATGCTTGGTGGCTGAGATAAAGATGTCTTATATCCAGGAATAGAAAATGGCTGAATTAATTCACCCAGTAGGGCCTCTGGGAAGTCTTGAAGGAGGTTTTTCTTTTGGGAAGTTTTGAAGGAGGTTTTTCTTAGGTATCCTTTTATATGTATATACAAGTATAGGGGGAATGTATTGTCCTGCAGCACTAGTACATGCTAGTACTGTTACTTGGCTTTTCCTAGTGGACGCCACATTATATACAACTTTCCTACCTTTCATATCAAAAGCCAATCCAGTTTCATCAGCATTGAAAAATTATGAAAATGCTAGGATAATCAATTTCCGTTACACATTGTTTTAAACTTTAAAAAACATGTTTCCACATCAGTATTCAAATGTGAATATTTGTTTGCATGAATCTCGCAGCTCTATAAGTTGAGGGGTCCCAACAGAGGACACATATTCTAATATTGGCCTAACCAAATTTTTAGTTTATTTTCTTGTTTGATTTCTAAAAAAATTCTTTTGATAAACCCTAAAGCTTTTTTGTTGATCTATATATTATGCAATCATGTGCATGCTAGTTCTATATGTGCTAAATTTAGAAGCCAATCATATGTGATGAGTGTGTTTTGTTGTTCATTGTAGTTAGACTTTGATTATCAGTGTAATCTCAAGTATGCTATAAACATTTTAAAAAAATATATAACTTATAGTATGCTATAAACATTTTAAGCATTTTAAAAATATATAACTTATAAAATTCATAATCATAATGAATAAATTTTCACAGGTACATTCTGCTAACAGCTGGGAAACTGCTGACCTTGGAGACAAACAGAGAAATGAAAAATTTCTACGACTAATGGGAGCTGCAAAGGTAATAATAGTTAATAAAATCTTGTAGTTATGTTTGAAAGCATTACATGTTATTGTTTAAATTTGTATTGCAAACTTTGATATATTGAGAATAAGAAATGTACATGTATAAAAAAAAAAAGAGTTTAACTTTTGTTTTACAATATTTTGACAGAAGGAACACCGTGGTAAAATAGTTATTGGTGATAAAAGTCCAAGTCATAAAAGACAAAGTAAGTTACCAGAATTATTTTATCATGCACCTAGTTATGGAAGTGAACATTTATAGACAAAAAATACTTTGAAATGAAATTTGTTTTGTCATATTGAGATCAATACTTTTATAGCTTTGTAAATCAGGCTGAACAAACTTATGGTTTTGCTGAATTCTGTAGATACTACATTTGAAAATAATTACTGTCAAAGGAATTATAATCACTTTCTATTGGCCATTGTTTGAAATCAAGAAAGTAATAGTTCTGTTTTGTACTATTTTAGACAAAGATGTTGAACATATAGAAGAAGAACTTGTTGAGCAGTATGAACATGGCTTAGAACATAGGATGGCAAGTGGCAAAAAAGGACATCTTGGGCTAGGTTACCATGGGAGTGAAACACAGGAAGCAGAGATGGCCAAGAAAGATTTACCAGATGAGACAAAGGGAGAGAACACACAAAGGAACACAGTGGAAGATGAGAAAGGAGATGCAATCTGCAGCCATACTGAAGAAAAGAGAGACAGCAAGAGAAACCAAGACTCAAGTGAACTAGATGAAAGCAAACCTGAGGTCAAGAAAATCAAATTTATTCAAGGAAACTCGTAGACTTTTAGCCAATATAGTTTGTACATAGTTGAGTTTGATTGTGACAGAAAGATGTGTCAAATAGTGTGTACATGTGGCAGAACTTCTTGAACTTGAGGTCTGCATTTTAGTGTATTTCTAGTTAGTAAAGCAACTTTCAGATTTCAGGTCTATCATGATATGCATTTTGTAGTGTTACATTTGAATGCATAGATCCATGAATCCTAGTAAACTGATACCATTATTAGGTATGCATTTGATTAAGAATAAATATAAAAATATTGAATGTACTCTTATTCTTATTCTGGTATGATTAATGGACATGCATTTTATTTGGATGTTTTGAATGTTGCATTAACCTATTATTACCAGGGGACACAAGTTTCTTTGATCATTACACATTTTCTGTTACAGTTTATTAACTATTTTATTTAGATTTGTCCACCCAGCTATCAGTCATTGCCATTAAATATGCTTTTAATAATTGACATGAATAAAAAAAAGTTTACACATTTAATGTGTTTTTTTTTTATTAAATTGATTAATTTATATATTGAAATTACATATTGTCATTTTCATTGGCTTAAATGCAAAACTTAAGTTGTCCAAAATGTTCAGTCCTCTTGTTCAAAGCAAAGTAAAAATCTTATACCAGTACATAAAGAAAGCTTTAAATAAGAAAAACACATCTTTTTTACATCTTTGATCCACTGTTAAATAAACATTTTATTGATGGTAATTAATAGTCAATGAATATATTATTAGCTAGATTAAGTGGTTGAAAATTATATTTACAGAGAGAATTTTTTTTATATATATAAATGGTCCACTGGTATAGTTTAATTATTTATAGAAAATATAAAACATATGTTTGAATCAATTGTAAAGTGAATTACCCGTAATTAATTTAGCCTGCGGAAGGGTTTAATTTTAGACTAGAAAATTCATTTTCTTAATAAATTTTAATACTCAGCATTAGTACTTTGTGTACCCTACCAGAGTTTCCAATACTCTGATACAGAACTTTACTAAATAACAAATGACATCAGTTATTTAATATATGTAGCACATAAGAATGATTAATTACTCTGTTATTATTAAATGCCTATAATTTATACGTTTTTACAAGCTTTTATCTTGCTTTCTTTGTTGCTCCGTCATGTTTGCCGTTATTGTTTTACTTATTCCTGCAGAATCAATTTTTAATTGGACTGACAATAAAATAAAACCTTAGAAGTAAAGTATTCATGTAATCGAAAAATGTTAAAACTCCATATTTTATACTATTAAAACGAGTGACACGTACTAATCTTAATGAATTGAACAAAAGGGGAACTTAAACTAGACTAACAAAAGTAAATCAGTGTCATTATAAATAATTTTACTAATTGTTTTTCTGTAGCACAATTTCATGCTTTTGGCTTTCTCAATATGCTATGATACTATCACTTGTCTGGACCAGTTGGTAGGAAAGGAGAGGGAGATAGAAGGGAGTCCCTCAAGACAGTACACTAACCACTGTGCCAGCGATGGGAGGTCCAAGTCCCTCAAGAAAGTACACTAACCACTGTGCCAGCGATGGGAGGTCCAAGTCCCTCAAGACAGTACACTAACCACTGTGCCAGCGATGGGAGGTCCAAGTCCCTCAAGACAGTACACTAACCACTGTGCCAGCGATGGGAGGTCCAAGTCCCTCAAGACAGTACACTAACCACTTTGCCAGCGATGGGAGGTCCAAGTCCCTCAAGACAGTACACTAACCACTGTGCCAGCGATGGGAGGTCCAAGTCCCTCAAGACAGTACACTAACCACTGTGCCAGCGATGGGAGGTCCAAGTCCCTCAAGACAGTACACTAACCACTGTGCCAGCGATGGGAGGTCCAAGTCCCTCAAGACAGTACACTAACCACTGTGCCAGCGATGGGAGGTCCAAGTCCCTCAAGACAGTACACTAACCACTGTGCCAGCGATGGGAGGTCCAAGTCCCTCAAGACAGTACACTAACCACTGTGCCAGCGATGGGAGGTCCAAGTCCCTCAAGACAGTACACTAACCACTGTGCCAGCGATGGGAGGTCCAAGTCCCTCAAGACAGTACACTAACCACTGTGCCAGCGATGGGAGGTCCAAGTCCCTCAAGAAAGTACACTAACCACTGTGCCAGCGATGGGAGGTCCAAGTCCCTCAAGACAGTACACTAACCACTGTGCCAGCGATGGGAGGTCCAAGTCCCTCAAGACAGTACACTAACCACTTTGCCAGCGATGGGAGGTCCAAGTCCCTCAAGACAGTACACTAACCACTTTGCCAGCGATGGGAGGTCCAAGTCCCTCAAGACAGTACACTAACCACTGTGCCAGCGATGGGAGGTCCAAGTCCCTCAAGACAGTACACTAACCACTGTGCCAGCGATGGGAGGTCCAAGTCCCTCAAGACAGTACACTAACCACTGTGCCAGCGATGGGAGGTCCAAGTCCCTCAAGACAGTACACTAACCACTGTGCCAGCGATGGGAGGTCAAGTCCCTCAAGACAGTACACTAACCACTGTGCCAGCGATGGGAGGTCAAGTCCCTCAAGACAGTACACTAACCACTGTGCCAGCGATGGGAGGTCCAAGTCCCTCAAGACAGTACACTAACCACTGTGCCAGCGATGGGAGGTCAAGTCCCTCAAGACAGTACACTAACCACTGTGCCAGCGATGGGAGGTCCAAGTCCCTCAAGACAGTACACTAACCACTGTGCCAGCGATGGGAGGTCCAAGTCCCTCAAGACAGTACACTAACCACTTTGCCAGCTATGGGAGGTCCAAGTCCCTCAAGACAGTACACTAACCACTGTGCCAGCGATGGGAGGTCCAAGTCCCTCAAGACAGTACACTAACCACTGTGCCAGCGATGGGAGGTCCAAGTCCCTCAAGACAGTACACTAACCACTGTGCCAGCGATGGGAGGTCCAAGTCCCTCAAGACTGTACACTAACCACTGTGCCAGCGATGGGCTTATGAGAATAGGTTTCATAGTTATCTATTGTTAGTTAAAAAATTTTAAGTGGATGACCTAAAGAATAAAGCAGACTACTTCAGAACCATATCTGTCAAGTACTATTTCTTTCCCCTGATCAATAGCAAACAAACAAGTTAATTACCAATAGCTTAATAAAGTGATTGATCAATTTTTAAAAAATTGATTCTTGTTTTGTCTGATATGATAAATGTGTAAAAATTTCAACTTGCTCCCAGATATGGTGTAGGAGAACTAATGTGTGCGTAAAGTCTTTTTTTTTATGTT
This sequence comes from Biomphalaria glabrata, assembly GCF_947242115.1. Lineage (NCBI taxonomy): Eukaryota > Metazoa > Mollusca > Gastropoda > Planorbidae > Biomphalaria > Biomphalaria glabrata. The sequence goes on from NC_074716.1 coordinate 19,620,297, forward strand.
TTTCTTGTTTTAAATGCTTCAACTTGATGCTTATAAAGTTGGGGGTTATTCTGTAACAAACATTTTACTGGCTTATAGTTTTTGCTTTAAACTTAACTATCAGATAGAGAGAGTGTATGCTACCATCTTATATTGCCCAAGGACAGTGTAACAGTCTACAGGTAATAATAAATATAGATGGATTTTTTTTTTACTGTACTGTATATTAACAGTATTTAGAAAAAAGTTATTTAGAAAAAAGTTTATTATATACATATGCAGAGAATTATATTAACTGGAAATCCCCCCCCCCCCTTTCCCAAGAGTTGCAATAAAATGGAATATGAGGAAGTGCATGCTTGGACATCCTCGTATAACTTGGCGCCACACTTTCATGGAGGACCTCAGAGCATCAGACACCAGACATTGCCAGTGATAGATCTTTGTGGAGACAGCTTGACGACCAATGAGTCGAACGCGTGGGAGGTTCTAAGTCTTCACACAAATTTTCTTATGCTCATAAGGTTACAAAAACTGGCATTGCAAATACAAATGAAACTAAAGAAGCATTGTAGAATCTTTTTTTTTCATTTAATTCCAATGACTATTTGTATTATTTTGCATTAGATGACAGCAGAATTTTAGATATCTGCTGAGGCAGTAAACATTTTAGTGAACACTATAATACATATAACAGAGAAAAAGTATACATGAGATTGAACTGATTTTTTAAAATACATTTTGGCCATTTTATTGTTTCTGAACATCTTTCTTTTGATCATTGAAACTACTTACCATAACTGGATAAGATTATCAGAAAATATTTAAATGTCAAAATTTATTACATTTATTAGGTATTTAAATCCAATTTCTCAAAAAGTTACCAAATTTGTGTTGTTTTTTAATTGCACAGTAGAAATTTGGATTTTTTTTTTAATCTCGGGTAATGGCAAGTTGGAACATCCCTTTGATGTTTTATTTACCTTTTAAAAGTAAATGTTTACCCTGATCAAGGTGATATTAATATGCCTAAATATTATTTTGTATGTAGCATTAAAAAATCAAACTACTTTTTTTTTTGTTTTGATCTTAAAATGTTAACATAACAAAGAACATTATTATAGATTCATAAAAGACAACATATTCTATATTCTGATCTTTCTTGGCCATAGTGTCACAAGAAAAAGAAAGAGACTTGAAAGATGCATCAAATAACATTTTGATAATATAAACAAATACCAATTTAAATCCACATGAAAATGCTCAGCACAAACAGTAAACTATTTTCAAACAATGTAATTATTGAAATCCAAGACAAAATGAGCTTGTATGATTATTATGAAGAGTACAAAGCACACATTCACATATATACACAAAGTAACTCCCCGTCAGTGTTTCTTTGTTTTGGAGGTGAACTCTTTTTTAGATGATGTCTCAGTCTTTTTAGTGGGAACTGTTTTAGCTGGAATTTTTTTTGTACTGCTGCTTGCTGTTGCCTTTGGCTTGTGTAAACCTTCAGTGCTGGCTTTTGTCACTTTAATAAGGGGGTGAAGTTTAGGGGAACCATCAACTTTCTGTTTTACTTGCTGAAGATAAATAAAAACAAAAAGTTGAAGCATTTTTTTTATGTCAAAAGACATAATGAATATCATATTTCAAAAAAATTCAATATTTTATAAGCTCTTTATACAGTAACTTGTCCTTTTTTTTTTAAATACAAAAGTGTAATATTTTTTTATGTACTGGTAACACAAATTTCACAAAGAATAGACTTTGTCTTTTAAGTATATTATCTTATCTTATAAATTACAGACATTACTGGAACTTCAAGAGAGATAATTATGTCCTATGCTTATCCATGTCTCAATCTTGTCACGCATGTTAATCATGCTAATCATCTGCTAAGTTGTTGGTTTTCATGGCTGATTCAGACAACCCAATCCGTACTCTAAAATGGCACTAGGGAAGAAAGGTATCCCAATAAGAAAATATCTATTACCCTAAACACTAAGTTTACAATTATTGAAACTATGAATATATTTTTTGGGACACCCAGTATAGCCTATATCAACATATTAATGAAATCCAGAAGTAAATGCAAACACAAGCTTGAAATAGAGATTTGTATCTACGAATAGCTAAAGGAAGGGTTGACAAGCTAGGTTTTTTCAAATGCTTTTCTAAGCTTTCCCATTTGTAGCACAAAAATTGTATCAATATAATCTATGTACATATAGTCTGGTGTTGGCAACAGTAAAGTTCAATTTAGTATCCATGACATTGTTTAGTTGAATGTAAAAACTGAGTATGTTTTTTTGTGTTTCCATCATGCTACTATGTGTGCCATCATTGGACTCAAACATTATTGCTCATATATTACCTTTATACTGCCGACTTTTTTGACAGGTTCAGATTCAATTATTGCACTCGGTACTTCACCATCTGATGATGAACTGACTTCATTCTCCTTCTCCTGTCTCCTATACTCTTTCATTAGCTCTAAAACATTGCCATGTTCTTTTTTCTTTCCCTGTGACAGAACATACTAAACACTGTGAGTTCTATTGGAAATGAAACATGACGCAAGGAATTGCAAGTGAAAGAGTTAATTATCTAAAAACAAAGTAAGAAAAATATTAACAATCGTTATATGGACATTTCAACCAATAATGTCTCCTCAAAATAAACTCAAATGTTATCCATCGGTGGGAAAAAACAAAAGGCAGGAGAAATAAGGGCAGACCACTGACAAGATGGCTCAAATATGTAGAGAAATGGAAAACTGTTGTAACAAGTCATGGGCTATAGCACCACTTGGATGAATGAATGTGATGTATTGAATCAGATCATTTCATTATTCACAACAAAAACATCTGCTTAACACTTGTGGTACACTGACTTCAATAGCTTGAGCTATATGACATTTGTCACATTAATTTGATATACTTCATTAATTTTTGAGCATCTAGCTGTAAAGCCAACTATTATTGTACAAAGACACCAGTAACTCAGTAGCAATCAGGTATGAGGTACTAAAGCAGAACATAAGATAGACTATGAGAGAGAACCCACCTGATTATTGTACTAAGAGAGAATGGTAAGCACAATCCATGGGATGTATTTTTCTTTCTTCATATTTATAAAAAAAATTTAAATGACCTATTTTGGAAATTAAATTATCATGCTGTGCTTTTTTTTTTGGTCATATATAAACAAATAAGCTAATTTCAGGATTCCCAATGAAAACAAAACCCTCAGATGTGTTAATAAAGATTTGTATAGGCTTTAAAATTTTATTACAGATTTTAAAATGATTTGATGTAAAAGATAAAACATATTTTAAGATGCCTTTTAATTGTATTCTTTGAAAACAGTTCTAAAGGACTGAAGTGTTAAGAGAATGAAAATGATATGTAAGTGAAATAATAAAGTTAGTGTCAACCAATCAACGTGATCTAAGTGACAAACTATTTTACCGTGAACCATTCGTGATTAAGCACTTCTCCTGAGGACAATCTATGTGCAGGGTCTCTGTTGAGCATGGACTGAAGTAAATCTTTTGCTGAAATGTCATGCTCAAATAAACAAAAGTGTTTGGTGAATCAAAGAACACAAAATAAACTAGGTGACTACTAATACACCTTTATGACTATTCAAGTATATATTGACAGTGGTCTTAAAAAATGTTGTCTGGTCATTTCTTTCCCAATCACTTCATCCACTGGTCATTTTATTCCCAATTAATTATTGTTTAAGTCATTGTGTAATGGTGCTGTTAAGGCATTGACTTTAAAAACTCATTTCATCTAATATAGAAATATGTTATTTATACTGCTGCTTGATATTTTTGACATTCTTTTAGTGTTTATAGTGTTCCCCCTTCTCATTTCATTCAAATGTTTAGTGCATAGAGCAGATCTTTAAAAAAAAAAAGAGAAACTAAGGAGAACAAAAATTAAATGGATGGGTTAAAGGGTTTGAAAGTTTGTTGCTAGGTAAAAACAAACTTAATTTTAGCTTTATGGAGAAATAACAATATATGTAAAAAATTAGTAAAATGCTAGTTATATTGTAAAGCTGAGTGTTTTTTTCAGTTATGTTGGTTCTATTTGATGTAGGCGATGTCAATATTATCCTGCAAAGAAATAGGGGAGGGAAATCGGTAGAATATATTCTAGAGTGGACATTATCATCAAAGGCCAAGGTGCAAAAAAATAGGGGAGGCAAATTAGTGGAAGATATCCTACAGAGGGCAATATTATCAAAGGCCAAGGCTTGACAAAATAGGGGAGGCAAATGGGTAGAATATATCCTACAGAGGATGTTATCATCAAAGGCCAAGGTGTTGTGGAACTAGTGGAAATCTTTTCAGAGATAAGAATGATTAGAATAATTATGATCATGCTGCTGATAACTTTACTCCTGATGGCCATCTTTCACTTTATCTTTATTGTTCAATGGTTCTTTCTTGAATATGGGCAGGCCTTTTCTAACTTGAGATAACATTGTATTTATTTCAATAAACACTGACTTCACCCATCCTCTGGAGTCAATTTATATTGCTTATAGAAGTTTTGTTTTAATCCCAGTTAAAACATTTAAGTTGTAAATTGTGGTATAGGTCTTTTACTGATATCTGTGTATATTTTCTATCCATATTTCTACCTTAGTATGTACCATAAGTATGTATTTTGTTTAGCTGTCAAAGACAAACTATGCAACACTGTGCAAGAGAATTACAAACATTGTACAGCAATACCAATCAATGGATCATTTTCTGTACCTACAATCACTGGCCTACCTTACATGAACATACAAAACATTTTTACATTAGTTCTATTTCTATAGATGTTGAATTTTTACATTTTTAATAGCATTAAATTGTATTCTAATATATATATATATATATATATATATATATATATATATATATATAGGGGAGGCGAATAGGTAGAATATATCCTACAGAGGACATCATCATCAAAGGCCAAGGTGTTGTGGAACTAGTGAAATATATATATACATTGCTTTTTGTATAATAATAATAATTTTATTTATAAAGAGCTGTTAACAAACAAAATGTAGGCTCAATGCGCTGTAATAACATTACAAACACAAACACGACAGCTAAAATGACAATTAATCTAAAAAAGTTTTAAACAGATAGGTCTTAATGTTCTTAAAAGTGGTGTAGCATGTTGTCTGTCTGAGATCAATGGGGAGTGAGTTCCAAACCTTTGATCCATGCACTGAAAAAGCCAGCAGACCATAGCTTTTGAGTAGTGTGTATCACACTTTTTGTCATGTAAATAAATATAAATATTTGAAATATTTTTAATTTCATAATTTTTACAATTAATATTTGTTGGATAAAAAGATTAGAGAATAAAATGACCAAGGATGAAATGGCAGGGGGGTTGAAGAGACCAGTATTCCAAACAAAAATGAGACTACTAATGATAACAAAAGAATTATGAAACTAACCAATAGAAACAATTATTTGGTGAAAAAGATGTCTTTTTTTTTAGAGTTAAAAACAAAGTACTGAGACAGTGATACAGTGATTTGAATTATGAATAAATTGGAACGTTAAAAGAAAATTAGAAATAAAAACTCTAATAAAACTCTAATAGCTCTAAATAATTGTACTTCTAGTATGTGCCTAAAGTTGTATTTGTTATCTCTAATGAAATAATGTTAGCAATGATCTTTTTTTAAATGTTCCTCTTTTTCAACTTTAACAAAATTATAAATTATTGCATTAAGTTTTTTCACCAAGAGAAATTTTTTTTTAGCCATTTTCACATTTACTTCCTTGAAAAATGAAAAAAGTCTTTTGATGATATTGTACAACCAAAGATAAATATGAAATATCGTTTAGTACTTTTAAATTTTGAAGTGAGAATTTTCTCACAAAATACATTAATTTTTTAAATATCAATTTTGCTGTCTGGTACTTTGTCAACCAAATTAAATTAATTAAAATTCATTAAGAACACCATCTAACCAAACCTTATAAAAAAAAACTTGAAACATTTGTTTGAAAAAAGAATTATTATCATTTTGGTTCCCTAACACAAGGCAAAAGACACACTTTTCTAGCTCAAGAAAAATGTTTTTGACAAACATGTCCGCAAGTCAAACAAAAGAACAAGAATTAACTACATTAATTAACATGTTATATTGAATCTTTTACTTCTAGAAGTTATTACAATTCTATCTTGTACTTAAAGTTGAAACTAAACACTAGGTTTATATAAGGTATTTACTATGAGTAAAGAGTTTAGAGAAAACCCTTGAATGCGGAAAACAAAATTCAAATTTTTTAATTCAAATCTTCACCAAAAACAACAACATATCTACACATGAAAAAAGAATATAATTTTGTTAGCCGATCATATTAATGATATTGTGGCCACACTGTTAAGCTAATTACAATAGCAAACCTTGTTTACTAACTTCCTTCCACTGAGGTTCAGCAAAAATCGGACCATTTTTCGATATGGATTCATTCAGTTCATTATCTTTTGGATATTGTGTAAGCCTAAAGGAAAGGTGATACTGGTCAACAGTAATAAATAATAGTTAAAAAACCAATTTAGCAAACTTTTAAGAACAACAAATAAGTACTTTTACGAATTTAAAGTCCCATTATCAACTAAAAATAATTGATTAAAATTTAAAATGAAAAAATAAACAAAGATAAATAATTTTTGTTGCAAATTTTGTACTGAAAAATGATGTAATATATAAAATGTCTGATATTATAAGATAATGAAAGTCAAGAACTCTCTGTTAACTGATAGTTAATATATATTGTGTTTATCTATAAATATTTATGGAAAAGACAATGATATTACTTACATATAATACATAATGATTCCCATAGCCCAAACATCTACAGGGTAAGAGTAAGTGGAATTCATTTCAGGGGCTGTAAACAAAAATTACATTTGTACATTTCTTGCAGTCAAAACAATACAGATAGTTTCTATGTGGCTTATTTTAGAAATGATATTCTTTGAAGATAATCATTTCAACTGTAGGGAATATTTATTGAATGGACCTTAACATTTTATTTCTATACAGAGAGAAAGTTGTTCTTTTTTAATATTTCACATACTTTGAGCAACAGTGTTTGAGAGGTTTCTTCAGGGTTGAGATTATCACATCTTAATCAAAACCTCCTGCAAGATTAGGGGGAGGGGCATGCAGCATTGGAACCTGGGACAATCAAGATGAAAGTCCAAAGTGCATATCACTGGAGCTAGTAATTTATGACCAGCTTAATGGACAGCTGCTCTTTGATTGATATATTAGGATACATATCAGCTAGCTAATTGTGATCAAACCCTTGGAATTTTAAAAGATCATGCTCGCCCTATAACCGAATCATAATAATACAATATTTTAGTTAAAACAAAAAGGTTATACAAATTCTAACTGGCATTTTGATTAGAGGATTACTTTAATTATGAACTATCATATTATTTGACATAGATGTCTACATGCTAATACAGATGTAGCTTATGGTATTAAAATGGTCTGATACATTATGCAATACATAATTTACTTAGCCATAAAGTCATAGAGTTTTACCACCTAAATCTGATACATAAATATTCATCAGTAACAGTTACAGCCCTTGAGAATTGTTCAGAGAAGAAAAAACTTTTTTTGTTACAATAACACACCTAACGAAGAACTACTTTGTCATCAATTTTTATAATGTTTCTGGTGTTCCAGATCTCTCTTGTGTTTGTATAAGAGATGATTGATTTACACTATAAGATTTAGTTTTTTTTTAATCTAATATTTAGACTTCGATGTTGTATGTACAACTTCATTTAGACCTATTATGTTAAGTTTATGCCCAAATGTAATTATGTTTTATGTTTGCCTTTGGGAGGTCTTTAGTGTATAATAAACAGATTTAAATCGGCCTACGAGTTGCCTTCGTCATTTCATTTCTTCTGTGCCAAACCCACCATAGAAACTTAGTAGCACGAGTTGGGTCAGGAAGAGATACAATAGGGCCTACGGTTGGATCATATGAAGTCTCCCAATAGTAAAGTAAAGTTTCCCTTTCAAACAATGGTCTAATACAATGGTCTAATACATTTAGCAAAAACTTTTAATGCTATATTTTTTAAACTTAAAGATTAGGTATTTTTTTTAGATACACAGCTTAGGAACAAATGTCTGTTATTACTATAGAGCTTTAAAAATAGTGGTTAAAAAGAAACAGAAATGTATTTAAGATGATTTTTTACCTTAAAAATATAATACTGAATATGAGGTATGTAAATACATTTGGGGCTGAACATGAATAGATTTATTTTGTATTAATTCCTGAAGTATAATTATTTTATTGTTTTTTTCTTTCACTCTGAATAAAAAACTTTTTTTTTTTTTATTTGCAAGGTTTAATTAAAAAAATATAAATAAATTTTGAAGTGTCCCATTTACCCATGTAAGAAGGTGTACCACAATACTGCTCCTGCATATTTTCAAAAGAATTGTACGTCTGCTGTGTAGATAAACCAAAATCTGAGACCTATTTTAAATAAAAAAGCATCAATGTTATTACTTGTCCTACAAAGTAATTTAATTGTTTAAAAATGTATGTCTATTATTCAGTGTATTTGAAAGGATAAAACTTATACATTTTATAAAAAAAGAACAACTTCATGTAACCTTATTAAGTTTCTTTCAGTCAATACATACAGGGACTGATGTAAGGATAAAAACACTTTCACCACGCAATCAGCTGAGCCTAAATAATAATAATGGCTATTTCTTCCATATCCGAAGATTAAGGATTAGTGCATAGTTTCACATGACTAAGCCTAAATATGCACTTCACAAATAACATATTGTTTATTATAAGAAAGCTCACTATAATAAACCTAGATTGTCTTACTACTGCAGTAAAATTAGAAATATGAATTATTTCTTCATCTTATTGCATTAATCATTAGATGTTTAATATAAAATTGAGCTAATTACTCAAATTATGAATCAGGGCAAACATACACCAATAAAGTGCTTTACAAACAAAATGAGGACAATTTTTTAGTAGCAGTTTAGTTAAGATTTTTAAACATTTATAGAAAAAAAAAAGAGTATTCAAAAGATTCAGATTTCACAATAATTTGTGTGATAAAATTAAAAAAAAAAACAAAAAAAACAATTATTTTGACAATTATGCAACTGTACAAAGTTTATAGATAAAACAACATTTGTAAGCCTTTTTTCCTTTCTAGTAGATATATAAGTACCCTCCCCCTTTTAGCCCCACCTTTGACTAATTTATACATATATACATACATACTTGTCTTTTTTATAAGGTTTGTCCTATAGTGCTGAAATATCTTTCATGTTTTTCTCAGCAGAATTATGAGAACCTTATGTGCACATTAGCAAATTTGAAAAGTAATCAAGAAAATTTAAATTGGATACCTTAACTTTTATATCTTTCCTGTCTGTGAATTCTTCTGCTATCAAAATATTTTCTAGTTTTAAATCTCTGTGCATGATACCTGAAATATAACATCAAACAAATTTAACTCATTTAAACAATGCATAGAGATTTTGATGGATATAAGTTTTTAGAGTACTAATCTCTTTCCTAACCTTGCTGGTGTAAATATTTGATGGCTTCAGCTAGACTGGACATTACAACTTTAGCATCTCCTTCTTTGAAGGCTCCTTCGCGTTTGAGCACATTGGCTAAGTCACCTCCCTTACATAGCTCCATGATCAAATACATCTTCTAATAAGAGAAACAAATGAACATGCTTTACTAAGAAATCTAATTGAAGATCTCAACATAAGAAATGTTTATATGATATTCTTACTCTTTATATAAAAATAAAACTGAAAATATTTTTTAAAAGCGAAGAATTCAGAATAACTCAACTACCTTCCCATATTTAACACAGGCTTTACTGATTAGGCACTAAAAATGCATTACACACAAATAATGATACAATTTTAATGAGTGTGAATGACTGATGCTATAAACTTTGCATTCTAATGATTAAAAAAAATAGTTTTTTTTTTCTAATCAACATATGGTACTATGCACAGTTGTAGGATAATAAAGTTTTCCTTTTTTAGACAAAATGAAGCTGCTCTTCTTGAGGTATAGCATGGTCTAATAATAAGTATACAAAGAAACAAGAGGAAAGTAGACCAGATTTGTTATCAATATGCTACATGTTTATATCCTCTTTTAAATCATTCCTTCAATTTCCTCCAATGCAAAAATCATTTAAATGCCCTATTTACCTTTTCCAAAAACAAACTGTCTGAGAACTTACAGATAAACAATAGTTTTGTATGCTAAAAGCTCAAAACTTTCCTCTATTTCAAATTTTATATTTTTAAGGTTAAGACTCTCCCATAGACCACCTCTTTATTTTGTACCATCATAGATTTAAGAAAAAAAATGTATTTCAGTTTGACAAAATTGGGTGTAACAGGCAAAATATACAAATTTTTGCAATTTCTTGAAGGATCATTAAGAAAACATGTATTATAAAATAGAAGAGGAACATTCCAAAAGTCCTTTTTCTTAATGATATTGTTTAAAAAAAATTAACTAGCAAGTTATTGTTTTTATTTCATCACTTAACACAATTAGTTGAATAAAAGTACATTTGTTTCAAATGTATAGGATGGATGACCTACTCAGCATGTATAGGATGGGTGATAAGCATGTATAGTATAGGTGACCTATTCAGCATGCATAGGATGGGTGACCTACTCAGCATGTGTAGGATGGGTGACCTACTCAGCATGTGTAGGATGGGTGACCTACTCAGCATGTATAGGATGGGTGACCTACTAGCATGTATAGGATGGGTGACCTACTAGCATGTATAGGATGGGTGACCTAATCAGTATGTGTAGGATGGGTGACCTACTCAGCATGTGTAGGATGGGTGACCTACTAGCATGTATAGGATGGGTGACCTACTAGCATGTATAGGATGGGTGACCTATTAAGCATGTATAGGATGGGTGACCTACTAAGCATGTATAGGATGGGTGACCTACTCAGTATGTATAGGATGGGTGACCTACTCAGCACTGCTGAACTATTGAGTAAGAAATTGTAGGATCAATACAAAATAATAAAACAAATGTTGGACTTGTGGCTGAGTAGCATTAATCAAAGTGAGGTGGCTCCAGTTTGAATCCCAAGGCAGACTATGAATTTTGTGTTCGAGATTTGACTCAAGCTGAGTCTTGTTTGTTGAGCAGCACAGAACTCTTCAACCCCAAATGTTTACATTGAACCAAAGCACAGCACTGAGACTGTTATAGGAGCATGGAAGATGCACTATATAAAGGAAAAAAAATATATCAAGGTAATAAATATCTAAAAGTTATGAAATCTTACCTTAGAAGATTCAATTACTTCCCTTAAATGAATGATATTTTTATGATCAACTTTTTTGAAGATTGTTACTTCTTTTTCCAGCTGCCTTAAGCCTGAACTACCAGCCTAAAATAAATAGTATTAGTAACAATGTTACACAATTATTATCAAATTGTTAAGACATCTGCTATGGTTAGCATTTTTATTAACATATATTACTCAATAACTTTAAAAGTTTATAACAAAGTTAAGAGTTATAAGATTGTAAAAGTAAAAAAAGAGAAGGAGCATAATAATAATGAGACAGAGCAGCCTAGAAAGATACAGTAGGTTGAGGATGACCAACCTAATCAACTATTTACTATTACTATTATTAATTTATTCTTACGTTTACTAGTGTACATTAATTATCTGTAGTTAAGTTCACTCTAGTAAAAGAACAATGCCAAACAAACTTGACAGTATCAATTTCCTTCCCCGAAAAGAGCAATCTACAATCCCACAACAAAGAACAGGACACACAGCTTTAAATTTTCACCTTAACAGAATAAAACCCAGACACCAACTTCTCTGTGGACACTGTGCCCACCCTTATGAAACTGTGAATCATATCCCATTTGATGTCCCATTTTAATCCACCTTGGGCAAACCCTACTACCACTACAGTCCAGCATAGCCAACACTCTGATTAGTAGTGCTGCACTGATTGCAAAAGAGCCTACAGCTGAAGAGCTACGAGCTGGCTAGAAGAAGAATGCCATTTGAATAGTCTGCTTGAGCACTTGGATCTAGCCCACATGGAATATTTGAAGCTTTATTAAATATATATATATATTTAAATAAAAACAGTAAATTGGGCTTTTTGGATGGTTGAACTAAGAAAAGACTGGGTATAATTTTCACCTGGATGAATCGCTTGTATAAATTTATCTTTTTCGTGCTCCCTCCCCTCAAAAATGTTGATATATATGTTGCTAAATAATGTATTGCCTAAATATATATGATTCAACAGTGTTGCTATTTATATTATGTATGTCATAAAAAGAAAAGTAAAAAATAAAATAATTTAAATTTAAACTGCATTCAGTTCTATCAAGGCTGAAGAATTTAATCATTACTACTCTACTTGGAAGTTCATATTTATTTATTACTGTCCCAATCAATGCCAGTGCCCATGAAACACTTATCTCAGTTAATTTTCCCTCCAAAGCTCAAACGCACTTGTCATTTAAAATTAAGTAACCTATATTGAATCATTCAAAAACATTAAAATATGTACACTATAAATCAAAGCAAAATAATTTGCTGTATTTATAAATTAGTGAAAAAAAAAAAAGAACAAATTTGTTAAAATCTGTGGTGCTGTTAGTTTTGACAGAAATTTTTTTTTCTGACTAATTGTTACTCATGAAAAGAAAATGTTTTATTCTGAGAACTAAATATTATCATATATTTATGATACAAATACAGGAAGATCATTTCTTATAATATACAATGAATTCTTTAAAGAAAGAAAAACTAACTTTTTCTTTGACTATTTCCTTGATAGCAACAGTTTCATTTGTGCCCTTCTGCTGAGCCTTGTATACTTTTCCAAAAGAACCCTCACCGATGATATCCTCTTCATTATAAATATATTCAATATGCACATCTTCATCTTCCATACGAGTGTGAATAACATTTCGATCTGAACTGTTCCTGCGATGTATTTTGATACGCTGAGAGCTTGTTGAACAAGTATTAATCACACCATTGTTACTGCCTACAGAGGATGTTGATATATTAGAGATGCTGACATCCACCCTGTCACTAGAAACTACAGACATATTGCTGGATAGGTGCACAGCAGACAGACAAAACTATTGATGCAATAATGTCACATCTGTCAGAAAGATAGAAGAAACAAAAAAAAAATACTTTAAAAAATAAAAACAAGCTTATATTAAGTGTAATTGTATCAAAAAGTTTGGAACTGTCACATGATTAAATTTTAATAGATCTAGACTAACAATAATATATCTGTGTGATTATAACTATTTTTACCAATTGTTTTTGTTTAGCGCAATTTCATGCTTTTAGCTTTCTCAATGCACTATGATCCTATCACTTGTCTGGACCAGTTGGAAAATAAAGGGGGGTATCTGGGTGAATGTTACTGTGATCACTTTTTACATGCATTAAAAAAAAATGTTGATCATCTTGCATTTGAACTCAGGGCTCAAGCCTAACCAACTTATATCTGCAATTTTTTCCATTGCTTGATAACAAACAAAATAATTAATTACCAATAGTTAATTAACTTACTGGTTTATTTTTTTTTATTGATTCTTGATTTGTCAAATACAAGAAATAATTGTGCCGAATTTCAACTTAATCCAAGATTGGGTATCAGAGAAATAACATGTACAAACTTTTTACCAGATAGACAGACAGGCAGACACACAGACAGAGTGAGTTGCTATAAGCTTTGTAAAAAAGGTACTTTTTAAGACTGTTACAATATTTATATATATATATAATAGGCAGTATTTAATTTTTTTTTGCATACAGAAAACTAATTATGGGTTACATTTTGTGTTGTTTTTTTTTAACTTAATCTATGAAAAGTGATTTATTTGCTTCCTATATTATTGTAAATGAAATAATCCTTGTTAAAAATTTAGCAAAGTTTAGTTTCCCTTTCAGACCTTGTGATCTTTGGGGCAGATGATGTAAAGGTTATCTATTTCTTTGGTCTACGGTCAGCGAGGGTGTCATGTGGCCAGCGCAAAAACCAAGTGCCTTTACTTTTCCCCAACTATTGTCAGGTGTGTGGACTCCAAGGTGCCTAAAGATTCTTAAAATAAAAATCCCAGTATTCACCAGGATTCGAGCCCAGGACCCTCCGGTTCAGTAGTGGCAGGAACAAAGAAGACAGGTGGGAAATAGGGAAGGGGGGAAATGAAAAGTTAAGAGATGGGGAACTTTAAGGTATGTGTGAATGAGGTTTAAGCAGGAAAAAACAACAAGCAGGAGATGGGGGAAAAGGATAAGGGAAGGTTGCACAAGGAAGGAGTAAGTGTAAAGTACAGGGATATAAACACACACATATGTATGCACAAAGGTATGCACAACACACCAACATAAATATATATACTATATACCTTTATAAAAATACTTTGAAATATATAATTTTATTTATAAGTCAAAGACCATCTACTTTCTAAAAACCATTAGTTATAATACCTCACCAATCCATCCAGTCAAAATCAATCCATCAGTTTTTTTTGGTTTTTTTTTCATGAATTCAGCTTTCAGTATAAAAAATCCTATAGATGGTGTATGCGTAGAGTTTTAAATGCATAATAGAATTGCAATAATATGGTACAAAATAATAATAATAATAAATTATAGATTCTGTCAACAACAAATGTTACTTAATGATATACCTGCTATAAAATTCAAATAAAGAATATTTAAGCTTAATTATAGCATAAACTTAGTATTGAAATGAATTGAAATATTTTAAATCTTTATAATTAACTAAGTAATTAATTAAATTAAAGAAAAAAGTAATAAAGAAATGTTATATAATATGATAATATTTATTTTACAAAATAGATTAACCTTGTTCACAAACAAAATTTTATTTTTTGTATTAAAATAAAGATTCAGAAATAATGTATAGGTCATAGGGACTATAGTATATTAATATTATATATTTAACTATTATGGAATTATTTTAAACATTTATGACTGAAAGGTATATTTGTTGATCTACATTTTTTAGTGTATCGAATTTTTTGACACTATTGTGACACTATTTTTAGAGTAAATAACTATCGATCTATCTGATTCTAATAGAAACTTTTAGGTCTATGCCTTTAATATTTATCAAAATTCTAGATTCTGCAAAGTGCATGAATCTTAGTTAAGATTGTTTCTTTTTAAATATAATCTTTTGGGACAGCTATTAAGACAAATTATAATGAATGAGGGACAATAAGAAGTTTAAAAAATAATAAATCTTTCACAGATCAAATAACAATGAAAAGTAACTTGAGGGAAACATCATTTTATACACAAAGAGAAAGTGTTTGACAGATAATAATAGTTTTATATAGCATTCCACCCCAATTATAATTGATAAATGTTATTCGATAATTCCTTTCAACATATATTCTTTGTGTGTTGTGTCTTTAGGTACTCTTTTGTGAAATGTTTTTGATGGTGGTGTTCTTATTTTAGACTTTAACAAACTAAGATGATGTGCAACAACAGGATTAATATTTTGAAATTGAGAGTTAAGTCATTCAACTAAAATAAAGTTTGATGATAATGAATAGTTAATCTAATGTTTCTGTTAATTAGAGATCATTGTTGGTCATCATATGGTTATTTCAGGCAACCTGTTTCACGCTCAAATGGCACTTGTTTTTCATTAATACTTGTATTTTATGATAGTTATTTAGTTGTTTTTATTATACCTAGAGTCTAGATCTAGATATCTTGCTACAACAATCTAGTGTACTATTTATTGTTCAAAAGCTAGATCTATGCTAATGACATCAATCTATCAAATCTAGAAATAGAGTCTATAATAATAATATATATCTATATGCTTATTCCTAAAAGATTTATTCAAATCATGCTTAGGATAAAGCCTGGATATTAGAAGTAGAAGAAGTTAGATTCTAGATTACATCTATGATCTAGTATGATCTAGAACATAGATCATAGACAATAACTTATAAGACATAGATCACTAGATCAATCATTGAATTGATTATTGATGTAGATCTAGGCCTATATAGTATAACTAGTATAACAAAAAGAAGGCCTTTTTTTTTTTAGGAAAGGGTTAAAACACTATATTCTAGACCTATCTAGAATTCTAATTCTAGAATCTAGATCTATATAATTTATCTGTGATTTGTCAAATCATGAACTTATTAATCAAAATTAAGAAATTTTAAGAATCAACCAAGTGCAAGAATTTTCCGATGATAATAATTATTATTATAATATTAATAAGAGTCAAGAGAAAAGTGCAATATTATTGAATATAAATAAATATTCATATTTTAAATCATATTCATTGAAAAATTGAATATAAAATGAGTAGTAGAATTCAAAATTAATGTAGACTTATTGTAGAGTCACTTAGACTTGGAGTGGTATAGATAGAGACAGTACCGACGAAAATTTAGAAATTTTATTTATCTCGACAGTAGTCATTTTAAATAAAATGAATTTTAATATCAAATTCTGTGGGGGAAACAAGAAACTCACTTTTCCCTATAAGTCTAGCTCTAAATAGGAAGTGTCCGTCTCCATGGGCGCTTTGAATGTTAAAATAACAAACCATGCGCATTCAAATATCTCGCAATTTCTCATAATTAAATATGTACTGCGAGAAATATAACTGCATTGTCGCATCTATTCTAGATTCAACTTTTTAAACAGTTCGCTTG
This sequence comes from Biomphalaria glabrata, assembly GCF_947242115.1. Taxonomy (NCBI): domain Eukaryota; kingdom Metazoa; phylum Mollusca; class Gastropoda; family Planorbidae; genus Biomphalaria; species Biomphalaria glabrata. Next base: position 19,637,118 of record NC_074716.1, read on the forward strand.
TTTTTTTTCCTAGGTCTCCATCGTAGACTATATATAGTCTATGGTCTCTATGTAGAGTAGGCCAAAATCATTCATTCTTTCTGTGGCATTTTATACTTCTCGAGAGACGATCTTTTCCCTTTGCTAATTCTCTTGTGATGACTAAAGAGGCCAATTCTTGATACACAGCAGCGGTCACAGGTTGGGCATCTGTAATCACCGGTGCTGTTGCACTTTCACCCTTCTTTCTACTTCTGATGTGAAAGCCATCTGTAATCCAGGACACTTGCTTTATGCTTGCTCTACATGTGGCTCTATCCAGTGCCATTTTTTCCCCAATCGACTTATGTCAACCTATGGTGTCAACTTTGAAGAGATTCGAATCATGTCATCAGTAGGCATATACCTATTAAGTGTCGACCAGCGGCTCTTCTGTCTTCTATTAGAGCACCATACAGAATGTCTGCCTGGATGGCTGCCTGATCGTGCGGTTTGCGCGCTGGACTGTCGTTCAGATTTATCGATGGTCGAGGGTTCAAACCCTGCCCGCTCCCATCCCCGTCGTCCTGCGGGAGGTTTGAACTCTGAAGGAACATCCGAAACATGTAAAACATTTTACAAACAAACAAACAAACATTTTACAAACATGTCCTGGCCTCATATATGCTCTTCGCAGCACATCCTCATTGGTTATTTTATCTTGCCACCTTATTTTTAAAAATCCGCCTTAAGCATCGGAGGTGGAAGTTATTCAGCACGACTAGGTTAATCATGTTTCACTATATATACCGTAAAGTATCACACGCGTAACATCCATGGCGCGAAGGGGTTCAATGAACCCGGGCCCACAAGCAATAGGGGCCCACAGCTGTGGCGTAGAAACCATAGCGCGAAGGAGCTTATTACTGTTGGGCCCATGCCTCAAGGCCAGTTGGAGCCCACATTAGAACTTAGGAAGAACATTTGTTTGTTCATTTTTAAGTATTTTAACTCTGTTAAGAAGTTGTAAAAACATTGACTTTTAAGTCACTATTACTTATATGCAGTCCTAACTGAATCAAACGTTATGACATAATTACTTTTTTAAAGAAAAAGGTACGATCTTTACATTGGAATGTCTTTACATTTAGTTTACTCATTTTTTGTCACACACTAAATTTGTCTTATTGGCTGGAGAGGAGCCCATCAAGATGTTCTTGAACCCGGAGTACTAGTGTGATATTTACTTGTGTAGCAGGCAGTGGTTACGTCCTATAGTCCTCGCAGTACTGGTGTGATATTTACTTGTGTAGCAGGCAGTGGTTACGTCGTATACATCTACAGTCTCTGGCCATCACCTAAATTAAAATTTAACTTAACACTAATAGTCCAATATTTAAACTACATGCTTACATATTACTTCCTAATGTGTCTTAAAACGAATAGATATTAATTAATAATATCGTTTTATCCCGTGCTTTTAAGAATGTGCGCTTATAATACTGTCTCTAATTCAGTCACAAGAAAACTGGCACTTGATTTCCAACATCAATTCGGTCCAACAACAAGCCGTGTTTATCCCATCTCCCATTTAGCTCGAGCCTGTCACACAAGTCCTGGGTTGGATCCCGATACTAAATGAAATATAGATGTTAAATGTTTTCTTGGAGGTTCAGCGAGTGCCTATTTAAATTATCCCGATAGCGGATTCCAGCAGTGGTTGATTTTGAAACCAATGCGATGCCAATGCCCATACATTCTCATCGTATGACCTCAAAACCATCCATTCGAAGTTTGTTTGTTTCTTTGTTTTCTTGCGGTGGTTGATTTTTGAAACCAATACGATGCATTGCCCCACACATTCACATTGTATGACCTTAAAACCAATCATTCGAATAACTTTTGTTGTTTTTTTAAGTTACGATCTTTACATTGGAATGTCTTTACATTTAGTTTACTCATTTTTTGTCACACACTAAATTTGTCTTATTGGCTGGAGAGGAGCCCATCAAGATGTTCTTGAACCCGGAGTACTAGTGTGATATTTACTTGTGTAGCAGGCAGTGGTTACGTCCTATAGTCCTCGCAGTACTGGAGAGATATTTACTTGTGTAGCAGGCAGTGGTTACGTCCTATGGTCCTCGCAGTACTGGAGAGATATTCACTTGTGTAGCAGGCAGTGGTTACGTCCTATAGTCCTCGCAGTACTGGTGTGATATTTACTTGTGTAGCAGGCAGTGGTTACGTCGTATACATCTACAGTCTCTGGCCATCACCTAAATTAAAATTTAACTTAACACTAATAGTCCAATATTTAAACTACATGCTTACATATTACTTCCTAATGTGTCTTAAAACGAATAGATATTAATTAATAATATCGTTTTATCCCGTGCTTTTAAGAATGTGCGCTTATAATACTGTCTCTAATTCAGTCACAAGAAAACTGGCACTTGATTTCCAACATCAATTCGGTCCAACAACAAGCCGTGTTTATCCCATCTCCCATTTAGCTCGAGCCTGTCACACAAGTCCTGGGTTGGATCCCGATACTAAATGAAATATAGATGTTAAATGTTTTCTTGGAGGTTCAGCGAGTGCCTATTTAAATTATCCCGATAGCGGATTCCAGCAGTGGTTGATTTTGAAACCAATGCGATGCCAATGCCCATACATTCTCATCGTATGACCTCAAAACCATCCATTCGAAGTTTGTTTGTTTCTTTGTTTTCTTGCGGTGGTTGATTTTTGAAACCAATACGATGCATTGCCCCACACATTCACATTGTATGACCTTAAAACCAATCATTCGAATAACTTTTGTTGTTTTTTTAAGTTACGATCTTTACATTGGAATGTCTTTACATTTAGTTTACTCATTTTTTGTCACACACTAAATTTGTCTTATTGGCTGGAGAGGAGCCCATCAAGATGTTCTTGAACCCGGAGTACTAGTGTGATATTTACTTGTGTAGCAGGCAGTGGTTACGTCCTATAGTCCTCGCAGTACTGGAGAGATATTTACTTGTGTAGCAGGCAGTGGTTACGTCCTATGGTCCTCGCAGTACTGGAGAGATATTCACTTGTGTAGCAGGCAGTGGTTACGTCCTATAGTCCTCGCAGTACTGGTGTGATATTTACTTGTGTAGCAGGCAGTGGTTACGTCGTATACATCTACAGTCTCTGGCCATCACCTAAATTAAAATTTAACTTAACACTAATAGTCCAATATTTAAACTACATGCTTACATATTACTTCCTAATGTGTCTTAAAACGAATAGATATTAATTAATAATATCGTTTTATCCCGTGCTTTTAAGAATGTGCGCTTATAATACTGTCTCTAATTCAGTCACAAGAAAACTGGCACTTGATTTCCAACATCAATTCGGTCCAACAACAAGCCGTGTTTATCCCATCTCCCATTTAGCTCGAGCCTGTCACACAAGTCCTGGGTTGGATCCCGATACTAAATGAAATATAGATGTTAAATGTTTTCTTGGAGGTTCAGCGAGTGCCTATTTAAATTATCCCGATAGCGGATTCCAGCAGTGGTTGATTTTGAAACCAATGCGATGCCAATGCCCATACATTCTCATCGTATGACCTCAAAACCATCCATTCGAAGTTTGTTTGTTTCTTTGTTTTCTTGCGGTGGTTGATTTTTGAAACCAATACGATGCATTGCCCCACACATTCACATTGTATGACCTTAAAACCAATCATTCGAATAACTTTTGTTGTTTTTTTAAGTTACGATCTTTACATTGGAATGTCTTTACATTTAGTTTACTCATTTTTTGTCACACACTAAATTTGTCTTATTGGCTGGAGAGGAGCCCATCAAGATGTTCTTGAACCCGGAGTACTAGTGTGATATTTACTTGTGTAGCAGGCAGTGGTTACGTCCTATAGTCCTCGCAGTACTGGAGAGATATTTACTTGTGTAGCAGGCAGTGGTTACGTCCTATGGTCCTCGCAGTACTGGAGAGATATTCACTTGTGTAGCAGGCAGTGGTTACGTCCTATAGTCCTCGCAGTACTGGTGTGATATTTACTTGTGTAGCAGGCAGTGGTTACGTCGTATACATCTACAGTCTCTGGCCATCACCTAAATTAAAATTTAACTTAACACTAACAGTCCAATATTTAAACTACATGCTTACATATTACTTCCTAATGTGTCTTAAAACGAATAGATATTAATTAATAATATCGTTTTATCCCGTGCTTTTAAGAATGTGCGCTTATAATTCTGTCTCTAATTCAGTCACAAGAAAACTGGCACTTGATTTCCAACATCAATTCGGTCCAACAACAAGCGGTGTTTATCCCATCTCCCATTTAGCTCGAGCCTGTCACACAAGTCCTGGGTTGGATCCCGATACTAAATGAAATATAGATGTTAAATGTTTTCTTGGAGGTTCAGCGAGTGCCTATTTAAATTATCCCGATAGCGGATTCCAGCGGTGGTTGATTTTGAAACCAATACGATGCCAATGCCCATACATTCTCATCGTATGACCTCAAAACCATCCATTCGATGTTTGTTTGTTTCTTTGTTTTCTTGCGGTGGTTGATTTTGAAACCAATACGAAGCCAATGCCCATACATTCTCATCGTATGACCTCAAAACCATCCATTTGAAGTTTGTTTGTTTCTTTGTTTTCTTGCCGTGGTTGATTTTTGAAACCAATACGATGCATTGCCCCACACATTCACATTGTATGACCTCAAAACCAATCATTCGAATAAATTTTGTTGTTTTTTTAAGTTACGATCTTTACATTGGAATGTCTTTGCATTTAGATTACTCTTTTTTGTCACACACTAAATTTGTCTTATTGACTGGAGAGGAGCCCATCAAGATGTTCTTGAACCCGGAGTACTAGTGTGATATTTACTTGTGTAGCAGGCAGTGGTTACGTCCTATAGTCCTCGCAGTACTGGTTTGATATTTACTTGTGTAGCAGGCAGTGGTTACGTCGTATACATCTACAGTCTCTGGCCATCACCTAAATTAAAATTTAACTTAACACTAATAGTCCAATATTTAAACTACATGCTTACATATTACTTCCTAATGTGTCTTAAAACGAATAGATATTAATTAATAATATCGTTTTATCCCGTGCTTTTAAGAATGTGCGCTTATAATACTGTCTCTAATTCAGTCACAAGAAAACTGGCACTTGATTTCCAACATCAATTCGGTCCAACAACAAGTGGTGTTTATCCCATCTCCCATTTAGCTCGAGCCTGTCACACAAGTCCTGGGTTGGATCCCGATACTAAATGAAATATAGATGTTAAATGTTTTCTTGGAGGTTCAGCGAGTGCCTATTTAAATTATCCCGATAGCGGATTCCAGCGGTGGTTGATTTTGAAACCAATACGATGCCAATGCCCATACATTCTTATCGTATGACCTCAAAACCATCCATTTGATGTTTGTTTGTTTCTTTGTTTTCTTGCGGTGGTTGATTTTGAAACCAATACGATGCTAATGCCCATACATTCTCATCGTATGACCTCAAAACCATCCATTCGAAGTTTGTTTGTTTCTTTGTTTTCTTGCGGTGGTTGATTTTTGAAACCAATACGATGCATTGCCCCACACATTCACATTGTATGACCTTAAAACCAATCATTCGAATAACTTTTGTTGTTTTTTTAAGTTACGATCTTTACTTTGGAATGTCTTTGCATTTAGATTATTCATTTTTGTCACACACTAAATTTGTCTTATTGGCTGGAGAGGAGCCCATCAAGATGTTCTTGAACCCGGAGTACTAGTGTGATATTTACTTGTGTAGCAGGCAGTGGTTACGTCCTATAGTCCTCGCAGTACTGGAGAGATATTTACTTGTGTAGCAGGCAGTGGTTACGTCCTATGGTCCTCGCAGTACTGGAGAGATATTCACTTGTGTAGCAGGCAGTGGTTACGTCCTATAGTCCTCGCAGTACTGGTGTGATATTTACTGGTGTAGCAGGCAGTGGTTACGTCGTAGCCTATACATCTACAGTCTCTGGCCATCACCTAAATTAAAATTTAACCTAACAGTAATAGTCCAATATTTAAACTACATGCTTACATATTACTTTCTAATGTGTCTTAAAACGAATAGATATTAATTAATAATATCGTTTTATCCCGTGCTTTTAAGAATGTGCGCTTATAATTCTGTCTCTAATTCAGTCACAAGAAAACTGGCACTTGATTTCCAACATCAATTCGGTCCAACAACAAGCCGTGTTTATCCCATCTCCCATTTAGCTCGAGCCTGTCACACAATTCCTGGGTTGGATCCCGATACTAAATGAAATATAGATGTTAAATGTTTTCTTGGAGGTTCAGCGAGTGCCTATTTAAATTATCCCGATAGCGGATTCCAGCGGTGGTTGATTTTGAAACCAATACGATGCCAATGCCCATACATTCTCATCGTATGACCTCAAAACCATCCATTCGATGTTTGTTTGTTTCTTTGTTTTCTTGCGGTGGTTGATTTTGGAACCAATACGAAGCCAATGCCCCACACATTCACATTGTATGACCTCAAAACCAATCATTCGAATAACTTTTGTTATTTTTTTTTAAGTTACGATCTTTACATTGGAATGTCTTTGCATTTAGATTACTCATTTTTGTCACACACTAAATTTGTCTTATTGGCTGGAGAGGAGCCCATCAAGATGTTCTTGAACCCGGAGTACTAGTGTGATATTTACTTGTGTAGCAAGCAGTGGTTACGTCCTATAGTCCTCGCAGTACTGGAGAGATATTCACTTGTGTAGCAGGCAGTGGTTACGTCCTATAGTCCTCGCAGTACTGGTGTGATATTTACTTGTGTAGCAGGCAGTGGTTACGTCGTATACATCTACAGTCTCTGGCCATCACCTAAATTAAAATTTAACTTAACACTAATAGTCCAATATTTAAACTACATGCTTAAATATTACTTCCTAATGTGTCTTAAAACGAATAGATATTAATTAATAATATCGTTTTATCCCGTGCTTTTAAGAATGTGCGCTTATAATTCTGTCTCTAATTCAGTCACAAGAAAACTGGCACTTGATTTCCAACATCAATTCGGTCCAACAACAAGCCGTGTTTATCCCATCTCCCATTTAGCTCGAGCCTGTCACACAATTCCTGGGTTGGATCCCGATACTAAATGAAATATAGATGTTAAATGTTTTCTTGGAGGTTCAGCGAGTGCCTATTTAAATTATCCCGATAGCGGATTCCAGCGGTGGTTGATTTTGAAACCAATATGATGCCAATGCCCATACATTCTCATCGTATGACCTCAAAACCATCCATTTGATGTTTGTTTCTTTGTTTTCTTGCGGTGGTTGATTTTGAAACCAATACGATGCCAATGCCCATACATTCTCATCGTATGACCTCAAAACCATCCATTCGATGTTTGTTTGTTTCTTTGTTTTCTTGCGGTGGTTGATTTTGAAACCAATACGATGCCAATGCCCATACATTCTCATCGTATGACCTCAAAACCATCCATTCGAAGTTTGTTTGTTTCTTTGTTTTCTTGCGGTGGTTGATTTTTGAAACCAATACGATGCATTGCCCCACACATTCACATTGTATGACCTCAAAACCAATCATTCGAATAACTTCTGTTGTTTTTTTAAGTTACGATCTTTACATTGGAATGTCTTTGCATTTAGATTACTCATTTTTGACACACACTAAATTTGTCTTATTGGCTGGAGGGGGGCCCACCAAGATGCTCTTGAACCCGGGCCCACGGGTACCTTGCTACACCACTGTTGGTAGTGGTAGTTTTCTGCAGCCGTGACAAATGGTGCCCATTGCCTTGGCTATAATATCCTGTTGTTGATGTCTTTGTCAAGTACCACATCTAGACTATACATGTAGATCTCTATTATTACGACTCTATATATTATAGATTAGAACTAGATCTAGCTGCAAATTATCGCGATCCTTCATTTATCCTTATTACGTCTGATGCACTGTTGGGGCACCGCACAGGCCCGTTCATTCTTTTATGTTGTCTTCCCATCGCTTTCTCTGTCTGCACCTTCTTTACAAAGCTTATAGCCTACCAACACTCTCTGCACCTTCTTTACAAAGCTTATAGCCTACCAACACTCTCTGCACCTTCTTTACAAAGCTTATAGCCTACCAAAACTGTCTGCACCTTCTTTACAAAGCTTATAGCCTACCAAAACTCTCTGCACCTTCTTTACAAAGCTTATAGCCTACCAACACTCTCTGCACCTTCTTTACAAAGCTTATAGCCTACCAACTCTCTCTGCACCTTCTTTACAAAGCTTATAGCCTACCAACACTCTCTGCACCTTCTTTACAAAGCTTATAGCATACCAAAACTCTCTGCACCTTCTTTACAAAGCTTATAGCCTACCAACACTCTCTGCACCTTCTTTACAAAGCTTATAGCCTACCAACTCTCTCTGCACCTTCTTTACAAAGCTTATAGCCTACCAACACTCTCTGCACCTTCTTTACAAAGCTTATAGCATACCAAAACTCTCTGCACCTTCTTTACAAAGCTTATAGCCTACCAACACTCTCTGCACCTTCTTTACAAAGCTTATATCATACCAACACTCTCTGCACCTTCTTTACAAAGCTTATAGCCTACCAACACTCTCTGCACCTTCTTTACAAAGCTTATAGCCTACCAAAACTGTCTGCACCTTCTTTACAAAGCTTATAGCATACCAACACTCTCTGCACCTTCTTTACAAAGCTTATAGCCTACCAACACTCTCTGCACCTTCTTTACAAAGCTTATAGCCTACCAAAACTGTCTGCACCTTCTTTACAAAGCTTATATCATACCAACACTCTCTGCACCTTCTTTACAAAGCTTATAGTCTACCAACTCTCTCTGCACCTTCTTTACAAAGCTTATAGCCTACCAAAACTCTCTGCACCTTCTTTACAAAGCTTATAGCATACCAAAACTGTCTGCATCTTCTTTACAAAGCTAATACCAATTCTATCTGTCAAGTACAAACACGTTCATTTATTTCTCTTACTTCCCATTCTCGAATCTAGTTGAAAGTGTACACAACAGGCTACCGGTACTAAATGTAAAAAAACAAAACAAAAAACAAGGAAATGTTAATATTTTCGTAGGGAAAAATGACATTGTTTTTGTAGCTGGAGAGAGCCTAGCATTGAAATAGGTCAGACTTTTAAATATACCTTGATATTGTCGTATACAATACATTTTACTGCAAATATTGATAACTATAGCAGCAAAAAAAGTAAACAGATATTACGATTACAAAGAAAAATGTCCCCCTTTAGTATTAGCGAAAAGGCCTTGGCAATGTTTTATCATGCTCACATCTGTAGTACCTGGTATTTTAGGTTTCGATACCACTACCTGGTATGGTGACCTGAACGTTAAAAATAAAAATCATAAAATCCTAAATGCTGCTAGTAAGTTCATTGGTAAAAACTAAACCCATTTTGGCAACTTTCCCTTAGATAATACATCGGTTTTTGTTTTAAAGTATTTTTTTACAAAGCTCTATTTCAACTCACTCTGTATGTCTGTTAGTATGGGTGAAAGTTTGTACACGTGATTTCTCCCACACCCAATCTCGGATCATGCTGAAATTTTGCACAATTATTTCTTTTACTCGACAAAACAAGAATCAATAATAATAGAAAAAAAAAAGACAACTAACCATTCAGTTAATAAATTATTTTGTTTCATATCTCAAACAAGGGAAAGAAATTGTAATTGACAAATGTGGTGGTATAAGCTGAATTAGTCCCCTTTATAGTTCGTCATCCGAGTCTTTAGTGATCATAAACCTGAAAAATAGGACAAGTCTATAGAAACAATCTTCCATGTTCATAAGCTCTCCACTAGCCAAGTGGTTACTTAGCTTGAGAAGCAAGAGAAGGCTTGAGCCATGAGGTCAAATTAGGTCGTTCCCTCTATTTTTATTTTTTTATATTTTTATAAATGCTTTTTTTAAATTGTTAAATTTAATTACATAACAGATACAAAGTAACTGATTAAGTACGCTTAATTTTTAAGCTTTGTTTTTTTAAAGTATTTTGTAACTATATTTTTTTTTGTTATTTAAATGTTTTTCAAAGTATCCAATGTGGCCTATTCACACTCCTATTAAGAATGTTTAATGCAATCAAGCTTATCATGTAATGATTTCATTTCTGTATTAAGTTGTGGGTTTTGGTCTCCTCACACCTGGAACTGATTTTATTTTAATAATACAGGCATTGGTTATTTCAATAGTTTATAATTTGATTCCAATTTCTATTCTAACTCAAATCTCAATGTTATTTATGACTGTGTAATAGTTCATCTAGAAACTACTGACAGTTCACAGTGATTAGACAATGGAATAAAATGATTGATAAATAGCAATGTGGAAATAAATCTCATTAACCAAGTCAATGAAATCAAATGATTGAAAATGTTATAGCAACTGGACAATGCACACACAAAAAAAAAAAGTCTCAGTAACTAGGTCAATGAAACCAAATGCCTGATGATGATGTAGACAAATACAAATTATCTTCAGACACCAGGTCAATAAAATCATGTGTCTGATGCTATGAAAGAACTAAGACACTCAAATGAAATGATTAGGACAGGACTCTCATGAATGATCTTCTATATGATTTTACACACGCACACACTTTGAGGCTCATTGCTAGAAAACTGTGTGAGACGAGAACACAATTAATAAACTTTCTTGCCTGTTGTAATCATAAATGAATTTGTATTGTATTTATTCATTTGTTTATCTTATACAGAAAATAATATAGTTGACATTGAAGTAATGTACAAAGCTGTCTGTACAAAAGACAGGTGTACACCTGGCATATGTAAATAAAACAATTTGAAATACTAGCAAGGACTATACATATGCAAATTTTAAATTGGAAATTCATTTTGTCCATATTTCACAAAAAAAAAAAAAAAGTCAGTATTTAAAAAAAAATTATAGAATATAAGTGAGGAAAACCATACAGACATGAACTCATATATTTTCTTTGATTTGAACAACAAAGAAAATGAACTTTTAAATTGTGGAGAACTTTTTTTTTAATGCAAGTATTGCTGAACACTTTTTTTTTTCTTCTGGAATTTCATTGTCTTTAAGATAAACATTCTTCTTTCCCTCTTGTTTGAACTTTCACGGGATTCAAATCCTAAATATTCAGAATGAATTCTTACAAGTTCACTGGTCATTCATTAAAAAAGGGTGCCATATTATGGAGTGACCATTTTAAAACTTAATGAGATGAATTAAACAGAAATACAAATAAGTGAACCATTTGACCACTGAGCTAATATATGAAGTAACAACCACAGAAAATGAAAAGTTCACATGGAACACTAAGGATGGGTTCAATAAAAATGTGATGTGTGTATAGATATTCATATATAAATAGTTTTAAAAATGTGGAATGCAAAGGCTTGATTTAAAAAAGAAACAAAAAACTATGAAGCAGACAAATGGAATGACACAAGTCAGTATAAAGTAAACAGGGATGTATTCTTGTTCATATCATAGCATCAAAGACATAACACATCCTAGCTAGACATTCTCAAATTCAGTCATACAGAACATGTGTGTGTATATTTATATCTATTTACATCTAGAGACAAGCAAACACTCACACTGGAGTCGATACTCAAGTAAAAAAAAAAAAATCATAAGGCAAAGCATGATCTTTCCTCCCCATTTTGACAATAATACTTTTAATAATTTTTATAATAAATTAACTTCATTGAATAGTGGACATATAAAAACATGCTCATGTCTACATAGAGGAATAAAACCAATTTGGAGATAAGAGAGTAGTATTGCTTGCTAGCAACCAACTAAGAATTTTTAAAAATCCTTTTAAAATGTGGTTTTCAACAAACTTATAAAAAAAGGGGAAGGGCAAAGGTGATATAGAATAAACAAAACTAAGTAGGTTATGTGGTCAAGTTATTTTATAACCCAGAAAGAAAAATAAACAAACAGGAAGAGACACATTTTAAAAAGACAACAATCATGAATGATGGACTAGTATAGAGCACATTGAAAAACACAAGACTGCTAATTAGCTTGAAGTATCCCAAATTGAATCAAAGTCAATTAAGCCAAAAATAAATAAGTGAAGTTTTCAAATAAAAATGAAGATTCTAAAGCCCTAACAACTTACAAACAAAAATGTTGATATTTCATTTCAAACTAATTAGGCCTAAAAAAAAACAACTACCATGAAGTAAATAAAAGGTAGAATCAAGTCAGTGCTTATTTTACGAGATTTGGAAAACTGTGAATCTGGCTGAAAATGTAATTGACAAAGCATTAAAAAGATTTATAAAAGAATTTTTTGTAGAACTTAAAGGAATGTTGTACAAATACCTACCCTACAGTAGAAATAAAGGTAAGGACTCAATTGCATGCTATGAATAAAGATGAGCATGTTATCATTGGAACTTCAAGTATTTGACATCACAATTGTATGTTGTTACTTCAACACAAAGGAATGGTTAAGTATTTTAAAGCCAAACATTATTTTCAACCACTATATAAAAGTATGTTTTTTAACATGTAGAATTTCTTAAGAAATATGTTAATATCAAAGCTAGTGTGCCTCACATGTGAAGTTAATACATACTTTGAATGCAAGCAAGGAACTATCTGAATAGAATATTAACTTCTATATGTTTAAGTACACTGCATGTAGGCGAGTCAAAATCATAAGAAAGAATGGAAGCCCCTGACCCACAAGAGACACATACTAATGTAGCCATATTGTAAACTTTTAAGTGGAGTTGAGAATGTATATGGGAACACTAGTCTATATTCTGAGTGTGTTCCAAATGAGCAAGTATCATTTATGCGCACACACACACAGGCTTAAGAGGAGGTGAATATATATATATATTTGTGTGTGTGTGTGTGTGTTTCCACTACAATCATCATTGTGAAATCAAAAACTTTTCTCACTAACCTATTTCTCTTTGTATACATTATTGTTTTGTAAAGTTAAAATCAAACTAAAAACTATTAAAAAAAGCCAACTTGTCCATTAAATAACATTGATGAAACACATCTAGCTTTAAGGTGAATTGTAACTTTTCTTAACCCCACACTCAGACTCACTTGGAAGAAAGAAAATAACTCTACAAATGTTGTTAGTTAGTAAGAATGACTCATTTGAAGTCAACCCCTTTAGTTCTATAACAAGTTTCATGCAATAACAAAGTCACATTTGAGCAGAATTAACAAAACAATTTTCTTCATTGCTCTTTAAAAAAAAAAGAATCTAGATCTGGAATAGAGAGTAACTTGCAGAACCACAAAAAGCTACAAGGTTTATATCTTTCCTTAAGTTAAGACAAGTTTGTAAATCAATACACTGGTCATACATGAATATAAAAAAAAAAATGAAATATTTGAAAGAAAGTCTTATGCTACTTCAACAATCTAACTCATCTGGAAGGTAATTTATTCCATAAGAGAGGAAATGTACATGCAATTTATTGTTTGATTGTACCATATCAGCAGAAAGTCCAATTCCATAGGTATACACACTGGCCTTAAAAATGACAACCAATATTTGAATGTATAAAAAAAAAAAAAAAAAAAGAGAGAAAGAGTAATGTTCACAAATATGAAGGAGAGATGTGCCCAGATTTATTTCTGAAGAAAGAACAATTAAAAAGATAAGCAAAATTGGCAGACTGACAATAGCAGAAAAACTGGTCACAAGAACAACCTACACAGAAGATAATTCTTGACATAGCCTACCCACAGGCTTAAAAAGGTTGAAAGTATTATTTCTGATAACTTTTTTTAGCATTGAACTTATTAAAGAATTTATTAAAGCATATTTTAAAAATCTAATTCTTCTTATATTATTATTAGATTAACAAAGTTCATTTTTTGAATCTTTTTTTTTTATTGCAAAATAAACATGCCTTTAAAAAAACACTTAATATTTATAATTTGATATGTTTTGTTTTTTTCTAAATATCTATTTTTACTGTAATTCCTACAAAAAAAAAAACAACAAAAAAAAAAACAAAAAAAACAAGGAAATAAATGCCAGACAAATACAAATTTTAAAATATATATTTTTTTAAAGACTTTCGAATGGTAAGGTCCTATCTTGTTCACTTAGTGTTTTCCTTATAAAGAAAGTAGTGTTAACACATTTTGATAAAACAAAAAGATATGGCACCTTAGTAGAATATTTACTTGTTTGTTTGTTTTTTTAAATAGAATTCCCAACTCACAAGAATACAAAATAAGAGATCAAATGTAACAATTTTCTAAAAAAAATGAGACAAAAATAAAAAGTTTAGACATTGATTTCAATAACAAACTCTAAAGGTTATCTTTTTTTTTTTCTTTTTACCTGTACAATTTATTAGAACAAGCTTGTTAGCATCCAGAAATCACAGAAATATACAATTGTGTCCAAAAGAGAGAGGCAGACAAAACACACACTGAACATGTATAAAGAGCCATTCATGAATGTTGATAAATAGATTTTAAGAAATACTAATTGCATCATTCAAACATTCGTCTCTGACATAAATTTCTTCACTCTCTCTATTTCCACTTGAGTGGTCAGCCTCAACTTCTTCTCCTCATCCACCTCATTCTCCAGTTCACGAAACTTTTTAGCATGCACATTCCTCATTGTTTCAAATTCTAGTTTTAATTTCTCATGCTCAGCTTTCAGTTCATTAAATGCAGTTTTGCTGACAGAGTTGGCCCTTAGTTCCTGCATCTCTTTTTGTAGTTGCTCTATCAATTTGTTCACTGGGCTACTTAATGCTGGACTAGCAGGCAACCCTAGTCAAACAGAAAAGGAAAGCATTTTGTACAAATAAAAACATTTTTGTTTTAAGTCTTTTGGGTATCTAAAAACAAGTGATTTTCTTTTACTGTATGATCCTCTGTTGTAAGGCATGATGTATGAGTATGAGATGCGAGGCAATAATAGTGTCTACGGAGTCTAGGCTTGACATGTGTTGTTAATTTGAACAGGTACATGTGAAAACGTACAAAAAAAGGTATTTAAGGCCTAATTTAGTAGGTGTTAGTCAATTAGTTGGAGTTTGGAGAGTTAGTTTGAAAGATGGAGCTGCAGAGAGAATAGAGTTGGAGATGTATTGTAAAAGTATTTGTATAATAAATACATAGAAACTACTACAATATTAAGACTTGTCCTTGCTGTTATGGAAAGAACTTGCATCATAACAAAAAGTGTATCCATAAAGCATTTTAAGATTTTTTATTTATTGTGTTCAATATTAAAATCATAATCACATAACCATGAACCAGCACCCTCAAGAACTAACAAAAACACACTCCACTCAACAGTACGATTATATTTATAGCTAAAGGTTTTATTCCATGACTGAAGCATCTTACTTGAAAAAAGAAGGGATTGGTTTACCTTTATTAGTATTAGGTTCAGGTGGTCGAGGCGGTGGTGCACTTTGGTCTTTGTGTGCAGGTGGTGCTGATGTAGGTAATGAAGGTGCCTCTGGTTCTGATGGAGGTTGAGGTTGCTAGACAAATAGACATGGATTTTGTTTATGTCTAAGGGCATCATACAACAAAAAAATTATTTAGTTTCATACCGCAAACTAAGAGCAACATGTTTTCTGTATTCAATGGATAAATAATAATTTTTTTTTAAACCTAGTTCATCTATGAATATATACATATATATTTTTAAAAGTAATTTAAGGCATTTTTATAAGAAGAAATCACAAAAACAAATTATGAATGTGTATTTTAAAATTTCAAATGTTTTCTTCCTTCTAAGGTTATAGAAAATGATTTTTTTTTTAAATTTATTAAGACTAAACTTTTAAAAGTAATGAACAAACAGATAGAGCTAGATTAAAATAAAAATCCACTATAAGCACTTTATTTATTCATGTTATTTACAAACCAAGACAAATAAAAGAAAAAATTCTTTGATGAGAGGACAATGTTAAATTAAAATAACATAAAAGAATTGATTAGTTATAGCAAAATGAAAACTGAATATAAATACATTATCTTCACTTGAACTTAGTCCCCTTGAAAGAAACATACTTACATGTTTTATTTCTTTAGAGGGTAAAAGAACATGAGGTTTTTCAGGCCTATCTGGCAAATGTTTATCAGTTTGTGAGTAGGATTTGTCTGAGACAGAATAGTTGTTTTTACAATCATCCACTAGCTCAGACTCTTTATCCCCATCCTTTATGGTTAATAGAAAGAATAAAGAGAGTATAAGAGACTACAGGATATAAAATAAGTGAAAGGTCAAGCCAAAGTGTAACCTATGAGATGAAGCAAATAAAGAAAAAAAAAGTTAAAAGCAATATCTGTCTATGATTATGATGGATGATTATTTGAGTGGAAAAATACAATATACTCTATACCTTCTAGGATAAAATAGTTCTAAACATTAAATATCCTTATCAACGTTTCTCATCCTTGTTATCCTAAAAACTCCCTGTTTAGAATTTCTATTGCCACACATCCCTCCAACTTTTGCTAATATACACACAGTGCATTTCTTCCAAGTGCTCCCCCTCCCTCCCAAGCAGGTAGAAGGGTAATACCAGGGACATCCCAGGTTGAGAAACAGTGATCATTAAACTTGTTTCAATGGAATAACTATAGAACCAATGCACAAACACTACAAGAGAAGCATCCAATGAAACAACAGCTCCAAAGCCAATGCACATAACAAGAAAACATGTTTACTTCCCACACACATGCATGCAGTTTCTACCTGACATCAACACACATTTGACAAGGAGATCATGAACATTAGTAAAGGTCAGAATACCTTTACCTTTATATACCTTTATATACCCAATAACACAATACTTGGAAAAAATAATCCACAAGACTTGGAGAAATTATCTTGAAATACCATTCTTTGTTGTCATTTAATGTTTAAGAACAGATTTCAATGCAATTAAAGTATATTCATTGCATGTTTTAAGTTGAAGTTTTGTGATGAGTAAAATAGTGAAACACTGAGCAGTTAATGCAATCAATACTTTTCTTCAACCACTCAAAACACCTTTAAGCAACATATAGGAAGTAAGCCTTTTTTAAAAAATGCACTTACTATACAACCATAAGTTTGTTATATTCTAAGCTTTTACTAGTAATTCCCAAACCAAAAGATCAGATTATGTAATAGACACAACAGTAGCACATATACAATACCAAGTCAATACTCTAGAAATGATCGTTTCAAAAAAGGATAAAGATTTGACTTAGGAAAGTATTATGTTTTAAAGAAAATCATTATTGAGTTGTTTTTTTTTTACTTTTCTTTTTAAAAAAATCTTTTAATTTTTTTTATATTAAGATTTTTTTTTTTCAGAAAATTAAGTTTATTGAAAAAGAATTATAACTGTAAAAAAAAACATCTGCCTTTTGTCAATTTGAAAACAAAATCCCATTTGATTTGTATTTCAAAACAAAAAGCTACTTAAAATATGAAATAAGTTATTAGCTTTTTGAAGTACAAATAAAAAACTTTATGTCACATCCCATATTGACAAATTAATTTTCTTTATAATTTAAGAATTTCAAAGCCATAACTAGTAAAAAGTATGTTGACATGATAACCAGAGATTGGAAGAATCAAACACACTGAGACAAAAAAAAGTGGCACAATACACAGTTGTTTTTTTATGGGAAGTGTGCATTGCCCTCCAGTAATGACATGCCAACACAAAATTGTGGCTCTAAAGAGAATAAGTTTCCACTTAAAATTTGTGAGAAGACTTGGGTTAGTGAACAGACAAATGTAATTTAGAGGTGGAGGGACAAAGGGTGGGATGGAGATCAAAGGAAAACTAAGGCTGAATTCCATTCTGCATGACATCAGACAAGGGAGATACACTCATTTCACTTACAGTGTGTGCCCTCATCCAGGTATAACACATTAAAGATTATCTAATACACAAACTATTAGAATTTGGCTTGATTAGTAATTTATTGCATTGGAAAGAATAAAATAGTGGGGAAAAAAGGCTTTTAAGCAGTACTGTATTAAGTATTTAAGTTACTAATTACTAAATATAACTTTAATTTCCAATTGAGCATTTTCACTTTGCCAAGATAAAAAAACATCTATATTCTAAGAATAACTATGCAATAATACCATACTAGTAGTCTATATATAGTTTATAATAAAGTTAAATTCATTTAAACTGTCATACTTTGTTTTATGTCACAACCAGGCTATTCACTTAAGTATTTAATTTCAAAAGCTCTAATCACTATGTTTATCTTAATAGCTCAAATTACTTTGTCCTGTAATAAAAAGTGTATCCATGGTAAGCTAAACTACATTTTGGTACACTATTAGTGATAAGGTAAATATGAGATCTAGAAAACATGCAAGCATGCATACATTAAGTGTAAGAACCGTGGAAGGAGGACGTTTCTTGGGACCCTTGGCTCTGTTAGCAGTCAGATGGGTCAATTTTTGTCCAGCAGGCTCAATGCCATCAAAACTTCTGGAATCTGTTTTAATACAAATTAAAATAAGGAATGGTAGCAAAACATTTAAAATGTGATAAAAGTATCAAATACATCATGGGATGTTCATGTTTTACATTGCCCATTAGTGACACTTGTGTTTTAGAGGTTAACCAATGAAACAAAAACAACAACAATACATTTTAGTTAAGTGAATCATGATTTAAAATAAAATATATAGTTGAAATTACTGCTAAACATGCAATAGAATTCCATTATGGAATATGCCTAAATAAGAAATAATGTGTAATTTAGTAGAAATTAGTACCTTTTGAGACTAATTGTGTACATGTTTAAAGGTTATCAGGGTTAATAGAGCTAAATAATTAATTGACTGATTCACAATTAAAGCTCCCAATGTGTTTCTAGCTTCCCCCTAGCTTATATAGCTACCTTAGCAACAGCGGGTTAGAGGCCACAATTTATGTGCTGTCTCACTTTGTACTAAACATTATGTTAAAGGCCACATTTAGTGCTAGCTCTCTGACTTTGTGACAAAGTGTAATAACTGGAACTAGTAAATTGTCCTTGAGGTTTAAATAGAATACTTATTCTTACCTTCAGTAATCCTTTCATCACAGTCTCCACTTACACTCTTTTCTTTGGATAACAGGGATCCTTTTTGAGACCCAGAAGATTCAATCTTCTGCTCAATTGGTTTTTGGTTTAAGGGTTTCTTTCCAATAGGTGGAGGAGCTACTGGTTTTTTGGTTATTGAAGGACCTAAACTCTCTGTAGACAAAAATAGCAAAATAAAAAAAACAACTGAACATTATAAAAGAAACCTGTTTGATAATGTTCACATTTATTTCTAGTCTGCATTGCTTAACACTAAATAATGACATATGTTAGAAATATTTATCATATTCTGTTCATAAATAAAAGAAAATACTGCTGCATATATACACACACATTTAATTATTTTAATTTTTTTACAAAAGAATGTTTTTATTATAACTGAGCATGTTTATCAAATATGTGCTTATAATTCTTAATTCTGCCATACAAAAGAATTTATTATTTCATACTTTTTATTTATAAATAACTTTTGACATTAAGCTACATTTCATAAAGGTCAGGATAAGATCAGAATTCAGTGATATGCATGCAAGCACCTTTGAAAATTCTTTTAGGGAATCAGAGTGCTGTTGTGCATCAAATGATCCCATTGACAGTTTGGAAGGATTTCTACCAACACACAGGACCACAATGGCATTGGCCATTACTTTGACTGGGTGTGTCATACACCTAGTGTGTAGTTCTCTGGTCCTAGCTAGACCAGCTATAAGCAGCCAAAGACTGTGCAACTATGGAAAATTTCTTAGTATTTCTATCATGTAATCACTTCTACTATGCAAGGACCTCCACTCCAGCCAAAGCATGCAAGCACCAGATCTGATAACAACTGAATCTCTTCATCCAGTTTAGACTTAAGAAGGACACCCCCAACCCCTTGAGGCAATGACTTTCCCATATTCTTTTGCTTGAGATTTCAGCAAGTTCTAATGACGTATTCTACAAAAATGTCATCTTAACCATAATATATCCATATATTTCTAATAAATGCTTATATTCAAAGTTAAAAAGCTTTCTAAAAAAATATTGTTAAATGCTACACTCCACTGAAGCTTGACTTAAGATTTGATGAACTAATAAAAAAACATGAATAAATTTTACTTAAAACATGACTCCACTCTTTGATTTGTAATTAAAGAAATCATCGAAAACACATAAAATCTACAAAATACACACAAGAAAGCTTTTAATACCATATTACAATTCTATTTCAGATTTAATCTTTGCTTTAAAGAAAATATTAAGGACTGTGAATATATTCACATCTAATCAAGTGGCAAGAGTCAAGTTTTGAAGGTGAAAAATAAAAACAAAACAAAAAACATTATCAAGAAGATGGTCAATGAAAGTATACTTTTAAATGAATGACAATTACAGATTTTTGTTTTGTCAATTAGTTTATCATACAAGAGTTACTTTTATATTTATAAATAGAAATTTATTTACCTTTTCATTTTCTCTAAGATACTGAACAAAACGCAAACAAACCAAAATTTTAAGAAAACAATAACACAACAAAACTTCTAAGCACCATAATAATAGTGTATTTTGCTTCTGGAGTCTGGTCTATATAGGACCATCGAGTCTTCATCTCTCATTTGCTCAACAGCTTCTAAGATACAAGAAAGTTCCCTAGACATCTGTGAACGTTTACTGAGACCAGGAGAATGTCGAGAAGAATGTGTCACAGAGTATTTCTTACCTTTTCTGGCATTAGAGAAACTGATATTTTCTGTATCAAAAAAAGTCAAAGCCTTAATTCACCCCTAAATAGATATATCTTTTTATGTGGTGCAGAGAATATCAATACATTGGAAGGACAGACAAAATCTACAGTAAATAATAAAGTTGTTTACCTTTGTAATAACATTAAAATGAATGCTTGTGTTAATGGGATGCTAATGGACTCATACAGTTATTACAATTGAATAGATCAATACAAAATATCCTCAAGACTTTTCTAGAAAGTATAACAAGCAGAAAAACTGAGACACAAGTTAAAATAATGTCATACATTCATTTTTTTTTTCATGGACAATGAACTGAAGACAAGTATATATATTCTGTCAAAAAAAGTGAAAGTTTTTCACTAGCGTTATATTCTGTCAAAAAAGTGACAGTTTTTCACTAGCGTTATATTCTGTCAAAAAAGTGACAGTTTTTCACTATCTTAACAAATTCAATGAACCAAAAAAGAAAAAATGTATTAAAAAATAGTCATTGAACTTTTGAAAAAATATGCCAACATCTTCACAAAGTTACCAGTGTTAAAGAATTATATACACATCTTCACAAAGATACTAATGTTAAAGAGTTATACACACATCTTCACAAAGTAACCAGTGATAAAGAATTAAACAAACATCATTAAAAAGATACTAGTATTATATTCATAAAAAAGTGATATATAGAAACAATCACTTAGTTTACCTGCTTTTATTTTATCATCAGAAGAGTTTAACATTGATTTCTCCGAAACTTTTACAGGAACACTCTGTTTAGTAGTATTGGTTGGTAGAGGTGGCTTTTTGGGTTTACTTGTCTAGGAAATATTTATAATATTGATTTTATGTCTAAATGTGCAGCAATATTAGTCAATTAAATCAATTAAAATGTGTAAAACAAGCTTTAAAATCAAATAATAATAATTTTAAAAATTTAAATTAACACCAACATTTGATACAAAATAAGACCAAACAAAAAGTTCTTCTTCATTTGATACAAAATAAGACCAAATAGTAGTTTAAAATTTCTTACTTCTTCATTTGGTAAGAGTTCAACAAAGTTGTCAGGAAACACACCCACTTTGCCGTGAAGTTCACCCTTCCACCAACCTTCATCTTCTAATTCCTTATCAAGTATTCTAATGATTTGACCTTCTACTAATGATAACTCGTCAGGCTGCTCAGCATTGTAAGAAAACCTGACTATAGCTCGCTCAAATGCTAAAAACAAAATTAATAAAAAAATATACATGTCTTAATTTCCAGTTTACCTAATTCATTCACTATTATACATAAATACAGTGTAATTTAAAAGAATTGAGTTTGGAACAAAAAAAATGACATTAAAACTAGATTGCTGTACTTCAGCATTCCTCCAATACTATATACTTGCAGTTAGAATGTGACTGCATTCTAATTTGAAATGAGAAATAAATCAATAAATTTTGTAGAAGACCAAATGAATGCACCAGCCTTTAAAGTACTTACTGTTTTGTTTCTCTCTTTTAGCTACCTCTGGTGTTATCTCTGGCTCACCTTTACTGCCTGACTTGCCATCCTGTCAATGCAACCAGAAATACATTACACAACAACACATTAACATCAATTAATATCTTTTACCTTTTATTGGACAAATAATCAATTCTCTTAAATAGCTAACAATATAAAGGTTTATTCAAGAAGGTTTGCTGTTGTCTTGACCATATCCAATCAGTGTTTTAATATGTAAGGCCTAAACAAATGAAGCTTTACTTTGTAATTGCATATATAAAAACAAAATGATCATAGTAAAATACTGTTTTAAAATGAAGAAGAGTGCTCTGGTTAACTTAGAAATCCGAAACTGTTTAATACTGAGTAAAGGTTTTACAAAATGACATAGCAAATGATACAGTCAATAAGAAAAGACATACATAATAAATAGCATAGCAGATTGTAAACTTTAACAAAATGCTGTATTACATTTTTTAAGACATAAATAGCAGTTTGGTCAATATAAAATTTTGAGTGAAAAAAAAAAATTAAACAAAAATGAAATTACCTCCTTTTTCCCTGAATCTGCAGTCGGCCTTAATTTGATTGGCCCCCCTCCAAATATATTTCCAAGTCCTACTCCAACTATTTTCTTCCCTTTGATTGCCTGAAAATTTTCATCTTTTCCTTGAGATTCTAAAACAATATCAAGAATATTTCAAATCAGTGATGGAAACAGACTGAACAAAACAATGTGTCACTGAATAGTTTAAAACATTTATAAAATGTAATTATATTGAAACTTTTTCTTTACAAGCACACATACAGACAAAACTGCATGAAAATAATTTTCCACAGTCAGGAGAACTTTGACAGCTTTTTTCTTCTTTTTGCACAGCACAACTAGCTTTATTTCTAATCTTGGTTATCTGAATACAATAGATGAATACTTTAAATGATGTGGCCACATCTCTCTAAAAAAAAACTTTAAAGAAGTGGTGTGTTTTGACTTCTTTAAATACTTCATAAACATGAGCTACTATTTTGTTTGTTTCACTGAATCTTGTTATTAAAACTGAATAAAAAAGGAACTGGAACTCCACTAAAAATGCTTAAACAGGAAACTGTGAGAAAGCTTTTCAATTTCTGCTGAGTTCTTAAACAAGAGCAACCAAATGAGGAGCAATGCTTAAGAAAAAGAGAAAACTCAGCAATAGAACTGCATATTAAGGTTTATTGTGTTTCACATTATCTTTTATGATGGCATACTTGGCAGTTGCAGGTTGTTTGCTAGAACCTGGCTAGGACATAAGGAGGTCATGTCCTCCATCTGGCAGGCATTGGCCTAAAGTGTCAAATTGTCAGGCATTTTAACAACATTTCTAAATATCTAGCAATTACTTTATATCTTCTGTATGAATTGCTCAAGCTCACCAATAGACAGTAGTAAGGTGACAATTTTTTTTTTGACAAGCTCCATCTTGAACTAGTGTTCATTTGTTCAAGGATATTCAAAAGAAACCAGTAACTCAAAATTCGCCAAGATCTACTAGTGTTTATTTAGCATTCTGAGGCATAAAAATAATAATAAAGTTAAACAAGGCACTTATGCTAGCCAATATGCAGTGGTCAAGAGAGGGAAATTAAACAAAGAGAGACACTTTCCTCACTATCTGAAAAAAAAAAAAGTCCTGCGTGGAGTTCCATAAGTACATTTGCACTAATGAATGAACAACTGTTCAATAATAACTTATAGAATTTCTGAAAATCATTGTCTAGATTCTTTATCTAGACTAGATCTATTGATATAGAAATAATCTAAATTAAAATGATCTAGGTCACTACTCCAAACTGAAACTCTATCTATAACTAGGAGTAGTAGACCCAGAAAAACCTGTACTAAAAAAAATAATCCAGAAAATAGATCATTCATTTATATTTAATTTGAAAAAAAAAAAGGTTATACATCTAAATATCAATAAATTTAAAATCAATCTAGATCTATGAGCTATTAGATATAGATCTACTCTAGACTATCTACTTGAAGTGAAACTGAATGTGCGCACATTATTGCAATTTATAAAGCAATTATAGTAGTTTGCATTTTTTGGAAAAGGGAAAATAATAAATCTAGATGTTTGTTTTCATTAAAAAAAAATATTTTGAATTATTTGTTTGAGAAATATTTCCCCAACCATATGTCAGAAAATTGAGCATGGGGAAATTCAAAACTATCATTACTTTACAAATGTATGTGATGCATGTTAAAGTATGTAAAACTATTTCGGGATGTTAGTTTTCACCTGATGTTTTATCTTTATCTTCAGAGTTGGTCTGTCCACTCTCATCTGAAGAAGACTGTTCCTCAATCATTTCAACAAAATTGGAAGGGAAGACGCCATGCTTCCCATTGAGAGACCCTTCCCACCAGCCTTCCTCAACCTGAACAAAAATGTTGACAAAACTTAGGTAAGACCACTTAATACTCAATAAACAGTATTAGAGAAAATGAATGTGCACTGGCTCCCTAACCTGTTTGTGGAATTCAATGATATCTCCCACTTGTAGCTCAAGTTCATCATCATTTTCTTTTTTATATTCAAAGAGAACTTTACACTTTTTTTTCTTCTCTGAAAATATTAAGAGATGAAATTAATACCTAAAAAAAATAATAAATAAATAATAAAGATTACAAAATAAAATGAAATTATATATATATTATATAAGTCTGTAGATGAGCTCAATATATTTTGTAAAATTTCCTTTTCAATGTCAAGCAATTAAATGTTACCAATAAGTACATTGATCAATACCTTTCTTTTTAGGAACGACACTTATAGGTACACCATCCTTAAATTTATTGGCTAATTCTCTAACAGATTTACGTTGTGTGGCTTCTCGTTTCTCTTCTTTTTTTGAAGATGCTGGTTCACGTCTTTTTACTAACTAAAAGAAGAGAAAATTCCTTATTAGAAATAGACAAGGAAGAATGAATAAATCCTATTAATTAAGATTTTAAAAAGAATCAACTTACTTTGACAAAATTTTCTGGAAACATGCCCTTTTTCCCATTCAGTTCACCTTCCCACCACCCCCCTTCTGCTGTGACAACATTGGTAATGATATCCCCAACTTTAAGTGACAGCTCATCTTCTTGCTCGGCTTGATACTCAAACTCTACCACAGCTTCCACTGGTGAGAAATAAAGCATGAATTACAAAATTTGACAAGAACACTAGTGATTGGTTTGAGAAAGGATTTAACACAGCAATATGGTAGAGGAAAGACTATTCCCAAGGGACTAAGAAAGCTAACAGTAAGAGGATGAAGATGAACAGATTTTAGCAGAAAAATATATAATATAAATGGCCTAGCAGTCAAACTACTGACAAACAAACCTTGTCATTTACAGAAAATTAGCTTTTCTTTCTATTTTAGCTTAGTCAATTCAAGCATTCACTCAATTTAAATATTTGTTCAACCCACATGTTGATATTACTGATATTAAATGAACATGGCCCCAATCACATGATTGTAAATATTTCACAAATTTATTTGAAACAGAGGCTGCTAATTACCCATTCTAGAAATCTGAATTCATTTGATGAACATAAAATCATGCTAGAAGACTAAGTGGGTGAAAATGTGTCTGACATTTATCTAATGCATAAAAAGCACCTCCTAAAACAATATTACCTTAGCTTAACCAGCTGAACCACAAAAATGTTAAGTTGGTGTCAAACTAAGACTATTTCATTTATCTCCCAAAATGTTTGTAAACATTAATAGTTCAAAAATAATTATGTCACATAGGCTGTGCATAAAATACAAATTATGGTCAAATCAGAAAAATATTAAGATCATATCTATTTATTACTTTTACTTGCTAATGTTGGTAATCCCTGATATTTTATTTATTCTGTAATAATAATTTATATAGCTCTGTTAACAAACATAATTTAGTTTCTAAGGCTCAAAAAGCAATGAGAACATAAAAACATTTATAAACACAAGAGTTAAAATGCCAAACTGATACATTTTAGTTCTGAACATGTAGATTTCAATATATATCAGATGCATTGATTAAGAAATGTTAGATACATGTTTCTATTTAACTTTTAAATAGCATGTCATGTATAGAACAAATAAAGTTACTATTTCTATTGAGTATTACATTATTTGTAGTAAACTCTTGTAATATATGTTTTCAATATATGGCAATTTTCCACCTTAAAATGTATGGTATAGTCATGGAAGTCATTTTCCAATCCTATTTTAGGGGAGATATTCTATTGGTATCAAGCACTAAACAAGTGAACAGTCCAGAATCTAATAATACAGGCCAACAGTTGGGCATTATTTATTTTCTTTTTACATTTTTACAATAAAGAATAAGAAGCAAAATCAAAGACAAAAAAAAAAAAAAGCTGCAAAAAAAATTTTTTTTAAGGTTCTGTGATTCTCTGGGCTAAGTTATAAATAGATGCAAAACTTCAAAAAAAAAGTATTTTTCTCTCACTGTTAACACAATGATCTGGTGCTGATGTCTTTCAATCCACCCATCATCCTACTTTACTGCTGGAGTTATTCTAAAAGCCATTTTTATTTATCAGCAAAGTAACAATTACATTTTTTTTCTGAGGATTTGCAAGTTGGTAAATGAATGAAGCCTGTTTAAACATGATAAAACATTTATAAATAGAGCTATTTACATTATAGACCGATAAGCCTTAAAATCCTTTAACAAACAACAGTAACACATTTTATTTTCAAATTTCAGACCAAATTTTAAAGTATCAAACCTAAGATATTAGTACAGTACCTACTACTAGAAGTTTTAAAGATCTACTTTTATCTTTTCTTTTTACTTTTCCATTTTGAGCCAGACCTAGTAAGAGTAGGCTATTACTATATATATATATATAGTCTTTTATCGATACTCTAAAAACACAACTTCAAGAACACCTTAGAGACATTTTAAATTTTGTAACTAAACCCATTTCGATTCATTTCATTAACACGAATAATAGGGGTACCACTGATCTCCTCATCACTGCTATACAACAATGTAATAAATGTAGTGACAAAAACACCCATCTGTGGATTGAAAATAAACTTATCTACATGTAAGGCACCCTCCAACATCCAAACTCACAAGATTAACAACCAACACAATTTTACTTTAAAGGATACTCAACCCTTTTCCAATTTATCTTTGTCAGACATTACCGCCCCTTAAATTTTACAGCGCTTTTACACAAGAAAAGCTTATATTCTGCCTTGAAAGAGAACTTTTAAAGACTTAAATCTATTTTGTGTTAATTGTTTTTCTTTTTTGTTTGTTTTGTAGCTAATGAAGGACTTGTAGCCCAAATGTCCTATGTTTTTACTTGGTCCAGCAGGTTACCTATATGCATGTTTATTGAATTTTATATACAGTCATTCACTCCTACAGCAGTAAATCTTTGTTATACTTGAGTCTTTGAACTATCTATCTATTATATTTTATATACAGTATCTAATTCTAAATTCTAAATCCTAGGCTAAGATTAAAGATAGAGATTATGTTTGTTTTTATAGAATCTAGATCTGATCTATAATAAATAATAATACCATAATATATATTTCTTACTAGTCTTACTATGAATACTATGACAATGTTACCATGATTTACTACTTGAACTTATACTAAGTCCTAAGTTAATACTACTAATCTATAGATTATCATTATAGTATGATTATAGTTATAGGCATAATATAGGTCTAAGTCTAGTTATAGTATAGATCTAGACGCTAGATTATCTTTAATCTTATCTTATGACTTATATTTATATAATACAGACGTTACTTCAAAAAAGAAGATGGACTCATCTAGACTATTACTATGGTCACTATAGTCTAGTAGTATACTGTATAGAGTTTATTTAAATTATAGTTATAGACTAGAGCTAGTCTAGACTTATAATAATAGATCTACTAGTACTAGAGTCTAGTAAATAACACTTCCGTGATTGCGGTATCGAGACTAGAGACATGAAACTACATAAAACATAGACTAGAAAAGATAGAGATAACTCTCCCAGCTAGAATTTAAAAGGTAAGTTAAAAATATAAACAAATAGTTAATTAATTTTTACAATTTCTCTTACTCGATTAATGTATTCCAAAATAAATAAAAAAATCACTCATCAATAGGGTCAAGGCCGACGATCTGATAAACAGATGATCGACTAGATATTAAACTATTTACCATTTACTACAGAAAAAAAAAAGTTAAACAAATATGGCCGATGTCACGTGACCTTATTTTCTAAATACTGCCCAGGAGAAAAACTCTATAGTTTTCTGATTTAAATTCTAGAAAGTCTAGATCTAGAATATATGATTGTTTCATTTTGGAAAATACATAACAAAAAAAATTATAGAATACGAACGTGTTAAATAAACATAAACAAACTAAAATATAGATGAATATGAAATACGAATTTTAACAAAAAAATAATATTTGTTTTCTATCAACAGTGTAACATTTTGCAATTTCCACATCCTTATAAGGCAAGAAATGGCAAATGACTCACAAAATTTGCAGACAGTGGCCCTAAAATATAATTTAATGAGAAATATTCAAATATAGTAGTACATTCTACCCAAATTTAAATGTATATGTAGTTTTATGTATTAGTTTACATTTGTAATAAACATGAAAAAATGTTGTTGTTTTTCTATCGTTGCGGCTATTAATTTTTTTTTTTTTGAGATCTTGTAATCGAAAGAAAATCTTTTGTTCACATTGCTTGAATACCTCAAACCTTCGGTTCGATTTCTGAAAAAAAAAAAAAAAAAAAAAAACGGGAGGAGAAGTAAGGGAAGGAACGAAGCGTTTCGAAAGCGTGTACGTATTTTGTAAATAATCAATGACCCTTATATATAATTAATCTTCATTCATTCTATTAGCCAACCCAACTGATAATATTTTGTGTCGCATGCCTCATCCGCATCAAAATATCATCCAGCTAAGGAAAAAAATAAATAGTCAGTAGGCCTATATGAGGCAAAGGGGGAGGGGTACATGTTTCTGCTTTACAACTTGGACGTCCCCTCCTCCAACGTGTTTTAAAACTCTTTTTACAAATGTCCAACGTACTGCTTCAGAATCTGACCTTGTTACTCTATACGCCCTAACCCAATCATTTGGCAGCAGGCAGGGTTCGAACCAGGAACCATCGTAATTTAATGACTCCGAAGTTACAAAATGACCAGGTAGCCATGTTTTATTTTTACCCCTAACCCTACCCTCTTCAAAAGGATTCGAGGAATGGGCGAAGCCGGTCAATTTATTATTATTTTTTTTGAGGGGTAAAAATTATTATTATTATGATTAGATTTTAAGTAAAAGATGTTCATCTTCTAAGAAACTTTAAATATTGTTTACCTTTTCGCAAGATGCTTCTGCAACAAATATATCTATTCCAAACATTTTGTACAAGATAGTTTAAAACTTGTTCTTTAACGAGATTCTTCTTGTGTCAGAATGATTGAAATTCTACATCGTAATGTTGACGACTTTTTTTTTTTGTGACAAAAAAATGTCCGCGGCAAGACGTCTTACTTAACACGAAGATGATCTGACGACAATCCCGTCCCATACAGACGTACGTAGGGCTACACTTGGCCTACCTTAGATTTCCCTCCAATGCTGCTTCCATCTTTATTAGACCTAATTTGACTTGCGATTTTTAAAAACTATTGCAGTCTGATTGCAAGAAAATTCTTCAATATTGGCCTGTCCCTTTTTAATTTAACTTTTTTTTTTAATTATGCTCTTCTTTATACTAGCTAAATAGAGGGGGAACTTGCGGCATCTCCAAAACTATCTCTATTGAAAGGCATTTTAAAATGAATGATTTAGATCAGCCTTACTCAAAGTGACTGGCAACACTTACGACGATTAAGCCCATTGCAAAAGTAGGCCCAGATGCTATATTGTCTCCAATGTCTATCGGTATTTGCCATGAATCAAACTTTGGCCATAGCCGTGAGAAATATGAGCCAACAGGACAGTGGCCTGTCCGTACTGTGCTATAATAGCTTGCTCAGGCCTGGACAGCCTCCAACACGGGGAAGTGCGGTCAGGGAGCCTCATGTGCTCCCAGACTCCACGGGCTTTTTGGGACCTGTCCTCAAACCACTTTTCCATTTCTGTTTTTTTTTTTTTTTTTATTATATCCAGGGCATGATGAAAACTTACAACCTGTTTGGTGGTTGGAATTTGCCCTCCCTGGTGGGCCAAGGAGTCTGCAATAGTGTTGCCAGTTGCTTTATTTTGTGTGAAGCCATGATGACAGTGTCGATATTGGGGGGGGGCATGGTCCAGGGCTTTGCAAAGCCTGTAGTACAGGTTTTGAGTCAGTGACCACAACAATCTGTGTTGCCCTCAAATGTCCCTCGCCGAGTTGAGAGTCAATGACTTTTAAGGCTTCACTGATTGCCATGGCATCCGCATCAAAACTGCAAACACTACAACATGGTTCAAAGATTTGACTGAGTCAGAGCCAAGAAAGTCAATGTAGGCTCCATAGCCTGCTCTTCCAGAATCTATCAATGCCGACCCATCAGTATGTATGCACACGGTGCTCCCGCTGCGGGGAAGAAGAGGAAATCTTGCCTCATTTTCTGTTTGACTGCCCCAGACTTGCTGATCTCCGACTCGACAGGTCTGGGAAGCCAAAAATTCTCGGCCTGTATGGTGACATGTATGCACTACGCAAGACAGCAGGGTTTCTGTCCAGGGCTTTTGCAAGAGAGGATTTGAGCCTCTCAAGCCATCACTCAAATGGAGTTTGATGATGATGATGATGATCGGTATTTGCCCGCCTTACCACTTCTCTTAACTTTGTTTGGCCTGCGCTCTTCTTACTAGGAAAAAAAGAAAGTGTTGCAGACGCTAGGAGAATGAATTTCTGAAGTTCGAGTTCAGGAAAACACTTCTGTGAGATAACGCACTCGCCCAGACACCCTAGATAACTATGGCGGTGTGGTCGCTGTATAAAAAGTTTATTGTTTTGTCAATTTTAAAATTTCACAGCTTCATAAGATAGAAAAGTCTATGACCTATTTTGGTGTAAAGATTGGGCACTAATTCATTCCATTTTAGCGTATTGTTTGTGGTTGTACCTAGGTGTCACAGCATTGGTTGATAGCTACTGGGACATGACCTAGTTTAAGTTCACTGAGAACACTAGGGTTTCGTTTTTCACGAGAAAATTAAAATCTCGTGTAAGTCTCGTTTTGGGAGCTGACCACATGGTCAGACATCAGTTGAGCTGTTGTCCTTGGAAATGATGGACGTATATTGAATGTTCATATAAGTAGAAGATCCTTAGCATATATAATAGTTCAGTAATCATGAATTAATATCTTGTGAAATAATATTCATCTAGCTTAAGGCTGGATCATATATTTAAATTATGTCAATAAACGTGCAACGTCTGCTGAGCTAAGAGTTCTTATGAATTGCAATGTTGTTGTGCTATTCTAGTTATAGTACTCATTAGTAGACATGCGCGACAACAAATCAAGTGTAGAGAAGTAGATTTAATTATTACACAGCAGACACTTTAATAAACACCAGAAGAGGTGTTTCACAAATCTGAAGTTACACTAGGTAGGTTATTTCTATTATTGAACTTGATCTACAGTTTGGATGTTGATCTTAATCTCTGCAAAATGGGCTTTAGGCTTTCTAAATTGTACAATAAAGATTAAATCTAGGACTTTAAATTATTTCTAGTGAAATTCCAGCTCAAGTTAAGTACTAGCTAATATGTTATTTACATCACAGACACTTAGGCCTACACAGAGATTTCTAGGTTTGTGATTAAGATTTGATTAGATTATTCCATGATTTGATAAAGTGCGCCTAGCATAAATATAGCATGTATATTTTGAATTTATTTCCTTTTGAACATAGTGTGGCGCACACAGAGTCACGTTTTGAACACTCAACATTGTAGGCTACGTTAACAAATTTTTAAAGTAAAAACTTTTAGATCGAAATGTATCATAAAACACAAATGTGATTCTGTAATAGCGTCGACCAACCATGGACCAACTAACTAAAAACATTAACTGACATTGACGTAGCCTACATTGGCTAAAGTTACACAAAAAAAGGTGAGAAGTCGCATAGGTTTGTTTACGATTGGTGACACTGAATGAGGTCCATTTTTTTTTTTACAAATAGAATAATAAAACCTAATGTAATACTCAGAAAGACACAAAGATATAGGAATATAGGCACATTTCTTACTCCGTACGCTAGAACAAATTCATACAAGTGCTCTTTCTTTCCTAGTGACATTATATCAACATAACGACTAGATTGACACATGAAATGCGTAGGACGTAATTATCTTCTTTTTTAAATAACGCCTGTATTCTATAAGATAAGATCTAGGAATGTGTGTGTGGGAAGATCTAGATTCCAGAAATCTAGATGAAATACTCTGATAAATAGATATGAGTATAATATAGGCTACGCAATAGACTCTTGTGATTCTATTCGAATTCCTATAATTTTGATGAGGCCTATTTATAATAATTATAATAGATCCTGTGTGGTACCCCAAAGGTCCAGCAGACCAAGGGATAGGTGAACGTGAATGTGAAGTTAGATGTGAACCTGGCCTAACTGATGTCTTATAATGAGTATCTAATTGATTTGTTTTGTAAAGGGTCAATCTCTTATTCAAAGCCTGAAGAAAAAAAAACATTTCCGATTTAAAAAAAAAAAAATTCCTTTAGTTTTATGTTCGATGATGTTGCAGTTGCACTACATTTCACGCGCTAATATGAAAAACTACTTATTAATTGTTGTTTAAAATTATGTTTTACGTATTTGCATAGTAATTAGACTTTTTCTCTTTAAAAAAATAGTAACCGTTTTTTTTTGTAAATGTAAATGTTAGTATGACAGAACTTACATAACTTAGCATTACAATTCTAAAAAGAAATATTTTTTTTTTTTACCAAAAATCTAAAACCATTTGCATAAATGTGTTTAAAAAAAAAGGTAAATATATATCTCCCTTACTAAAAAGCCTCCAGTTTTTGTTACTATTAATAGTGATTAGTTGTAAAAATGGTGTATTTTTATGAAAAAACTGCTTGCATAATTGATTTAAAAAATTAGATTTTTCGCTTTCAGAAAAGAAAAAAGTAGCGTTGCATCAGAACTTTGAATGATGTCCGATTTTCATTTTCTCTTCTAGTTTCTGAGATCTAAACGGGACGGAAGGACGGACGGACAGACAAGGCCACACAAAACTAATAGCGTCTTTTCCCCTTTGGGGGAAGCTAAAAACAGTACATGATTAGAGCATGTATATGTACAATAACGCACAAGATATAATGTTCATACCCCAGTTTCTCTTAACATTACAACAGTAAGTTATATATTGTTCAACGATTTAATTGCCGAACAAAAGAGTTTTTGTGTCTACTTGTTTTTTTGTGATCGGTGTCTTCTATCTTCTTTGTGATGATAAAATATTAAAATCATGAAGATGAGGAAGATTTTTTATGCTTAAAATCTTTATAGGTTTCCTAGCAATGTTTTTCTCAAATAGGTGTCCAAGTGCTGTTTTTTTTTTTTTGTTGCTTATGATCTTACTAGCAGCATTTACAATTTTATAAGTTTATTTTTTTATTGTTCATATTGCCATACCAGGCAGTGATGTTGAAACTAAAAATACTTAAGATGTGAACATGGTCAAACATTGATGGATGACTGGATTTGAACCGCGCCCTCTGCCACTACGCGCCGTCCTATGGGAGGTTTTGGCTAGAATATATAATATAAACCGGGAGGCCCTAACAATTTTCAATTCTGAAGGAACATCCGAACCATGTAAACATACAGACTGAGACCAAGATGTTGACATGCCCCCCCCCCCCATCGACCCACCTAAATAAATTTTAGGTGATGTGTGCGAAACGCACAGGATGACATTCATCAGTTTTCAGTCCTTTTTTTTTTTTTTGAGAGATACCATAAATTAAATAAACAATTTTCCTGTAGAAAAAAATGTTAATATTGTTTCATTTTGTTTTTGGACCCACACGCACACATTCTATGCCTAATGTTAGTGACATAATAATTACACAACAAACTGAAAGCCAAATTGTAATGGACAAAAAGAACTCTTGTTATTTCCATAGAAATACTTTGAACGCAAACAGAAATAGATGTGTAGGGACTAGCATTCTTGTTAAATATATAATAAAATGAACATATATATTGTGGCTACCACATTTTGCACCAAACTGACCACCGTGGTCGCGCCTACGACTTTGAGCTACAAAGGCATTTTGGCCTTTGTGCATTTGTTGTTATTCTTATTGTTATCATATTTCTACCTGAAAACTAATAGGGTCACAACTACTCTCATAAACGTTTTAAACATCATTATTTCAGTAATCAGTAGCCTACATCTCTTGTTTATCTGAAGAGCTATGGCCAGTCTAGGCAAGGATTGCAAACCTGTCACCAAGCCACCAACTAAAAGTAAGTCACAAAATCAATTGAAGAATAAGTTTACAATTAGGTACATACTATGACACAATAACCAGAGGCGTAGCTGATAGAGGGTGGAATTTCGTAACTGTTTGCTTTAATTTTTGTTATTGTAGGTGGGATTTCAATGTTAAACCATCCCTTGCCCCTGCGCAACCAAGGGCAGTTTTGAGTTTAAAACCCCTACCCGGGGGGGGGGGGGCTTGAGGTTAACCTCCTTCTCTTCAGTAAAACAAAAAATAAAGCAAACGACAGTCACCAAATTCAATGAGCGTAGCCCAGGGGGTGGGGTGGGGTGGGGAATCGGCACCTTCGAATCGATATTGGTCACGGAGGAATGCGGAAATAATACCTAATACGTGCCGACTCGAAAAAAAAACTTCTACACACTTCACCGGCCTACAGCAAATAGTATTGACAGCGTATGCGTATTATGGAGTGGTCACTTTTAATAGGCGACCAAAAACGTTTTTGGCTTTAGCCAGACAGTAATTGTCTTTGCTGATTGGAGCTCTCATAAACAAAATATACAAAGACACGCTGACGCTGTAGACTCGCGCTCTTTCTCTGAGTCGTTCACCTCTGCCACCGCTCTGCCTACTGCCCAACATATTTCACTTTATGCTGGGATGCTACCATCATATCCCTGTACAAAAAGGCGACATGTCTGATTACTTAAATTACCATCACACTAATTGGCTGTCATTAGCGAGGAAAAGCCTACTTCTTTAACGACTGCTCGACTTGCATAGTAAACGATGTGTTCTCTGGAAGTCAATGTGGCTTAGAGCTGATAAGCGTAGGCCTATATCAAAATAATTTTCGTTCATCATAATGATGGTATTCTAGATTTGATAGTCTAATGTTTTTTATTATTGTCTATAATACAAACCAGTTGTCTTGTTCCAAAGCTATTATCAAATTTTGTATAGGATTTTCATCCATCCCAGTGGCGCTACAGCCCATGGGGGGCTCTGGCCTATTTCAACACATCCTTCCATTCAGATCTCTCCTGGGCCTTTCGTCTCCACGCCCTAACCCCAAGCTGTTACAGATCTGCTTCCACATCATCAATCCATCGCATTCAAGGTCTGCCATTGGGTCGCCTGCCTTTTGGTTTTTGCCTGTAGGCCTATACGATTTTCGCTCCTCTGTTAACTGACATTCTTTCAAGGTGACCTGCCCAACGTAGCCTGCTCTTATTTTATTTCGGTCACTATTGGTGGGTCTTCATACAATTGATAGATATCTCATGGTTAGTGCGTGTCCTCCACCCTGTTTCATCCTGTATAGCAGCATAGATTTTCCTAAGATTTTTTCGTTCCCAAGTATTAAGTACATTTTCAGATGTCTTACACATTGTGCTGGTCTCGCATACATTGCTGCTGGTCTTATTATGGTTTTGTATGTTATTTCCTTGATATTGTTTTGCTCTTAAGTAAATGGTGTGTGCTATAAAATGCTCTAGGCTGTTGCCTCCTGCTATTCTTTCCTTTATTTCTGTTAGTAGGTCATTTTTTATAATCAATTGCACTTTCTAGATATTTGAAAGTTTGGACGTTTTCAAATTCGTGGTCTTTGATTTTGATATATTGTCCCTCTGTTTGATTGTCTCTTGTCATTGTGATGTACTTGGTTTTACTGTCATTGTCCTCAAGTCCTGCTGGTCGAGATGCTTCCTCTAGTTGTGTGAAGGCTCTAGCAATGTCAGAGGTTTCTTTACCCAATAAGGCAATGTCATCGGCATAAGCAAGGTATTGTAGAGGTTGGCTGTATATCTTCCCTGTTGGTTGTGGACCCGTGTTTTCTAAAGTAGTTAGTAATAGATAGGATTTTAGGTCTATAAAATAATTATATCAGCTTTTTCATTGCTGAATAACTTTAGGCTGCTGTAACAATTTAGTGACGATGAATAGCCTAGGCTAGCTTCCATATAACAAAAGAACAGATAAATTTGAAATTGTTCAGTACCGAGACCATTCTATAATTTTCTGTATTAAAGTAATATTTTCCTTTAAAAAAAGGTAACATTTGGACTATAGGCCTAATACTATTACTTTTGAAAATACATTATTATGATTAAAAAACAAACATCAGAGTTTTGTTTCAATAACACGTTGTTCGCAGTGTTTGTTGTTTTGTTTTATTTACGGATAGTTCTAGTTATTGATTCCTATCTTTCTCATGTGAGCAAGACTTAGACTAAGTAGAAAAAGTCATTCTATAAAATGCCTAGATTTCTTACTTTGCAGGTAAAACTCTCTCTCTCTCTGACACACACACAACACATTGGATTACATTTCCTATATACAGAAGAGATAGAATGTCGTTCTTTTCCCAAATGTATTTAGTGTAGGCCTATGTCTCTGTCGTTTTTTTAGAAAGCAAAGAGTCGAAACTGAATCGTACGATGAATTACAACAATATACGGCCATGGATCTCAAGCCCATATATACCACTAGACAAAATAGTCAGGTAGTAAATGTAATAAATGTTCTGTTATCAACATCTGCATATAGGATACATCCCTACATCGATATATTTTGCTATAATACAATAAAACTGGTCATGCGGTAAGCGCGCTGGACAGTCGTTCGGTCGTCTCGGTGCCACCGGAGGTCCCATGGTTTATCATCTGCCCGCTGCCATCCTCCGTCGTCCTGCGGTAGGTTGGGTCAAAGACGATTAGGCCCTATAATAATTTTCATTTATCTGAAGGAACATCCAAAACATTTTACAAACAAAACATTTTTACAAATATAACAAAACAACAATTGTTACGCATTATGGAACTTTACTAGCTAAAATGGACATTATGGTAACAAAAAAGAGGGACAGAACAAAACTAATTTAAAAAAAAAAGAGGACATGGTAAAATAAAACAATGTTACAGATGAAAGAACAGTGATAAAATAGAGAAGTGAAAGAATATTGATAAACTAGAACAGTGATAGAACATTGAACAAAAAATAGAGCATTGATTGAAAACATTAGAGCCTACAATATAATAGGCCGCTAGAGGACTAGAAAATCTTAACAAGGATTTTTCCTTTTTTAAAAAATATGTACCATTTATTAGTTATAAAGAGTAAAATAATCGCTCTATAAGATAAGGATCTCACGTAGGCCAACTAGGCCCCATATTGACCTAAAAAAAGTGTGTTTTTTTCTTTTTCTTTTTGATGTATTTGTCCATGAATTTGCAAGCTGATTAGAGGAAATGTTAAACTTAAATGGTAGGCTACAATTTAGCCACAAGATAGGGGCCTACTAACGAATCTAAAAAAGAAACGAGGCAAACGCTCGGAAGATAGACAATGTAGGTGCTATGCGAGGGATGGATGTAACTGGTGGCACCCGAGAATACTTCCATGGTAATAACCAGACAGGTGAACTGATGGTGCTTCGATGTCTACAATAGTTTTACCATGACCTTATTTTGTTATTACCTTAAAATAAACTATCATAAAAACCTGTCTTGTAGGTTGGGATCTAAAAGGGAGTCGGGGATTGTATAAACCTAATCTAAAATGAAAAGAATATGTCGTTTAGGCCCTACATATAAGACATACCTGCCATGGCCTACTGAACTCATTCCACCTCTCGTTTTTATATGTAGGCCTATCATTTTCTTTTTTATAAATAAATTGATTAAAGATTGTAAATTAGAAATAGCACAACATTGATTGCCGCTTAAAATGACTTGTATTAATTTCTCTAAAAAAAAAAGGTTAGGCTACATAACTAAGCCTATAACATAATTCGTTTTAAGCATTTCACCAATCGTCACAAACATATATCAGCTTGACACCATGAGTTACGCTTGAAAAAACACAACCACCTCCACAATAGGCCTACAGAAGCCTGTTTTAATAACTATAGGGCCTTCACTGTGTTGAGGATACATAAACCAATTCTTCTTCCCTGATCAGAAACTGAAGTGATCTTAACATTAATGTGCTGCTGAAACGTAGACTCAAAAATGATAGTACACATTTTCCGAACATCTAAATAAAGAAATGAAAAACACAATAGACCTAGATCTATATCCTCCAGAATTCATATCAGTTACTGACTGCATGGATCTAGCTGTTAATGAAACGTAGCCTACCTGTACATGTTTTCAATTACACAAAAATTTTGTTCCCCATACAAACATGATGTTATTTGAAGAGGTCGGGTGAAACTTTTGATCAAAGAGGTTCAACGAATCTTGTCAGTTGTTGTGGCCAATGTTGATCTAGATATTAAATGTCCTTCATGAATTTTTATATCAAACTTTCTTTTTGTCATTCATTGAAATTTGAACTTGCGCCAATCCATGAACACACACAAGCCATTTTCCCTCCTTTAAAAAAATCGGGATCCGCCTTAGGTTGCTATTATGGTTGAGACAGCTATATCTCCTGTGATGTCCATGACTTTAAGGTAATTAGTAGGCTATAAGTAGTACAAAGTTTACAGTTGTCTGTCATTCATGTCTGTATAGGCTATAAGAAAAAGTAGTGTGGTGGTGGTGGTGTGTGTGTGTATGTGTTTGAGAAGATCACTTCTGTTGCTGAGTTTAGAAATGATAAATTCTTTCTAAACATAATAATATGTTCCTTAGAATGAACATGCTCTTCTGCACACATACCCATACTGTACTCATCACACTAACTTCATTCACACATAACAGCTCTAGACCTATGCGATAACTTGATTCAAACCTTGTTGGTTCCATTATTGCAGACCACGAGCTGTCAGTAAAGTGACGTCTGTAGGAATCCCACAGCCTGACTTCATTGCTGTACCGTACATAGAAGACGTCTGTGTAACGTAAGTGAATTAAATTAAACATTGCACATCGAGCAGAGGAGCGATACTATTACAATAATTGCATTGGCAGAGGCGTCTTCTACAAGATAACGTTTTAAGTCGATTGTTGCAAACGCCTCTCTTTCATAAACTGTATAAAGATCCTACCGCATAAGTCGATTGTTGCAAACGCCTCTCTTTCATAAACTGTATAAAGATCCTACCGCAAAGAGAAAATATCTCTCAATATATTTTAAAATTGTTACTCTCAAATTATGTCGCCTTGCTATATTGGTCTACGACTACAATTAAAATACAATACAGGCCTATTTTTTTTTACCTAGCACCACTTTAATAAATGGGCGCCCTACCTGTTGTGAAGGACTGTTCTAGACCTAAATGGAGGAGGAAGAAGAGCTATTCATAATTAGCATAGGCCTACTTCTTTAGTTTCACCTTATTGATTAATAAATACATTCCATTCGAATATAAAAAAAATGGTAAAGAAGGACGTTAATTGATCAACCGCCTTTTCCCGACCAATGTGTCAGTTATCGGTATACTATACTTTAGAATTTGTTAAAGTCAAACGCTAAAATTATGACTTGAAAAATCCTATCTTCTACCAGGATTCGAAATAATTTTCTTTTAGCAACACTTATACTCAAATAGGTGCCGGTACTCAGTGATGGATTGCCTAACTTTTAACTACTAATAAATTAATAATAAACGTTAGAATACAAGAAAAGTCATATTTTTTCCCCCACATTGGAAAATGTGCTGGTACGTCATACGGTGTAAACGACCTCCTGTTGATGTGGAACTTCATGCTTATGGATACTTGCTGGAGAAAATGTCTAAGACTTTGGAACTCCAAGCCTTAGGAAGCTTGCCTCTATCTGCCAGTCTGAACAGACTTCTGTCAGTGAAAGATCCAAGCAGATGTAAATTATTACATCCCAATTACCGAAGGCTCGGATTAGAAGCGAGGCCAAAGCACACCGAAGAAAACTACCTCATGTTCATTCTCTGTACCACATAAGCCGTGCAGGTGTCCACTATTTAAAACAAACAGCCCCTTGAAGAACGGTGTGTGTGAGGTGCCATGTTTGGTGGGGCTTTCTTCCATCCCCGCAAGTGCAATAGGCACAGCAACGGGGGTTATGGTTTTTACAGTGGCTTAGTCGTTGGAGTCGAGGATCACAGCTTTGAAAAGTTACATTGTGCCCAGCTCTAATTAATTTTACTGTTGTTGACACGCCACGTGTAACAATTGATCAGAGAGACTACAGATCATGGGCGTAGCCAGGATTGTTTTTCGGGGGGGGGGGGGGGGGTTTGGGGGGGGGGTTGGGGGGGGGGTGATTTTTTTTCTCCCCCCCCCCCCCGACCCCCCCCCCCCGGCGAAAAAAAATTATATGTATTTATGTGTGTGTGTGTGTACATAATCTTTATTACATTCTGACCCTTCATTCTTTCGGAAGACGTTTATTGTGCCCTAGAATAGGTTCTTCCATGAGTTAGTGAAAAAATTGTAGATTCCCCGACATTACTAGCAAAGGGGTCTGGGGGAGCGCTAGGAGCTCCCCTAGTGCGGGGCGAAGCCCCGCCGCCAAGCACTATTTCTGATATTGAAAACCAACAAAATGCATATTCTGAGGTATCTACAGTGCATTTTCCTGCTATTAAAAAGTTCTATTTCAAAAACCTAATGTGCTATTCTTACTGACTTAGACCCTCCCACGCCGTTCGGAGCATTTGACGTCAAGCAGTTTCCATAAAAATCTGTCACTGGTAATGTCTGAAGCCTCTTTCCACCTACCATGAGGACCTCCATGAATGAGTGGCGTCAAGTTGTACTAGGATATCATTGCAACTCTTCTTATGCGTAATTCATTTTGTCGGAGAACATGTCCCGCAAACCTCATGCGTCGTTCTCTCACAATCTTACTAAGGGGTCGACTCCCAGTTCGGCATAGGATTTCCTTGATTTAGATCCGATCTCTATAACTGACTCCTGAAATCTGTCTTAGCCATCTTTGTTAAGCTATATTTAGTGTTTTTCGATTTCGGTAGATGACTATTCACTGCAGTTTATTAATGGAGCCCTGCCACTGGTAAAAATGTGTAACCTCTCTTGAATACGCTCTTAGAATTAAGTGACTCTAGTTTGCTTTAGATTTTAAATCGAAAAGAGAAGTTTTATCGTCAAAATCTTCTGTTGGGGGTTTTCCACCTCAAAATGCTCTGTAGGGGGATCTTAGACTCCAAACCATCTGTAGGGGTTTTAAACTTTACTAAAAAAAAAAGCCATCTGTAGAAGAAACTCAAAACCCCCGATTGGCTTGGCTACGCTCAAATAATTTTAGTGTGTAATTTGCTTTTTTTTTTTATATTGAAGATGTATTTTTAGCACCAAACCCCTCTGAATGGGGGTTTAAACTCAAAACCCCATTCGGCAACGCTCATAGCATTTTGAGTGCGTAATTTGCTTTTTTTCTTACACTGAAGATGGCGGGGAGTTTAAACTCAAAACCCCATAGACTACACTGATAACATTTTTAGTGTATAATTTGCTTTTTTTTTTTATTATTAAAAAGAGGTATTTTTTACCTTCAAACCCCACTGAAGTGGGGTTTAAACTCAAAACTGAGTCAAAACCCATTTAGCTACGCTCATAACATTTTGAGTGCGTAATTAGCTTTTTTTATATTAAAGAGGGGGTTTATCGTAAATTTTAGACGGGGTTTTAAAATCAAAATCTTCCTTAACTGTGCTCTAGGAATTAGGGGATTTCTTTTGCATTTTTTTTTTGTTTTGTTTTATAGAAGAGGGGGAGTTAACTGCAAAAACCCCAGGTTGGGGGTTTAAAACTCAAAACCCCTGCTAGGGGGTTTTAAACTCAAAACCCCTAGTAGGGGTTTTTAAACTCGAACCGCTCTGGTAGGGGTTTTAAACTCGAACCCCCCTGGTAAGGGTTTTTAAACTCGAACCCCCCGGTAGGGGTTTTTAAACTCGAACCCCCCTGGTAGGGGTTTTTAAACTCGATCCCCCCCTGGTAGGGGGTTTTAAACATAAAGCCCCTTTGGTTGTGCTAGGGCAAGTGATGGTTTAGTATTAAAATCTCACCTAAAATAAACAAAATCAAAGCAAAAAATCAGTCACTAAATTCCGACTCTTTTTTTTTTTGGGGGGGGGGGGGGGGTTGAACCCCAAGAACCCCCCCTGGCTACGCCCATGCTACAGATTAATATGATAAAAATCTTAATCCATATGCTAAGACAAATTCGTAGATGTAGCGGGTTGCCCGAATCATCCAGGAAAACCAATGACTTAACAGAGTTTAACCCCCGTCTCTAATTAACTTTCACCTAATAACTATTTCCCCACCTCAAAAGACGGATTCTTTAGGCTTATTAAGTAGGCTCAAACTTGGATGATAATAACTTGAATATCTAGCCACCTATGCCTACAATTCAGCCTAGTTATTTTAATGTACTTATTTTCTTTTTTAATCTAATTCCAGAAATGGCACCTCTTTGATTCTGGACGAAGGGCTTCTATGTAATGAAAACTACAAAACTGCTTCTTGGGCTACAGAGAACAAACATGAATTGCAAGTTCTCCACCGTCATCAATGGGGTGTTGGCAGATCAAGCAGCACAAAAACTCTGGTCCCCAATAATTACAGAATAGTGTATGTCTAGTAATCTTTGTTATCAGAACAGTGTATGTCTAGTAATCTTTGTTATCAGAATAGTGTATGTCTAGTACTCTTTATGTTATCAGGTGTTTTGTACCTGGCTCATTTAGTCACAATTTTCATTAAGACTGGAGTAAGTCAGCATTCTGCATTTATAGTGGGCTTATAATCAGTAACTCTAACTTTTCCCCAACTTAAGTCAGGTACTCATTAGAGTTGGGTGGACTCTGAAAATTCTAAATTCCAGTCTTCACTCTGATTCAAACCCAGGACTGCAGGTTCAGAAGCCAAGCACTTAACCACTCAGCCACAGTGCCCTTGTGACTTAATAGGCCTACTCTATAATGTCTATAGTTTGTAAGTCAATAGAGTTAGATTCAAATAAAAAAAGTAAACTTAACTTTCCTTTCTTCGATGTTAATGTGAAAAACAGTTTACAAAAAGACTCATCTCCTAATGTGTCTGCTGGGCCTATACACTTTACCAGATATTGGCAGATATAAGCATCTCTATGTGCACTATACCTTTTCCTATGCTATGCTACTTATGGGCCTAGTGTAAAAGTTTGAATAACTGTTTGCTAAGTCACAAGTATGTTATGTAATTAATGGAAACTTTTCAATTTATTTCTATGCAGATCTGGTCCTGATTTTGACTATATCA
Organism: Biomphalaria glabrata; assembly: GCF_947242115.1. NCBI lineage: Eukaryota > Metazoa > Mollusca > Gastropoda > Planorbidae > Biomphalaria > Biomphalaria glabrata. Next base: position 19,681,178 of record NC_074716.1, read on the forward strand.
AAAGTGTTTCACCACAAGAAGACAAATTGTCAACACCATTCAACAATAAAGTAAGCATTCCAGTCTAAAAATTAAAATAAGCAATGATTGACATTACCCTTCACTTTTTTATATTATGTACCCTGCACATCAGTGTTGGGAGACTTTAACTTATAAGGCAACAGCTCATAACATAATAGTGAACAATACAATTTGAATGAGACATAGTTGATTGTTTAGAAATATATAACTTGTTTAAACTACTCATAGGTAGCAGCAGTATTTTAAATAGCTAGACTAATCATTTGTATCATACATTTTTTCCCCCAGTTGTTGTTGCAGTTGTATTGAACATCATGCCATTGTGAGAAACAATACTATCACAGTGTGTATCTGTTTCCATGATATCATTCATTGCACTAATTAGGGCAAAACAGTAAAGATTAGAATTGAATTCAAACCATGCCATTCTTCCAGATTGTTATGGAACAAGAGACTCCATCAAATGTAGTTGAAGCCAGCCAGTTTCTGCATGAAATAAGACATCATCTATCACATAAACGGAACATTTCAAATATTGTTGCATAACATCATCTTTAAAACAGATTAAAGATTGTTTCATCATTAAAGATTGTTTAATCATTAAAGATTGTTTCATCACCTGGAAATATATGACAGTGTTACATCTCCTTTGAAATATATTATGGCGTCAAATCACCTTTGAAACATGTTATAGAGTGTTACATCTCCTTTGAAATATATTATGGCGTCAAATCACCTTTGAAACATGTTATAGAGTGTTACATCTCCTTTTAAACATTATAGGTTTACATTATATTTGAAATACTGGTATATTATAATTATAAAAGATTACATCTCCTTTGAAGGTATTAAAGAATGTTACATATTAGTAGCAGTCTGTGTGCATTGGTTGTATCCTATCAGTAGTATGTATTTGATTGAGTATTGATAGTAACTACATGTAAATGATGTACCTGTAATCCTATGTTATACACACATACCCAGAGCTACACAATTCTGTTTCACTTTAATTAATGTATAACTTTTTTTTGTGGTCAAGTTTCAAAAGGCAATTTACAATTTTACTCAAATAAGTCATAGTAAAATTCTTTTCCAAAGATTCAGATAAACATGATTGTTGGAGTCTTTTTGAATACTGATTCTTGGAGTCTTATTGAATACTGATTCTTGGAGTCTTATTGAATACTGATTCTTGGAGTCTTATTGAATACTGATTCTTGGAGTCTAATTGAATACTGATTTGAATGTTTATGCTGTAACCATGAAAGAAGGGGAGTAGATGTTTAGTTTCTGATGAATTGAAGGACTGGTGTGAAAGTTGAAGGAGAGGCTTTTCAAGAGGAGTAATTCAGAAAAGACAGGTATTTGTAGTGAGTTACATTATGTTTTAGTTCATTCTCTTTTCACTTGTTTCTACATACATCTACTTTTAAGTTCAACATTAAGAAATAAATACAATGGTTGTTCAAGCTGTTTGGTGCTACAAACCAAAGGACAGAGGACTAATGTGGAGATGTGAACTAATAGACGGACTGCAACAAATGGATTATTTATTTCTTTTATGTTTTTTTTTAAAGTTTTTTAAACACATTCTATTCTTACTAAAATTTCAAAATAATATTCCTAATAATAACATATATTTCTGTTTAGTATTAATTTAAGAGTAAATTTTGATACTTCAATTTCTATTATTTCTATGCAGTTAAATTATATACTCACAAAGTAAGTTTTACAAAAATTAAAGAAAATAGATCAATATGAATCCTAAATCTAGTAAACACACACACACAAAATTTGTGACATGTTTATTACAACAAAAAATGTTCAGCTTATTGAATAAATAACAGTGACTAATTAGTCAATCCATAGTCATGATCTTTGTACACTTTGCCCATGATAAACCAATCTCTCATGAGCTTGAAGAGAGTATAGAAATTGCAGAACATCAGCAGAGCTAATGACACAACATGACTCCACTCTGAACTTTGAACTAAACAAAAAAACTGGTAGCCCACTACCAAACAAGTTAAAAACACAAGCCAGTTCATCACTCTCATTGGCTGATGGAATAACATCTGGGGATGGAATGAGAATCTCAGAATAACAAAAACTATAGAAAGGACTAAAGGAAACAAAATGCTTAAAAGTGGTTCTAAAAGTGGTTACTTTCTTTTGATCATAGTATTCCCCCCCCCCTTGATTCCCTTAAAAGACATTTTAAAATTTTAACACTTTAACCCTTTTAAGGTAAGTTGAGTTTACACAGTATAAGTAAAATTCAGTTTAAAAACACAATAATCTCCATTAAGAAAATCAAAAGTTTCAAATGCAACAAAAAATCACAATGGTTGTGAGGTGAACTGGAAGTGACAGATTCATCTCTAGAAAATACTTGCTAGAACCTATTACTTAAATTAACACTTTTTATCATTATAATATACTTGCTAGTAAATGCTGCTATAATACACCCCATTCATCATACTTACATAAAATCTGCTATGTAAACTGTTGCCAGGTTCTGCTGTTACATTGATACCTTCAGCTTTAAATAAGCCTCTCACATGTTTGACAAGTGCTCCTTGTGGCCAGACTTGAAGCTCTGACCAGCTGAGCCAAACACAAACAAGAAAAATAAATGAAGCACAATAGTTCTAGGAATGTTACATTATAACATTTCAAAACATACCGGTTCATTGTTCAAGAAAATATTTTGATAGATTGTTGCCAATTTAACAATAAGGAACAGATACATTAATGATGATAAATGTAGAAATTCATGTTATCTACATCTATTAGCAAAAAACATGTTCAAATTCTCTATCTATTGTTATTAAAATATCCAGGAAGGGGTGGAGTGTCAATAATAAAAAAAAAAAAAATTCCTTAATTTATGGTAATGTAGTTCCATTTATATTTTCTAATTACTAAAAAATGCATTATCAAATATGTACATGGCAAATATGGATGGCTTCCTGGTTGTGCGGTTAGCGTGCTGGACTGCCATTTGGATTTATCGATGGGTTCAAACCCTGCCCGCTCCCATCCCCCATCATCCTGCAGGAGGTTTGGACTAAAAACTAAACTATCTTCAACTCTGAAGGAACATCCGAAACATGTAAAACATTTTACAAACATGTGACAACAGCTTTTTAATCAACTTACGCATTGTAAGGAACATGAGCATGCCTTGCCTCCATTCTCTGCCATCTCCCAAGATGTCTGGCACTCTTGTGCAGAAGGTGCAAATATTGAGGAGGCAGGAAGTGACAGGTGAGCATAAGAACAGCACTCAGCCAGGTCAGGCAAACATGTTGCCACATCCACAGGGAGTCATAATATAAAGTATTCTAAGAATGAATGAAATAAATCAATTTTGTTAGCTGAGTCAGTGATAGATCTTAGATCTGTCTTATAAGCAAGTCTACTAAATTTATAATAAAACTGACATTCATAAATGTGAGATCAAATGGACAAGATGCAAATGTTAGTTTGATAATAAATTATACAGATAAAAAGCATTGAATATTTACACTACAAAAAACCCACAATCTTGAAAGAGGAAGTGGAACAAAAAAAAAACCCAGCAATATAAAATGCCTACCTGTTTGCTAAATAAATTCACTACCAGCATATTTTATTATTGTGACCACATTAATACTCTGCCATAAGTGAAGCCTTAAATAGGGTGGTAGAACATCCACTTATAAAGAATTGTCTACATTTCATAACTAAATACAAATTAAAAAATTACTCTCAAAACTAAATCAGTACTTTGTCATTGAATTGTTTAGCCATTCAATGAATAATTATTGTTTTACTATTAATTTGTAACTATAAATCCATATTATTATTAGCAAGTCAAAATACAGGTGTTCCAGATTAAAGTTGAAGATAGTTACTACCAATTCTAAAACTAATAATGGCAATGTCTTTAATTCTGATGAGTCCAGATTTTAAATAACCATGCACACATATCTGTGATCTTCATATTTTTCTACGTCTGATGCAGACAAAGCCATTGTCTGCTGGAATCTATTTAAAATTTCTTTTCTAATTACTATTGAAAAATAAATTTTCTTAATTTTTCTTTCATAAAAAATTTAAAGCATCAATATTATGTCAAATGGTCTCAACTGAATTTTAAAATTTTTTTTTCTACACTTTGCCAAAGCAAAAGATTATAAATTTCTATTGTTTGAAACTGTCAGTGTTTCACAACCTTATGATACTTGTCACGTATCTATTAAAAAAAAACCTAACCTAGGGTAATAAACTTAGTATAATTTATCCCATCCATCCATCCATCCCAGTGGCGCTACAGCCCATGGAGGGCTCTGGCCTGCATTAACACATCCTTCCATTCAGATCTCTCCTGGGCCTTTCGTCTCCACGCCCTAACCCCAAGCTGCTTCAGATCTGCTTCCACGTCATCTATCCATCGCATTCGGGGTCTGCCTTTGAGTCGCCTGCCTTTTGGTTTTTATAATTTATCCCAGCTGAAGGAAAAACCCATGTGCGGGAGTATAGAAAACCCCATTTGCTAGTATATAGAAAAACCCATGACGTCATCTAACACGTGTTGGTTTGGCAGTCTTGGGGGAATAATTAAATTGGTTAGAAGGAAGCGTCTGGGGGAGGAGCTAAGGAAATAATTCGATAGAGAGAGATTTAGAGATTTGGGAGATGTATCTTGAAGTGACAAGTCAAATATTTTATTAGTTGTGACATTAGATCTAGTATTCATTTGAATCTATTTGTTATTGAGCTTGAAAGAAGATTAGATACAGTTTTTTTGTATATACTGCACGTTGCAGTGATTCCCAGTTATTGAATTAAAGTTCTGTATTTGAATGGAAAGGATCTTTGTTATTTGAATCTCTAAGACATAATAATATCTAGAGATATATCTACAGAATCCTGTGCTTCACAGTTACCACATATTAGCACCTTCAACAAATAAGCATTTCCAACAACGAGATGAAATATAACTGAGATAATACTCTATTCAAAATGACTCATGCTTCCTCACTCTGGACCACCACAGACATACATTTAATCTAACTCAGTAACTACCATCACGAACCATGGTTTAACTGCTGAATTATTTATTATTATCTTGAAAAATATTTAAAATATTAATTTAATAAATATGTTACTGTCATGCTAAATATATATTCACATCAAATATACCTTGTTGTAGGAGTTAGTATAACATTAAATGATAAAAGATGCATCACATTCACAATTACACAAATTTCAACTGAAATCATTTTTTTAAATTCACATTGGTAACACAACTACAGAATGTTTAACTTCTCATTTAATTAAAAAAAAAACACCATCATTTCTAAATGTATTACATTACTGATTATCTTTATCTTTTATCTTTCAGTTTAAGAGTAAAATTGAGAGGAAATCTAAGATGACTCATGTAATAACCAAACATTAGTTTTACTACTAAAGTTTAATAAGTGATGAATTTTATGTATATACAATTGAGAGGTAATAATCAATATGAAACTTGTGTTTGGTCACATTTTATTCAGCAAGCCTAATAGTAAAAAATCAATAAAAGTAAACAAAATATAATTAAAAAATGGCTGTATAGCATGCTATGGTTTAAAATATGAAATAAAAAAAAAAAAAATGATATGTGATTGCACCAAAAAAAGTGTAAAGAAAGTAACTGCACTATAAAGAGGAAAATGATCATCAAAATAAAATGGTAAGCAGATTTTATTTGTAGATTTATTAAAGTTTCACACAATTCTTTAGATTAAAGTATTCTATGTATAGTGCAGTTGCATTCTTTATCATTTTTAATGTTCTTTAAAAAAAAAAAAATTAAATAGATATATTTTTTTTTCTTTTTTAATTTTTAAGTTTCGACAAAATAAAATCTTGTTTAATAATGCTATACTTCCTTATTCCATTCAAACATTTTGATGTGGAATTTAAACATTGATTGAAACATAACAAGTTGATGTTTGACCTCTGTATCTCTATGCCAGCATGCTATTCATCAAACATTGTTTTAGAAGCATTAGTCAATAGAGGTGTTCTGTCGCTACTGGGCAGGTGGCCAGTTAGATATATTTAAAGATAACATATGAAATTTCCCTTCACTTGAGTCTTTAAGCCAGTATTTATTCAAATGTACTGAACCTAATTAAATGCTACAATTTTAACTAAAATATTCTAATTTAAAAATTATTACTTATCTTGCTATATTAACACAACAATAATTACAACAACAAACAAAAAAATGAGCTGAGCTACAACAGAATTTAGAATTCCCTCATGTTATCTTTTAAGAATATGAAAAGAGAAAATTTATATTCTAAAAAACAAACATTGACGTTTCATGAGTTGAAATCTTTGGAATAAAAGAGCATGCCAACTTTCATGTAAGTGTAGCTCTGAAGTAGCTGTCGTGTTTGAAACAACAGATTTTGGATGAATGATTCTAAATTAAAGCCACACTCAAATTATTCTCATAACTATAGAACAGCATGTGGAACTTGTTAAGTGTATTTAAAAGCCTTGTTTTTGAAAGGATTAATCCAATTAGATATGGTGCCTCCTAAGCAGGCAGATTAGTGAAGGATATGTTTGTGTCTCTAACCTTAAATGAAGGGTATGTTTGTGTCTCTAACTTAAATAAAGGGTATGTTTGTGTCTCTAACTTGAAGGGTATGTTTGTGTTTCTAACTTAAATGAATGGTATGTTTGTGTCTCTAACTAAATAAAGGGTATGTTTGTGTCTCTAACTTAAATGAAGGGTATGTTTGTGTCTCTAACTTGAAGGGTATGTTTGTGTCTCTAACTTGAATGAAGGGTATGTATGTGTCTCTAACTTAAATGAAGAGTTTTTTTGTGTCTCTAACTTGAAGGGTATGTTTGTGCCTCTAACTTAGCCATGCAAGATCTCTTTTTACAACATGAAAGTTACTCATCTACTGAAAATGACATTTAAGTAACGCAACAATGAACATGAAGGAGCATAGACTGTTAGAAGTGTTTATGAAGAGTCCCTTGGTTATAACACACAAAAACTTTATTATATGACTGTTTATGATATCATGTAAGTCTCTGTAAGAATTAAGAGGCATTCATATATAATGACTTTGATAGTTGCATTCTGAACAAAAAACAACAACAAATGAATAAATATAAGACATTTTAAACAATAGGGCTACATTTTAGATTTGTCAAGTAGTGCTTATCAGTATTCAATAGAAAAACAATAATATAATCTCTAAAAATATTCTCTGTACATTTCATTGGACAAAGTTTATAGTCTACTTGGACGAATTCTTAAAATATTGCCCACTTAATAGAATTCAGAACTTGTGTTGAATCAAGTGTCTCAAAGTAAACAGAAATAAAATAGTAAATTTTCTTTAAATGTAGGCTTCAATAAAATTTACAACTATAAATCTAGTAATTTTAATTTATATTTGCTAAATGTAATGTACCTTTTGTTTCAAACATGTAAGAAATTAGAATCAAATTAGAATACAAATTAAAATATAGAAAAAATAGATATTTTATAAGGAACTGTACAATGTTGGTTTATGTGCACAACACTATATCAAACGTTAAATGGACTGTCAGACTAGTGTGTGAATGAAATCAATAAGCAAATGTGTACAATTAGAGACTTACCCAGCATGCATCACAGTTACTGTGTGCATTCTAGTCATGCAAGTGGATTAAAAATTAGAATCACATTAATTTGTAATGATTGACAAATTTCTCAATTGGAAATCTAGCAAAGATTTATTCAGTAAATGAAATTTTTCTAAAACACAAAATAAAAATGATTTAAAATATATTTTTGTGAAAAGTTAGGAGGCCATTTGTCACTCTACTAAGTTTTCCTTTTGTGCATTGAATCAGGATATATTTAATGAAATCAAACAAGAAGCAAGAAAATGAGAAAAAAAAAATTCAGATGAAGAATGGTAGAGAAGAAACTGATACATCTACAAAAAAAAAGTCATGTTGTCTTAGCCATCATTGGTCTTATTACAGGTGACAAAATCTTCACCATTCTACAATTAATCATTTTTACCAATGGTGTAGAGACAACTTTCTAGCTATAAATGTTGAGAAAGCTAAAGCAATTTTAAGAAACATAAAGACCATCTTGCAGAACTTCAGATCAACAACCAAACTGTAGGCCAAATGCAAGAATATAAATATCTAGGTACAATCATCAGCAAGCTGAAATGGAGTGAACACTCTCAAAATCTTTACACGAAAATTCAATAATGACTCTTCTTAGAAAGCAAAGAAAATTTGAAACAACAAAACAATAATTAAACTTTTTTATAAAGTAACCATCAGCAGTCTGATTCCCTTTGCCCATCCCCTGCTGGTATGTTTAAACTTCACTGGTACACAGACATTGACTTAATAGACTAATTTAAAAAGCATTGTATATCATTCAAACACAGCTACCATCTCTTGAAGAACATTTTCATGAAAGATGTCTTTCTAAAACACACACAATTCTTAAAGACAATTTGCACCCATTAAACCTCAGATCTGGATGTAGTGGTCATCTCCTCTCCATTAAGGCTAAAACAGAAACATTTTAAAACTCCTTTAATCCACTTTCAGTGAGGGTGTTGCAAGGTCATCTGTCGCCACTCAGAAGTACATAGAAGCCCAATTCATTAAAGTACTGGTTGTATGTGTGAATGTTTTTTTTTTGTGTTTGCATTTATATTGTTATTGTATAGTACTTATGCTGAGGTAGCCAACTGTAGTCAAACTGAACTTCCATTTGTTTAGACCAATAAAATTAACTTATCTTAACAAGAATACAAAACTGAACTACTTTAAATTGAATATTATTATAATCGATAACTAACAAGATTTCATATTTAAAAAATTGTTTTGTAAAATCATTGTTCAAAGTTTTAAATCTAAGAAAATGAAAAACAGGAATAGCCTATTTTAAAGATCTAAATAAAAATAAGCTAATATATTAAATAAAAACTTAGCATTATCACTCTCAGCACAATAAGAAATACTTTCTGCTAATAGGAAGTTGTAAAACATAGGGACTAAAAGACTGAAGGAATCAACTATAGAGGACAAAGGAACATACTATGTACAAGATACTAAACTCCAATAAACCTACTGACACAAAGAATTAAATAATGATTTGTTATCAATAGTAAAATAATCTTTTGGGCCCAAGTCAGGAAAGAGTAGCCGGAATCTAGTCACATCTTAATTAGAAAGAAGAAAAAAGTTACCCAAGAAATTATAGACCAGTTTCTCTTGTCTAGGTTATTAACATATCACTTTAATTAACTCCTTAGTGGAAATATGAAGAAAAGAGATAAAAACAACTGTCCTTCATCAGACTTAGACCTGGAGACTTTCAGTAGTTTATGCCACTCAGAAATACAAGCCCAAAACACTTTTTAAATTTAGTTTGACCAATATGTTTTAAGATTCTTGAGCTCAAGATAACAAAAAAGACTAGAACTAAAGCTTAAAAAACAAAAATCACAAGTGCACATAGCAGCATTTGGAAATCACTAAATTTAAAGACAACCCCAGAACAGATTAATAAAAGAAGAGTACAATAATACATAGCTGTATAACTGGTTAAAAGACACAATCCCTTATCCATATTCTAGATTAAATGCTTAAATAACACAGTAAAACTACTGACTTGTAAAGCTTAAATCTCTTATCTTCATTTTTAAGAGAAAATCTAAAAATTATTGGTCCAGGTAAGATTCGGAGGTATAGTGTTCAAATATCATTACTGCACAAAATTTATTTTACATGAATAGTGCTAGTTATTATTATTGCTAGTTGCCTGTTTTTTTTAATTTTTTTTTAGCCAGTTACAAGCACTGGTATTTTAAAAATTATTATTTAACCATGTAAATATTGTTAATGTACTGCATACCACCTTCAAATGTTCACTAGGAGCAGAGCTAAAATGCAGTGTTTTGTTTTGAGTATTTATAATTTCTGCCCATGAGAGATATAAAAAGAAAGAGCACTGTGAGGCAGAGACAGACAATGGCATATATTTTTTGTCATTTCATTATCATTCTCTTTTGTAAATAAACATTTATATTCACTTCATTTTTCCATTTCATTAAGTAGCTTGCCTAGGCTTCAAATTGGTATCAGAAGTGATATTTTGGAAGCTCAACTAGTATGCTAGAGGAGCCAAGTTTCAGGGAGCTTTGTGAGGAACTGAAGAATCATGACATGACAACCAAGGGGAAAAACAAAGCTTGATGTGACCAACTAGATGATGTCTTGATCCAGAAATTTTAAATTCTTCATCTGTACCTGAAGTAATTAAGATGCAGAGGGTAGTGGGAAAGCTGAAAAAGAAGATAGTAAAAGTCAAGTTACCCTTTCAGACCTTGCAATCTATGGGGCAGATGATGTTTCTTTGGCCAACAGTTAACAAGCAGGGTGTCATGTGGAAAGCACAACGACCAACTGCCTTTACTTTCCCCAACTAAGAGTTGGGTGGACTTAGGGGCACCCTGAAAATCCAGAAATTTAGAATCCCAGTCTTCAACAGGATTCAAACCTGGACCCCAGTTCAGAAGCCAAGCGCTTGACCGCTCAGCTATTGCACCTCCAAAAATGAAAATAGAAATCAAGTATTAGCCTGATTGCCAATGACAAAAAAAATTATAGTGAGGAAATGTGATAGCATTTCCAACACCCAGATCAAGAAAACTGACTTCCATTGCAGTGAGCATTTCCAACACTCAGATCAAGAAAACTGACTTCCATTGCAGTGAGCATTTCCAACACCCAGATCAAGAAAACTGACTTCCATTGCAGTGAGCATTTCCAACACCCAGATCAAGAAAACTGACTTCCATTGCAGTGAGCATTTCCAACACCCAGATCAAGAAAGCTGACTTCCATTGCAGTGAGCATTTCCAACACCCAGATCAAGAAAGCTGACTTCCATTGCAGTGAGCATTTCCAACACCCAGATCAAGAAAACTGACTTCCATTGCAGTGAGCATTTCCAACACCCAGATCAAGAAAGCTGACTTCCATTGCAGTGATGTTTCAAGATCATTTACAAAATTTTATCATGTTATGATTTTTATTCCCTTTTTTTTCTTTTTGTTTCAGATATTTAAATTTTTTTTTAATTCAATTTTTAAAAAATTCTCTAGTCAAATTTTTAAACAATTTTTGTTATAAACTAATCAACTTTTATGTAAAAATTAAAAGAAGAGAGATTATTCTAAGAACAAAATTAGTTCAACATAACATAATAATTAGTGAAAAATTTTAAAAACAAACTATTCAAAAAAAAATTAAAATGTTAATTTGCTAAGGACTATTTTTCGCTAATTTAAAGAAACAACAAAGATACCACCACCATATAACATAATGACTGTGTCTGGCTATCTACTGCTAAATAAAAACAAACACACAACTACGTGAGTAGAAATAAGCACAAACTAAATTCTCTAATACCAACTGGCAACAAGTTCGTGTTTAGGTGTGAATACTTTATGATTATGAATGTTGGGAAAATAAACTGCTGTCACAATCTATTCCTTGCTTGAAGACAAGAATTCTAAAACTGTAGCAGTACTAATATTAACCCTAGTTGACAACTAATAGAAATAATAAACTTTACACACAAAAAATAATAATAAAAAAGGACAGAAAAATATAAATAAAGAAGGAAACAGATATACAACACTATTGGCCTCCTTCTTCCAATATAGATCCCTTCCACAAGTTGTATATGATGTTAACAATTTGATCTTGATGATTTTTATCATAATTATCATCTGATGTGCAAGATTAATCAGCAAATACACCAATGAAAATTACCATTATGCCAAATAAACACCTCAACAAATTTACTAATAATAGTTTGAGAAATATGCACTCAGAGAGATGAAAGATAGTGAAAATATGTGGAAGAACATTGTTGTCTTTACCTGTGAAAACCAAACAGGGACACCAGTAGCATAAAATGATGTAGTCAGAGAGTTAAAGAGAACCTGCTTTAGTCTGCAATTGAAATCTTTCTTGAGTAAGTCAACTTCTTCCCTGACCACATCTGGCGTCAAAGTACATGTATGTCCAAGAGATGTCTCTTCCTGATGGAAAAACACCACAGTTGAAGTCATTGTTCAATATGTACAAACAACAATTAAAAGCCTAGCATCTAAGTTTTATTTGGTTAAATTTATTAGTCAGAACCTGATGATTGTAGCCCATTAGAAACTACTGATATTTTTTCTGGTTTTACCAGTATTCTATAAGCTTTAAAGTTATGCAATCAAGGCTACAGAAAACACTGTCATGTAACACTAAGTTAAGAGACAGCTAATTTAAATTGGTCATTGGAATTCAGAATAATGAATAATCAGGTGAAGTTACAACTTAGCTTATAACAAGAAAACAAGTCTATGAAAGCTGTGCTAAAATTATTTTTAAAAAATTTTGACAACTCACTTTATTTTTACACTTTGCAGGCACAGTCTGTCTGTCTACACCATAAGCAGGTTTTGGCCATGCTTGATAGCGCTGATATAATGGTTTAATGGCTAATCCAAATAATACCAAGTAAATTACAGCACTATAATGAAGCAAGAACACATGCAGTTAACATTAGTATTGAGTTAACAGAATACATACAAATATAACTTAGAAAATTTATTAGATTATATTTTAAGCAAATCTAAAAGTAAAATAATAACCAGAACTATGTTAATAACAGAAAAAACTACAATTTCAAAATTTTAATTATTCACAAGAAGTCTATACTTAGCAGACACAAACTTCTATGCACTTACGGGTAGCATAAGAACAGGCAAGTTTTAGGCCCATGCTCTAGAACCACCTGATAAATGGTAAAACAAAATCCAGTGACAGCACCAAGAACCAAAAGAATTTTGAACATCTGAAGAAACCAGGTGAATAGCTTGATACCTTGAACCTAATAGAAAAATGTTAAAACACCAAATATATATGAGCAACAAAAAATTTATTGTCAAATAATTCTTGCAAAATGAAATTGGCTTATTGGAATTTTCAGAAAAGAAAACAATTATTTTAGTGAATGAGTGTTTTCTAATATAAGATGGAAATTCTTTAAAAGCAAATATGGAAATATTGTTTGAAAGCATTTCAATTACTTCAATATGTAAAAGCCGACAAAGACACTGATTTTATAGATAATTTTTGTTCCGCTAAAAATAAAATGACAGACAGACAGCATGCTACACCACTTTTAAGAAGAACATTAAGACCTATCTGTTTAAAACTTTTTAAAATTAATTGTCATTTTAGCTGTCGTGTTTGTGTTTGCAATGTTATTACAGCGCCTTGAGCTTACATTTTGTTTGTTAACAGCGCTTTATAAATAAAATTATTATTATTATGTTTGAGTTTAAAAGGTTGAAAAAAATACTTAGGGAGTATTGGGAGTAATGATCTGATTAACAGTCTGAAAGATCAAAGAAGGTGAGAATATTCCTCTAGGTCTCCAATACTAATAGTTCCTTAGAAAGGTCTCATAATTAATTTATACATTAAAAAAACTGCAAGTTTCAACAAGTCTATTACATTTCATTTCTCTATATTTAATAATACTGATGATAAATAAGGAATGATTTGGAAATTATCACAAACCATAAAGTTTTATCAGGGAAAACAATGAATATGGAGCTCATCAATTATAATGATAATAATTTCATTAGGTTGAAGAATCTTAATTCCAAAGCTAAAACAAAATAAAATCTATAAATAAAGAAAATTGTAATATTTTTTTTAATGTGATCCATTGAACAGTTTTATGCATCCCAGAGTGCCAATAGTCATTATGCTGACACCCTTATTTTGCACCAGCAAATCTAGTAAATGAAAAAATGTACTCATTAAATAAACCAAAGTTTTACCTCTTGAACAAGGCAAATGAGTAAACGTGTGGAGAGGACAATGCATATGAAACCAACAAGATAGAAATCTATAAGATAAAAGTTCTGAAACAGAAGAAAATGTTAACATAAGTAAAAAAAAAAAACAACAAATATTTTAGAAATAAAAGTTTCACACTTGAACACAAGTGCTAGGATTGATATTTTATTATAATTTAAGCCTTACTGTTAATATGCTAGTGATAAGTAACCATAATGTTAACATACTTTTTTTTTTTTTTTAGAAAGCTACTGTTTTAGAAAACTACTACATAGTGTTATAGTAAAAAGCCTAAAAAAATCTTGTGCTTAACATTTGCCTTTAGGCATGCACAAAATAATTCATTGGGTTTTTGTCATTTAAAGAATTTTTAACAAGCCATAAATAAATTTATCAAAATAATCTTTTTTTAGCCTTCAAATACTTTTTAATTTATTAATATGTACTCCAAGAAAATATAACTAAATGTAAACCTATTAAAAGCCTACCAATGCATACTGTGCATGTGACTGAGGGAGCCACCAGACTGTCTTGTATAGATTAATGTACTGCAGGCTCATCATGATGACACCAAACACAAACAACATGCACTCAAAGTACAAGTTGCCATCGCCAGGTATATCAGGCAACTGACTATGCTTGGGAAGAACTACCAATGAGGCAAGTGGAATTAGATTTCCATCACGATCATCTGGTCCATGGCTGAAAACAATAAGTTTTTAAAACAATAGTAATTATTTAACAAAAACACATTCTATATCATAGAACAATAACAACACAAACATTTCCATTTGAATATGAAGAAAACATAATTGTCACACATACACACATGACTTCATAGTGCTTGTGTTACAAGACAATTTGACTAACACAAAGTACAGGTTTTTGTTTTTTTTACTAACATGACATTAGTTAATCATTAAATCTAGTTTTTAGTAAGAAGGCTAAAAATAGTTCTATATCACATAGATCTACCTAACAAAAGAACTAAATATTCATCTCCACAAAGAAAAATGGATTTCTTGATCTAGAGATAAATTCATACATTCATCTATTGACCTGTTTTTATTAGCATGTTATATATTATTCTTCTTCTGGGAAGCATGGTCGAGAGGCCAAGTGCGCTTGAACTTGGCTTTGCTTGGCTACCTAGAAGGGGGCTCGAGGTTCGACACCCGACTAGGGCAGAGTTGTGTTTACTGAGCGCCTAAAGGCAGCACAGAAAACCAACTCCTAGATACCCCCTCCCCCCACTGGTCCACAAATGAGATTGGACCAAGGCACCCTGAGCATGCTATAAGCATGAAAGTAGCGCTATATAAAAGCTATAATAATAATAATAATATAGCCAGCTTTTTGCTGCTGAGCTCTTTTGCAGACTGTGCCAAGGAAAAAAGGTGTGCTGTTCTCTTCAATTGTTCAGCACTGCCATACAGGGTGTTGGTTATGTTGGGCTGAAATGGTAGTAGGGTCTGCCTAAGGTGGATTAGGAAGGGGCATTCAAGGAGGATGTGGTTTACGGTTTCATAAGGGTGGGTGCAGTGTCTACAAAGGGGTAGGTGTGTGGGATTTATATTGTTATGATGGTAATTTAACAGAAGTGTGTGTCCTGTTCTTAGTTGGAAAATTGTAGATTGCTCTTTACCAGGGGGTGGGTGGGTGTTTTGCATTGTCATTTCTTTGTACATGGCTCTGCCTGTGATTCCTAATGCCCATTGGTCACTCTGCTTTGTGGTTGTTGACTAACATTGAGGTGAGGTAGTTAACAGGTTGATCTGGTTATTCCATAGATGATCCCTCCTTTGATAGTTTATCAGCTTTTTTATTTCTCATGATGCCAATGTGTCCAGGGATCCACTGCAACGTGATGTTGATATTTAATTTTGGCATTATCTGGTGGATTATCCCAATTAGTGTTTTCAACTCTCTTGGGCTGTTTGAGGTGCTGCTGTTAAGAGCTTGCAGAGTGGATTGGGAGTCTGTAAAGACAACAATATCTGATGGAGACTGTACTCCTTCATATACTTTGTTTTCAACTGTCTGCAATGCTATGGCAATTGCCTCAATTTTGGCTTGGAAGTTTGAGCAGTAATCACCACAGGGTGCACTTATTTCAAAGTGTTTATTTTTGGGGATGACCAGGAAGGCACCAAGACCAGCATTGATGGTGACTTGAAGGCCAATCCATCGGTATATATATGGATAGCTGTTTTAGGATAGCTTTCAATTGTTTTTAGCGTGCCTACTTTGAGCTCCAGTGGATTTGGTTCTTTGTTAGGGTATTATTTAATTTAGAAGTGTGTTTTGATGGCTGGTTGTTTGTAGCTAAGTCTTAACTAGATCTAGCTAGATCCCTAGAGAAAGTTTACCTTCTTACCTTGCATTGGTTGATGATCCTTTTCCATTGCTAGCCTGAATTCTTGAAAAAATTCTTCGCCCTCCAGGCATTTGCCTTGTGTATTTTCACAGGCTGTATTATTAAATAAGATTTATTACGATCATTTTTTAGTTCTATAATTTTTATTTTTTTTTATTTTTTATAAATATTATATATAATCTAGTTCTATGATTCATTATGATTATCAATAATCATTATGATTAATTATAATATAAATATAATTTAGATCTATAATGACACTCATTCAATAATATTCAATATTATTTAAATTTAAATAAGTTCATGACTATCATTAGTATCATATCATATGATGATTATGATAATCATAATTATGATAATATCATCATACTCAAGTCTTGACTCAACTTGTGATGATTGTCTCAACTCAAGACGCCGACGAGGTGGTGACTTGAAGTTAATAAGTTGAAGTGACAATGAAGTTCAGAACTGAGTTTACTGAGTCTGATATGTGAAGACTGAAGTTTAAAGTCATGGTCATCATCATGGACATGAACGATCAAATTTAATTTTATTCATTATTAAAATAATTGGCTAAGAGTAGACTATTTTAAATTTAAGTATTTACGGTTTTATTTATATATATAATAAGAATATATAGATCTAGACGGATCTATTAAATCACATAGATCTAGACTATTCTAGACTCTAGATCTAGTCTAATAGTAATAGTAGTAATACATTCTAGAAAATCTATTATTCATACTACACATAGTCTTAGTTTATTTCTATAAGGTATCGAGATGCCTGTTCTAATCTCTAAATGCTAGAGAGCTGCTATTTAAAAAAATAGGATTGTGTTTCCGTGAAGTCCATGGTCCAAATCTGTGGCATTTTACGTCTCGAGAGACGATCTTTTCCCTTAGGTCTGAAGTTTTGAAAAGAAAAAAAAAGAGACTTTAAAAAAATAAATTCATATATAGTAGGTCTTATATCATTATAGAATGATCCGTTGTATGAAGATAACGCACTCTTTTTTTTTTTAAACGTTAAAGTATGTGGTGAAAACTAAAGAAAAACATCTAAATCAATGGCAGCACAGCTCTCACAGAACTAGAGGATCCACAGCTTTTGATTGTGTGTGTGTGGGGTGGTGGTCCAAAACCTAACCCTAGTAAGCCCTAGCCCCATGTTTCTTCATAGCCTTAATCTAAATATTGATGAAACTACAAAAAAAAATCAAACAAAGCATTAGGATTTATTAAAAGAAATTTCTATAAATCATATAAGAACATAAAACTAAAATGTTATTTAACCTTGGTTAGGCCAATAATAGAATATGCATCCTCCGTTTGGGACCCCTCAACTCAAGAAAACATTTAGAACAGACACAAAATAGAGCAGTGAGATTCATAACAAACGAATATTCATATTTGACTAGAGTAACACCTTTAGTAAAATCACTAAATTTAGAAAGCCTTCAGGACAGAAGGCTCAAAAGTAAAGTAGCAATCATACATAAAACACTGAACCATAATCTTCAAATACAAAAACAAAATTTAATAAAATACTCTGAAAGACACAAAGATAAAGGCACATTCCTCGTCCCATATGCTAGGACAAATTTGTACAAATACTCCTTCTTCCCTAGTGCTATTAAAGCATGGAATGGGTTGCCTGAGCTAGCTAGGAAAACCAGTGACTTGGCAGAATTTAAGTCATTGGTTAATATATGCATGACTAAATGCATGACGCGTAGGACGTAATCATCTTCTTTTTTGAAGTAACGTCTGTATTATATAAGATAAGAAGATAAATATGTAGGGTATCTTCAAATCGTTTTATTTGCAATGTAGTAAGGGCTTATCTAATCCATATTAGAATATTTTTTTAAAGTAATGATTGAAAAGGTCATTTTTTTAAAGGATGAATAATGAACTGTAGATGTCAGGAGAATGCGTTTCTGTAGTGAAGAATGCAAAAAAAAAACAACAAAAAAAAAACGAACCCTACTGATAACTAATGAGCTGTAAATGTCAGGAGAATGCGTTTCTGCAGTAAAGAATGGGAAAATACGCTTTTGGCGTCGGGGCTTCGCCCCGAATCCCACTGAAAAGGCTTACAGCTCTCCCCCAGCCCCCCAAGCTATCAACACGACTGTTTTTTTTCTTCGCACAAAGTTGAGAAACACTGCTATATAAATGTATACGCTATGTACGCACGTTTATGCATAGGGTTAGGGTTTACTGGGCGTAAGGGTTAGGGCTTGGGAAAAAAATATAGCCTCCCCCCCCCCCAACTCCAATGTTCTGGATTCGCTAGTGAGCTGAGGTATCCTAAAAAAAATAAAAAATATGGAAATGTTTTTTTTCTTGAGGAATAAGAGATTGTCCCTTTACAAAACATTTAGAGCAATTATATATTCATTATAAGACATTAGTTAGGCCACGTTCACATCTACCTTCACATTCACTTAATTTTAACTATCCTTTGGTTTATGGACTTTCTTTCTCCATTCTTCTCTGTCATTTGTCTTTGATAGAATTGCATTCTGATGTTCTTTCTGAAAATATTGAAACCTGCCTTTTTACCTGCCTGGGTAGACCACTTCGGGGGCCGATTTTGATCGAGTTTGTGTCTCCACACAAACTGTCTTTGTAACTTTTCTTTTTTTAAGCCAGAGAATAATTTTAGAGCTTAATTAAGGAATTACGTAAACAAAACAGTTACATTATTTGATCATCGTTTTTTAAAAGTAACGTTCTTGAAGGAAAGGAGTGGTTGGCGGTAGAGGGGAAAACAGTTTATCAGGTAGGCCTACGGGTCCTCTCTTCATTTCAAATGTAGGCCTACGGGTCTTCTCTTCATTTCAAATGAATGCTACAGGTCCTCTCTTTATTTCAAATGTAGGCCTACGGGTCCTCTCTTCATTTCAAATGAAGGCTACGGGTCCTCTCTTCATTTCAAATGTAGGCCTACGGGTCCTCTCTTCATTTCAAATGTAGGCCTACGGGTCCACTCTTCATTTCAAATGTAGGCCTACGGGTCCTCTCTTCATTTCAAATGTAGGCCTACAGGTCCTCTCTTCATTTCAAATGTAGGCCTACAGGTCCTCTCTTCATTTCAAATGTAGGCCTACGGGTCCTCTCTTCATTTCAAATGTAGGCCTACGGGTCCACTCTTCATTTCAAATGTAGGCCTACAGGTCCTCTCTTCATTTCAAATGTAGGCCTACAGGTCCTCTCTTCATTTCAAATGTAGGCACTGGCGGATCCAGGGGGGGGGGCGGTAGGGGCGATCGCCCCCCCCCCCCACTCGGCCGACCCCCCCCCCCCGAAGGGGGGGGGGCGGACGAACTTTAGTATAGGATTCACACAATTTGTATACGAATTTATTACTTATGTTAAAAATATATACTAATTATTTATATTTCAACCTATTTTTAGATTATTTCGCCCCCCCCCTCTAGTATGTTGGCCGATTTGGTGGGGTCGGGAGGGGGCGATGGTATCAATCCCGCCCCCCCCCCCACACACTTTCGAGTGGGGGGGCGGTCCAATTTATTGGTAGAAATGACAGCCTGCTAACAAAATCAATTAAATATCTATATCCTTGTAACTTGTTATTGATATTTTAACTGATCTTTATATTATGTCGTTCCCTGTTTGCCGATTGGTGGGGGGTGGGGGAGGGACGAATACCTCATCTGCCCTTCCCACCTAAACCCTTTGAGTGGGGGGGGGGGCGGTCCGTTTTTATGGAGAAATCATAGTTTGTGAACAAAATTAGTTGAATTAATATATACATTTTATATTATGTCGCTCCATTTCTGGTATTTTGGCCGATTCGGCGGGGTGAGGGGGGGGGGGCGATTGCATGTACTGCCCTCCTCACTCTAGCCCTCTGAGTGCTGGGGGGGCGGTCCTATTTTTGTGGAGAATCATAGTTTGTGAATAAAATTAGTTGAATATCTATATAATATAAACTACGTATTGATATGTGACCCATTGTAAATATGTCGTACCATGGCTGCCTGGTCGTGCGGTTTGCACGCTGGACTGTCGTTCAGATTTATCGATGGTCCGGGGTTCAAACCCTGCCCGCTCCCATCCCCCGTCGTCCTGCGGGAGGTTTGGACAAGGAAGTAAACTATCTTCAACTCTGAAGAAACATCCGAAACATGTAAAACATTTTACATAACATTTTTACACTCTAATCTCAAATTGTATCATTAGTAAATTTTAAATGAAAAAGGGTTGTACCAGGTGGGAGGGGCGATACATGCAATCGCATTTCCCCCATCGGACAAATCAATACTTTTTCTTTTTGTATTATAGTTAAGAAATTACAAAATTAAAAAAATTGTCACTGATATAATTTATATATGCTATAAATTAAATTCTTATATCGAGTCGCCCCACCCCTATTCTTTAATGCCAAATGCAATCATTAGCAGAAATTATAAAAAAAAGCGAGGATAAGTCGTTTTCACTCAATCGCCCCTCCCCTTTTCAGACAGATTTTATGTAATTTCACATGAATTTATCATAAGTATTTTAAGAAAGACTTTGCATTGGAAAAGTTAGAATTCAAACGAAATTTTTCAGTATAAGAGTCATGATTGAGATGAGTTCTAAACTCAAATAACATTTTCATAGTCGCCTTTTCCCAACCTTTACTCAATCTGATATTTTTCTAGCTAAATAAATTTGGGACTATTACTCACAATTTACACTAGAGTCTTCTTGAATACTATTTATCGAATAAGTTTTTTTTCGGCGGCGATCCTGAAAGCAAAAATCTAAATACGTGGGGTATCCTATCTTTTCAAGGAACAAATCGGTTTTATTTGCAATGTATTATGGGCCTATAAATTCAAATTAGAATATTTTCAAGTACAACATTATTCGAAAGGTCGTTTTTTAATAGTATGAATAATGAGCTTCAGGTCAGGAGAATGCGTTTCTGCAGTGAAGAATGCAAGAAAACGCTTTTGGCGTCGGGGCTTCAACCCGAACTCCATATATGAGTAATGAGTTGTAGATGTCAGGAGAATGCGTTTCTGCAGAGAAGAATGCAAAAAAACGCTTTTGGCGTCGGGGCTTCGCCCCGAACTTCATTTATGGGTAATGAGTTGTAGATGTCAGGAGAATGCGTTTCTGCAATGAAGAATGCAAGAAAACGCTTTTGGCGTCGGGGCTTCGCCCCGAACTTCAACAGAGAACCTTATAGCGCTGCCCCATTTGTTTTGTTTTTCGCCCAAGGTTGAGAAATGCTGCTTTTTTTATTCTCATATATATATATATATACATACATATATATGTGTGTGCGTGTGTGTGTGTGTGTGTGTGTGTGCGCATGCGCTGTATGCACGTTTATGCGTTAGGGTTAGGGTTTGGAAAAAAATCGCCCCCCCCCACTCCAAAGTTCTGGATCCGCCAGTGAATGTAGGCCTACTCTTAATAATGGCATGTGACTTTAGAGTAGTTTAGAGAGGGAGATGGCGGCTTCATATAAGAAATTCTGTTGTTAATTTTCCTTCTAAAATACGTCCGCACTATAATAGGCCTACGTGTACCCGGGCCCCTCGGAAATAGTAGGACTGTAGGCCCTAACTATAATGTCGAGATCCCAATCTATCCCCTCTCCCACTTGATACCGACCACTATCTTTCATTTTATATTTAATAATGATTGAAATTGAGATTAGAGTTTTCTATTATTGAGCTACTCTTCGTTTTGGCTATTTTTTTTATGACTTTTTGCTGTCCATCTCAGAGAGCAATCCTGATAGATGCTCTTCTTTGGTCTGAGTAGGGCTGTAGGCTACTGCCTTACCTAACCATCTTCATCTTACGCTTTCCTTTAGTGTTTGTGCCACTGTAACATAGATAAAAAGAAATTGTGTTATACACGGGAACTTGCTAGTTCTCCAATTGTATCTCCGGAAAAATCTACAATTAATTAATAGTTTAATACGGTTACAAATGATTCAAGAGTCAATATAGGGTATATATTAGTCATTTTGATTCGCCACGATTTTCTCCCTTTAGTATGTCTCACTAAAATGGTCGAAACCCATGTGATTGCTCTTGTATATTTTAAATACATATATAAATGTTCAGTGGCGTAGCTACCAATGTGCGGGTGGTGCGGGCCGCACAGGGCACCAGGTGGAGAGGGGCACCAAAATTCCCCCAGTGTGTATTAATTTTCTATTTCCGTGAGCTTTTTAGTAAAAACGACTAATTGTATGGACACGAACAAACTTAAACTACTGTATTTTAAACATAAAATAACGATTTATAAACTAGTCATGTCGCTATTTTGTTTCATCTCCTTGACTATTTCTTTAATACAATGTAAGCTATAGAACAGTTTAAATCTAATTTACTAGATTTATTCGGACCCACGGTAAATGTTGTTACTACACTGATCGATGCTCTGTAATATAAAAAAGAAGAATAAGATAGGCCAACCTTTTTTTACTTTATTGTTTAGTCCATTAGTTTAATCTAGATATAGAGTCTAGAGGGTGAAAATCTGTTACATATTGCGCATGCGCCACTATAGCTGAGCTGTTATTGTGTATGAAATAACTGAACAATTAAAATCAACAAAGAAAGATGAGACGGTTATCATTGAATCCAGAAAAAAATAATGAGACCGACATCCTGAATGATGAAAAAGAATACCGCAGGTTCTAGAGACTAAAGGACAGCACACAAGCATGTCTTTAGTAAACTCCTCAAAAATTCATACTGAAGAAGCTGAACCATCAGACAATGTAAACAATACAGAAAGCAGGATAATAAACTCTAGACTGAACGACATTGGAGATTGGCCTGATGTCATCAAAGATAATATTCGCATACACCTTGCCACTCAAGGATCTGAAACAGTTCAGCGTATGGACAGTCAATTCATAGACGTGTATAGACATCAAAAGGAAAGGCTAGAAAGCTTTCAAAGGCTTGGTTTTTCCGGCAAATGTCAAACGGCGAGAAGCCGCCATCTCCCTCTTAGAAAGTGGATGTGTTATTCACCAAAAAAAAAGAATCCTTATTTTGCTTCCCCTGCATACTCTTCTCAACAAGATCAAGTACCAAATCTTCATTTAAATCCAAAGATGGATTCAATGAGTGGTGGAGGTTATCCCCGAAAATAGAAAAACATGAGACCAGCAGAGCTCACATTCAGTCATCGCTTGCTTGGGGGGAGCTTGAACTTCGCCTGAGAGTAGGGAACAGTATTGACAATAAGGCCCACGATTTGATTATAGAAGAGACGAAAACCTGGTGAGACTACCTGAAGAGAATCTTTGACATCATTCGTTTTCTCTCAAAGCAAAATCTGGCACTTCGTGGGCATCGCGAGCGAGCAGAAGAAGTGTTGGAAGGGCAAAATCAAGGCAATTTCTTGGAGTTAGTAAAATTACTATCAAAGTACGATCCACTCTTGAGGGAGCATGTGCTTCGAACTAAGCTTTGTTCCAAACCGAATACATACATGTCTCCACAGATACAAAATGAATTTATTACAATATTGGAGAATCACGTTAAAACCAAATCATACAGCAAGTAAAACAAGCCAAATATTTCTCTATTATTTTTGACAGTACACCTGACATCTCAAAGCTGGATCAAACTTCCGAAATAAATTTTACGGTACGTTGTCATGGATAATAACGGGGTGCAGGTTCGTGAGTCTTTTATTAACTTCATCGACACAAAGGACAAGCAAGCTGCTGAAATCGCTGAGATGATTCTAGAGAAACTGCGTTCGGATGGCTTAGACATAATGGACTGCAGGGGTCAAGGCTATGATAATGCTGTGGTCATGAAAGGTCAAAACTACGGTGTCCAAAAACGTATTCTAGAAGTCAATCCCAAAGCACTGTTCATTGCCTGCTCAAACCATTCTCTTAATTTAGCAGGAATTCGAGCTGCTGAAGCTGAAGTCAATTCGACAACATTTTTTGGTACACTAGACCGTTTACACGCCTTTTTCTCAACTTCAACACACCGCTGGGATATCCTCATCAAAATAACCGGAACTAGCCTTAAACGTTTAGTTGAGACCCGCTGGTGCGCCAGAGGAGAAGCCGTCAAGATGGTTAGGGATACATTTTCTAAAATTATAGAAACTCTGGAGACATTAACTAGCAGAGATGAAAATTCATCGGCTAGATCTGAAGCAGGTAAATTATTAGTTGCTGTTCAGTCTTTTAATTTTCTCACCTATCTTGGATTTTGGGCTCCTGTATTAACTGAAACGCAAGTCTACCTTCAAAAACAAGGATTGTCTATTCGAGACTGCTCACTCAAACTAAAAAAGTTAGAGACATTTTAAAGTAGTAATCGAGAGGCCATCGCTGAAGCCAGCATTACCTTTGCCGAAAGCGTGTGCTCAGAACTGAGAATCAGTACAGAACCTCAAAAACGTATTGGCCATAAGAAAAAGATGCCTGGTGAGAAAAGTGACTACTCTGTACTTACACACACAGAAGAGCTACGAAGGGAAATTTATTCTACCTTGGACAGGATTGTTCAAGAAATAATCACCCGATTCCAGCAACTTCATGATGTAGCAGATAGATATGAATTTTTGTTGCCTTCCCAGCAATTAAATCCTCAGGTCGAAATCAATCTCGATAGTACTCCTAGCGACATTGATAAAAACGAATTTCTGCTGGATCGAAAGAGGCTTCAAGGGTTTGTCACTGTTTCATCAGAAGCCTCCGCACTTCCAAAACAAGGACCTGTTGAAGTGTTGAGCTCTTGAATTTTATAAAAAAAAAATTAAGCTAGATGATTCAGTCCCGAATATCGTCATCATGATTCGCATATTTTTTACTATTGCGGTAAGCGTCGCTACATGCGAGAGAAGTTTTTCCAAACTTAAACTAATCAAGAATTACTTGCGATCAACGATGACAAATTTACGACTCACTTATTTGGCCATTTTGTCCATTGAACAAGAGCTGGTGGAAAAAATTGATTTCGATAAAATTATTGATACTTTTGCAAGCAAGAAAGCGCGTAAAACTCACTTGTAGTATGTTTAAGTAAAAGTGATGTTTTGAATTAACAATATTTGATTAATGAATACATATTATTTTGAACAAAAAAGTAAAGTTTTGCAATGTTATTATTTAGTTATATTTTTTTTTTGGGGGGGGGGGCATCAAGATGAGGTATCGCACCAGGCATCATATACTCTAGCTACGCCACTGTAAATGTTGCACTAAATTTAAACTAGAGAGCAGGCTACTATAGACCATACGCCTAGTTACTAAAGGTTATATAACAATTAATAAATATAGTATAATAGCACAAAGTGCTAGAAACATTTATCGATTACATTTAACCCCCTTCTCTCATTCGCTCTTTTTCTGTTCTCTCTCTCTCTCTCTCTCTCTCGTGCTCGCAATTCTACTCACGCAGCAGACCGCTAGGCTCGTCTTGTCGTGAAGTTAAATAATGCCTCCAGCAGAAAACGAGAGCTTATAGATCTAGAATAGATGTAGTAATACCCAGTTTGTAAACTGTTGCCACTGTTGGTATTATAGGTCTCATTTTGTGTGCATTTTTCTTTGTTGAGGCGTTTAGTTTAGATATAGAAGTATAGCATAGGTCTAGGTATATCAGTATATCTAGATCTATGAGGCGTATATCTTATAGATTATACTTTTAGGGTACACAAACATACATGATACAATGGATGTAAATTTATATAATTTTCATGTTTTATATAGATCTAGATCTAATTAGATCTATTTCTAGATGTAGCTGCCCTATCAAGTCTATCCGAGAACTTTTTGGTTACTCAAGTTACTGTGCTTTCAAAGCATTCCTCTGGCATTCTTTAAAATACACCTTTAAAATTATCAATGTGAGTCCAGTGTGAACAGGTCTAGTGACAGTCTTGTCCTAATGGCCATCATTATCATATGATTATAGCCTACAAATAGGCCCTAACTTAATTAAATGATTAATGGCAGGCCTGTAGAACTAGAGTTATTTAATTCCATTAAAAATTGCATACCAGCTCTAATAGTGTAAGCAGTTATAGGCCTACTATAATATAGTTTTTATTACCCATATTGCCTTTTATAATAAATCCAACTAATAAAATATGTTATTTTATAAATCTAGCATATAGACCAAAGTTGTATAATCTTGCAATTTATTTTGACCATAGGCTTATTGACTGGAGTGTATCATTAAGCATGAGAGTTTGCATTACTGACACAAGTTGTAGATCTAACAATTTTTTTATTTGCTTTAAATTTATTTGCTTAAAAAACTTTTAGCCTAGTAGGTCTATTAAATTGAGTCTAAATCCCAATGAAGGCAATGATTTAGCCCAAAGACATTAACTTTTGGATACCAGATCTCTGTTGTGGAAAGTTTTATATGCAGTTTGCTATTATACTGGTCTACATAAAACCATTACACCTTGGTTTACCATTGACATCAGAACAATCTCAACTACATGCCACCAGACTCTTTGAAGACATTGGAATCTTAAAGGGAAACTACTTTTTCATTTCAAGTTTATACACTTTTTTTGTACTTAAATTAGGGAATTTTAGATTTAAAAAAAAACTATTGATTAATAAAACTGCAGATTAGTTTCCTTTAAAGACACATACACACACACTGAAATGTTATTTAAAATTGGTTTGGCCAATATTAGAATATGCAAATTAGAGTGGTGAGATTTATAACAAACGAATATTCATGAAACACTGAACTATAATCTACAAATAAACCTGCTGAGATACTAAAAAAGAAATAAAGACACATTTCTTATTCATCTGCTAGGACAAACTTCTACCAATTTGTACACATTTTTTCCCTGTTGCAGTCACTTTTTATTTGATTAATACAATTGCTTCAATAGTTACATGATGGATATCTAGATCATATGTCGATTTTTCTAAAATGTAAGTCAAACATAAATTTATCCATTCCTTTTTTTTCCAGATACTTTGTTAATCTTGCAGATGAAAATGTTGAAAATGTTATTGCTTTTGATTGTGATGACACTTTTGCTTATTGAAAGCCAGGCGTCTGAACAGGTAGGCTATTATTTTAAAGATATTATGGTTTTAGAAATACTGGAGTTATCATGATATTCTTGCTTATTATACTTACATATTAAGAACTTTATTTTTTGTTCAATTTGTGAAGAATTCAGCATGAAAATTGATATCATAGCATGACTGAGTCATAATACACCATGAAGTAGCCGCCTGGTTGTGTGGTATGCACTTCAAACTGTCAAAATGATGTTTGAACCTTGCTTGGTTCTATTCTCTGCTGTCCTGCAGGTGGTTTAGACTAAAATGTAATCATGTTCATTTCTAATGTCAGAAACTTATCAAACAAAAAAAATTTAGGTTGCATTATAAGATACTATGTTGAGGGCATATGGGGCATGGTGGTTGAGTGATAAAGAGCTTGACTTCCAAATTGAGTAGTCCTGAGTTCAAATCTTGAAGAGTGAGATTTTTTAATTCCTGAATTTTTAGGACAACCCTCAGTCCATATAACTATTACTTTAATTGGGGAAAGTAAAGGTGGTTGGTCATTGTGCTGGCCACATGACACCCTTGTTAACCATCAACCATAGAAACAGATAACCTTTACATCATCTGCCCTATATATTGCAAAGGATGGGATACTTTGCTTTTTTATATCATAATTATGTCACAACATGATATTTAGTCAAAAGAAAACATTTTGGTTTTCTATTATTTAGACTTATCTAAAAATGGGTTATCATTTTTAACAACTAATTTAACTATGTATTTAGCTATATGTATGGATCTGCTTTATCATAATAAGTTATATCTCTTATATTTTCAGTCCTCTTGTAGTTTTAATCATTGCAATTTCAAATTGTTCAACAGCAATAAATCTTTTCCCACAGATAATTACTATTGGTGCATCTCTCAGCTCAGAAAAAATGGAATTTGAGTTCCAACAAGCTGTGAGTCATTTAAATGCCAAGTCCAAACAAAGGCATATCAAGTTTCAATCTTCCACTATTCTTATGGACAGCAACCCCATTCGTTCAGCCTTAGATATTTGTGACAAGCTCCTTACACAGCATGTGTTCACAGTGGTAGCATCACATCCTAATTCAACAGACCATTCACCCATTTCAGTTTCTTATACATGTGGCTATTACAAAATACCAGTACTGGGAATATCAGCCAGGGACTCTGCCTTTTCAGATACAGTAAGCTCATTATGATCTTATAATTTTTGTATCTCTTAAAATTTAATTATTCTATTGCTCCTATCTGCATTATTACTTTTATTTATATTGGCATATTTTTAACATCTGAAACTGCTATTGTATTGCCTTTAATTTATAGAATGTTCACACAATGTTTCTGCGCACTGTTCCTCCATATTCACATCAAGCAGATGTTTGGGTCCAGCTATTAGTGAACCTTTCTTGGTATAAAGTAATATTTGTTTATAGTGCTGATGAAGAAGGGAGAGCTATACTTAGCAGATTTCAAACTTTGGCAGAAGAGGTTAACATCAGAGTAAGTTTTAAAATGATCTTTGTTATAATATAACAAACTGATTTAGATCTGTATTAATAATACAAATTTTAGTCAGAATTACTAAAATATTAAATTTCCGAAAATTAAATTACCTCAAATATTTTGTATGACTTTAATTTGTTGTATGTATGCATTGCTTCAATGCCTATTACCACATAAACATGAGAATCTAATTAATTCAAACCTTTTTCTAAATATGCATTTCCTTTAGATTGAGCCTTCTATAAAATATACTCCTGGAGAAAAAAACTATACATCAGTACTAGAGCCAATACTAAAATGTACTTCAAGAGTTATATTATTATCAGCATCGTAAGTAGGTTTGTTGTTTGTTTTGTATACTCTCTAAGTTTCAGACTTTCCTTCAGAAATGAAGATTATTAGGTCCTAGCCAAAACTTCCTGCAAGACATTAGGATGTGATAATGAACTAATGCAGAAAGAGTTTACAAAAAGTATATAAAAATTAAACAGTTAACCCAAAAAGTAAGCAGACAGCTGCAGAGTGAATACATAAACAATGTAATATCTAAAGATAACAACAAAAACCTATGGTCATACATTAAGTCTAAGAAAATGGAAACAACAGGCATAGCGCCATTAAAAGATGAACATAACATAATACATAATGATAATGAAACTAAAGCAAACATCCTAAACAAATACTTTGCAGCAGCATTCTCAGCCCCAGGAGACAAAGACATATTACTTAATTTGAACCAAGTAGACAACATAGAAGATATAGTAGTACAAGAAAATGGAATTCAAAAACTATTAGCCAACACCAAACCAAATAAAGCGTCTGGACCTGATGGTATTCCAGCTAGATTACTCAAAGAACTAAGCAATGAGCTAGCCCCAGTGTTCAAAATACTCTTTCAGGCTTCACTTAACCAGGGCATAGTACCAAAGGACTGGAAAGAAGCTAATGTCACCCCCCTATTTAAAAAAGGAGAAAAATCTGACCCAGGAAACTACAGACCAGTATCACTTACCAGCATCACATGTAAAATCCTAGAACACATAATATGTAGCAACATCATAAACCAATTAGACAAACATAATGTCCTCACACCATACCAACATGGCTTTAGGAAATATAGATCATGTGAAACACAACTAATAGGACTAATTGATGATTTTTCAAAGGGTTTAGATAATAGTGAACAAATAGATGCTATCTTACTAGATTTTTCTAAGGCTTTTGACAAAGTTCACCACCATAGTTTGCTTAAAAAATGAAAATATTTTGGCATTAATGGTCCACTGCATCAGTGGATTAAAGATTTTCTGATAGGGAGAGAACAAACTGTAATAATAAATGGCTCTAAATCAACACTGATAACAGTAAACTCAGGTGTACCTCAAGAAACAGTCTTGGGTCCACTACTATTTTTAATTTACATAAATGATTTACCAAATTGCATTACTTCAGGAACAAAAGTCAGATTATTTGCAGACGATTGCATAATATATAGAACAATAAAAACAACACAAGACACATATTTTACAAAGAGAATTAGATGAATTACAGAAATGGGAATCAAATTGGAGCATGTCTTTCCACCCAGAAAAATGTCAGTTGTTAAGAGTAACAAAAAAAACTAAAACAAATTAATTCCACTTATCTTATTCATGGCAAACCAGTAACACAGACTAATAAAAACGCAAAATACCGAGGTGTTATAATAAATGAAAAACTGTCATGGAATCCACATATTGATGAAACTACAAAAAAATCAAACAAAGCATTAGGATTTATTAAAAGAAATTTCTATAAATCAAATAAGAACATAAAACTAAAATGTTATTTAACCTTGGTTAGGCCTATAATAGAATATGCATCCTCCGTTTGGGACCCCTCAACTCAGAAAAACATTAAGAAACTGGAACAGACACAAAATAGAGCAGTGAGATTCATAACAAACGAATATTCATATTTGACTAGAGTAACACCTTTAGTAAAATCACTAAATTTAGAAAGCCTTCAGGACAGAAGGCTCAAAAGTAAAGTAGCAATCATACATAAAACACTGAACCATAATCTTCAAATACAAAAACAAAGTTTAATAAAATACTCTGAAAGACACAAAGATAAAGGCACATTCCTCGTCCCATATGCTAGGACAAATTTGTACAAATACTCCTTCTTCCCTAGTGCTATTAGAGCATGGAATGGGTTGCCTGAGCTAGCCAGGAAAACCAGTGACTTGGCAGAATTTAAGTCATTGGTTAATATGCATGACTAAATGCATGACGCGTAGGACGTAATCATCTTCTTTTTTTGAAGTAATGTCTGTATTATATAAGATAAGATAAGAACAGGTTTGAACTTGGGACTGTTGTGATGATTGTTCAAAGTGCATATCACACAACCAGGCAATTGTCCAGTTTTACATGGAGATGACTACAAAGACTTGACTAGTTTGTCTTTTTGAAACTTTGTTCAACCAATCAATTGTCCTGGACCATACACTTTTAAATGGTAAAAAAACATCCATCATTGAAATTAAGTACTCCTTCTTCCCTAGTGCCATTAGAGAATGGAATGGGTTGACTGAATCAGCCAGGAAAACCAACGACTTAGTAGAGTTTAAGTCATGGATTAACATGCATGACTAGATTGACACATGAAATGCGTAGGACATAATTATTTTCTTTTTTGAAGTAACATCTGTAATATATAAGATAAGTGTTAGATTTTATAAGATTAGTGTTAATGTTAGTACTTCCTCTCTTTTTTTTTTTTAGTATGTACCCATATAAACATATAACATTAAACCATTAGGACAGAAGATGCTGAGAAAATATATCATGATGCAGAACTGATGGGCATGACAGGGGAAGACTGGGCGTGGATTGTGTCAGAGCAAGCCTTTGAGGCCTATAATATACCTGTTGGTAGGTCAGAACCATCCATTTTGATACAAAGAAAGACAACATATATCTCATATTTTATGCTCATTAATTATAAATCATAAGTATAATAATTATTTTGTGAAGCAGCTGTTCATTATGTGTACTTGTTATAAAGCAAACATGTTATGTATACATTTATTGATCCAATCCTTAGGTTTCCTTGGGGTTCATCTTGTCAATGGAACCAATGAAGTCAACCACATCAAAGATGCTGTGGAAGTCATAGGGGAGGCATTTATACGCCTGATGAGTAGTGATAACATTTCCAGCCCTCCTACAGGCTGCAATGAATCAGAGTCTTGGAGTAATGGGGATGATGTTTACAAGTAAGCTTCCCATCATCTGTTTAACTTGAAATTTAGATATGAAGAATTATTTTAGAAAGGAATAAGAAAATGTATTTTATAAAAATGCTTTTCATTTTTGTTTCAAAGGGGGATAATTTTTTTTTTCTTTTTTTTTCTTAAACAAAATTAAAAGGCCTAAAATTACTTAAGTCTGTCAGATATCAATCACCTATTAAAATTAAATAGTCATATTTATGATAAATATTATGTCAGTCCTTTAAATATAATAATAAAATTCTTTTTAATTTACTGCTGTATATGTTTTCGTCTTTTGAATTCAATATTTTCCATACTAGGTATATTTTATAGAAAATACAATAAACGTGCATTTATATATATATACATATATATATATGCATATATTATATATTCCTATATTCTTAAAAATTCAACATGAAAAAAATAAGAAAATATTTATGCAGGCCTAATTTAAAATTTACTTTTATTTTGTGACACAGTTTAATCATTTCTCTTGTTATATATATATATATATATATATATATATATATATATATATATATATATATATATATATATATATATATATATATTTGTGAAAATTGTGTTATTTGTTCAGTGCCTTGAAAGCCACCAAAATAGAAGGGGAGACAGGTCAAGTCAGTTTCAATGAGAAAGGTGATAGAGTGAATCCTATGTATGAAATCATGAACATCAATGCCAACAGAAGAGCTATGTCAGTTGGGCTGTTTGGACACAAGGATCAGGTAACCCGAGCACTTTGAGCACTATGTATTTGAAAAAACAAATATATGTGTGTAGAGTCAGATCTAGTTATGTTAGACATTGGTATCATCAGTTTTCAACAGATCTTTGAAAATTAGATCACATCATTATGTTAATATTGCATTACTATACATATGGTATGTACTGTCTGACTGTCAAAATGATGGTCCTGAGTTCAAAACTTTCCAGTTCCATCCCCTGATGATTATCTTTTTTTTTTTAAATTCCTGTTGAAGGCAACTTTTGGAATCTCAGTAAAAAGACATGAGTTGTCCTCGTAATCTGTTTCTGTTGACAAGATCAACCATAATTTTTCAGATAAAATAACCTCTTTTTTTTTAAAAGCAAAATATTTTTTAGCAAGCTTGATTAACATTTTGTATTTTAACTATCTAGGCAATTGGTCTGAGAATGATGGGCAATAATTTAACTTGGCCTGGCAATGTTCATGTCAAACCTAAAGGTGAAAAGATATCACGAAATCTTACGGTAAACCACTTGTCTGAAACAATACTTACATAGATTCTCTTTAAAAAATATAGTTTCTGGTAGCATGCATCTTAAAAAAATGTTTGTAACACAGAATTTGTACCATATTTTCTCTTTGTTACAAAGTTCACTTTGTCTCATTTTTACTTATTAGATAGTAACTTTGGTGGAGAAACCATTTGTGGAAGTCACTCCTTTACCTAAAGATGGTGTTTGTCGACCTGTATATCCAGCAAAACATGCCTTTCCATGCAAAAATGGGACTCAAGGTACTAAATACAACAAAATGTCCAATTTATTTTTCATGAAATTTTTTAATGTTTTTTTTTGTATCTTAGCAGAGCACAAAAAGACAGGAAATAATGAAAATTAAAATATGAAAATTAGTATGTGTGTTAATTTTATAGTAGTTTCTTTAGTATTCAATAATTCAAAACAAAACAGTAATATGCAGATCCCTTATGCTACTTATTTTGTAGTGTTGTTTCAAGTTTAAATTTAAGTTTTATTTTCTTATAGAACCACTGCAGTTGTTAGGCAACAAATAGAAGTTTTATGGTAAAGTTTATTGGCAAAAGGCATTTCCTCTATACATGAAAGCTGAATACTATAATGTTTAGAGGGTAGGTCTCATGATGGTAGTAAATAATAGAGTGCTGAGAAACATTGACTTGAAATGTATCTGATTATTAAATGCATTATTTCTTAGATCTATGCTGTATGGGTTATTGTATGGACATGTTGGCCAAGATATCCAAAGATGTTCAGTTTAATTTTACAATTCATTTGAGTAAAGATGGACTATTTGGATCCTTTGAAAGGGTAACAATATCATCATGCTCATAATCTTAGCATAGTCAATTTTATATAAATATCAAACACCGGTGCTAATTTTTTTGGCAAACTGTTTTTAGCATTATAAACTATCCCAGGATTATTTGAGAAACATAGCCTTTTAATCATAAAACTAAACTTGAAAATCATCCAAATTTTTTATATCTATTTTCAGCTTTTGGTTGTTAAGTTTATAATAGATCCTAATTACTTTATAGCATGTTCACAGAACAATTTTGATTGTTAAGTTTATAATAGACTCAAATTATCGTATAACATTTTCACAGCACAATTCTTCAGATAAAAAATATTGGAATGGTATGATGGGAGAACTAATGAGACAGGAAGCTGACTTGATTGTTGCCCCTTTGACAATCAATCCAGAAAGAGCAAATGATATAGATTTCACAAAGCCTTTCAAATATCAGGGCCTCAATATTCTGGTTAGAAAGGTAGACCTATTTTAAAGTTGTTGTTTTAATTAAAGCTGTTTAAGAAATACTTTAGCCATTTAATGTTATATTAATGCAAAAGTTTTCTTTTTAATAGTGTTAGTTAACAGAAAATGAACTAAATTAAATTTAAAAAAAAGTAAGAAAGCCTTTAAGAATTAGGTATGAATCTTAATTAAATATATGAATTTAAGTTAACATTGCTTTAAATGTCATTTTTATGTTAACTAAATTTTAACATAAAAGTACTAACAATATACTTTATACATTTAGAAGTTAAAAAATACTAACAATAGTAACATATACTTGTAATTTTGCCTTTATTTTAAATAGTAACTTGCTGAACAGCTAAACACTTTAAAACATTCAAGGCATGAAACCTATCAATTACCAAAATTATGTTGAGAGCAGTCTAAAATAAATAGCAGAAAAATTGCAAAACTAAATGAGCACACTATAAACCTGGTATTGTTTTATGAATCCCACAGACACAAAAAGATTCTAGTCTTGCTTCTTTCTTACAACCCTTCCAAGATACTCTTTGGATTCTTGTTGGTCTCTCGGTACATGTTGTTGCGCTTGTGCTTTATCTATTGGATCGATTCTCCCCCTTTGGTCGCTTCAAACTGGCAAAAAGTGATGACACTGAAGAGGATGCTCTTAATTTGTCAAGTGCAATGTGGTTCTCATGGGGTGTGCTCCTCAACAGTGGTATAGGAGAAGGTAAAAAAAAACACAACTTTTTGCCTCTCTAAAATATTTTTATGAAGGCATAGAATATCAGGATTAAGATTTTCCTATGTTTTATAATTTGAAGGGACACCTCGCAGCTTTAGTGCTAGAGTTCTTGGCATGGTGTGGGCAGGCTTTGCAATGATCATTGTAGCTTCATATACTGCCAATCTTGCTGCTTTCCTCGTGCTGGACAGACCTGAAGCCCTTATTTCTGGGATAGATGATCCAAGGGTATGTTATTTGTGTGTTAGTGATATATTATGCCTATTAATGTTAAAAGCCCACCACAAAAAATTTGATTTGGGTCCAACACTGGCAACAGCTGAAATGCATGCTTTAAAGCTTGTTCAATGATGGCAGGAAGTATATTAAAAACAAAAACCCTCATTAGTTAAGAGTAGGCCTACTGCATAAAAGAATGTGGTTTACAGCCAATAATGATTTCTAAGCTAACATTGAGAGTTTTATAAAAAGGATGTAGCAGCCCACAACTCTGGTTGATTGCTATTTTGATTGAAATTGTTTGTAGTTACGAAATCCCAATGAGAAATTCAAGTATGCTACAGTGAAAGGAAGTGCTGTGGAAATGTATTTTAAGAGACAAGTAGAGCTCTCCACTATGTATAGAAACATGGAGAATCAAAAGAAGTATTACACAGCAGAAGCTGCTATTGCAGACATTCGATTAGGGTGAGTTTCATTATAATAATCATATTACTTGTCATTTTATTTAAACCAATTAATAAAATTAAACTTTGGTCATTTTGTTTTAGATTGACTTACAATGATTTTGTGATTGATATTTCCAAAACATTAGACAATAGCTAAGTTTGAGAAGAGTTGTCTACTTTTACCATATTGTATCATAAGAAAAACTATTCCAAACATCTGCTAGTAAGCTTAAAGTCTAAAAATATTCTTCAATGAAGTTGCGGTTTTTCACAATGCATTTTTTAATTTATTGAGCAAGAAATGGGGAAAAAAGGTGGAGGGAGATAAAATTTTGAACAAATTGCTTAAATTAAAGGCCACCTTTATACATATCTTATCAAACTTCATCAACAAACTTCTCAGGACAGCTAAGGCTATAAGGAGTGCATACTGGCACATAACTTCTATTTGTTTTGATAACCGCAAGAGTCACAGGCCCTAAAGATGCTTTCCTAAGTAACTGAGAGTTTGTTACATGCAATTTTGATATGACATGATTTGTTTTTCTTTTACAAATATATTAACTAGTAATCTCCTTCTATTTACAGAGAGCTGCAGGCTTTTATCTGGGATTCCCCTAGACTAGAGTATGAGGCATCTAATGATTGTGATTTAACAACAGCTGGTGATCTATTTGGAAGGTCTGGACTTGGTATAGGTCTACCAAAAAATAGTCCCTGGACTCATGATGTTTCTATGGCTGTTTTGAGG
Organism: Biomphalaria glabrata; assembly: GCF_947242115.1. Classification (NCBI taxonomy): domain Eukaryota; kingdom Metazoa; phylum Mollusca; class Gastropoda; family Planorbidae; genus Biomphalaria; species Biomphalaria glabrata. Next base: position 19,718,043 of record NC_074716.1, read on the forward strand.
ATGCATGAAAGTAGGTTGATTAATTAATGTTTAAAATTAACTCAACACTGATAATTTATAAAAGGCTTACAAGCATACAAAACTTTATTGCTTCTATATCTACTTCTTTTGACTCTAAAAAAAGAACAAAAGTGAATTAGTTGTAAAGTTCTCTTAATTTTTATGTCCATGTGTAGAAACACAAAGGTTGACAATTAAGAGTACTTTTTGGAACATGATTTATTTCTTTAAGTTTGAAAATAATTTGAGATATGTGTTTCAGATTCTATCTAATAAAAGATAAAAGAACATGGTGAATATACATTTCATAATTTTTCATTTGAACAATAATAGATAGTTTACATTTCTTGTTCTGTTGTTGAGGTGGTTTTATGGAACAGTTGGATAACAGCTGGATCTTGGTGGATAGCAAGTCTAATTGTCCTGAAAGTAATTCTGCACCTGCCACATTGGGCTTAACAAATATGGCAGGTAAGTCGATGTCTATGACATTTAAAATAAACAAGAAATATATAGGCCTGATTATATCTGTTCATGATTTAGTTACAAGTTAAACCTAGCACTGTTGTAACTGAATTCCATATTTTTAACATAAGAATAGTGTCAATACTACCATCATTTGTTCAAATAAATATTGATGTCAGCCATTGCTTTAAAATATCTGTAAGTAGGCTAACCTAAGCCAGCTTATTGATTAAAATAACTTATCACATCAAAAGAAAAAATTAAACCTTGATAATGGCAAATATTTTGTTGATATCTTATCTCTGAAATGGCAATGAGGAAAAGAATTGTATTCAGATTTTCTCAACATAAAATTGTCAATTTTTTTACAGGTGTCTTTATGATGGTCGCTGGAGGAATAGTAGCTGGTATCTTATTGATCTTCATAGAAATTGCCTACAAAAGACACAGAGGACTGAAAGAAAAAGAATTAGAGCTGGCTCGCAATGCTGCAGACAGATGGCGAGGAAATATTGAGGTGATTTTTTGTGATTTATGCACACTAAAAACTATTATCTGTTCAGTAAATTTAACAATTTTAAATGGAATCACTTGTTGGTGTTGGTTAAACTTTTCTATGATAATGTTTTTGTTATATGTTCTCATGTGTTTTTTTAAAGTATGAGCAATATATTGCAAACATGAACAGTGCTTAAAAAATATTACATAGCTTGTTGAATTTATAATAGACCAACTCTTTGACATTCTTAGTGTACATTTTCTGACTAAATACATTTTGATATACAAGTTAATTATATTTATTTATTTATAAAAATTATTTTTACAAAATCTCATCTAAAAATATCAAAAATGCTGAGTAAAAAATATTTTTTATTATATTAGCCCTCCAAAAAAGGCTAATTTTGTAGTCCAATTTTTAAATGCTGGTATGTTTTGGCTTGCACTGTTCATCTATTCCATTATCTTACAGTGGGCTTAGCCTAAAATGTATTTAAATATAATGTTTTATGCTTATCTCAAATTGAGCAGAAAAGAAAAAAATTGAGAGAAACGTGGCAGTACCTACATGCCCTCCATGGTTCACAAGATCTCTCTGTCAAGTAGGACTTTATTTGAGGCATTACAGGGACACTTTGAACTCTCACAGCATCTAGCTTAACATGCACACTTTTTTTTCATGACCATTTTGTTTTATTGATATTAATCCAGATTTGCTAGTATTTGACTGAGCTTCAGTGGAATGCAATCGTTTCTTCTAAAATGAAACCATTGTTTGACTTGATTAACAAATCTTTTTTTGCCATGCCATCTCATATTCAAATACTTAATTGAATGATTGGCAGTCAATGGATGCAGTAAATATTACATTATGTTCACAAAACTTTGTATTCAACAGACTTGTAAACTAAGTCTGTAAGAGAACTAACAGTAAAATCCATTTGAATTGAATTTTATTTGAATTTGTGAACCACTTTAGAAGACAATGAATTTCTTCAAAATATAGGGATACTAAATAGAGAAGCACTTTTAAAAACATTGCTTTACGCTTTAAAAAGATGATTCCCATGCTTCAATAAGGTGAAAAGTTTTTATTGTTGAAAATAAATTGTGAATGGTTTTATAACTTAATGCTATTTTTTCCCCAAATTTCTTTTTTTATTCTTGTATGAACAGCACACATTATAAAGCATTTACTCTACATTTGTTTGGCCCATATATTTTAGTTATAAAGTACCTTTATTTGGTTCCTTTAATGGAAAACCTCAATAGGACACTATTTTCTGAACATAAGTCCCCTTCATTACACACAAACACTGTCCAGTGGAACAGTTTAAGAAGATTACCATCTTTCAAAGGCCCACAAACTTACACACAGCTATTTCTTGTATTTGTCAATAATACAACTAGCCCCTAAGAATGGAATACCTTTGCCTGATGGAGTGGAAATGAACATCCTTTTTCTTATTATATTTCGCTCACTCACAGATTTAAAAAATTGGCTTAGATCTTAGAAATTTAAATGAAACAAAAAAAATCTTGAAGAGTTAAAACTAATCATGGTGGGCAAGGTGTATCGAACATCAAAAGTACTTAGTTGTTCCAAGGGCATGGTTTGGAAAAATTGAGTAGAAATCATATTTATAATTATAATTTGGTCTTCTTTAAGATATTAAAGGTGGGAGAATTATTTTAATTTGTCATTCATAAAAGAATGTTTTTTTCCCTTAGATTTTTTCCTAACATAAATTAACTTGTTATTAACATGGCCATCTTCTTTTAACATTCATGTTTTCTAGCTTGTGCATGAGTAGCAAGTTTATAAAGGCATAAGTTTTGACGCTGAGACACCTTGTTGTCCTGCAGTTTGGTTGATAGAGGCTTGCTTAGATGAATGGGATGTGACATTGCTGAATAAACTGATATACCATTCTATTATTTACCCAGTTATAAACAAGATTTGAACATATTTTTTCTTTTAACTACTTCATTTTATAATACATATCTCATTAATGTAAATGAAGTAATTATTATTTATCTTATCATGCCTTTGAAGCAAAAACTGTTTAATAGTTGTAATAAACATGATCTAGATTTTAAAACGCAAAGGATTTTGTAATCACTTTATAATCTACTGAATATTAATTTAAAAATTACAAGCAAAAAAATTACCATTAGTTATTCACAGAATGTTCTTCTAAAATCCATTACTGTGCAGTTGATTGACATTGTTAATTTAGTAAATTTTGATTATGCTTCTATATCACTGAGCTTAGTTATTTTATTTGATTCCTTTTATTCTTTTTTTTTTCCAGAAACGGAGAACTTTAAGACAAACTCTACAGAAGCAGAAAGAAGAACAACTGAAAGCTAATTCTGTTCAAAAACAACCAGTCAAAGCACCATCTCATTCTACTGCAGTTAACTCTGTGGCACCTAAAATGAATAGCAACAATACAGGTACAAAAACCGTGATCCCTCCTCCATATCGACGCCCGTCTCTTTTAGAAGCGACTAGGGAAAGAGACTGTTTGCCTCCCCCACCACCCATGGACTATCCAGCACCAAGCTATGTACCTGCTCGATCAGGGCGTACAGTTACATGGCATAATCCATCCCACAGTACAGATAATTTGGTTTGATACCTTCAGAACTGATATTTTTTAATGTGATAATCTAGCCAGATACAGAATTAAGCTTTCTCTCTTCTTCCAACATTGCATTTTTGTCTCTTCTTGTTAATAGTTAATCATGTTGAATTATTTCTTTTTTAATGTTTAATATAATATGACATTCTGTGTTGTGCATAGACCTATTTTAGCGATATAGCGGTGTTGTAAAATATTATGTGACAAAACAAATTTCAGTATATTCATCTTATAGTATCAGGGTATTTTGAACATGCAGTCTTGAAATATGCCATTTGTCTTAGTTTTCTGTCTAGTTATCTAAATATATGGACTTACATAGAATATAGGCTGTTGCATGTTAATCTGTAAACATACATGATAATAAGAGAATGCTTACAATTTTCTGAATAGATATTTGAAAATGAAAGCATCAATGATTTGGATAAGTCCATTATATTTCCAGTTCTTGTTTAATGTGTGTATTTAGAACAGATCTTAAGGTTTCCTAGTATTACTATCATGAATCTTCTTATGATAATGTTAAATAGCAATAAAGTTAGTTAATGAATTAGATCAATGTTCTGAATTCAATCTATACTGGAGTTATCTGTAAAACCCTTGTATTAGTGATCACCTCAATGTTCAAAGATTTACATATTGTGATAACTACTGAACTTTTTTTTTATGTGGATGTCTATATATGTTATACTCAGCTTTAATAATTGTGCAATATTTTGTAAATTTTATAGTTTTATTTTCAATTATTAATTTTTACAAGTTTTAAAGAATCAACAGTAACTTTTTTTTTCATCAATCTTTTGTATATTTTGTATTTATCTCATTACTTTTTTCTATGTTTCGTGTATGTTTTTGGTAAGAAATATTTAAATTAAAATAATTTATATTTTTATTCTTGATCTGTTAAATAACTTTTATTTGTCTGCTTTATTTTTATATAGCTCAACTAAATTGTGATTGTGTGATTTTATTTTGATTCATTTGATTCTAAAGGTAAATTTACTAGACTTAATTTTCCTTTTGAAAAATTTCTTACAAGACATAGTTAATAAACAAATTGTAATTGAAAGTATTATCCTTCACCATTTCTTTTGAAGTATGGGATGTGTTATACTTCTATCAAATGTAAATTAAGAAGTTTTTTGTTGTTTTTTTTTACTAGTCAAATAAGTAAAAATCTATGATCATGATTTCAAAGTCTTTTTGTTGTATTGGGGTAATTATTTAAAAGCAGATATTCTGGCCAACACTTAGAATACTTCTGTACAAAGTTATTTGGTCAATTCAACTTATGCAAACAAAAAAGGAAAAACAAAGAAATGGAAATCAGAAATGTAGTCAAACTGAGAAATGTTACTGTTGAGTAGCCATATTGATTTTATTCACATTGAGACCTATTTAGACTACATTGAATGGTCATTGATCAAATCAATGACACAACTATATTCTTTCATTTAAAAAAAAAAAAAGGGATTCTCATTGAAATACTGCAATAACAAAACAAATATTAAGGCACTTGTTATACAAGTTTCTTTTGAGCAATTTAATAAAAAAAAAAATTTTAAAAGCTGAACTATAACCAGCTATTCAGCAGAAAACAGTAGTATATATTAGATCAAAAGTATATATTAGTACAATATATAAATACAAAGTCTCTCTATCCAAACAATGATCAAAAGATACAAAAACTTAAAAATGTTTAAATAAAACTAGTGCCACATGTAAATGTAAAAAGATCAGGAAAATAGATTTAATGCATAAATTTGTAAATGTATCCAACATTTTCCAAACAAAAAAAAAAATTTAATGTTTATGATACAAGAAATTACTATTGATTCAAACTATATACATTAAATGCAAATATTCTGAGATTATTAAATAACTGGAAATAAAATCAAGGATAGAATATATATTTTCACATACAATTATGAGCTTCATTAGAAGTTTCTTTGAAGAAAAAAAAAGTCTTTTATGTTATTGATATCATATTTTTTAAAACATATTTGATCATATTATCGAAATCTAAGTTTTATTTTTGAATGGACCTCATTCACCAATCGTAAACAAACAACATTGAGCTACGTGCTTGCCTAACACTTCTATATTTTTTACGACCTAAATTGAATCAACAATGGTCATGTGACAGTTTTTTTTCGTTGTTTTATCAATGAATATCAAGTGACTATGTTTTGGTGAATGGTCTCCCATCCCAAACTGATCCTCCTCCCCTACAAATGTGAATAATTACTAAGCCATAACTTTTATTAATTGTTTGAAATTAAAACTTGTCAAACAGAATTGTTTATAAAAAAAACAATTTAGAGAATAAAGTCATTAGCTTCATATAGGCAATTCATATTTAAAGTATCAACTATCTAATCAAAATGAAATGAATAATCTCAGCTGCTACAATTTTGTTGTAACAATTTTAATATAACCTACAATATTTCATCAAATTTATGTACTAATTCCATAGTTCAGCATAAACAAAATATGTAACAAAAAACATCAACAAATAAGCATATGAAAAATTACTTTCGATAATAAAAATATTGACCTCACCCAAAACAGAATATATTTTATCAATATAGACCTGAATATAATATTTTCTGTCCACTTAGCAAAAAGGCTTTTTTTTTATTTCTTGTTTTTTCCATCTTCATTTTTTAGTTCCTTCTGAAAAATAAATTGTATGAAACTTCTTACTTAATCTAAATCAGATCAAATATTTTAACAAAATGAAAAAAAAAAATGTTTTGGCTTACCAATGTTGGGTAGAGCAAAATGTTTCAGCAAAGGTTGCCAGCACTGATAATAGTCAGAGTCCACCTTTGTAGTGTTAGCCCATTCAGTCACAGCCATACTCAGAGAGGATTCAAACATAAACGCCTGGTGATTAGAAAACAAAATATTGATGATTCAAAACCTAAATATTTTTATATCATACAAACTATTGCAGCAAATGAAATGAAAATATCTCCAAACATGACCCAATGTCTACACTTACCATAGTTCCCTCTGCTATTTTCTGAGGCTCTAATTTAGCATTGGATGCTTTCTCAAAGCAATCAAAGTCAGGCCCATGAGGTGTCATTATGCTATGAAGGCTACCACCACCTGGTTTAAAGCCTTCCTCCTAAAATAATATATTCATTAGAGGTTTCATTTTTTATATCTTCATTTTAAAGGATTTAATTCTAAAACAATTAATTACACAGACAGCTGTACTATGTCATTCTCACCTTAGCTTCATAGTTTCCATAAATTAATCCCATAAATTCACTCATACAGTTCCCTAGTTGTTAGAAAGATAAAAAGAATAAAAAAAAATTGATGAAGACAACTGAGTTATATAATAAATTGAACCACATAAAGTAAGTTCAACAGTGGTGTGTTATAAACATATAAAGGCAAAAGAAAAAACAAAACATGAAATAGAAAGCTAAATGCACAGGGCATTATACATCCAATGCAAATGTATCAGAAGGATAACTTTCTTAAATGAACTAATGTTTTATAATTCATTATAGTTGTAAATTTAGAACAAATTTTGATTGATTTACTTAAAAGCTTTCACAATTTGAAAATGCATGTCCATGTGATTATTTAAAAGTTAAGTAAAGAATGCCAGCACTATATTAATATCTGCAGAGAGCTTAGCTTAAATATTCAGAGAACCTTTTAAAGCATACAATTTTACAAAAAGCTAAAATTATGAAATTTAGTAATTCTGTAAGTTACTCACTGTGATAATATGGAGGCCTGAAAGTATGCTCCTGAACTGACCAACGAGGTGGAAATATCACAAAGTCAGCCACAGCTGTTCCTGGCTTTAGAGAAGGACAGGTCAGCACAGTGAAGATTGAAGGATCCTTTGAATGGAAAAAAGCATATGGGAGTTGTTAAGAAACCAGTAAGAAGCAAGCATACATTAGTTGAGCATTGATTCATTAATACAACCAGAATTGAGTAACTTAGCGGAGCTTGTGATAACTTACAGCATGATCAAATGCAACACAGTTGATAACCATGAATTTACTAAGGTCATATTTGTATGGTGCATAATTGCCATGCCATGCTACAACATCAAAAGGTGAGTGTCCCTAAAGAAAAATGAAACTAAGTTAAAAGACATCCTGTTACACAAATGCATTAACAAAGAGACATGCAACCAAACAAAGCAACAAATCATAACTAGTAAGAAGCTGACTAATTATAGAAAACATTGTCAATAATGCTTTGACTGTAACAAAAAAAGCTTGAAGATTAAACTCTTTAAAAACTAAAGTGTTTGTAATCATTTGACATTACTTTAGAAGTATTTATTTCTTATTATTATCATAGAACTTCAATCATGATTTTAAACACAGATCAATGAAATTCTACCTGAGTTGCTTCAAACAAATGCCCATGATATTTATTGACTACAGTAAACTCCACCTCTTTGTCTTCAAACCAAGCAACTGGTGTTAAAAAATCACGGGGATTTGCAAGGCCATTTGCACCTGAGTATGAATGTAACCAACAAGTTGATTATTATCATCTTTTTAAAACTATGCATTGTCATAAAGTTTTCTTTAGCATTTTAAGTATCAGTAGAATCCTAAAGGGCATTGTAAGTGTCTAGTGCTGAGAACAATTCAGCTGACTTACTTCAAGACCTCTGAAACTGAGCTTACTTTGCAACTCAATAGGTAAATCAAATTGGATTCTTCTGATGGATAGCTGAATGGAACTATATTGAAAGAATTTGTAAGGGGAAAAAAAGCCTCACTGTCCTACCCATCATTCCATTCTCATTGTCACATGATAACACATGCCATTAGTCACCAATAACAACAAAAGTTGTTTTTGCTACACATTTATTTTATCTTATATGATACAGACGTTACTTCAAAAAAGATGAATACATCCTATGCGTCATGCATTTAGTCATGCATATTAACCAATGATCTAAATTCTGCCAAGTCACTGTTTTTTCTGGCTAGCTCAGGCAACCTATTCCATGCTCTAATAGCGCTAGGGAAGAAGGAGCATTTGTACTAATTTGTCCTAGCATATGGAACGAGGAATTTTATTAAATTTTGTTTTTGTATTTGAAGATTATGGTTCAGTGTTTTATGTATAATTGCTACTTTACTTTTAAGTCTTCTATCCTGAAGGCTTTCTAAATTTAGTGATTTTACTAAAGGTTTTACTCTAATCAAATGTGAATATTTGTTTGTTATGAATCTCACTGCTCTATTTTGTGTCTGTTCCAGTTTCTTAATGTTTTCTTGATTTGAGGGGTCCCAAACAGAGGATGCATGTTCTATTTGTCTTGAAATCACTGTAAACTAAAAATAATTTGTAAGGGAACTAATAATAAGCTTAGACATTGACATGATATTCCCAACCACATCAAACACCTAAATTCCTTTCACACACACTTAGAAAACTACACCACGTGAATAATTTGACCATATATCAGACTTCTATAGTAAAAAAAAGTCCCAAATGCTTGATGGTCAGCTTTCTAAATGCATTTTTTATGGGAAGGTGTGCAATGAAAGGCTTTCTCAGAAGGGTCAACACAAGAAATTTGAAAATAATAATATTCATATAAATATACATACATGCAGAGCCCAAAATATCTCAGGATGATTAAAGAAAATGGCAAGAAAGACAAAGACATACATTAAATGATAAGTCCCATATGTTAATGGAGAATATGAAAACTCACACAACATTATGATGTTAAGTGACTTAACAATAATTACATAAATTACAGAACAAACTTAAATTCAATTTCTAATGGACAAAAATAAATATTTTTCTTTATAAAAAATATGTTTGAACATAAAGATGCAAGCAAATAACAAAGATATGTATCATTCTTTTTAAAGACATAATAAAATGAACATATATAATGTGTTAAAACGATTTAGCAGCAAAATGTGCAGAGCCAAAATGACAACTGCATCAAAATGACTGCAACATAAATGTCCTTTACATGAAAGGTGCTTATATTCCTCAGCCTGTGATGATTCTTACATCCGTGATAGCATCACTTTGACAAAAATCTGTCTAACTATACTCCAGAGATAGTCACTGATATTTTCTTTTTCTATTGTCATATTTTTTAATGAATTTTTCACTTTATATGCATTGTAAAGCACTGGTACATAATCAGGGCTAGAGAGACTAGAAGTCAAAGGATTGAATTTATTAAAATAAGCCTCATTTGTTAGTCATGCACTGCATACAAATCTTTCAGAATCTTGCGTTTAAACAAAATTAACATGCTACTATAAAATAAATCAAATGTTGTTTACAAGAAAAATATACAATAATTAAGACTACAAAAAAATTTTTGGCTAAAATTAAAAAGGATTTCAAAATATTTGTACCTACCAATTGGTCCAAGATTTGGCAACTGAAAGTGATCAGAAAATACTTCTAAGATGTAGCCACGAGTATTTTCTTCAACATTAACACTAAATCTAATTCCACGCTTGAAATAGGCAAAATAAAAAAGACAACCAGTTAAAAATGTGTATTAAAACATAATTCACAGTGTTTATAAATGTTATAAGAGTTTCAGTCTTAGAGACTCAGAAATGTTTGGAAAAAATATAGATTTACCTGAATGACACAGATTTCATTGGGTGCAACATTCATTCTTCCCATTTCAGTTCTAATAAATAATGCTCCATGTTGGGGAACTGCAAAAAAATAAACAAGAGAATGTTGCACTCTTACATGAGATATTTGTAACATCAACTTATTGAACAGTTTAGAGATCTGTTATTAAAACAAAAACTATAGCTACTTACCAATTAAAAAATCTCCATCAGAGTTGTAAAAGCACCTAATTTGATACAGAATAGTTTTGATTTAGTCTTAACAATTTGACTTAGAATAAAAATCAAATTATGTCTACAATTAAAAAAGCAACAACTGAAGCACAGATTAAAGAACAATAAAACATAACAACTATGAATCTGTTAGAAAGGCAAAATATATTTGTTTGGAAATGATACTATAAGCACTATTATTACACCATTTGATATCTATATATATTGTAACTGTAAACTCATTAAAAAATTCCAAAAAAAAAAAAAAAAAACATGATATAAGTGCAAATTAAAAGGACTCTTAGAGTAAAGTATTGCTTTAGAACCTAAAAGGAAAATGTAGTTTGATTTGATTATAACATACATTTCACACATAAGAACAATCAAAACAAATCACACACAAATGACATGAATAAAGAGGGATTCTATGGCACAAGTAACAAAAAATATTGACGCAGTCACACACAGTGAGGAACAAATAAGTTCTCTCATCAAGAGAAAAAAGTTGGCTATTTCAAGTTTAGTTGGCTATTTCAAGTTAAGTTGGCTATTTCAAGTTTAGTTGGCTATTTCAAGTTAAGTTGGCTATTTCAAGTTTAGTTGACTATTTCAAGTTTATTTCCTTTGACAGTTGTAGCTTAGTTGGCTATTTCAAGTTTATTTGGCTACTTCAAGTATATTTCATTTGATGGTTGTAGCTTAGTTGATGCAAGCAGGAGGAGCACAATAATAAACCTAGAATCAACAGCATGGCGTCTTCAGTTCTTCTAGTTTCTAACCACTGAAGATCTTTCCAGATAATTATTCATTTTAACTGCATTCTTAATTTAAACAACAACAAATGTCCTTATAAAAATCATTAAATAAAAACTAACTTATTCCCCATTGGTTTATTGCAGGTGAAGATGTGAACAGCTATGCCATGTCTAGATTTAGGGTCACCTGCACCACAAATAGTAGCGATTCCCTGAAAAAAATACACCAATCTTTTCATTTAGTAGAAAAAAAAATTATAACAATAAAATATGTCCAAGTTTTTATTTTGCAAGTATTTGAGTTTGTTGAAAAAATAAAGTAAAAAAAAAAATATTTAGAAGCTGATAGTCTAAAACGTTTTTGTTCCAAAAGGAGCTCTATAAAAAAAATTGCTATGAATGGTGGAATAGCTTTGAATCCTCAGTGCCCACTTGGTCTTAGCTGGTGACATGCATATGGATTTTGGTAACTAGTGGCAACAATAGCAATAAAAATGAATTATACGATAGAATGCAGAAAACATGACTATTTCTACTGACTAGAATACATTCTTCACACAATAAATAGTAATAATTCACCAAACTCAGATATTTGAATACTTTTAGGACACAAAATTGACTAAACTGTGACCTATTTGTACATCAAAGTCTCCCTAAATAGGATTCTGGCACACAGGCTTACAAAGATTTAAAAGGACATAGAATTGTCCAAAGAGAATTAAGTTTCTACTCTACTATAAAAGCAGTGCACTAGATGTGTTTTTGTTTTTTTAATATGTATTGAACTGCACTGATATTTAGTGTTGATGGTACAAACTGATTGATAACTGTGGGTAGTGCATGACTCAGCCTTGAAAAAAAAAAGGAAATTACTACTATTTTTTGGAGAAAAGATGTGAAATTATCTATTTAGATTTCTTTGATCCCCAGTTATACATATTTATGGTAAAATTCTGTTATTATCTAACAAAGTAAAAACTTTTAGTATACTTTTAAAATCATATTCTATTGTGTTGAAATATAGATCTATGTAATATCTGTTTTTCATCAATTTTTTTTAACATGCATCAAATTATACAATGTCATTATTTCAATTCAAACAATCACTCAAGCACTTTTCATATTGCTTTGCAGTCAAGATAAGACCCAGAAATATATTAATTTAGTCATCATTACTTATTGGTGGTACTAAGATTTAATTAGTAATAAAAAAAATTGAATTACAATTATCAACTAACTGTTTATATCACTCAATGGCAAAGAAAGTTAGAATTTCAATATTAAATTTATTCAAAGGTAAAGCGAAATGCACTAAACAGTTAAATATACCTCAGAAAAATCTTGCTGAGATTTCGGAAAATCAAAAGGCTGCCACCGCAACTGTAAAATTGTTTAAAAGATTTTATTAGATAAAAAAAAAGTTACTTATTCAATTGTAGACCTAATAACATGAAAATTAAAAGTTGAAACTACAAATTAGTTATTGCAGCATGACATGACCTGAAAAGTCCTGATATACCAAATAATTATTGGAGAGAAATTTTGTATATGAAAGAATATAAACAAAATTTCATGAATATTTATAACATTATAGAGTAAGAATTACTTTGTTAAACAAATACTAAAACATTCTGTCATTAGCAGATTACAAAGAAATAGAACAATATGATAAGGTAAAGAACTGATAAATGTTTGGTTTAATGTTCAATTACCTGGTTGGGATTAGGATCCACAGCATCCCAGTTATGAGTAACTAATCCAGAACTGATTTTCTTAAAGGGCTTATGAATGACTGATGGACGAATTCGATAAAGCCACCTGATGAAGAATGTAAGACTTTTTATTTTTTTTTTGCTCTAATGAGATATACCTCATTCAGATATTAAATGCTTTAAAAATTTCTTTACAAATATACTATGTAGGTAGCTGATACTGAGAACTCTTTATAATTGTAGCTTTTTTTTTTTTTACAAATATATTATGTATTTTGATGGTACTAGGAACTCTTTATAATTGTAACATTATCATTCATAATGCTTTTTACAAAGCTTATATGAACTCTGTCTGTATGGTAAAATGTTTGTACACATTATTTCTCCCACACCCAATCTCAGATAAAGCTGAAATTTTGCACAGTTATTTCTTTTACCTTACAACACAATAATCAATAAAAAATTAACCAATTAGTTTTAATTAACTATTGGTAATAAATTATTTTGTTTGGTATCTTGAAGAATGGAAAGAATTAGTTCCCTTGAGCCCTGAGGGAACATATCTTTTGTGCAGCTAAGAAAACTATCATGTAAACATTCACCAAGATACCCACATCTTCCCGCCTCCTTTCACAACTGGTCCAGACAAGTGATAGGATCTTAGCGCATTGAAAAATCTAAACAAAAATCATTTGGTAAAATATTTCTATTCTTGGTCAATCAATAATATAATTACATTTAATACATGACTGATCCAAGCTTTGTTTTATAAAAAAAAAGTATTTTTAATGTTTTTCTTGTTTAAAAATATAGTCATAGGTAACTAAAATAAAAGTAATGTAGATATGTCATACTAACGTTCGTTCATTCTCATTACGAGGAGCAGTGAATGCTGAACCTGACAACTGCTCTGCATACAGACCATAAGCACACTTCTGAGGATTATTCTTTAAAAAAAAAATCATGTTACAGATAAAAAAAAAATACAATAGAAGCAATATATACAATTTTTAAATACTTGTACAAGGCAGTTTTATGTTAATCTTTTTTTTTTACCTGACCCACTGGAAGAGCTCCTGGACATCTGCTATCTTCACTAGCAAATTCATTGCCAAAGCCTGACATATACTGTTATATAAAACGGTGATAAATTTTAATATGAATTTTATAAGGATATGAATTATATAAGGATCTAAATTTTATAATGGCTTTTAAAAAAATATTAACATTGAATGACTCCTTAAAGCAATAAACATTGAATCTTTAAGTTGGTGAAAGCAAATCTAAATTACAATGTTTAAGTTAATAATGTTGTAACCATAGACATATAAATATGTCTATGGTTGTAAAGCTCTCCTGGACCAATGCATATATGGTGTGTACAATTGCTTACGAGACAAGGACATGACTGTATATAAAATACAGACTTTACTTATGGAAGCTGTATTTAATGAAGGTGGATAGTCAAATTTGTCTCAGCGTCTAATCTGATATAAAACCTGTGTCATTGTTTTCTCTTTGTTGTTGAGTTGCTTGCCATAGATTTACAACATTCATTTCAAAACATTACTTTATGTAGGGTTATGATGATTATTTTTTTTGGTTTAGTAATTCACAGAAATATTTTAGAGATGCAAGTTTATATATTTTAGTAGTGAAATAAATGCAAAAGGGTATATGATACTCTTTGAGAATAGTTTTTATTACTTAGCTAGAAAATGGCTTGTATGAGAGCAGTTCATGCAAGTGTGAACACCCTTTGGAATATCAATGTGAAACATATACAGGCCTATTAAAAAAGAAGTCTACAAGACTATACAAATCTATAAAGATGGAAAATATTCATTTCAATTATAATTTTCTTTTGTTAACTAACTCAAGACATGATAAAAATGATTTGAAAATCCAAACATGAAAATTACATTGCTGATAATTTGTAAAATTATCTAAAGAATTATCAATGGATGCAGTACATGTATAGAAAAACATTGTATGGCCATACTCCATAGTATATAATGGTAGTGTCAATAATAGCAACAACACTGGCAGGAGGGTAAATCGCTAGGTGGGGAAGGTAGTCACCTCATATATTTTATTTAATCTTCTTTATATCCAGCAAGGGAAATTCAGCACACATTGACAATGTAAATCTAAATCAAGATCACTATTTCTTTTTTATGAGAATGTTTAGAACTGAGTAATTAGAAATAACTACGTAATTTGACCTTAACCTAGAAACAAAAAGGTGTGTGTGCCATTGCAACCAATCTAAACCAGTAAAAAGTGACACGCCTTCAAAACGTAATTTAAGGTCAAGGATCTTAAATTGGGGCCAAAGTTCACATACAGCAAACAATCAATTCTAGACTTACTTAACTTTCATTAAGCTAAATTAATATTATTTCATTAAAATACAAGTCATGAAATATAAATTTAGAAGAAATTTAATTGAATAAAAAATTTATGTTTACTGAAGTTTTATTTTTCATAATGTAAAATACACTAATGATGATAAAAGAAAATAATATAAATAATAATATAAAAAAAACTGGCGTAAAATTTATTTAGATCTAAATCTATATTATAGTTTATAATATAAAAAACAACAACTTTATAATCTAGATCTAATCGTGATAAAGACGTGGCAACGACAATTTTAAATAAGCATATCATATCTAGCATTAAATAAAGTAGTCTATCTGACCTAACATTTTATAACTACACAAGTATACTACCTGAAGTTCAGAAGCCATATTTAAGGTAGATCTCGATCTAATTCAGTAATTGGTTGAAATACTGAGTCTGTGGTGTTGGTAGCAAAAACAACTGAAGTGTCAAGCAAATGCGAACCAAGATTAAAAAACAAAAACAACCCAGAAACGTCCACAGAAGAAACTTGACAATTATTCTGACATGTTTTACTGCTGACTACCTAGGACTAAGAGGTTAAGTTACATAAGAAAGAACACGTTCTGTTATCTCCCTTTTGTCCGAGTTACTACATCGGAATATCTCAGTAAATATATTTTAAAAAATTAATTAAAAAATTTAAAAAATAGAGGGGGGGGGTGAGGGGGATATATTATATTTAATAAAGTTGCAATATCAATAGGCCTATGCAATGCACATTGGACATTTTAAAAAGAAATTAACTAGAGATCAATTAACAGAATACACAACTGAAATTTGCTTCTCTAATATTTAGGCTACAATTAAGTTTCTGAACAAAAAAAGTAATGTTATTTCACATTGATTTGTATTTACAGATCCCCTATATAGGCCTATATAAAATATAGCACGGACTAAAGGCTGAAATTTATTAGAATAATTTTAAATACGTTTCTAATTATTAATATTATTTATCAGGGCTGTAATTACAGCAAATCATTCAGTATAGAAGACTCAAAAGTAATGTAGAATTATACATAAAACACTGAACCATAATCTTCAAATACAAAAGCAAAATTTAATAAAATACTCAGAAAGACACAAAGATACAGGTAGGCCTACATATTCATCGTTCCAAATGCTAGGACACATTTGTACAAGTGCTCCTTCTTCCCTAGTGCTATTAAAGCATGGAATGGGTTGCCTGAGCTAGCTAGGAAAACCAGTGACTTGGCAGAATTTAAGTCATTGGTTAATATGCATGACTGAATGCATGACTCGTAGGACGTAATCATCTTCTTTTTTGAAGTAACGTCTGTATTATATAAGATAAGATAAATCTTCCTTTTTAAAAATAATTATAACTTTAAGTGTATATTGTATGGTAGAAAAAAAGATGAATTGAAACAGTACATAATAAAACAATCTAATACATATGAGTAAGATATTAGTCCATTTCTTCAATTAGTCTTTAAAGTGTCCTCACTTCACCAGCTGATCTTCAGTGTCCATACATCTGATGGTTGCGGTTCTGCATTCGAATTGGATTCTTTAGCTGTTTCTCTTGGAGGTAGGCCTACTATCAGATCTGGGTCTGATAATGGCACTATTTAAGGGATCCAAGTCATCTAAACCAGTTGTTAAGTTATCATCGGTTGAAAAAGTACGTATATCTTCTTGACGTGAGCTTATTTTCAGCAAATCATTCTGATTGTTTCTGTACACAGCTTCACCATTAGTTAGCACCTCATATGACCTAGGAGGAACAGCTTCACCATTAGTTAGCACCTCATATGACCTAGGAGTAACCTATCTTCTCACTACAGCAAAGCCACAGCAAGACCCTGTTGATTAGCATGATCCCAGCTAGACCACCGTTGATTAGTATGATCCCAGTTAGACCACTGTTGATTAGCCTGATCCCACATTTTTATAGAATTTTTTTTCAGTTCATCTTGCACATTCATTCATCTATTGTAATACATCGCTGATTTTGTCTGTTTTACAAATGCATGTTCATTTGAACAAGGGACACCACTTAACAGATCGTTTTTCATTGGCAGATTAGTACGTAGTCTTTTGTCCATCCTTATCTGAGCTGGGCTCAAGCCATTTTCTACTGGCCTAGATCGACACATGAATAGACTCATTGCCACATCTTCTCCTCTCATTTCAGTGTTTTTAATTATGTTTTTCACAACCTTTACTCCACTCTCCGCTAGATCATTGGATTTGGAATAGTGAGGGCCAGAGGTAATACGCTTGAAACCCCATTTAGTTGCAAAGTCTTTGGATATTAAACTACAAAAAAATGTGAGCTCTTATCACTAATACATTCCACTGGAGCTCCATTACATCCAAAAATAACTTTGAATGTTTTGGTAACTGTTCTAGATGTTGTTTTATGCACTGGCACCACCAGATGAAAATTAGACAAGTAGTCCACCATCACCAACTAAGCTTTTCCTCTATGTCCACAAATATCCAACCTCACTTTGTATACTATGGAGAAGAAGAAGGTGGACAAGGATTCAATGGTTATCTTGGTCTTCTTGCCTTGTCAACTTGACAAATGCCTCAGTTGTTGACCATACTTAAAATATCGGAATTCATTCTCGGTCAGAACAATGACTCATGGGCTCTAGGTTTATACTTTTTAATGCCCAAATGCCCTTGACCTTAGTCAACACACTGGGCATTTATGTTCTCTGGAATCAGCACCCTACAACCTTTAAAAACATTCCATTCACAATTGTCAACTCATTTCGCACACTTCAAAAAATCAAATAAATTCCTAGGGCATTCAGCTTTTTATTAGGCCAATTGGGGCTTTTCTGATCCCCCCCCCCAAAAAAAAAAATACGTCGTCGACTCCTTCCTTATCCAGTTAGGTGTCTGCAAGTCAGGTTCCAAGCATTTTACTGCATTGTTAACTTCCGAACTTCATTATCCATTGGTCCATACCGGTACTACACTATAAGAAAAGTGCAAGAATGTTAATGGACTAGTATGAACATTCTACTTAGGAGATGAAACGACTATCTTTTTTACTTGAGTAATAGACAAATATCTGTGGCATTTTACGTCTCGAGAGACGATCTTTTCCCTTTGCAACTTCTTGTGTGACTAAAGAGGCCAATCCTTGATACACAGCTGCGATCGCAGGTTGGGCATATATAATCACCAGACGCCGTTCTTTCTGCTTCTGTTGTCTATGGCATCTGCAATCTGTGACCCTTCCTTTATGCTCTCTCTCCATGTGGATCTGTCCAGTGCCACCTCTTCCCAGTTGCCAGTGTCGATTTTGAAGAGCTTCATGTCGCGTTTGCATACATCCGTATAACGTAAAAGTGGGCGACCAGCGGCTCTCCTGCCTTCTATTAGATCGCCATACAGGATGTCCTGTGGAAGTCGACCTGCTGGCATTCTACGAACGTGGCCAAGCCAGCCAAGGCGTCTGCTGCTGATAACAGAGCGGATGTCCTGGCACCCTGCTCTTTGCAGCACTTCCTCATTGGTTATCTTATCTTGCCACCTTATTTTAAAGATCCGCCTTAGGCATCGGAGGTGGAAGACATTCAGCTTTTTTTCCTGCCATGAGTAGGTTGACCATGTTTCACTTCCGTACAGCAAGGTGCTCAACACACAGGTCCGGTAGACTAGGGCTTTAGTACTGCTAGTCAGCAATATGTTGTCCCAGACTCTTTTCTGCAACCGTGACATGGTGGCCATTGCCTTGGCTATCCTGTTGTTTATGTCTTTATCCAGTAGAGTGTTGTTGGATATGATGGAGCCAAGGTAACAATGCTTACTTGAGGTGCAGTGTTTGTGTTTTGGACAAGTATCTTAGTCTTGCTTTGACTGATGTTTAAGCCGAACTTCTGGCAAGCAGCAGATAGTTTGTCAACCAGGGACTGTAGCTGAATATCAGAATGAGCCACAATAGCTGCATCATTAGCATACAGGAGTTCCCTGATGAGTAGCTTCCTAACCTTGGTTTTTGCCCGCAGCCTTGATACATTTGTGGTGGGTTTGGCACAGAACAAACTAAATGACATGACGAAAGGAACTCGTAGGACGATTCCAAACTGTTTATTATACGTTAAAGACCTGCCAAAGGCAAACATAAAACATAATTACAAATGAACATAAACTAAACATAATTAATAGGCCTAAATACTAGATCTAACGAAAAACAAAAAGAAAATCTTATGGTGTGAACCAATCATCTCTTTTACAAACACAAGAGAGATATGGAACACCAAAAACATTATAAAAATTAATGACAAAGTAATTCTCTAACAAGATGGACATTTAACATTCTATATAAACTACTAATTAAAATTACAATCTAATATAAATAAATAAAATGTAATTACCTGCAGCCCTC
The DNA here is from genome assembly GCF_947242115.1 of Biomphalaria glabrata. Classification (NCBI taxonomy): domain Eukaryota; kingdom Metazoa; phylum Mollusca; class Gastropoda; family Planorbidae; genus Biomphalaria; species Biomphalaria glabrata. Next base: position 19,737,735 of record NC_074716.1, read on the forward strand.
CATAAAAATGTTTTACATGTTTCGGATGTTCCTTCAGAGTTGAAGATAGTTTACTTCCTAGTCCAAACGTCCCGCAGGACGACGGGGGATGGGAGCGGGCAGGATTTGAACCCTCGACCATCGATAAATCCGAACACATGGTGTAGAACCAGGCACAAACACTGTGAGTGGAGATGACGTAGGTCCAGTAACGAACGGACACTACAGCGACAAGAGATGCCGGTCGAATGGACAGTGCCCACGTTGGTCTGCCTTGTTATGCGCGGACACAAGGTGCCATCTAGGGGGAAGGGTCACGTGGATATCGGGGTGGCCGGTGTTTTCTGAAAAGGTAACACTCCACTACACATTAAATAGTTTTCCAGAGGATCTTGTATGGAGAAACACACCTTTGTTTATGTCGTTGTACGCATAATGCAGTATAAAGGAGAATAATATGCCAACAGCGGCAGAGGAGAATATAGAGTTCAGGGAGCAGGAGTGGTTCGTTGACTTTCACTACTTCCACTGGGATACCATCACTCCCAGGAGATTTTCTATTTTTTATGCAGTTAATTGCTTTTTTGAGGTCACTAAGGCTCGGAAGCTCATCTAGACATTCCAGTACTGGAAGATCTGGTAGAGAAGCCAGGGCGACATCGTCTACTGTATTTTGTGTGGCATAGACTTCGAGGTAGTGTTCTGTCCATCGTTCTAGCTGCTTGGTTTGATCTGTAATTTTTTCTCCTGATTTGGATAGAAGGGGGGGCAGGCTTAGACAATGTTGGACCCAGGGCCGCTTTAATGCCATCAAATAGAGCTTTGCTATTTCCTGAGTGGAGACTGTCTTGGATTCTGTTGCATGTATCCCTCCAAAAGTTGTTAGCACATTTTCTAGCCATTTGTTTCGCCTCTTTATTAGCACTTTTGAAGGCCTCCAAAGATTTTGGACTAGGCTTTGTCTTGTGAGCGAGGTGTGCAGATCGCTTTTTCTCGATGCAAGGTTCCATATGTGCTAGATTCGCCTCAAACCAGTCTACATTTTTGTGTCTTTGAGGCCCAAAGGCGGTGATTGCCGAACTGTAGATTACATCTCTTAATTTCTCCCATCTGATAGAGATGTCTTCTTCATCACTAAACGAGGGGATTGAACTGTTCAGGAGCTCGCCAAAGAGTGCACATTTCTCTGGGTCACCTACATGGTTGACGTTAATTCGCCTAGTTCTGGGTTGAGTGGAAGTATAAGCCTTCTTGAGAAGTAGTTTGATTTTGCTTAGCACTAGTGAATGGTCTGAGTTGCAGTCCGCACTATGGTATGAACGGGTGTGGATGACACTTTTCAGATCCATCCTTCGGGTGATGCAGAGGTCAGGCTGAGCGTGAGTGCTGCCAAGAGACTTTATGGTGTTCCTTGCCACAGAAGAATGTATTTGTTACACACAGTTCATGAGAGCTACAGAACTCGAGTAGCCTTTGGCCATTGCCATTGATTTTGCCAACACCATGAGGTCCCAAGCATTTGGGCCATGCATCATTTCCATCACCAACACGGGCATTAAAGTCTCCATTTATATAGAGGTGCTCGGATTTTGGAATACTTTTAATTACGTCCTCTAGAGCTTGAAAGAATCTGTCTTTGTCCTCTTCCGGTGCAGCAAGGGTTGGTGAGTAAGCACATATTATATTAACTTTGCCTTGCGGTGATGCAAATTTCATGTGTGCTACTCTTTCATTGCCAATGGGAAACATCGCAATGCAGGGGACGAGACTGTTTCTTATTGCGAAACCGACGCCATGTATTCTAGGGCTTTGTTCTGGTTTTCCTTGCCAGTAGAATGTATAGTTGCTTTCTTTAAGAGATCCACTGTCTGCCAGTCTGGTTTCTTGCAGGCAGGCCACATCAATGTTTAGTCTGCTGAGTTTTCTGTCGATGATAGCTGTTTGACGCATGTCGGTGACGAGTTCAGGGTCAGTATTGAAGCCAGGACACATTGTCCGTATGTTCCAGCTTGCTAAACGCATTAATGTTGAGGGTTTTCTTATCACCGGTAACTACCACTCTCCGTGTTTTTTCAAAGACATTACTGTCAGAGATGGAGTGACCTCTCCATTGCTGGGGGAAAGCCTGGGCGGTAAATTTGCGAGTGCTGGGCTGCCTACACGTCAGCACACGCCTCTCTTCCATACTGACCGGGCCCAAAGGGATGGCGAGCCATCACAATTTGGGGACAGGTGGCTGCAGGAGTTTGCCAGAGAGCAGTAGTCTTACTACTGTCCCCCCGCCTACGGGGCTCGAGGACCGGATTTTCTGTTAGGGTTTACTCCCTTAGCCTTAGACCTTACAGGGACACACACAAGGCAGTGCTGCTATTGACCTATAGCTAGGGGTATGGTTTTTGGGCAACAGGGCGTGTCCGCACGCCGACGGGCCATGCCTGCCTCACACCTTGGGGCCAAACCTCCTCCGAGACCCTTGCAGTTTAGCCTGAGGCTTCGCAGCCTCAGTTTCCATCTGCCACCACGAGGAGGTACTGCATAGTACTGTCAATAGACAAATATGGATTACAACTATTTTCTACAATGCGAATACAACATTATTTTTTGTGCTTGAAAAAAAAATTGCGCCCCCTTTGTTGGCGCCCTATGACCGGGGGGGGGCACGGTTTAAGAAACCCTGCTGGGTGTCACCCGGTGCGGCCCGCACAACCCTAGTGATGCTACTGCTTATTATGTGTAGTGGGGAGGACATAATATACAGGTCGGCTCAACTTGACCAGGCACCGGTCAGCAAAGGGTCAAGTTGACCTCTGCCCCGGTAGCTGAATTCCTTTTCCTGCTGGTGTCCTCGATTGAAACTTGCTGCTACGCACCTACTCCAATACCACCTTGTCTGATCCTGCTGTGTTTGTCCTAAGTTCATTGTTTTGACCAAGGCTGCAGGTAAACACATTTTTACTGTTTCTTGTACATCACATATTCTTGTTTATTTTTTATATATATCATATTGCTACCCAGGTTTTGTCCTCATTGTCGGACTACCTTTGTTCTATTTAATTGTCATAGTTTTTGTAAGAAAAGGTAAGAGCGAAGCTCTTCAATGTATGTTAGTTTTCTATAGAACTATTTGATTTATTTTTTATTAATTACTTTGTCATTTATTTTATTAATGTTTGGTGGTGTTCCATATCTCTCTTATGTTCATAAAAGAGATGATTGGTTCACACTATAAGATTTTCTTTTTTGTTTTTGCTTGATCTAGTATTTATACCTGATGTTGTGTTTACATTTTTTTTTACAAATTGGTCTGTTCATTTAGACCATATAATTATGTTTATTTTATGCTCGTTAGTAATCATGTTGTATGTTTGCCTTGGCAGGTTTTTTGTGTACATTAAACTTATAATAAGCCTCCTGACTTGCTTCGTCATTTTGGTTGTTATAATTCTGTGTCGAACCCACCACAGAATCTTTTGGTGTCAGAAGTGGGATCCGAAGAAAGAGTCTACCAGACCTCCCTTTCAGACGATAAGTGGAGCCTTCGGAACCTTGCAATCAAGTCAGAAGCTGAACAAGTACTTTTTTTATTATATTGTACCATTTGAGATATTCCGGTTGTTTTTTTTTTTTCTTTCAGGGTAGTTTAGGTAGTTATTATTTAAAGTATATAATTGTATTAAGTTAGAGTATAATTGTATTAAACAAAAACCTGCAGCCAATGGAGAACAGGACAAAACACAATGCAGTGGATTGGGGTGAGGTCGGTCCTTTGGGCAGCGAAGGAGAGCCAGAAGGAGGAGCAGGAGTGGACCAAACTGAAGTCGCTGCCCTCCGGGCTCAGTTAGAGGCCCTGAAACTGGCCTGCCAACGGCCTCTCATAATCTCGGAACAGACAAAGCGGGTGCGCCAGTTCAGTGGTAGGGGCACTGCAGATGAGCCAACGGCTGAGGACTTTGCAAGGGAAATAAGAGAGGCATGGGAGCTCAGGCCTTATTCTGCACAGGAAAAGGTGGCAGTCATTATGAGCAATGTCAGCGGCCCCGCCAGGAAGGAGCTCGATTTGCAGGCCTCAAAGACAAAGAGTGACCCAGAAGCCTTGTTGGAAACCCTCCTTGAGGCGTTTGCCCAGACTATGCCAGTGCGAGAAGCTGAGGTGGTCTTCCTGAGATCACGTCAACAGATAGCAGAGTCCCTTCGAGACTTCTCACACCGGCTCTTCTGCGAACATTCGGTGGCGGTAAGCCAACAAAGGCGGGAGAGAGTTGAGTGCTTCAGCGAGGCAAGGCTGAGGGATCAATTCGTCCACGGGCTGAACGACTCTGCACTACGTAGGGAACTGCTGAGACTGGTGGAGGAGGAACCAGCAATAACATTCATTGCAGTTAGAAACCAGGCCCTCAAATGGGAAAGCCAGGACCGAGGAAACTCCCAACTACAAAACCAGTGGTGTGAACTGGTAAGTTCCCAATTGAACAGGTTTGGGGAGTTATTGGAGGCTTTACAGCACACTCCACAAGCAAATGGGCAGAGCAGCCCATACCCCGACCAGCCTCTCCCCCAAACACGGACAAGTCACCAAGTTCAGTGGGCAGTTAACCGCCCCACAGCACCTGCAGGACTGATTTGGGCGCAAACAAGTAGGGGATTCTTCCCATATGCTGAGGATGGAGCACCAGTCTGCATCAACTGCTGGAAGTCTGGACATGTGGCGAATCAATGTCTGGAATTATCACAACCTGAAACTCTGATTCACTCAAGTGCTATTGGTTGTTCTGTCAATGGTCTATTGCCCCCTGTTTCAGAAAATCCACCCACAATACCTAAAAGGCAGAAGTTAGGAAAATGGTGTAATTTTCACAACAGCCGCTCACACAATTTGTATGAATGCAGATCACAGCCAATCCACACAATTGCTGCCCTTTTTCCTGGATACACAAACAACCCATCTTCATCTGGACGTAATCCGCAAGTTGAAGAGGAAGTGCTAATCAATGGACGTAGGGCTAAATGTCTATTAGACTCTGGCTGTTCTTTTGATGCTATTGTCAGTAGATCTTTTGTAAGACCTGAAGACATTATGGATGTATCAGTGACCCTTCAATCTCTTGACTTAGACATCCCACCCAAAACAGTACCTCTTGCTAAAGTGCATGTCAAGTCCCGATTTGTCCATAGTACTATTACAGCTGCTGTTTTAGAATCCTCATTGTATGACATTGTACTTGGATCAAGATTTATAAAGCTGGAAATTCCCCAAAACTCCAATATTAAGTTGCCTTCAGTGCATCTAACCGCATCCTCTCAACAAGGAGTAAGAGACACCCAAGACGTTTTTAAATCCAAGCACACTATAAGAGATATGACGCCATCACACCTGCCTATTAATGTTAGCTCTCAATGTAGAGAGGCCCTGCAGGTTGCGAGAGAAACAGTCAAGTCTCACCCCTCCGAATTAGTTAGCAGGAGCAAACTTGCCATTTCACCTCAAGTCAACCAAGTAGGACAACGGGCCAATAAACAGGCTAGGCGCATTCACACCCGTGGTGCAAGTCACCTTACCCAACCAGGCTCTACATCCAGAGACGGAAAGTTTGAGGCTTGTCAGTCATGCAAGTCCCGGATTGATAAGTTCTGCAGACCATATTCATTCAGGAGAAACAAACAGTGCCACCAGCAACAGAGACTTTTTGGTTCACCCCTCACTACCGCACTACCATCAGGTTCCCAAACATCTATGACAGATTTTAGTGTCCTTGATTACCAGATGGAAAGCCCACAGCACCAGCTACATTCTTCATACAAAGAGAAACCTGATAGGCCACCCTGTAGAATCCAAAGTTCAAGTACACTACAGTCCGGAAACATATATGGTGTCCAAGAAAATGGCTGTTCGGAGAAGAAACAGTTGTTTCTGTTTCCAGAAACGTACTAGGCTAAACGCCCCGAGACGGGTCGTTTCAAGCTAGGGGCTCTGTAGTGGGGAGGACATAATATACAGGTCGGCTCAACTTGACCAGGCACCGGTCAGCAAAGGGTCAAGTTGACCTCTGCCCCGGTAGCTGAATTCCTTTTCCTGCTGGTGTCCTCGATTGAAACTTGCTGCTACGCACCTACTCCAATACCACCTTGTCTGATCCTGCTGTGTTTGTCCTAAGTTCATTGTTTTGACCAAGGCTGCAGGTAAACACATTTTTACTGTTTCTTGTACATCACATATTCTTGTTTATTTTTTATATATATCATATTGCTACCCAGGTTTTGTCCTCATTGTCGGACTACCTTTGTTCTATTTAATTGTCATAGTTTTTGTAAGAAAAGGTAAGAGCGAAGCTCTTCAATGTATGTTAGTTTTCTATAGAACTATTTGATTTATTTTTTATTAATTACTTTGTCATTTATTTTATTAATGTTTGGTGGTGTTCCATATCTCTCTTATGTTCATAAAAGAGATGATTGGTTCACACTATAAGATTTTCTTTTTTGTTTTTGCTTGATCTAGTATTTATACCTGATGTTGTGTTTACATTTTTTTTACAAATTGGTCTGTTCATTTAGACCATATAATTATGTTTATTTTATGCTCGTTAGTAATCATGTTGTATGTTTGCCTTGGCAGGTTTTTTGTGTACATTAAACTTATAATAAGCCTCCTGACTTGCTTCGTCATTTTGGTTGTTATAATTCTGTGTCGAACCCACCACATATGTTAATAAAATAAAATGTATTGTCTTCGATTTTGAAGATTAAGGATGAGTGTGTTGTTACCCTGTTCCTCCCTGACTAACCATTTTTTCCACGTGCAAAGTAGGGTGATTTTTGTTTATGCTGTTGGGCGTAAATGTGTAAATGTGTTAAGAGACTTTAGTTATGAGTTTGGATTTCTTGATTGAGGATTGTTTTTTTTTCTATTGTGTTAGTGAATCGGGACATGTAAATTCGATTAGGAGATTGTGACATTATTTCTTTTGATCGGGGATATTAATTGATCATAGTTGGATTGTGCTTCTGCAATCGAAGAGATACCAGCGATCCTTTCGTTCAATCTCACGTCGTAACAAGTGGAATATTTCAAACAAGCAAAATATAAAAAAATACTTTTTAAAAAGCTTATGTAAGGTAAAGAACTGCACATTTACAACCATATATATATATATGAATAGGCCTACGCTGCCGCCTCTTTTCGGCTTATCTATAAATCTCGGGAAAATAGGAGTCATGTTCCAGAAATTACCAAATAAAACCTACTCAGTCCCAAATGTCACCATGGACAACCTCTTAACGTGGTAGACCACTTCACATATCTAGGAAGCATAGTATCAAATGACACATCGCTTTCAAGTTAATATCTTTTGGCCAGGGCCAATAGTGTTTTTGGATGCCTCCAGGCGAGAGTTTGGAGGAATAAATAGCTCCGCCTGCCTACAAAAATCAATGTCTACCAAACAGTGGTTCTCTCAACCCTTCTATGTGGATCTGGGTATTATACAGAAATCAACTATAAGACTACTTGAACGCTTTCACCAAAGATGCTTGCGCTTCATCATGGACATATGGGGGCAAGACCGCACAACAAACAGCGATGTCCTTGCGAATGCCGGTATGGACAGTAGACCTATAGACTAGTATAGAGGGACTTTTAATGGTCCGAAAGTTACGCTGGGAAGGGCACGCATTCCATATGGGGGACTAACGTATGCCAACAGCAGTCTTTTTTTTTTTTTTTTTTTTTTGGTGAGCTGAAAGGTGGTCAATGTAACAGAGGTGCCCCACGGAAATACTTTAAAAAAAAAAAAAACAGCTTAGGCGCCAACTTGCTTTAACTGACATAGAAGATAGCACCTGGTTGCATGCAGCCTTAGAACGAGACAGCTGGTCACTTACAAAGACCGCGTGATACAAATTTGGGACCAAAAGAAAATCCGCTGCCGAGGACAGACGTAAACGGCGAAAAGAAAATGTACTATGACTACGCACACCGAGTTGCGACCTGTAAATTATAAAATGTCCACATCTGATGATCTATTTAATTTTACGTCTCGTTGTCGAATATGTGCACGTTTTAGCAATTGAGGGACTTTTCTTTGGCTCTCATATGTGTGTCTCGTGACCTTCGTGGTAGTTCTTCGGAGGCGATCAGCTACTGCAGCTTCCTGTGAAGGCTCTTCTGTATCTAAAAGGGCAAACTAGTGATTGGTTTAATGTTTATAGCGCTTCGGATGTGTGTGTGTGTGGAAGGGGGGGGGGCGCAAGGATGGCTAACGTTCTGGTAGACCTACTACAGACAGTCCTTTGAAGACTTTTACACAAATTAGGATAGCGGATACTTGAGACAGGTGACGCAAAGATGGGGAAAATGTAGACTGTTATCTCAATCTATTCCCCCCTTTCTTTTTTTAAATTGCAAACACGAATGAACTGTCACAGCCTACAAGACAGACTACAAAAGATATAGATCTAGTTCTTCTTAAAAAGAAAATCTAAATCTTAATAATTAAGGAACAATTATTCCTCCCCCCCCCCTTTTTTTTTTTACTTGAACCTTGAGATGATCTAAATGGTTAAAAATATTTGGATCTATTTTCTTACTAATAAAAAAGTCACATTCATCTACCTTATCTTGATCTAGATAATAGAACTAGATCTATATTAAATAGATGTAGATCTAGATTTACAAACGGATAGAATTTTTTTTAAAAAAGTTCTATATCTATTTGATTGTGAGGGTCAGTGAGTGTCATGTTAGTCATGACGCTAATAGGAAAAGTATAAATTGCCAACTTCCTTAGCGACGACATGAAGCTAATAACACTACAAGAAGACCAACAAATGGCATTATTATATGATTATTAATTCTTTAAAATTTGGAAAGATATAAGAAGCATATGTCAGTCTAATTGTAAGCAGAAACAATTTTCACGTCTAAAAATTGATAAATTATGCTTCGTGACAAAATGGCACAATTTATTATAGATTTATACTAGTCTACATACATCGTTTATACGTAACTTATGATAAATGATTATCTGTCAGACTATGACTATAATTATTATATTAAATAATTATAGTATAATCATTAATTATGAATATGTGATTAAATATCATCAATTAACTTTTATTTTTATTAACTTGACTTGAATCTTGACTTAACTTTAACTTATAAAAGTTAGATCTATATACTTATTATTTATACTACCTATACAATACATAGTCCTATACCTATAGTTAGTATATATAATTTATAATGAATGATTAAAATGGCTATATTGTTTATAGGCCTACATCGTTTATACTACCTACTTTGCCTACATCAATGATGTCATCATTTTTACTAGATCTAGATCTACATCGTTCTGACCACAGCTAATACCCAGGCCAGGCATTCATCTCATTTTCATGAGATGATTCTTAGTTGCTTTGCGACTGAAGGAGGCCATAGAATAGGTTACTATCTAGATTTATAATTATAGGCCTAATAATAATTATATTGTTTATAGAGTCTAGAATCTAAATCTAGAATGTCTAGATTTACTTCAGTGGACTTGACTTGCTAGAAAAAGTAGAAAACTAGATGATAGATCTAGATCTATATAGCCTACTATATATATATTATATAATATTTATAGTATATTAAAAATATATATAAAATGTTATTATATACATTATAAAAAAGAGTTTGTAGACTATACTTGATCTATAGATTAAGAGTAACAAATAGAAATTACTTACTTTAATCATCATGATTAATTTAATGGTAAAACAGTCACACAGACTAAAAACTCTAAATATCTAGATCTAGGTGTAATAATAAATGAAAAATCATGGACAAAGAAATTTTTACAAATAGAAAAACCAAACCTAATGAAATACTCAGAAAGACACATTTCTTATTCCTTATGCTAGAATAAATTTGTACTATATATATTGCTCCTTTTTCCCTAGTGCCATTAGAAAATAGAATGGGTTAATTGTCTGAATCAGCCTGGAAAACCAATGATTAAGCAGAGTTTAAGATGATATATGTCCTTCACATGTTTCTAGGTCATTCTAGTCATGCATGTTAATCAATGACTTAAATTGAGAAATGTGCGTTTATCTTTGTGTCTTTCTGAGTAGGCCTGTTTTATTAGGTTTTATTTTTTTTGTATTTAAAGATTATGGTGCCCTGTTTTAGATAAAATTGCTACTTTACTTCTATCCTGAAGGGTTTCTAAATTTAGTGATTTTACTTAAGGTGCTACTCTACTCAAATGTAAATATTCATTTGTTATGAATCTCACTGCTCAAGTTTGAGTCTGTCTCAGTTTCTTAATGTTTTCTTGTCTGTTTTTAGTCTTAAGTGGTATTTATTTGTTTTAGTGTTTTTGTTACCCTTAATAACTGACATTTTTCTAGTATGGAAAATCATGCTCCAATTAGATTCCCATTTCTGTAATTCATCTTTAAAATGTCTTTATCTTGTGTTGCTTTTATTGTTCTATATATCATGCAATTGTCTGCAAATAATCAGACTTTTGTTCCTGAACTAATGCAATTTGGTAAATCATCTGCAAATAATGACTTTTGTTCCTGAACTAATTCAATTTGGTGAATCGTTATGTAAATTAATAACAGTAGTGGACCTAAGACTTTTCCTTGAGGTACACCTGAGTTTACTGTTATTTATGTTGATTTAGAGCCATTTATTATTAGTTTGTTCTCTCCCTATCAGAAAATCCTGAATCCACTGATGTTATGAGCTATCAAAACCATTTGAAAAATCATCATTTAGTCCTATTAATTGTGTTTCACATGATCTATAGATAGATAGATATATTTCCTAAAGCCATGTTGGTATGGAGCTAGGACATTATGTTTGTCTTAGAAGTGGTTCTTGATGTTGTGTTTTGTTTTCTAGGGTTTTACATATGATGCTGGTTAGTGATACTGGTCTGTAGTTTCCTATGTCAGATTTTTCTCCTTTTTAAAATAGGGGAGTGACATTATAGCTTTTTTTCCAGTGTAGTTGTGTTAGGTTGCATTTGTTCCACAGTAAGATTTTTCTTTTAGGTTTTATATTGGTTACCACTTTTAACTGACTGTGTATTTTAATGATATCATGGTCTGATAGTCCAGGGATAATATCATAATCAACAATTAATCCAGGTCTATGCTAGTGAGGACAAAATGGTGCCTGAGTTTATCTTTATAGTTCTTACGGGGGTACCTCTGTAATGCTGACCTCCTTTAAGCTTAACAAAAAGATCACTTTAGGCATGTGGCCATACCCATGCAGGATAAGTGTATATACATAAATAATTTATAAATAATAATATATAAAATAATAATAAATAATTTATATATAAATTATTATTTATTAATAGGCTTCTACAAATGATATTATCAATGATGATCTACTAATAAAATTGTTTCTCAACATGGCTAAAGGTAATGTATTCTGTGTAGGTTTTTAAAAATGGTGCTTTTTTTTGTGTGTATATTTTTATAACTATTTAATTCACTGGGCTAAATGCATAAACAATTTAAATTTTATTTGAATTTGTAATTTAAATTGTTTTTTTTTTCTTTTCTTTTGCATATTTTTTGTTTTTTTGGACCTTAAGAAAATAACAAATATAATCTTCTAAGATAACATAATCATATTCTTTTTTAAAGTAATGTCTGTATTTTATAAGATAAGATAACAAATGTTATGTTGACCTCTTCCATATAGGCAAATTTATTTTATTTCTGCATCCTTAGGACACCACCTAGTGTGAGGCATATTCCTTTCTTTATTTATCTTCATATTTTTTTTTTATTTTCTTCTTTCCTTTTTCAAATTCTCTAATTTGTAGGAAGGTATTTTCAAAGCTAGATGATCTAGTGACTACTAATGTTCAGGAGGAACACACAAAGAAATAGCTGACTTAATGATGTGCATGGAGAAGAGGCCAACACCTTAACGCAATGCATAATATTCTCATTTGATTACCAACAGTTAGAATGAATTTGTCACCACTACCAAAGTCATTGAATTAAGTAAAGAGCTTCAAATACTTGGGATAATAATCCCAGATGAATGGGTCAGAACTGTTTACCAGCATTGTATAGATAACAGCAGCACTTATAAAACTGATGACCATATGGAATGACCAAAATATTGCTGTCAATGAATAAATCTATCTTTTTGGACATTTTTATAAGCCTGTACATCATGTTTTTAATCAGTACAGTTAGTACAGTTGGAAGGAAAACTTCATGCCCTGATGAAGACATTAGATATAATGATTACATATCATTAGTGAACTATTTGACAAATATAAAATGTGTATAATTTATAAGTAAAAAGTAAAGTTCCCCTTTCAGACCTTGTGGTCTATAGGGCAGATGATGTAAAGGTCATCTGTTTCTGTGGCCTACGGTTAACAAGGGTGTCATGTGGCCAGCACAACGACCAACCGCCTTTACTTTTCCCTAACTAATGTCAGGTACCCATCAGAGCTGGGTAGACTCAGAGGCGCCCGAAGATCCCAAAATTAAAAATCCCTGTCTTCACCAGGATTCGAACCCCGGTCCCCAGTTTGGAAGCCAAGCGCTTTACCACTCAGCCAACGCGCCTCCGCATAATTTATAACTACTACATAATTTCATAAATATTTGTAATAAATTAATATTTGTCTCCCGCAGTTGAAGGGTATACAGATCAACATATTTCTAAACATATCCTTCATAAGCTAGCTTCACATGACTTTGAAAAGGATACCTGGTATGATGTCCCTGATCCAAAGAAGAAAGCTGTTAGCATAATGGATGAGTGTGGAGACTCAGTGAAGGCTGTAACCCAAATAGCAGAAAACATAGATGCAGATCCTTATAGTGAAGATGAGGTTTGACAATCCATTCATCTTTTTAAATCCTTTAACCAAAACTAGTTTTGTAAGAAATTAATTAGTTGTAGCTTTTTCAATGTTATTGTAATTACAAATATAGAGCAGTTTGTTTTGAATTTAGACATTTAGATTTTAGTAAATTAAATCAAGAGTACATAAATAAATACTTATTTTCATTTTACAAGAAAACTTATTTTTATCATGCCATAAAAAGTACATATTTGCAACCAAAAAAAAACAATATGGCACAAAAGGGGCACGACGTGGCCTAAACTGTACCGATGTGCTGAAAATTCAAAAAATATTTTACAAATTAGAAAAAAAAGCAAGCAAATGTGCACATTTACTCTTTAAAACAGTAAGGTTCACATGGATTGATAATAGAAAGAAGTTTAACAAAGATAAATAAAGACAAAGAAAATACAAACAATAAATGTACACTAACAGCACTCATTGTTACACATGTGAACATGCACTTTTAACCCATACTTTTTTACATACTTCTTAACACACTATTACATTGTTTGAGACTTCATTTATTTATTGTTTAATAATGAACAGGCTGAGCTACGTTTCCTGTTTTCAAAGCCCACATGTTTTATCATCTTGGGGAAGCCTGGCTCAGGAAAGACCAAATTAGCAAAAAGACTAGCTCATGAGTGGAACTGTGAGCTCATTAATTGTAAGTAGTACATCAACTAACAAAAAAAAAGGCAAATGCCTAGAATACTTTTTTTTTTAAAATTATTTTAGAAACAAACACATTATTTGGTCATCTGCTGTTAGAACTGCTGATTAATGTTAAGCAATTTCATGTCTTCCATTTATAGCTCTTCTCATTATTCATTTCTAAAATGTCTTTGTGCCCTTTCTGTTCTTAACCACCATTAGCAATTTATTTACACAGAAACTGGGATATGGTTAAAACTGTTTAAAGGTTTTAGCTTTATATTAGCTACTCAAAAGTTCATTTAGTTTGATATTGACTATATCATTGTGCTAAGAAATAAAAGCAAGTTTACTTTAATAATTGTTTCTATATAATTATTTGTATTATGGTTGTACTAACAGCTTTGTTTTTGTTTGTCTTGATTCTGTTTCTAAGTTCTAATATTGAATGTTAATTAACAGCCACAGAAATCATTCAGCAGAATATGATAATGCAAACGGACATTGGTAAAAAATCACAGGAATTACTATTTCAAGGACAAGCTGTTACAGATGAAATGGTTTTGAAAATGATAATTGACAAAGTGAACTCTCCTGAAGTTGCTCATCATGGTAAGAAAGCATTTTTTTTAAATCACCAAATTTTATGCTTATGATTATAGGAATCATGAAAACTTTCATAAAATGTTGGGAATATCTGCCATTTCTTGATTTAGGGAGATGACTTGGTGACCTTGTAGTTTATGCTTTCAATTGCTAGATTTATACTCTGCATGTGGCTAATCGTATGTAATTAATTGTCATTTAAAAAAAGAATGTCTATAGCTGTTTTGTTTTTTAATTTGAACGTGATGTCTGCTTAGAAAAAGTAAATTAAAAATTATAGAAGTGGGGAAAAAACTTTTTGTCATGCTAATTAGTTTAATATAATAGTTTAAATGTAATCTTAATGAAATACATTGGTTTGGTTTAGGCTATGTACTTGATGACTTGCCATGCATTTCGGAGGAGCTGTTATCTGTTAGAGATCAAATTGAAATGATAAAAAACTGGAAATTAACTCCTGACTTTATAATTAACATTAGGGTAAGTTTGACATTACAATATCACAATTCTTGCTGATGTTTTTTTTTTTTTTTCAAATAATTTTTATTATTTTGTTAGTCATTTAACTTCTTGTTAATTTTTTTTTCATTTATACATTCTTTAGTGGCTGCTTTTTAACTTTTCTCTGTTTGTAGATTCCAGACAAAGATATTGAAACACGCAGGGTTGGCCAGAAGCTTGATCCACAAAATGGAGAACTGTATCCTAAAGAAATATATGCTCCAGAAAAGAAATTTATTGCTGTAAGTTTTAAAAAAATAATAAATTCGGGTACTCTTTGAGTTCTGTACATGTCAATATGCATAAGACTTAATGAGACTCAAAGCTAAACTCCAGATTTCATGGTAATCTTGAACTTTCTCTTTTAATATTATTTTTAGTTTTAATTTAATGAAGGAACTTTTATAAACCTCACATTTACCAAGATTTGTCCACATCTGACTAACCATGAGATGTAGATAATGATATATTGAGATTTTATCCCTTTAAATTCTTATTAATTCCAGATTCAATTTCAATAAATTTGGGGTGATCTTGGGACAAACTCCAGATTACTTATAATCAGGCAAAAAAAAAAAGAAGCACTTTTTATTTTCTGTGAGGTGTTTCAGTGAATTCCTTGTACATCAGGCAATACAAATGTAAATGAACATGTTACAAAAATATATGATAATTTTCTTTTCTTTTTGAAAATGTGTTCACATGATTGACTCACTTTATTTGCAGGAACCAGTCAGGGACAACATGAATGAGGAAGAAGAAGCAGAAGAAGAAGAATTTGAAGAAGAGGAAGAGGAAACAGATGATGTAAATTTTAGATCATTTAAAAACAGCATATTATGGGGTTAATTATCATTTCTTGTTCATTCCTACACCTACATTCAAAGAAACACAACATGTCATAGTTAAGAAGATGGCTACCTGGTCAGGTGGTATTTGCCTTGGATTTGTCTTGATGGTCTCAGGTTCAAACCCTTACTGCTGCCATCCCCTTTTGCCCTGCAGGAGGTTTAGGCTAGGATGAAATTACCTTTAATTTTGAAGGAACATCCAACATAAATGAAACTAAAGAATAGTCTAAACACACTTGACTAAATAATTAAATACATATGAACTGATGTTTCTGTGTTTGCTATAGAGATACCTCATCTTCATTAATTACATGTATTGATAGCTCTGGTGGAATTATTTCTTTTTTAACTATTTCTTCTGTAAACAGAACAGAGAGCTTGCAGTAGACATCTTACAAAGGCTAGTCAGAAGACCTGAAGACTTCCCACAAAATGTGGCTGACAATATTAGCAAATATAGAAACATCATATTAAAAATGATTGAGGTAATTTTATGTACACTCTTTTCTCTTGTTGATAATTAAATACAATATGGTGACAAGGTTATTATGATGTTAAAAGTAAATTTTCAACAATTATTTATAGTAGTTAATCTTTTCCCTTTGCATTTAGTATAGTATTGTCTCTCGAGATGTAAAATGCCACAGATTGAAATGCACCCAGAATTTCAGTGTTATCTTAGCTTAAGTTCTTATTAAAATTTTGATAAAAACATCGTGATTTAAACCTAAACTCCTCAACATCTCATTGGGGCTCATTAAATGAAGAAAATACTATGATAGTCCAAGTCACACATATGGCATTCTAAATCCATTAAACCATGGAAAAAATACTAAGATAGTTTAAATTGTAACCTGTAATACTAATTTTATAATTAGTACTACAAACAAATAGTAGAATATTTATTTATTTATAATTTTAAATTACTTGCATTAAACATTTTCAATTATGCATAACAGAAATGTCTTTCGAATGTCTTTTTTTCCCATTAGGAGTATATGGCAGATCACGATCAGCAATACCTGGTTGAATTAGATGGAAATGAATCACAAATGACAATTTTTAAGGTGACTCTTATTTCTTCAGAAATAAATATCAAAATAAAAAAATATGACATTAATATTTAGTGTTAAATACAATCTTTGGTAAGTGTGTAAAATTTTTGTTTTTTTATAAACTTATTAAATGTCTTCTGAATAGCAACTGATGCAGAAGCTCCAAACATTTCCATTGCGACCAGCTGCTGTTGTCAGGAGGTTGTTAGATTCAGAAGAGGAAGATACCCCAGAGGACATAGAAGCTGAAGAACTCATGAGGACTTTGACGTCTAAGCAAATGATAGCACCTTGGTACCGGTGGCGACGAAGCAAATGGATGAGTTATTGCCCTGTCTCTCTTTGGGAAGGAAATTTAGTACAGGGAAAACCTGATTATGCAGTCAGGTTAGTGTTGTTGTTTTCTTTTTACAGTAAATTTAATGAAATGTTCTTGTAGCTTCAATTGTAATCTAGTTTTAAAAAAAAGTATTTCAAAATTATAGCAGTATTCAGATTATGTATGGATAATTGAAATAAATATAAGTATTTATCATGGCTATCAAGTTAATGTTTTATTATTTGATTATTTATTAAATACATTGCTAAATTTCACTGTAGGTCTTTTTATATAATGAAACATAATGAAATATGAAATGAAATATAATGAAACAGAACATGATGGGTTCAAAAGTTGAACACTTGGTTACTGTGTTTCAGCTTAAAAACCTGCAAGACAACAGGGGATGGGAGTGGGCAGGGTATTAGCCCCGGACCATTGAAATACCTGAATGACAGTCCAGCCTACATACTGCATGACCAGGCAGACATTTTTTTTTAAATGTGTAAAGATGGCTGCCCAGAATAAAACTCATATTTGCAAAATGAGATATTAAGTTTTCTTGATTTTATTTCCTTCTATTTTCTGGTTCGTTAGTTTCTCTAACATGGAGTAATTAGGTCTAAAAGGTTTCCACTATTAAGTTTAGTTTATCTTAACAAAAATTTATTTACAAAAAAAAACAACCCTAGTTATGTTTTTTAAAATCATACTTGTTAAAATACTGCACATTTAAAAAAATCATTTTTAAGCAGAATCCAAATTTCATTATTTGTATTTAGCAACAAATCAAGCCTATACCACCAAGTCATGGGTCTATATCTACATGAAGAAAATCAAACTGTTGTACTCATAGCTTAAAAAACCCCAGACACAATGGTATTTATTAAAAAAATGCTTTGCATTTCATTTTTTTCCCTTGCAGTTTTTTGGACAAAGTGTATGTACTTTCATCGGAGGAGGCAATGCAATCATTTATAAGGAATCCAAGACCGTATCTTTTACCTCCTCAACCAAGGCCTCCCTGTAAACTCTCTGTCATTGGGTGTCCTTTTTCAGGAAAGACAACTCTGTGTAATTTGTTAGCTCAGAGATATGGTGCAAAAGTAAGTAGTCTAACATGAGCTAAAAATAGAATATATATTTATTTTTTTGTATTTGAGAAGTTCTCAAATCAGTTATTAAAATTACCTTATTTAAAGTCATTTCAATAATTAATTTTATTATTATCACCTTCACCTATCCCTTAGTCTGTTGGACCGTTGGGACACCATGCAATATCTGTTGACCGTCTTTCTCCATTCCTCTCTGTCTTTTGCCTTGGAAAGAATCTCTTTCAATGGCAGGCCCGTCCATTCTTTTATGTTGTTTTCCCATCGCTTTCTCTGTCTGCCTCTTCTTCTTTTTCCTGGTACTGTTCCCTGAAAAAAGGTCTTTGTGAGTCCCGACCTTGTAATATAGCCAGAGAGTTTTAGTTTGCACCTTTTTTACAATAGTTATCAGGTCTTCATAGGGTCTAATCACTTCAGTAACCTAATCTAATCACTTCTTTTGTGATGCTGTCTTTAAATGTGATACATAGGATTCTTCTGTAGCATCTCTATTCCATTGCCAGGATCCTCCTCTCTAGCTCTGCAGTCAGCGTCCAAGACTCATAAGCATATAAGAGTGTGGCCTTGACCAGGGAGCGCATCAGTATGATTTTGGTGTCAAGGGCTATGCCTTCATCTTTCCATATTATTTTGAGTTTTGCAAGTGCTGTTGTGGACTGTCAGTAATAATAACATTGAATAAAATGACAATAAACCCTTATTTGTTATCAAGGTTTTTGATATAGATACAATCAGTGAAGCCAAACATCAAGAAGAGAAACACAGATATTTGGAACAAATCAAAGAAGAAGCAACAGAAAAAGCCATTCAAAAAGTAAAAGCAATACTGAAAGAAAAAATGGAAGCTGAAGCTGCAGCCAAAGAAAAAGGTAATCTTAGTATTAGAGTGCTATTAGTCTACACATTTTAAAACCTACTAAAAAAATTTTTTACATTACTTTATTTCATTCCATGGTCTTAAAAAAATGAAGTGGGTTTAGAGAGAGAATATAACCTTAGATATTATTGCACCTTTTAGCAGAGAGGAAATAAATTATTAATTTATTATTAAAATAATTATTATTATTAAAATTGTAGTTTTAATGATTTGAATTCTCAAATTTGAAAGTTGGTGTTTAAAAATCAGGAAGATGATATAACCTCCTTTCCTTAAGACAACTCAACTTAAAGCCTAAACTTTAAAAAAAAAAACTAGGATACAATCATATTGCAAGTAAAAAATTACTAAACATTGTCATAAGCAGCATATTTGTTATTTGATGTATTTTCTTTTCAGAAAGAAAAGCACGGTTCGCTATGGAAGCAGCAAAAAAAGAATTGGGTTAGTGGATATAAGTAAAAATTCAACTGTATGCACTGTTTGTTTTTTAAAGACATACTAACATATTTTTCAAAAATGCTATCTGCTTTATTTTAACTCTTTATCTCCTTATTTATTTTCCACATTCCGATGAAATCATCCATTTTGCTAATTTGTATTTCATTGCCTGTTATGATTAAACTTCAATAGCTTTTTGTTTATTATCTTAATTAACTTAATTTTCCCATATTTGGTATAGAGTTAAAAGCATGCCTTTTTATTTTTAGATAAAACACATTGATGTTTATAAAATCATAATGAAATTTAATTTTGGTTAATGGAATTTAAAAACAAAAAAATTACTGACTGTGTAAAAGTCTCTTTAGAACTAGATCTAAACCAGATCTAAGGAATATATTTTTTGTACAAATTGAACTAGGCCTAATTGTATTTTTTATGATAGTTATTCATATTTCCACAAAAGTTAATGTATAAATACATAAGACAAACAAATAAATTAATTGTCGTTCGGATTTATCGATGGTCAATGGTTCAAATCCTGCCCGCTCCCATCCCCCTTCGTCCTGCGGGAGGTTTGGACTAGGAAGACAACTATATTCAACTTGAAGGAACATCTGAAACATGTAAAACATTTTACAAACAAACAAACAAACCCCCACTCTTTAAAAACATTGTTTTTGGTGAAAAAAAATTGAAAATGGAAAAAATCTGTATGTTTTCTAAAGGGAAACTATTCAAGATTATTTTATAAGCAATTCAAAACATTTTGGGAGGAAAGAAAACTAAACAACTGACTTTTTAAGTATTGGCAATAATGTGGGGAAAGAATGGGTTCAAATCACTGATGGTATCCTCAATTAGGAGAGAAAGAGTTAAACTATCTGCTAGTTCTTGTAGATGAAATGCCTAACATAATGGAATAAATGTAGTCACTCTTTTTAAAATGTGTAGGCCTAGCTATTTGTTTGGGTTTTCACACAATTTTGAACTTTTGGAGACATATTCAAGTAAAAGATTTCATTTTCTAACATGTTTTCTCACTTATTCAACTCTTTTTAAATGATATCATTCTGTTATGGGATTCACATATGTAGTATTTCCTTTCTGCTGTTAAACTGTTATTGGTTTTTAACAAACTGATAACATCAGACACTAATACTTCAAACTACCATGACCCCATCAAGTCATAGCATTATATTTTTAGCTTACCTCCAAAGCATACAAGAGGTTCCTTCGCTTGTTCAAATGAAGACTTCTTTTTTGTTTCTGTCAGTAATGTTAGATCAGTCCATTTTTTTAATCCTAAATATATAATATAGAGGTAAAAAATATTTCATCATACTTTGAAACAAAAGTATTGTAATGTTTTAAAAGTATGAAATGCTTGGGTTTTTCATTCATGCAGAATTGAAGCAAAGAAAAGAAAGTTCATTTACAGAAATTGGTAATGTTCAATAGCAAAGTTCTTTTTTCTCTTGAAAGTTTTTTGGTAAATTATTTATGCAAATGATATTTTTTGTCTTATTAAAAGTTAGGACCTCATTTTACTGTCAGTAAATCTGACTGCAGCAGTATAGTTTTAAGTGGATGATATTGAATAATAATAAATTAACTTCTCATTGTTTAGGATAAAGTATTTAGTAATAATTTCATAATGATAATAATAATATCATTATTATCCTTGAGGAAATGTCATACAATTAGTGGATTACCCATAACAAAACATTATAACTATAGCAAACCAAATATATGTTCATACCAGTTTCACTCATCTGTGCTAACTAAATAACTAGGAATGGTATTTCTTTACATTATCCTTTAGCAAAAAAAAAAAACAACAAAACAACAATTTTTTGTTATCATTTAATTTATTTTAAGATTTTTTTCAGGGTAAGTACATTCTTTTAATGTTAGTTAAAATATTGTTTTAAATTATTTTTGCTTTGGTTAAGCTTTTTAAAAAAAAATATTTGTCTCAAAGTTTTAAATCACATAAATAACTGCTGACAAACTGTGCAGACTTGTTGTACACCATTTCAAAGAAAACAGCATGTAATGAAGTTTTTTTGTATTGTGAAGGATTCTCTTCAACATGCACATGTTTTATTGTATATTGTTTGAGTCTTTGTAGTTCTAGTAATTTAAGTAATAATGAAACAAGTTTGGATTGTTTTACTTTCTTTTGCACTCAAACTAAAAATGTTACTGTTAAAAAAAAAATTAAAACATTTTTCTATTGTCTATTTAAAAAATTGTGATATTTGATGAAGCAGACATGAATAGACAAAAAAACAACACATTTGAATGAACTGAGTACATACATGTGTTGAACATAAGTTATGTGCAGAATAAAAGAGTTGTTTCTATAAAGGATTATGTAAACATTTAAGAAAAAAATATTTTTTTCACTGCAATACTTGATTATGAATTTATGAGTTTAATAAATTCTAACTAACCATTCAGCAGAAGATGAAGACGAAGATGATTCCAATAATGATGACCAGAGTGATGAAGTTATTAAAGTTGAAGAAGTTGGTGATAATACATCAGATCATATTACTCCAATTAGATCAAGTGAGACTATGGAAGATATTTCTGATGACATTCTACAATCTATCCCTGAACCAATTGTAAGCAAGCTATTCAAATTAAATAGAGATCTATTTTATTGTATCATATTACTTGTTAATGCATTAAATATTGTATATCCACATGATTCCTGGCACCCAATTGAAGTTCATTATTTTCTTTGAAATAACTAGATTTAGGTTTTTGATTAAATCAGTTCCCATTTGTAGATCTGACATTTTATATTTTATGATCAATATTTTTCCTTATCTGGCTTAAAGTAATATAGTTTCTCCATCTTGATACGATGATGATCACTTTTGTCTCAGGGATCTGAGATCTTAGCGCTGCAGTTTTGTGCCTCCTCATGTAGCTGGCAAGACCTTTATGAGCCTGGAATGTTTGGCTGCACACTGGGCTGGAGCTTGTGTCTATTATCTAGATTTTCTTCTTCAGTGCTTTTTTTCTGCCAAGGCTATTTTCTTGAACACAACAATTTTTGTGCCAGTTTTCACAGCATGGTGTCATGATGCTCTATCACGGGCTTCTAGTAAAATCCTGACACTGTCTACAGTCTCTTCTCAAATTGAAAGATGTTTACATTCACAAATCACAATGTTTTTGAAGGAATTCTATATTTACGTGTCTTATGTGTGAAGGTTGATGAGAATCATCCAGATGTCATTGCATTGGTCAAGCTTGCTTTGGCAGATGCTGAAACCTTTGAAGTTACATTGACACCAGATGCACAAGCTGAAGTCTTAGAAACTTCTGTTAAGGAATGGGAAAAAGAATTGAGAAACAACAAACCTGATGGTCCTCTGTAAGCAACCAAACATTTTTGTTTTGTTCTGTATCCCTTAATCTGTATTTTTGAATAACTATTTTAATTGTATTAATGTTCAACACATTGATCTAATTTGACATTATCTTTCATTAGATATGGCTCTTGGATTCTTGACAACTTTCCTAAAAATAAAGATCAGTGGAATGCTTGTGTTGAAAGAAATCTTCTTCCAGATGAGGTCATAGTCCTTGGGGATAAAATTTCAGGAGATCAAATTTCTAATAAAAGTGAGATCATACTCTTGACTACTGAAAGATTTTGTATGAAAAATAAGGAATGGATTTTGCAGCAAATGCAGCGTCGTGAAAATGAGAGAGCTTTGAAAGAGCAACTAGCTAGAGAAGAGGAGGAAAAGATAAAGCAGTAAGTTGGTTTGAACAAAAACCAATTTTTCTAAGTGTGTTTGTTTTTTAAAATGTTATACTCTAAGGCAGTTTAATTGTTTTTCTATATATTGTTCTCAGAATGAAAGAGGAACAATTTAGACTAGCCAAAGAAATGGAAGAACAAAGGCTGCAACTGCTCAGTAAGAATCTAAACCTATTTCAATTATCTCATTTAATAGTAGTCATTTTATTGTGCATATATATTTATAAAAAATGTAGAAATCAGCCTCAGTTGTAAAATATTCAACTTGGAGGAAACTATTTTCAAATGTGGAAATCATTGTTATTAATATTTGTTATATTACATATCTTTATTTACAACAGAAGGAATCTAATATCCTGTCAATCATTTAACAAAATTTTCCTGCAGGAGGTTTGGCCATAATGTAGTTATCTTCAAAATCTGAAGAAACATCCAAAGCATGTAAAACAATTTAGAAAATTCATTGATACCTTAAAATTAGAACCCTCCGCCATTACTTTCTCAAACTGACAAGTAGCTACAGAGACAGGGTGGACTTATATAGAGACCAGCATTGCTTGATGACCTGGCATTAGTTTTATGACAGCCAAACCTTAAGCCACCACATCATAATCTATTTTGCTAAGTTTTAAGCAGTGCGTACCAGCACCTTTTTCAATGTGGGGAAAAAAGTATGACTTTTCTTGTATTTTAACGTTTATTATTAATTTATTAGTAGTTAAAAGTTAGGCAATCCATCACTGAGTACGGGTACCTATATGTTTACAAAAAAAGCACTGGTTATAAGCATGTATTTTTTGTTCAATTTGGTTGAATTTCATTTTGTAGCACAAATATTCTGTTGTTTTTGTTTGTTTGTTTGTACTTGAAGACAAGGCTTATATATATAAATTCTGTTTTTTTCATAATGTAAGACTTCTACATAACTATTTGATTCCCAAAAATTTTTTTTAGTACAAAAAGCTGCAATGGAAGAAGCTGCTGCTGAAAAAGAAAGAGAAGAAAGATTTGGTAAGATTAAACCAGTGAAATTAATTAGATTAAGTAGGATTATACTGGTGAAGTGAATGAGATTAGGTAGGATTATACTAGTGAAGTGAATTAGATTAGGTAGTATTATATTGATGTAGTGAATTAGATTAGGTAAGGTTATACTGGTGCAGTGAATTAGATTAGGTTGGACTATACTGGTGATGTGAATTAGATTGAAAAAAAATATTCAAGTTGAAACATAGACAAGTTAACTCTGAAAATAAGCTGCTGGCATAAAAGAATATTCAAAGAAAAGGACAAGAGTTAACAGGGGGGTAGCTAGAGATTGAGGGGTCCCGGGGGATTGACCTCTTTGGGGGTCCCGGGGGATTGACCTCTTTGGGGGTCCCTTGCATTTTGACATTCGACATCATGACATGAGATAATGTACTTAATAAATATATAACCCTACATTCAAATTGGTGCGGTATATCAGTAACATTAGCAAGAAATAATCATTAAGACTCTTTTAATGAATAATACCGTTGTTTATTGGCAAAATAATGCACAAGTGACAAATCTCAATTCATATCGCTTCATGTCATGCTTTTTGTGTAGCAAAGGCATCTATAACATCATCTACATTGATAGTGTCTAGTATTTATGACCCCACTGACATTAAAGCCATGCTAAGCCTTTCTTGTGTCATTGTGCTCCTGAGATAGTTTTTGATTAACTTGAGCTTTGAGAATGATCTCTCACATTACGCATCGGAAGTGGCCTGAGTTACCAGTATTTGAATGAATGTTGCAGGGTTTGAGCACACATCATTGCCATATGAAGCCAGCTTCCTCAATATGTCAATTGGTGATTGTGGCACTGGGTGTTGATGAAAAGTGCTCAGGCATTCATGACATCATTGAACAAGAGGTTTGCCTGTCTTTCATCAAACAGAAAAAAGTAACACAGTTTTTCATCAGCGTGTCATCATTCATAGACTCCAAGAGGTGTCTTCATTCAAGAAGAAAGAAGAAATCCAAAGGTTTCCCCATGGTTTTCCATCCTTTGGAATCTGTCCTTCATCTCCAAATGAAGTCTGTCCAGTACTTCTGTTTCAACACGTTTGAATTGAACTCCCCATCAAGTCTTTTCTTTATTCTGGTTGTTTTGATTACAGGAAATCCATTGCATTCACTATCTTCTTTTGCTCTTTCGATGGATTGTGTGATCAGTTTTATCAGTTTCTCATCATTTTGCAGAAAGCATGAAAGGGTTTTAATTTCTTCTGCAGCTTCCCATATGTTTGTCCAGAATTTTGTAGTTTCTTCTGAACTATATTGATTGGGTGCAGGAGATTTGACCAGAATTCCAGATAAGCAGAAAATTTTCCACTGTATGAAGAAGATTCTGTGCATTGCTTCAAGTGTCCATTTTTTTCAGTTGTTGATTTAGAAAGTTTCTCCAACAGCTTGATGATTTTGTCGAGATGCAAGAAAACTGCGGACATAGCTACTTCTCTTGCAGACCACCTTGTATTACTCTCCTTTTTTAAACTCAAGGCTCCAGCTTCCTTCAGTTTGGCCCATCTCTGGGGTGAATTGGAAAAAAAAGTTGAACTATTCATGTAGAGTTTACAAAAAAAGGTGACAATTGCTGGATCTACCTCAGCAGAATGAAGAGCGGCCAGGTTTGAGAGAGTGATTATCACAGTTCAGAAATGATGCCTATGTATTTATGTCTAAGAGAAGGACGGCCACTCATTGTGGCTGTGTTATCATAGGTTTGACCTCTGCACAGATCAAAGTCCAGTCCAATGTCTTTAAGAGTTTTCAGAACAAGTTCTTCATAATGTTATCCATCAGGTTTCAAATTTTCAAAGTAACCAAAGAATGACTCTTTTATTTCAAAATTATCAACAAGTAATGAACTATTAGAGGTACCTGTTCTTGATGAGAAACATCTGGAGTGGAATCAAGCGTAAGAGAAAAGTAACAAACTTGCTTGACTCTCCCAACAATTGATTCCCTAACTTTATTGCCTATCAAGTTCAAGAACTCATTTTGAATTTCTGGTGACAATTAATGTGTCTTTCCATATTCAATTATATGAAAGTGATGTTTTGTAACTTCATCAAATTCTGCAAGAAATTTCAAAGATGCTAGGAAGTTCCCAAGATTGGGTGAATTCAGTTTTTCGTTGTGACCACGTAAGCTTGAGTTTGTTTTTGCTAAGTACTTAATAGCTGCAGCTACACCCTTCAGAATATCTCTCCAATACTGCTGTAAAATTTGTGCATAAAACATATGTGACAGTTCCTCTGGTTCTGCCTTAAGCTTTTCTTCTTCTAGCTTCCACTTCAAAAAAGCGTGTTGTGGTGGACTCTTTCTTCACGTTCTTTCAGTCTCTTGGGTTTTTTCCATTTGGTGAAACCAACTCCTGGTTTGCTCAATGCACTAGATGTCTTTTCTGATGCCTCAGAAAACAGTATGCATGCGAAACAAAATAGACATCCCAAATGTGGAGAGAAGAGTTGCCAAGATCTGTTGCAAATTTATACTGTTGGAAGCTTTCCAGTGAACCATGATTTCAACCTTCGTGATTTATTTTGGGTAAACTCTGCTGGAGGAAACAATACCATTCATCTTTGTTTTGGAAAAATAAGCTACCCTTTAACAGAATTTTGCTTGCAGTTCCACAGATAAAATTCAGGTCTGGATATATCCAAAGTCTTTTTACTTAATTACAGCTTCTTCCACTTCTGGAGAAAGTGATTTTGGAAGACCATCACTTGACTCATCATCACTTACTTCGGATGTTTTCTCTGACTGTGGTAAAAGGGTATTCCCTTGGAGTTTCTTCAGCACTACTTCTCTCATCAAGAGACATTTTCACTTCTTCAACTGCTGTATCTTTGTATGAATCATCTGAATAGTGATACTTCTCCGACAGGTTCATGGTCTCCTTTGTTTTAAGTGCTCTTATCAGGTTTCTTCTTAAATGATAAGGATGATGAAATAACCTACCCTATATACCAAGTTACTTCCTGAGAGTAACACAGCACTAGTCAGCGCTATGAAGTTACTCCTTGAAATTGAGAGTAACCCCACACGGAAAGAGTTAATACTCTGAGTGGAATACATACAACAGGGTCACTAACTTATATAACAGCAAGATTACATGACAGTGGTGTAATATTTAGTTTATTTAAAAACAAAATTCGGACACTCATTTGGGAGCCCCCCTCAAGTGGGGGCCTGGGGGATCTTCAAATTCTCCCCCCTCCTCCCCCCACCCTAGCTACGCCACTGAGAGTTAATGTTCTTTCTGAAAAGATCTTTTGAAAATAATAAAAAAGAAAGACTGAGGCACCCATTCTATTTATTGTTGGTCAGTTCATGTAGTCATTTGAGCTCCTTTAATGTCTTTTTGATATACTAATACAGTTTCTATTGTAGTTATCACTGTGTTAAAATTCTTTTCAATCTTCAGATTAATATTCTTATTCTGTGGAATATCTGTGGATAAGATTGTATATGATATTTTTTAATCTATTTATTTATTTACACCATGTTTTGCTAAATAATTACTCTGAAACGTTGTTACTAAATCATATATTTTAATACCTAGAGTTGTTCACTATAATATTAAGGGGAAACTAATCTTAGATGTATAATTAATGGGAAGAAAGCAATGTATACTTGTACAAATAAATGTCCAAAGATATGTATAATCAATGAAGTGTATAGTAGTTGGTGATTTTAAGTAACTAATAAACTAATTATATGCTTTGTAGTGCAGTCTATTGGACCTATCAATTCTGCAGGAGTGTCCTCAATGAGACTTTGATCCTAATTATTTCCCTTTTCTAAGTCATCTTGGGCTGTTCTGTTTCCTTTGTTTTTTCTTTTCCTCTAAAGATTTTTGGTGCAATGTATTCCAGTTTGTGTTATAGCCCTTTAATTAGATCCACAGCTTGTAGTTGTTAGAAGATGCCAAATGTTTATATTTTTCAATATTTTTTTTTATCATATTTAAATGTTAACATTGAACTAGTTGCTAATAAATGTGATGAGTTCTTTCTATGGACACTGTTTGTAAGGACTAGTGGAAACTATTACAACAGCAGCTTGACACAATATTCTAAACATTGTCTTGTACAACATGCATGACTAGATAGATTGAGAGACATGTGTAGGACATATTTTTTTAAGTAATGTCTATTTTATAAGATTAGAAGATAACAGCTTTTTGACACAATATTCTAAACACTGTCTTTTCCAACAACTTCTTGACACAATATTCTAAACATTGTCTTGTACAACATGCATGACTAGATAGATTGAGAGACATGTGTAGGACATATTTTTTTAAGTAATGTCTATTTTATAAAATTAGAAGATAACAGCTTCTTGACACAATATTCTAAACACTGTCTTTTCCAACAACTTCTTGACACAATATTCTAAACACTGTCTTTTCCAACAGCTTCTTGACACAATATTCTAAACACTGTCTTTTCCAACAGCTTCTTGACACAATATTCTAAACACTGTCTTTTCCAACAGCTTCTTGACACAATATTCTAAACACTGTCTTTTCCAACAGCTTCTTGACACAATATTCTAAACACTGTCTTTTCCAACAGCTTCTTGACACAATATTCTAAACACTGTCTTTTCCAACAACTTCTTGACACAATATTCTAAACACTGTCTTTTCCAACAGCTTCTTGACACAATATTCTAAACACTGTCTTTTCCAACAGCTTCTTGACACAATATTCTAAACACTGTCTTTTCCAACAGCTTCTTGACACAATATTCTAAACACTGTCTTTTCCAACAGCTTCTTGACACAATATTCTAAACACTGTCTTTTCCAACAGCTTCTTGACACAATATTCTAAACACTGTCTTTTACAACAGCTTCTTGACACAATATTCTAAACACTGTCTTTTCCAACAACTTCTTGACACAATATTCTAAACACTGTCTTTTACAACAGCTTCTTGACACAATATTCTAAACACTGTCTTTTACAACAGCTGCTTTACAGCTGAATCAAGTGTTATGGGATACATTGGCTGGAGAGATTCAGACTCATAAGTCTTTTACTGACATGGGCATGGAGCAACCAAGAGGACCTAGTTTTATAACTATACTGGCTGAAGAATTTCATGATTATTCTGAGCTCTTTGCAACCATTGAGTCTTTGAAAGAAAGACCAAGTAGTGAGAGAAAGAATTGATTTTTGGTTTCCTGGGTTGTCATTTATTGCAGTTGTTGTTTTTTCTTCAATTGTTACAAACATTGTTTGACTTTCTGCATTTTCATTTCATTTTTTAAAATTGAAATAAATTCAAGATTTATAGATTAATACTTTAATAGTTTTCCAGTGATTTGAAGTTATTGGCTAAATAAAAAAATCCTTTGAAAGTAACCATTTTGCATTCAAACTGAGTACAGTTTTTGGCTTCAATAAAATGACTAGAGTAATGAAGAAAAGCATTTGCCTTATATATATATTCATATAGATATTGAATATTGTCAAATCCTTTTTTTTTATAATCTTAAACCACACAAAAAAACATGCAGAAGATGAAGGGACTGTAAAAGATCCAGAACCAGAGCCTACAGTGGTTACTCAAAGTATGTATCTAATTGTTGTGAGCATGTCTGTTGAAAGTATGCCTAACTATGTAGATTTTGTATTAAAAATATGTAAATGTCTGTTTCCTATCTAAGAATTGTATGAAAATAGCTTATAGTTTTGTATGACTTTCTACTTATCACAAAAAGCTCAAATGTATCTTTTTTAAAAAAAAATGTTTGCAAGGTGATGATTTAAAAACTAAACAACAGACAGAAGAAACAGAGGACGTAGAATCATCTGTAAGTGGGGAGTCTGAATTACAGGTTAGTACAACCAAATTTTCTGTAAAATAAAAGAAGTCAACTAGAAAAATATTTAAAGTTGTAATAACCGTGATAAAAGGTTTGTAAGATTGACTTCCTGACAGTATGTTGTGATAGTATGCAAGATTAAACTAAGTGACAATAGTGATCTACACATATCTGGACTCCAGTGAGTGATTTAAACGTCTGGACTCCAGTGAGTGATTTACACTTGTCTGGACTTCATTGAGTGATCTACACATATCTGGACTTCATTGAGTGATCTACACATATCTGGACTTCAGTGAGTGATCTACACATGTCTGAACTCCAGTGAGAGATCTACACATGTCTGGACTTCATTGAGTGATCTACACATATCTGGACTTCATTGAGTGATCTACACATATCTGGACTTCAGTGAGTGATCTACACATGCCTGGATTTCATTGAGTGATCTACACATGTCTGAACTCCAGTGAATGATCTACATCAATGTTGTTGTCTAATTGACTGACTGAAAGGGTGCTTATGAAGGATTTATTGGTTTGCCAGAAGATAAAGAAGAAAATAAAGCAGGTTGTAAAGGATTCAGAAATAGAAATTTAGTTTGCTATTTGAATGTATTTTAGGTTATAATTAGCTACATCTATTTGGTAATATGTGCTCTCTCAGTTTTTCATATATTGTTTTGAAGTAAGTAGAACTCAGTGGAAAGAACTGTAGTCCTTTAGACTTAATTTTAAACACACAGTCATCCTTTAACAGTTTGAACATTTTTAAATGTCTTTCAATTTTGCTTAGCATTATTTACTCTGTAGAATCACTAAAATAACAGAAAACTGCCACAGTTCTTTTACGATAGCATAACTTTGAGCAAATTAAACTGAGCTATATATGTTTTCTTGGAGTACTTGGATATGCTTTAAGCTGGTGCAGATAAACCAAATTAGGTAACTAGATAAAAAAGATAGTTATGAACTACATTGTTATGTCACACCAGCTGTAAATGTGAGCACTACATTAAGACTTATCATAACTGTTGTCAAGATATAAAAAAACTTGTGAAAAAAAAAATTATGATTGTATTCAAATATCTCTTTAAAAACATTATTTCTAACATTTTTTACAATTCATAGATTGAAACCGTTCATGTTATATATATATATCAAGAAGAACATCAGGAAGCCTTTTTTTTTTCTTTAGCCATAGAGAAGCTCAGCTGACTACCAAAAACATGATACTTAGAAATCCTATTAAATGTATTTGTAATTACAAAATATATTCATTTTATCTAACAGAATACTTATCTAATTGTTATTCTGTAGATGCTGATGGCTCAGCCTGAGGCTCTAGCATTCAAACAAAATCTTGGGGATTTTGACAAAGACTTAACCAATCTTTTGGCAGCAATAACTACGTCCACTCCTATTGAGCCTTTTAAAGTAGATATATCTGAACATACTCCAGAGACAACTTTAGATATGGTGCTTCAATATATTGAGAGTAGGTATTGCTACACTATTAGATTCGTAGCATAACTTTGTAAAGAAAAAAGCACACAAAAAAACTGCTGACAAGACAAACAAAACAACTTACAACTTTTTTCCAGTGTGTTTGCATTTCATACCATCATTAACACACTTGATTGTTAAGTCTGTACAAATAATTTCTTAAACTGGCATAGCTACTCTAGTCTATGAAATAAAAAGATATATCTATCATCTTCCAGGAATATTCAAGTATAAAGCTTCAGAGTTTGGCACTCAAGACATGGAAGAAGAAGAAGAAGATCAAGAAGCATACGCAGGAGAAGAAGAGAATGAAGAGGAAGGGGAAGAAGAAGGGGAGGTAATCAGAATACTTTTGTAATAGATCTGCTAGCAGCTTCTGTTGAAATTTCATAATGGTTAGGATACATTTTTTGTTTCCCAAACTTCTGTTACAGGAAGAAGAACAAACTAACAAAAAAAGGCTGATGGGTGATTCTAAAAATTTTGACCCTGTCAAGCTGAAAGAAACAGATATTCTGTTTCCTGGAAATCCTGAGTTGGCAGCAGTTTATCGAGAAAGAGTTTACTATTTCGCTTCACCTGAGACTAAAGATGCATTTTTGGAAAAGCCTTCGGATTATGTTGCTCAAACTGGACCACTGAAAGTAAGAAAGGGGAAATGCTTTTTATTCAGTAATATGAGGCTATAGAGTTTCAATGTGAATATGTCCAAGGTATCTGGATGTTCTAGGTGTTAGACTGCTCACTGCTATGTGATACGGCATTATCCTAGTTCATGTCCCTCTGGGCTTATCTCTGTTTCACCATATTCTCTTCACCTTCTTCTCTCAATTACCTTGATACTTGAGTGCTGCTATTATTCTGTTACATGGCATGTTTATTTGTAGTCCAAGTTAGCTAGGAATGCATGACAATAACAAAGTCGAATATTAACTTAATTTAGCATTGAGCTAACTATGCAATTTAGATTTATAAATTTAGCTTATGACATTATTTAAGAGCCGAGGATATAGATTTAGTGCAGTGTAGGACGCCATCCATTTTTTTAAGACATATGGAAAGCAATAATTATGATTGTAATGTCCCTAAATTTCAGATCCCTCCTATCAGACTTATTATTTTAGGACCTACAGGATCAGGGAAAACATTACATGGAAGATATTTAGCTGAAAAATTAGGGATTTTCCACATTTCCTTCAGAGAAAGACTACAAGAACTAATCATTGCGAAAACTAAGAAGAAAATTGGTCCTGAGTATGTGATGGAGGAGGACACTATCAGTGATGATGATGAAGAGTAAGTCCTTTTTTTTTTTTACACTTAGTTTCATCAAATGACTTTTTTTAGTAAATTAGAAAATTAATGCTCTTCCATCAAATGGCTTGGATTTTAACACTGTTCAACATACTTTTACCCAACACCCCCTCAACATACTTTTACCCAACACCCCCTCAACATACTTTTACCCAACACTCCCTCAACATACTTTTACCCAAGCTCGAGTTTCTGTTACGTTGAATCGGAATGGCTTGGTTTGTAGTGCCTCCTCAAAAACACATACTCTTTGTCTGTAAATTTACTTTTCTCCCTCTTAGCTGCCTCCTCAAAAACACATACTCTTTGTCTGTAAATTTACTTTTCTCCCTCTTAGCTGCCTCCAAAAAATATTCTTTGGCTTCTCCATTCAATATTGAAATATTTGATAGGCTGTATATTGCATCCTAAGGCTTTCCCACAAAGATTTGACCTGTGAATTTTCATTTAAGCATTTCTCCTTCTGTGCAACAGTTTGAAAAAGATACCACTATTCACAATTCAGTTCATTTTTACACATCACTTTAAAACAAAATTGTCAGTTATAGAGGCAGGCTTTATCTAGAAATGCACCTTATACACTCTTAAACTAATATATTTTATATATATATATATTGTTTAGCAACACAGGAATTCCCTATATAACTTATTATTACTGCAACATACTTTCGGAAGATTTGACCCATTCCTCCCTTGTTAGTTTGTGTGCTGTTTTTTTTTTAATAAATTTTCAACATTAAAAAATCATATATAATCAAATCATAAATCAAATATTTTTACCATACAGTGGAACTAAAAATAATATTTTTTTAATACTATATTTGTAGTTTTTTTGAGGAATCAGTGGGTAGCAGTATTCTTTTAACTCATACAAGGTATTACCATGTTTCTGTTTTGTTTTGGACAAAATACATTAAACATTTCATATCATCTTTTATCTTAACATTTTTAAAACCTTTTAATTAAAAACATTATTTGTGTATTGTTACATTACAATTTTCTGCATTTTTTGTTAAAGTTTATTATTTGTTTATAAGGTTTTTATAAGTGTTTTTGGTTTTATGTATGTATATATATATATATAAGAAAAAAAACTAAGTGTATCATAACATTCTTTGTTTATTTTTAAATTCTTTTGGCTTTTTTGTTCCCTCATTATTACAATCTATTTGTCTATCTTCCCAGCTTAAATTGTATCAGGTTGTAAAATAGGGAAATGCAGCAAATATTAAGAAATAAAACAACTATAGAATTTATATAAGAACAAATGTTTAGTTTTCTTACTAGAGAGAGAATTATCTTAGTTTTTGCAACAATCTGCAAGAAATATTGTGATAATATGAGTATAAGACTTAACACTTTTTTTTTATCCCAATACAAATCATGTTTATAGTAAGAGATTTGTCTATATACACAACACAACAGCAAACTTACTAACCCATTTCCTGTAACAAATAATTATTTAAAAAAAATACAAAGCTTGTATTAAGAATAGTTGCACCAATTAGTTTGGATCAGTCATGTCATTAAATTTGTAACAGTAATAGTTATGTATTGTTTCTATTGTTTTATCATAATGTTTGTGTTTACTAAGACTCAGACAACGACCTATAAAGGGGACTAATTCAGCTTAAACTACTACTTTAGTCAAGTACTATTTCTTTTCCTTGTTTGAGATACCAAACAATTAATTACCAATAGCTAATTAACTAATAGGTTAATTTTTTTTGTATTGATTCTTGTGTTGTCAGGTAAAAGAAATAATTTTGCAAATTTTCTGCTTGATCCAAGATTGGGTGTCGGAGAAATAATGTGTACAAACTTTTTACCTGACAGAGTTGATATAAACTTTGTAAAAACAAAGCTTATATTAAGTATAGTTATTTTAATTAGTTTGGATCAGTAATGCAATTAAGTTTGTAATAGATCTAGACCAACAACAATAAATCTGTGTGATTTGAAATATTATTACCAATTGTTTTTGTTTAGCACACTTTCATGCTTCTAGCTTTCTCAATGCACTATGATCCTCTCACTTTGCTGGACCAGTTGGGAAAGGGAAGGGGTAGAAAGTAAGGGGTATCTGTGTGAAGGTTATAGTGATAGTTTTTTAAATGTATTTTATCAAAATAAAAATTTAAAAAGTTGTGTGACTTGAATTTGAACTCAAGGGCTCAAGCCTCCTCAAGCCAAAACAGTAACCACTGTGCCACCAATTCGCTGATGAAATTAGGTTTTATAGCTATCTGTTGTTAGTTTTAAACTTTTAAGCCACAGCCTAATTCTCTACACAAAGTATAAAGGGGACTAATTCAACTTATACCACCACATCTGTCAAGTACAATTTTGTTCCCTTGTTTGATACCAAAAAAAATTAATTACCAATAATTAATTAACTAATTGGTTAATTTATTTTATTGATTCTTGTTTTTTCATGAAGTAATTATTCAAATAATTGTGTAAAATTTCAACTTGATCCGAGATTGGGTGTAGGCGAAATGACGTGGACAAATATTGTACCAGTCAGATTGAGTGAACTGATATAAGCTTTGTAAAAATGGCACACAGTAGATCCTTTCTTAACACCAGGAAGACTTGGACTTTGCTGATAATATCTGCCTCTTCTCCCATACACAATAAAATTCTCAGACCAAATTGATCAGACTCTCAGAAGAAGCAAAAAAGACATACTACTGATCAACAAATGAAAACTGAAGTTATGGAATCAACCACAAACAAGATAGTGATGGGAGATATCCTTGATATGTAACCATTTCACTTATCTGGGAAGTAGGACTATCAATGACAGTGAAACTGATAAACTGATAAAAATATATAAAATTGCATCAATAAACCTAGGTTTGCCTTTGCCACTACTCTGTCTGTCTGGTGCTCCAAGCACTGTTTTTACAAAACAAGCTCTGTCCTTCTGTATGGTTCTTGAACTTGGAGAGTCACAAAAATAAAAAACAACAACTCTAGACTTTAGCCAACAGTTTCCTATATCAGATACTGGGAATGTCCCAAAAAGATATTTACTGTCAACATTTGGGAAAGAACTTTTCAGTAACCCATATAGCCCAAGATATCAAAAAGTAAAAATGAAGCTGAACAGGATATATCTTATGAAAACTAACAACCAATGTTGCAAGCAGGCACTTGATTGGAACTCACAGGGCAAGCCTAAACAAGCCTGGAGGAGGAGGATTGTCAGTGAAGATGAGGATTCTGTAATGTCATGGGAGTATGTGAAGAATGTTGCTCAGAACTCAGTTTGGTGCAGATGTGGAGATGGGTCCCTGTGCTCCCACTGGGGTATGCAGGGTTAATTAAATCAAGTAAGTCAATAACACTGGTGTTTCATAATTTTTGACTGTGCATTTTTTATATTTGGAAATCTATGATGCTATTTTTGAAATTCATCCATGTTTTTTTTAGAATTTGTTGAAGTTATTTATATAAATGTAAAATTAGATCAGATTTCAAACATAAATCCTCATCACGAACAACGGGTTCAGATAATTCAGAAGATGATGATGATGATGTTGAGGATGTGGAAGAAGAGCTCCATGCTTGGGAACACATGAGATATGTAGAGGAAGAAATGGCTATGCTGTAAGATTTTTGAAGATGAAAAGAAAATTATTTTTACAGTTCCATGGTTGTTTTTTTTAAATTATCATTAAAACGTTCAGTTTTCTTTTTCATTTTCTGGTTTGCCATTCATTGATTATTTGTTTAAGAATAAAATGTTAACTTTGTTTTTGTCTTAGTATTTCCAACATTTTTTTCTCAATTAACTGGTGTTGGCAGAGTTATGTTTAATTAATTCATTAGCATTTGCAGTACTATTTTATGTGAACCGATTAATAATTTGATGTAACTAAAACGTGGCATTGTATTGGGTCTTAGACAAAAATCAAGAAGTTGAGGTATCATTATGTGTGAGTTTACAAAAGAGTACAAAATAATGAGAGAGACTTTGTACTCTTTTTTTAAGATTTTGTAACACAAAATAGTTAAATATTATTTCCTGTGAGCTTCATAAGATTGAACATCTTGTCCGTGAACTACACACTTGTTTCTGTTTTGCCTCTTTTTGTGTGTCAGTAGGGTAAATGTAGATTTCATTTTTAGAATATTATATTGTAATTGAAAAAAAAGGCTTTTGAATAAAATATAGCATTTTTTTTTAAAATTCTGTTTGAAACATTCCAACTATTGTGTGTACAATTGATTATTTTCTAGTCAAATGTATATTTTAAAAAGGAATGTTTGAATCCACTAATAAATTGATTGTACATGTCTGGTACTTTTGAAACTCTAAAATGTGTTATGATCAGAAGTCATTGTAATATGTTATGTAAATGTGTATCAGGTCATCGTAAATATACTATTTTACCATTTCTGCTTTGTTGAACTCTTGAATCTATTTCCTAGAGCCACTGCTGAAGGAGAAGGAGAAGAAGAAGATCTTCACAGCATGGTGCCAGTAGTTGCACCTATACAGCCAATTAAAGAGGTAGAAGAAACAGAAGTAGATCTTGAAACTGGAGAAGAGGAAATCAAAATTGTAAGTTCAGTCAAAAAGTTTTGCAAATGTTAGATGTATGTAACATCTGTAACTATATTAATATTATTTGACTTTTCAAAATACCTTAGAGAGTTATTGATAAAAACGGACATTGGCTCCATTGACAGATATTAATGCTTTGGCAATCAGAACTCCAGACAATAACAAGAAATGGTTCTATATTCACACCAATCAAAGATAATTGGTGTGGTAGATCTAACATTTATTGATAAACTAAAAAAAAAACAAGTGAATAAATCTTGTGTATATTTATTTAGTTTACTAACATGTAGAACATCCACATTATATAGTTTTGTTGGCCAGTCCTGGAACAGCAATAGTTCATCTCATAGCAATGATAGGCAGGGATTAGCT
Organism: Biomphalaria glabrata; assembly: GCF_947242115.1. Taxonomy (NCBI): domain Eukaryota; kingdom Metazoa; phylum Mollusca; class Gastropoda; family Planorbidae; genus Biomphalaria; species Biomphalaria glabrata. The sequence continues at coordinate 19,775,441 of NC_074716.1, forward strand.
ATGGTGGGAACATTGTAACCCTCTCTACACAGTTGTGTACAAAGGAGTGGCAGGTAGCTCTTGCAGTTTGGGATCAGTGATGTTGCAAGCTCTGCTAGGGTAGAGCTTTCTTTGCTGCAAACTACCTAAGCATCACCAGCTCATTTTTCCTTAAAGTTGACCCCTGATGACTTTTTATGCTTTTTTTATGTGTAGTCCTAAGGCAGCAGAAGTTTTGGAATCAGTTTTCTTTCTCCTAGGTGGGCATCCAGCCAAGGTTAGTGAGTTCTCCTACTGGTTTGGGCTCTCTTTTGATCTTTCTTCTATCAGTGATAACAGTTCTCGAATTTTATGTTTACAATCTTGCTTTGTTTCTTTCTGCATTAAATTTGTGTTAACATACTTTAAAATAAAATGCAGCTTAATTTAATTAATTTCTTTCTAGTAAAAAATGCATTCCTACAGATTTTGATTCACCCCTATAGATCTAAAAGTTATCAGGGGCCTTTAAAAAAAAAATCAAAAGTGACGACTGTTTGTTACTCTGAATTGATCTATTGTCTGTTTAGGATGAAGAGGATATGACACTCACAGAAGATGAAGAGGCTATCAAAGCATATTTGGAAGCCAATGAACCTTTAAGTACTGAACTATTAGACAGTATCCTCAAGTACTGGTGGACTTCAGAACCATTCAAGTAAATAGGAAACATTTTTTTAATTTTCACTTTTCTGATTGGTGCTAAATATGTATAAGGAGAAAATTTGCCACTATAAATCTTAGAGTCAATCATATTCATTCCTTTTTGTCTTTCATTAGATAGCATCTGTTTGAGTTGAAAACTGAAACTCAAACAATAAATCTGTTTGAAAACTGAAACTCAAACAATAATTTTGTTCAAAAACTGAAACTCAAATAATAAATCTGTTTTGTATTAAAATGTTTTTTGATTACTAGTGTGACTTTTCTAATTAGTTTATTGAATTAATTGAAGGTTCTATTATTAATGGACAACTCTTATTGGGTTCAATATAGATCTACTGGGTTTATCCTGGAGGGTTTCCCATCTTCAACAGATGAAGTTAAATACATGCAAGAATCAGGTTTTGTTCCTGATGCTGTCATCTTTCTACAGGTAGGTACAAACCTTTTTGTAAACATTTTTATATTGTATACACTATGGTAAAATCTCTTCTATTCTGTCTAAATATTCAAGAAAAAATACCTGCCTTAGCCCTTTAGCTCCTACGGCAGTTCAAAAGGTTTTTACATTATATGCTCAAAAGGGTCTGGAACGTTGAGAGTTATTATTTTCCAAACTTTCCTTTAAGAAAAGCTCTTCATGTCTCGTTTACAGTGAGAATGAGAGCATGGTGACTCTTTTTTTAGTGAAAACCTGATATGTTATTATTAATTTTTAAGCATTTTTATTAAGAACAGGCCCGTAGACCCCCACTAAGGAAAATAAGTATATTTTAAGCTTTTTTAGATTTCAAAGGTATTAAAAGTGTATATATTTTTTTAAACTAGATATAATGATCTATTTTTTTAAATTATTTGTTTATTAGAACAAGTTCTTAAATTAATATATTTTTTTATTATTTTTTACGATTTTTTCATTCAAAATTACCCCTCTTTGCTTAGGACTAAAAAGAGGATTTATCAGACTGGAAATAGGAGCTATTGGGTTAATATTTTCTTCAAAATTCTAATGGCAAGAAAATATCATTTTCATAATCAAATGAAATGATGTTACACAATAAACTCTAAGATTAGCACATATGGCTTGCTATTTGCAAATGAAAACATTTTTGTAAATAAAATATTTTTAATTAATATAGACTTAGCATTTGGCAGATCATCATCAGTTGTTGTTTTTTTAATGTGTTTGTTGTGTAGATCATTGTGCATTCAGCTCTTGTGTGTTCAGCATGCTAGCTCAAAGAAATGAACTACTTATAAGTTTTTTTTTCTTTTCATTTGCTAAATAAAGAAGTAGTGGTGTCAGGGACAATGCAGACTTGTCTATTTAGCTCAATTAATGTGTGATTAAGACAAGTATTTATTGCACAAGTTTAGTCAAACAAGTTCTGGACTTTCAAAACTATACATTTAATAACAGTATAGTCACTACTAGGGAATTTTGTTTACTTATGAAAATATATAGCTACACAATTTTTTCATAGTTTATGATTTAGTAAATTTGAAAGTCAGAAATCGGGTGTAACTTTTTCAGGTCTCAGAAAATGATGTCATTGGTCGTCTTCTGCCTCCAAGATTAGATAAATGGAAGGCAAAAAGAGAAAAAAGATTGCTTAAGAAATCTCGTAAAAAGGAGAGAGCTCGTAAGAAAAAGGTAACTTAACTTTCTTGACTAAATCCTGTATTTCTTTATAAAATTACCTAAACATTTAGCAGGCAAACATTTGGACAACTTTTTGTTTACATACAGGAGGAAGCCATTAACAAAAGAAGGGAAGAACTGCTGGCAGAAAAAGAAGAAAAAAAAAAGATGAAAAGAGTAAGCTAACTTTTTAAAAATATCCTACTTATTTTTTTTTTAGAATAGAAATGAAATCAAAAGATTTTTTTTCTTTAGAGATTTGATTTTTTTTTAATGTATATATTTTAAAAGGCTCATTCTAAAGGCTTTTTTTCTGTAGAATTTTTCTGTGTTTTTGTTAATAGTTTACTGGTTCAGACTTTTCTAAAGATGAAGAAGAAGAAGAAGAAGAAGATGGTGGTGAGGAGGAAGAGGAAGAAGAAGAGGAGGAAGATGATATTGAAAATATTCTTGCAGAAGAATTTGAAGTAAGTACTCACAGCATTTATACAGAATCATAACTTCATTTACATAATAGTATTTAGTTTTCCAAATAAAATGCACTACTTATTCAGAATCAGCCAAACATCATTTGTGTATCTTTGTGCTTTCCTTTGTAGAAGATTTTTTTTATCCCATGTATAACTTATTGATCTTCAGCACCATCAAAATGGCAGCTCTGTGCTATCTTTTTGTTATTCATTTTTCTATAAATTTTCTTATTGTTCAATTTGGCTGTTACTATGTTTAGTTTCTAAAGTTTCCAATCAAATCTCAAAGAAAACTTTTAATTTACCTGTTTGCAACCTTTGTTTTATCATTAGATGTTCAGTTTATTTGTTAGACATTTATTCATAACAATGCTTACTTCTGTGGGATTAGATGTAAATAATCCATGGTAACTATGTTAAGAGTCTGGCAATTTTGGTCTTAATGGAATGTCAGTTAAAATACAAGAGCTTTAAAATACATAACTCATGTTACATTTTGATATTGCTGGCTTTAAAACAATTTTTTTAGGTTTTGATTCATTAACTCATCAATTATATTGATGTACTTATGTTTTAATTTGTGCTTGATCTTGATGTCCAGGAGGAAGAAGAGGAGGAAGAAGAAGAGGAGGAATTAGAAGAAGATGCAATTGAGAGAATGAAGAATGAATTAAATGAAATTTTTGATGATGATACAAATCGTCTAACTGCTGTTGAGGTAACTTTTATTTTTTAGATAGTTATAAATTAGGTAGATTCTTAAGTAATCAAATTAAACAAATGGAAAATCCTTTCTTTGTTTTAGAAATAATAGAAATATTTGATATTTGTCTAGGAAGCACTTGCAGAAATTATGATTCCTCATGTGAATGTGACAGCAGGACGTAAACCTCACATCATACGTTATATACTCAACAAGAAGCTGAAGCCATATGTAGAGTTTAGAAAGAGCCTCTATGAACGTGTATACCTCATCAGTGAAAGTTTAGCCCAAAAAATGCTTCAAATGGGATATAAATATATAAGTAGATTTGGAAAATGGGATCCAGTTAAGGTAATCCATAGCAACTCAATTTGGATACTTTTGTTTTTGCAGATTGCTTGCTTCTTTGAAAAATTTTTTTTTTAAAGTGACATGAAAATGAGAGGTTTTATCATTTAAAAAAAAAAATATTCGTAATAGAAACTTAAAAGATGCAATGATGAAACATAAACTGATAGTTTCTAATTCAGTTGATCAGTGCTGGTAACTTTATGAACTTGGTATCATTTCTAGTTAAAAGAAGGCGACTGCATCCAACCAACTCTAGGCCCTGAGATACCCAAGTATCCCTGCATTCATAGAGCCCATATCTATTTCTTTTCAACACAACATAACAGACAGCTTTTTATGCAAGACCCATTAACCTATTTAAACCAACCATCTGCAAAACCAGTTGTTCCAATAAGAATTGCTGTCATCGGACCACCTAAATCTGGAAAAACTACATGTAAGTTTTTTTTATACCATATAAGGTTTTATGTTGCTTTCTGATGTAGGAGGAAAAAGAAAAGCGCATCATGAGATAACCTTTCATTTTTAATTTATTCATACTGAACCCATGGGATGAAAAATAACTTAAGTGTGTATCATTGAGAAATTTTAAAATATTTTGTTTCAAACTTAATAATTTTAAACATATTAAAATAAACAAGCAACATTTTTTTCATAGTTTAAATGTTTTTCCTCAAAATAGTGTCAGCAACTTTGGTTAACTTTTGTCAAATTATTTTGTCATGTTTTTTTTTAGTTTACCGGTACCCTAAATGTGACATATTAAGCTGACATACATATCATGTGTGGCTTATAACAACAGAAGTCACAAGTTGTTGTTTGAAATTACATTCTGAGAACTCAATAACAAAGCTAAAAGTAGCTCATAAAATTCCAGGGGCACTAATTATTAGAGTTGTGTAGATTTAGAAGCATCCTGAAAATTCTAAATCATAGTCATCTGGATTTTAACCTGAGAACCTTTGGTTAGAAAACCATGGTGTTAACCACTTGGCCACTTCACCCCATGAAAGTTACTTGAACTGACTATATAAATTTCAATTGAGAATGTGTACACTACGAGATTATTGTTTTCAAAATTCAATTTTGAAGTTATATAGTGACTATTTGAAAAACTTATAGTAGATATTATTCTGTACAGTATAAACAAAAATGTTTCATTAAGAATAAAAATTTATTTTTCTTTTAAATTCTTTAAAATTATTATTTAATGAAATTCTGCAAATAGTTTTCATTTGAAATTAGTATATTAATCTATAGTTACACATTTTTAAAGTTGCCAAAAGATTTGTTGACGATTATGGAGTCAAAAGACTTTCCATTGGAGAAGCTATGAGAAAGATTTTGGAAACTCAGAAACACACTGAGTTAGCAACAAGCATGCAAGCCTATCTGACCAATGGTCGTGTTGTCCCAGAAACTTTACAGATCAGAGCCTTAGATGTTGCTTTATTAGACATGACTTGTCAGACTCGAGGGTAAATTCTCATTTTATGTTTTTAATAATTGGGAATAATAAGTTTTATAATTCACTTTTAAAAATGGAAAGATAACCCATAAATAATTATGCGATAATGCTTGTAGCAGAAAAGTGTGATGTAATTTGTTAACTTTTTATAAGTAAACTCAATTATCTTTTAAATGGTGAAAACTAGAGACAAAGCTAAATAAGCAAATAGATTAAAAGTTAAGTGGTTTTTATTAATATTCTTCTGTTTTTTTTTTCCCTCTGTTTTTAATGACAGGGCTTTTTAAGCAATACAAAATTTGCCATAAAAAAATGCTAATTTGTTTTCACTGAGCTTTATAGATCAAAGCTTATGAAATAACTTTATTGTGTATTTTTCTAATTTCATTTCAATTTAAAAACATCAAATCAATTTTATTTAGCTGCAATATTTGAAGTCATGGTAAATTCGTTCTATTGTTAACTATTTAAAAAAAAACTAAAGAATTGTAAAATGAAAAGTGGACTGGCAAAATGTACCATCAATAATTCAAAGAGATGGGTTGGGGGAGGGAACATAGTAATGAACTAGTTTCAGTCTCTGTAGTGGTAGAAAAAGTATAGAATACCAAAAGTGCCTATAAGTTGATTTCCTCTTGTGTTCTTCTGAATATTTGTACCACAGGGATTAAAGTAAGACGCAACAAAACATTTTTTTTTAGTGAAATGATTTAAATTCAATATAAACCTCAAAATCACCACTGACCCATAAATATAAAATATTTAGAAAACACTTTTCAAAATATCCTTTGCGGATTTCACGATAAACAAAACAATGTTAAAGATGCTAAATTGAACTTTAATGTTGCCAATTAAATAAAATTTAGAAAAGCTTAGAAAATTTGATTCTGCAGAGTGAGCTTAAAAGTGCACAAAACTTAGTACATACATAAATGATCAAAATAGTCTCTGTACACCAGATACATCAAAATAGTCTCTGTACACCAGATACACCAAAATAGTCTCTGTACACCAGATACACCAAAATAGTCTCTGTACACCAGATACACCAAAATAGTCTCTGTACACCAGATACATCAAAATAGTCTCTGTACACCAGATACACCAAAATAGTCTCTGTACACCAGATACACCAAAATAGTCTCTGTACACCAGATACACCAAAATAGTCTCTGTACACCAGATACACCAAAATAGTCTCTGTACACCAGATACACCAAAATAGTCTCTGTACACCAGATACACCAAAATAGTCTCTGTACACCAGATACACCAAAATAGTCTCTGTACACCAGATACACCAAAATAGTCTCTGTACACCAGATACACCAAAATAGTCTCTGTACACCAGATACACCAAAATAGTCTCTGTACACCAGATACACCAAAATAGTCTCTGTACACCAGATACACCAAAATAGTCTCTGTACACCAGATACACCAAAATAGTCTCTGTACACCAGATACACCAAAATAGTCTCTGTACACCAGATACACCAAAATAGTCTCTGTACACCAGATACATCAAAATAGTCTCTGTACACCAGATACATCAAAATAGTCTCTGTACACCAGATACATCAAAATAGTCTCTGTACACCAGATACATCAAAATAGTCTCTGTACACCAGATACATCAAAATAGTCTCTGTACACCAGATACATCAAAATAGTCTCTGTACACCAGATACACCAAAATAGTCTCTGTACACCAGATACACCAAAATAGTCTCTGTACACCAGATACACCAAAATAGTCTCTGTACACCAGATACACCAAAATAGTCTCTGTACACCAGATACACCAAAATAGTCTCTGTACACCAGATACACCAAAATAGTCTCTGTACACCAGATACATCAAAATAGTCTCTGTACACCAGATACATCAAAATAGTCTCTGTACACCAGATACATCAAAATAGTCTCTGTACACCAGATACATCAAAATAGTCTCTGTACACCAGATACACCAAAATAGTCTCTGTACACCAGATACACCAAAATAGTCTCTGTACACCAGATACACCAAAATAGTCTCTGTACACCAGATACACCAAAATAGTCTCTGTACACCAGATACATCAAAATAGTCTCTGTACACCAGATACATCAAAATAGTCTCTGTACACCAGATACACCAAAATAGTCTCTGTACACCAGATACACCAAAATAGTCTCTGTACACCAGATACATCAAAATAGTCTCTGTACACCAGATACACCAAAATAGTCTCTGTACACCAGATACACCAAAATAGTCTCTGTACACCAGATACACCAAAATAGTCTCTGTACACCAGATACATCAAAATAGTCTCTGTACACCAGATACACCAAAATAGTCTCTGTACACCAGATACACCAAAATAGTCTCTGTACACCAGATACACCAAAATAGTCTCTGTACACCAGATACATCAAAATAGTCTCTGTACACCAGATACACCAAAATAGTCTCTGTACACCAGATACACCAAAATAGTCTCTGTACACCAGATACATCAAAATAGTCTCTGTACACCAGATACACCAAAATAGTCTCGTACACCAGATACATCAAAATAGTCTCTGTACACCAGATACACCAAAATAGTCTCTGTACACCAGATACACCAAAATAGTCTCTGTACACCAGATACACCAAAATAGTCTCTGTACACCAGATACACCAAAATAGTCTCTGTACACCAGATACACCAAAATAGTCTCTGTACACCAGATACATCAAAATAGTCTCTGTACACCAGATACATCAAAATAGTCTCTGTACACCAGATACATCAAAATAGTCTCTGTACACCAGATACATCAAAATAGTCTCTGTACACCAGATACACCAAAATAGTCTCTGTACACCAGATACACCAAAATAGTCTCTGTACACCAGATACACCAAAATAGTCTCTGTACACCAGATACACCAAAATAGTCTCTGTACACCAGATACATCAAAATAGTCTCTGTACACCAGATACATCAAAATAGTCTCTGTACACCAGATACACCAAAATAGTCTCTGTACACAAGATACACCAAAATAGTCTCTGTACACCAGATACATCAAAATAGTCTCTGTACACCAGATACACCAAAATAGTCTCTGTACACCAGATACACCAAAATAGTCTCTGTACACCAGATACACCAAAATAGTCTCTGTACACCAGATACACCAAAATAGTCTCTGTACACCAGATACACCAAAATAGTCTCTGTACACCAGATACATCAAAATAGTCTCTGTACACCAGATACACCAAAATAGTCTCTGTACACCAGATACATCAAAATAGTCTCTGTACACCAGATACACCAAAATAGTCTCGTACACCAGATACATCAAAATAGTCTCTGTACACCAGATACACCAAAATAGTCTCTGTACACCAGATACACCAAAATAGTCTCTGTACACCAGATACACCAAAATAGTCTCTGTACACCAGATACATCAAAATAGTCTCTGTACACCAGATACACCAAAATAGTCTCTGTACACCAGATACATCAAAATAGTCTCTGTACACCAGATACACCAAAATAGTCTCTGTACACCAGATACATCAAAATAGTCTCTGTACACCAGATACATCAAAATAGTCTCTGTACACCAGATACATCAAAATAGTCTCTGTACACCAGATACATCAAAATAGTCTCTGTACACCAGATACACCAAAAAGCTTTCTATTTTTAGTTTTTCCACCATAGATGAAAAGCTTATGCATGTCATACAAAGTGTACACTAGTTGCTCATATTATTAAACTATCAAACAACCTTTGAAGAAGACATTTGTACAGGCTTGTTGTCAGTATCTGAAACTAGATCTTTGTATTAGTATGTATTTTCTTTAAAGCAGAAATCAGTTCTCTATATTGTCTAGAATGTGTTTTGCAGCTATGTCTTAGATGGCTATCCCATGACCCAGAACCAAGTGAAATTGATGACAGAACACAGCATTATTCCTGTAAGAGTCATTGAACTTGAACTTGAAAGCAAAGACTGTTTGATCCGAGGAGTTAAAGACAGATTAACATTACCTAGGTCAGTGTAAAATTTAACTGGCTGCATGAAACATGTTATATTGGAATTATTATAATTTTCACTATTAACTTTTTTTTTTTTGCTTATTTTCTTTAAATATGCAATTTAAACTATCTTTTGAAAATAAATTAAAAATAAATCTTTCACTTATTATTCAAATATTATTTTTCAAAATGTATTATCATTCTAGCTTCTTTGCACCTTTTTTTTGTGTCACTTGAAAAAGAAGTTATTAGTTTTTATGTAGTATGTCCATCTTTCTGTCATGTTTAGTCTCAAAAACTATAAGAGCTATTAAAAATCCAATTTCATGATATTTTTGTAAATGTCAAAAGTACCCATTTCAGATCATCTGGTCTATAGGGGAGATAATGTCAAGGTCATCTGTTTCTATGACTGACAGCTAATGAGAGTGTCATCTGGCCAGCACAATGACCAACTGACTTTAGATTCTCCAACTAATAAGAGTTTGTTGGACTCAGGAGCATCTAAAAATCCTGATGCTCAAAATCCCAGTTTTCACCAAGATTTAAACATTTTGGGGTTGCTTGGGTTTGGAAGCCATGCACTTTACCTCTGTCACCATGCCCTAATATATTTTGTAGCTTTACAAAATTTGGATGCAGTGGCTGCTTCCTGAAAGCACACCTTTTTTTTTTATTATTAAATATGCTGTTTTTCAAATCCGAAAATCGAAAATTATCTTAAACTCTTTTCATGAAGAGGGGGGAGTGGAAGGTGGGTAGAAGGAACAAGTTGTTCAAAAGTCTGGAAATTCACAAAACTGGCTGCATCACACTAATAACATGAATGATGTGGGTTCGATACCCATACTGGATTTTATTTTTTTCAATGATAGTGGGATCTGATATAATCCTATCCAATCTGATTTTATTTGAAAATTGATTTGTTTAAATATTTGAACATAAAATAGAATGTGAAGAAGACTTTTTATGGTATGTACTAATGTAGGTACCTTTAGAAGCCACCTATGTGTTTGTGTGAAAATACAAGGTCTCTATTTAATCTTGTTTTGCTTCAATATTTTTAAATAAATATTTTATTGTTATAGCACTGTAGAAAAATTATTTTTTTAATTCAATGTAATCCACTATGTTGACTTATTGAAGACCTACTTTGTGTTTATTTCAATTGGTAACCATTATTAATGAATTTAGTGAATTTGTGATCAAATTATATGTCCCAAAACAAAAATGTGTATAAAACATTATGTAAAGTAGCTTGAATGTAGCAGACGTAAGGATGTAGATTAAATAGAGCATATGTAAAGGTACACAATGATTGTATTGAGTTTAAAATTACTTTTCTTAGATTCATTTTATTGCATTTAAAAACTCATAACTTATCTATTACCCATTCATTTGATGATCTACTGGGTGTATAAGTAATTTCCTGTAGTCTTAAAAGTTTTACAACTCAATGCTCTATTTGTTTTGCAGGCCTCATGTACTTCATGACAGTGCTCAAATTTTAGCCATCAAATTATCCTGTTATCAGAGAGAATGTGTTGAAGTTCGAAACTGGTATCAGAAAGAACATCAGAACTATTCTAAAATGAAAGCTGACCAGTCCAAATGGTGGATGTGGGACAGAGGTCTTGAGTTGGCTTTACAAAGTATTAGAAGAATCCAAGACTATTTACAGAGAATAGGAGATGGTAAGTGCTTATTGTAGCCAAATCTCTGTACAGTACAATGTCATTGGCTGAATGGAACCATTCTAACTTTCTCAATCTAATCAGTTGTAAAGATTTCAGTTTGAAACCTATTTGTTTTAATCAGTTGCAAAGATTTCAGTTATGAAACCTATTTGGTTTCTTTGGTCTAATGAAAAAAATTAAAACAGTCTTGTTACATTTAAGCATTATAGAACATGGCTACATTTTAATAATAATATATATGTATATGACATTGGTTAGAATGTAATCCCTTAGATTAGAATTAGTATGTACATTTTTAAAACATTGAAGAACTCTTTGTGATAAGAAGTACACAATTTTTTGGGCAAGTAGCACTAAATACATTTTACAACTAACGCAAGGCTAAATGAATTGTGACATTGTATGTTCTGTTCCAGCTCAAGCTGCAGGAATTGCAGACTTGTGTATTACACCTTCTGAGTTCAATCAACGAGTTGGTGTTTATGGTCAATACTGTCCAGTTAGTTTGGCAGAACGAGGTGAATTGATTGACTGCTCTAATACTACAACATTTGAATTTGCTGCTGAATTTAGAGGTAAAGAAAACTCTAGAATATAAACATTATTTGTCATATAAATAAAACAGAAAGAAACTTTTATTTGTCATATAAATGAACCATTCTTTAATATTTATGAAATGATCTGTTAAACATGGAACGCTACACTTAATAAACAACGCCAACACTATAACGCCAGATTCATGAGTGACTTTATTTACACACTATGTTAACACACATGACACATAACATTCCCAACATTCAGTCCCTTAGTCAAGGGGAATCATTCAAGCTACTCATATAACAATGTCAACATTCATTACAATTTCTCTTTTCTTTTTCTCACTCATTCTTACTTTCAACTTTAAAGGCAAAAATCCAGAATCAGAAAAGAATGGAAAATCAACCGAGAAATAGGATAGTACATATTATATTAACAAGTATTTTATACATGACAATAGTACAATGTAAAAGAGTTTGTGTAAAGCAAAATAACTTGAAAATCAAACAAATTACAAAAATCTGTTTTATTCATGTTTTTTTTTTTTTTTTTTTTTTTTTCCTTCATTTTTTTTTTTTCTTTCTTCATTTTTTTTTTTTTTTCCTTTTTTTTTCTTTTTTCTTTCTTTTTCAAAAACAACATATGATGAATAACAAAATGAAATAGTAGGCATATTCACATGACTAGTAATAATGATATATTTCAACAACAAATACGGCAGGGCTTTTTATACAAAGGTATATTTACATTACTAGAAATAAAAATATGGTGAGTAAGGAAAAAAAATGAAATAATAGTGCTGCTTACACAAACTCATCCGGGAGTCTTCCTTCTTGCAGTATGGTCAGAAGTAGAAGTCCTTATGCGCCCCGTTTGGTCGTCACATTAGCTAGTTGTGCTCTTCTTGGACACCAGCGAATTTCAATTCTTTCAGTCCTGTGCGTCTCATTGATGGAAGCAATGTCAATACGCTGCCTTTTGTCTTCCACTAGTTTGGTGATCTGAAGCGCTTCAATGAAAACTGTGATAGGCAACGACTGTTTTCTCAATACCACAGAGTTCTTCTATTACAGTTCTGTAAAAGATGGCAGATTCTAGGCCTTATTGCAAGCCTAATGCCTCAGCAGCTATGGTAGATCTCACTACCCTTTTGATCTTCGAGGCTAGCCAAAAAAAATGGGACAATTATGCCCGTCTTAGTCTTTAATCCATACAATATGGGAACTTGTACTTCCTGTACCACCACTAAGATTACCCAAGGCGGCATCGCAGAACAATTGTATGGGTCTTAAGTCCTTTAGCTTTCCGATGACTTTTATTGCTCGCATTAGGTCTGTAACCAAAGCTTTGTTTAACTTTGTGCTGAGATCAACTAACTTAAAAGTCATATCAGGTCTGGGGCCTTGAACGACCCAATTTAACTGGCCAATGAGTTTTCTATACAAAGAATGTTCTGTATCATTCAACTGCAACTCCTTTAGCAAACATCTTGCTGGGTCTAACTTTGGGCGATCAAGTTTTTTTTTTGATGTACGCTGTGTGGTCCAGGATTATCCCATCTGTGACTTGTCTGATATCGAATCCGATGTAATAAAAATTTCGCTCTTCTATCTTTCCTGCCACAAATCTGTGACGCAATTCAAACATAGTCTTCTCAAAAACGTCATTGCCAGCATGAAGAAAATCGTCGACATGGCAACAAATGATGCCACATACAACTCCATCAGTCGTTAATGTGAACAGTGCTTGACTGTTTGCAACCAAGTTCAATAAGCTCTTCTTTGACACTTAAATAAAACTGTCTTGCACCATCCTTGAGTCCATACTTCAGTTTCCAAATAACATTACTTGGAGTATTACTCTCTTTTGGAAGTATAATATGTACCTCTCTATCCAGGGGCTTTCCATGTAAAAATGCAGATTTGATGTCTGTTGTTTTAATCAGCCACTGTTTACTAGACACAATTGACAAAAAAAATTCTCATGGAACCCTTAGCAACAGTTGGACTATCTTTTGGTATTAAGTCTTGCTCTTCAAATCCTCTTACAACTAGACATGCATTTGGTGAACCATTTTTCATTGTTATAACCCAACGTGTAGAAATAGCATTTCGTTCACAGTCTTCAACCTCTTCATATGTTTCAAACTGTTTTAATTTCAATAACTCCAATTGTTTGGCTTCATCTATCTCTTTGCTTGATTCAACCATTGATAAACATACATTGTCGCTATTGCCTCCCCTTGAATACTTCCTCTCAATTCGTTTAAGGTCAACACTTTTTCTTTCTTTGTCCACATGATTGTCTATGTTATACCAATACTTATACTTTCCTGTGGCTTTGCCTGCTCTTTCGAGAATGGTCCGTTGTTCTGATTTGGCCATTCTGTATTCTATTTGTTCATTTGGTTTCAAACAAGTTACAGAATGAATGTCTGTCTTTGTGTTACTTTCATCTCTAATAACTTCACGATCTCCATCAAATATTTCGCTTACACCACTCTTGATGACGTCATGAATCATTTTTGTCCTCTTCTCATTATCTTCTGTACTCTCTTCCTCCTCCACGCTTGCTTTATAAAGTCTGTTTGGTGCCACTCTGACAAATACACCGCCATGTCTCACAAAAACAACTTTTCCATCTTGAAATACCACCTTTCCGGGTCCTAACCATCTCTCTTTGCCTTCACGCTTGTAAAAAACTTTGTCACCATTTTGAAACACCTGCTCTGATGCTCGAACTTTAGAACGCAGGGCTCGTATTCTTTCACTTGACTCTAATTGAATGTAAGCTTTACGTGCCTCGCGGAGAGCGGGCAGTTGCTTATAAAAGGCTTCACTTGTTGTGCTATTCTCTAAAGCTGGTAGTTTTGCGTGAAGAATGTTTGGTAAATTAGGGTTTCTACCAAACACAAGCTGATGGCTACTATAACCATTTCTCATTTGCAAAGAGTTTTTAGCAATATTTGCCCAGAATAGAGTTTCCAGATCTACGTCTGAAATTTCAGTCTCAAGTTTCATTAGCAAGTGCAGTATCCATTGACCTTTGTATTGTTTGAGATCCATTGCAACTTTTTTATTAAAGTCTCTGGCCATAGGAAAAGCCACTACAGATTGTGATGGTGTCTTAGCAATTACTTTGCACAGTTCACAGCTTCTTTCTATATCTGTTAATTCCTCTTCAAAACCCTCACCCCGAATGTTAGCATCTTGAAGTGAAGTCATAAATCTATCCCTTGGATGGTAAGCTAACTGCCTATGTAGTTTTCTAATAGTTACCTTGCGTTTTTCTGGGGATTCGTCGAATGCTTTTACTGTGTTGACCTTTTCAATTTGAATTGTTTCTGTCTTGTCAATGGGAATACAATAATGGCCAGATGATGTTAAGTTTAAGGCAACCTCTTTCCCAAATATAACAGCTGTATCATTTTCTAAATCCATTTTTACTCCTGCTGACTTCATAGCAGATCTGGAGAGTAATAATGGTATGTCTGTTTCTACAGCATCAGTCACAAGCTTAACCTTCTTTCCAGCCACTGTGACAGGTAACTCATATTCACCTTTTGATTTTATTTTTGTCCCACCACCAAACTTAAACATTCTGTGACCTTCTCTTAACTTCACTTTGTTGCGGTCCTCTTCATCTAAAGAGCTCAAAAATGCCTCCAACCATGTCATTCCACACACTGTACTACTGCATGCGCTGTCCAATACGGCACAGTTAAAAGCTTCGACACCTAATTGGAAAGTTTCATCTTTGTGATTTCCAGTGAACAAACAGGCTTCTTCTTCCTGGTCTACAACATTGACCCTTTTAGACATGTTTTCCCAACTGTCAGGGCACTTGGACAAAAGATGTCTGTATGATCCACATGATTTACATGTTAAGACATTTCCGTCGGGACCAACTGGGTTTATGTTTTTCAAACTTCGTTGAGCTTTTGGGAATCCAAAACCTCGGGTGCCGCCCCTTCCTTGTCCTCCACTTCTTACTTGATGTCCGACTTTAGGCTTATAGTTACATTTTGTCTGATCTTCTCGTCTTCCAAAGCTACTGAAGTTCTCGCGTCTTTGGTATCCCGCTGCCCATAAAGCTTCTTCATTATCAGCCAAAAACTTTGGCTCAAGTTTGATACATGCCTCTTGGTCCTTCAGCTTACTTTCTTCTCCCTTAAACTTTTTCAAAGATGACTTAGCTTCCTCATACAAGGTCTCTCGTTTGGCGAAATTCATTCCAGTCAAAACAAGCATCTTTTCGTTTCGAGTTATTCTTGCATTCCTTAGTAACTTGAAGGCCAGAATCTCAGGTGGCAGTTTCATCTTTTTCTTCTCTATTCTACTATATTTTGTATCAAATTCTGCTATGAAATCCTGTATGGACTGGTTTTCCCCCTGTTTCAAATCTTCGAACTCGTCAAATTTGTGAATGCTATCTGCGAGGTCGTCTTTGGCCAAGTTCTTGTCAAGAAACTGCAAAAGTCTCTCAAAGCCTTCCCGACACTTGAGCTCTGATAGGTCTAATTGTTCGAACACTTTGTCTCTTATCCCAGATGCACTGCTTTGTGGTAGTGAAAGGGCTATGGCTATAGCTCTTTTCTCTTCTTTCAGGTCAGTTATTTCATTCCATGCGAGTAACTCTTGTTTATACAATTCGTATGGCTTTTCTTTAATAAATGATGGAATCTCTATCCTAGTAGCCATTATTACTTCAAATTGGATCAATAAAGTAAATAATTTTACTTACAGCTCTGCTACCATTTGTTAAACATGGAACGCTACACTTAATAAACAACGCCAACACTATAACGCCAGATTCATGAGTGACTTTATTTACACACTATGTTAACACACATGACACATAACATTCCCAACATTCAGTCCCTTAGTCAAGGGGAATCATTCAAGCTACTCATATAAACAATGTCAACATGATCAAGAATGCTTTAAAATCCTCTTTTTTTTTTCTCTACTGTCCTAACTTGCATTTTTTATTAACTTTAAAGTCATATAGTTTTATTATGAAAATTAAGATAATTAATTTTTTTAAATTTAAACGTTTGATTCTGACTAGGCAAATATTACAAGATGGCTGGAAAGAAAGAGCTTGAAATGTTCCTAGCTGAGCCTGAAAAGTATGTCCCTCCCCTAGCTCCTAGACAGTTACCTGAACCAGAGTTACTTCCTCACAGAATTACAAAAGCTGAACTGAATGGAAGAGAGGCCCAGATACTTGGATATTGTCCAGTAACTTATCTTGATGGAAAGATGAGGTTAATATTTTTTGCTTCAATATCTAATTGTTTTCTGTTTTAGATAGTTATGTTGTAGAAAAATGCTAGCTGTGTCAAAAAAAATCAAAATCTTTTTTTGTACCTATGGACTATTGCTAAGAGGTAGAATTGGATGATTAAAAGTGTACTTATAATAGCTTACATTCTGGACATTGTCCAACTTTGTAATGAAGAAATAAAATTAGCTAAAGCATGTAGCCAAACTCTTAGCCCTTTTCTCTCTTTTATCAAATGTGTGGAATTGAAAAACATCGTCACTTTGTACCAGATCTATTGAAAGGAAATACTATTAGTTTAGCTCCCTTACCTAATCTCTTTATTTAAAATGTTTTATATGTTTCGGATGTTCCTTCAGAGTTGAAGATAATTACTTCCTAGTCCAAACCTCCAGCAGGGCGACGGGGGATGTGAGCGGGCAGGGTTTGAACCCGGGACCATCGATGAATCTGAACGACATTCCAGCGTGTAAACCGCACAACCAGGCAACCATGATTATCTCTATTTTCTTTGCAGATATGATGCTCTGGTTCCAGGAAGTCAAGAATTCATGGCTGAATATAAAGGCAATGTTTTCCTGATGGAAAGTGAAGAAAAACTTTACAAATTTATGAAGTAAGTCAAAGCTCTTTTATCCTTTAAATAAATTACATTTATTCACAGAGCTCATTAAGATAGATTTTACTAGTCATTTGTTTACTTCTTGATTTGTGAGAGTTCCAGTGAATTTCAAAGAATTATATTTAAGTGAGAACTTGTGGAAGCATTACTTAGCAGTTAAAAACTGAAATCACTGTAAAACATCTAATGCAACTGTGAAGTAATAAGATATCGAAAAGGAATTTGTATTACGCAAAGACTTTACAAAACACAGATTCCCCATTACATCTAGTTGTATAATTGTTTATATGTATGCCAACATTTATGGACAACTCGTGATGGAAACTAGAAAAACTGATTGTCTACACCTCCTACATTTCGATGTAATGAAATGTGATCTCAAAATAGTGACATAGATATTGACTGCTGGGAAGACATAGTCCACACTATGTGGAGAGAGATGGTGACAAAGAAAGTTTTGGAAGAAAGGCAAGCCAAAGCAAACACTACCTTGTATGAGTACATGAGTGTCTGTCCAGAATAGGGCTTTTAGAGTCACATAGAAAAAGCTCTATGAGAAGAACCATACAACTGATGGAGACCAACATATGTATGTGTATTAAATTTACAAAAAAAACAAAGATCTTATCTTATCTTATATAATACAGATGTTACTTCAAAAAAGAAGATGATTACATCCTATGCGTCATGCATTTAGTCATGCATATTAACCAATGACTTAAATTCTGCCAAGTCACTGGTTTTCCTGGCTAGCTCAGGTAACCCATTCCATGCTCTAATAGCACTAGGGAAGAAGGAGCATTTGTACAAATTTGTCCTAGCATATGGGACGAGGAATGTGCCTTTATCTTTGTGTCTTTCAGAGTATTTTATTAAATTTTGTTTTTGTATTTGAAGATTATGGTTCAGTGTTTTATGTATAATTGCTACTTTACTTTTGAGTCTTCTGTCCTGAAGGCTTTCTAAATTTAGTGATTTTACTAAAGGTGTTACTCTAGTTAAATGTGAATATTCGTTTGTTACGAATCTCACTGCTCTATTTTGTGTCTGTTCCAGTTTCTTAATGTTTTCTTGAGTTGAGAGGTTCCAAACGGAGGATGCATATTCTATTATTGGCCTAACCAAGGTTAAATAACATTTTAGTTTTATGTTCTTATTTGATTTATAGAAATTTCTTTTAATAAACCCTAATGCTTTGTTGGATTTTGTTTATAGTTTCATCAATATGTGGATTCCATGACAGTTTTTCATTTATTATAACACCTAGGTATTTTGCGTTTTTAGTCTGTGTTACTTGGTTTGCCATGAATAAGATAAGTGGAATTAATTTGTTTTAGTTTTTTTGTTACTCTTAACATCTGACATTTTTCTGGGTGGAAAGACATGCTCCAATTTGATTCCCATTTCTGTAATTCATCTAATTCTCTTTGTAAAATATCTGTGTCTTGTGTTGTTTTTATTGTTCTATATATTATCGTCTGCAAATAATCTGACTTTTGTTCCTGAACTAATGCAATTTGGTAAATCATTTATGTAAATTTAAAAAAGTAGTGGACCCAAGACTGTTCCTTGAGGTACACCTGAGTTTACTGTTATTGGTGTTGATTTAGAGCCATTTATTATTACAGTTTGTTCTCTCCCTATCAGAAAATCTTTAATCCACTGATGCAGTGGGCCATTAATGCCAAAATATTTTAATTTTTTAAGCAAACTATGGTGGTGAACTTTGTCAAAAGCCTTGGAAAAATCTAGTAAGATAGCATCTATTTGTTCACTATTATCTAAACCTTTTGAAAAATCATCAATTAGTCCTATTAGTTATGTTTCACATCACCTATATTTCCTAAAGCCATGTTGGTATGGGGTGAGGACATTATGTTTGTCTAAGTGGTTTATGATGTTGCTACATATTATGTGTTCTAGGATTTTACATGTGATGCTGGTAAGTGATACTGGTCTGTAGTTTCCTGGGTCAGATTTTTCTCCTTTTTTAAATAGGGGGGTGACATTAGCTTCTTTCCAGTCCTTTGGTACTCTGCCCTGGTTAAGCGATGCCTGAAAGAGTATTTTGAACACTGGGGCTAGCTCATTGCTTAGTTCTTTGAGTAATCTAGCTGGAATACCATCAGGTCCAGACGCTTTATTTGGTTTGGTGTTGGCTAATAGTTTTTGAATTCCATTTTCTTGTACTACTATATTTACTATATCTTCTATGTTGTCTACTTGGTTCAAATTCAGTAATATGTCTTTGTCTCCTGGTGCTGAGAATGCTGATGCAAAGTATTTGTTTTGGATGTTTGCTTTAGTTTCATTATCATGTATTATGTTATGTTCATCTTTTAATGGCGCTACGCCTGTTGTTTCCATTTTCTTAGACTTAATGTATGACCATAGGTTTTTGTTGTTATCTTTAGATATTACATTGTTTATGTATTCACTCTGCAGCTGTCTGCTTACTTTTTGGGTTAAGTGTTTAATTTTTATATACTTTTTGTAAACTCTTTCAGTTTGAAGATTGTGGTGACACAGACAGTTAAAAAAAACAGACCATCAATTGTTTTTTAATGCATTGAAAAATGTTTAACCTTTTTTTTTTTTTTTTTTACATAGATTACCAGAAAATTATGCCAACATGAAGTTACCACACAAACAACCTCCAAAACCAGAAGAGCTACCTTTTGCAAGCCTTCCTATGTTAGGCTTTATGGAACAAACCTGTGCTATTGCCATGGTTAAGGCTCTAACAGCTGCTGGAAATGTGAAACCTAAGTACCCCTTCATTTCTTCAACACGCTCAGCACTTATCTATGTAGCTTATCACTTGAAAGGTAAATTGGGCTACAACTTTTCAAGAATTAATCATTTTTGTTTTTCTCCTGTATCCTAACATTCTTCTCACTCTCATTGAAAAATCAAACTTAAGTTGCTCCAATTAATATTTTCATTCAGAAAATGAAAAATATTTGTTCTAACTATTTACAATGACTGTATTAGACTTTGTTTCTCAAGAGTTATTGCATTCTAATTCTCCATAGCATTCAATCCCAAATCCTCTCCGTACATTCGCAAAAAGTACAAGCAGAAACTTCAGCAGTTTGTAGAGACATGTGAGCTGATTAAATACCTGGGGAACAACATGACTGTCCGCTACAGAGATCCCAATGAAAGACCAAAAGAGTTTGACTCCAAGCTGGAGACATTTTTTGCTTTACGAGGAGTGGAGCCCACGCCAACATGGATCAAATGAAATTTGTTTCAAGTGAACGGAACTGGAATGATATTTTGTCATTTCTTGTGATTTTTGTTCTGTAATGTTTCTGCTATTGTTTAATTTACATCCATTTCTTTTCATAGAAAGTGGGGATACAGAAAATATTTGATGAGAAATTGAATCTCTGTGTACAACTTTCTATGATGCAGTATTGAAAATAGATTCCTGAAAATAAATACATATATTCATGTGAGCAGAATGGTCCAGTAAAAGTACAAATTACAGCTTTTCAGCCTAAATTTTGTTACTTTTCAACTGAATTTAAGTAACAAAAGCTTTTTTTTTTTCTGAGGTATCTAGCTTTTTAATCAATGCATTTTTTAAATATTTAAATTAGTTTTACTCAAATTAATTATTGATAGGGTTTAATTTTTAATTTACTGAAATATGGGAACTGAAATATGTATTGAATGTTTTATTATTTATTTGATACCTTATAAATTTTACAAGAGGCTATGAGCAGTGTATATATCATATTATAAATTTATACAGTGAAGTGATACTAATGTTTATATTTGTTCTATCTTTTATTATTTGTTTTAAAATACAACTTTTCATTATCACATTATGATAACAGAAGAAACAATACTTCTACCATTAAGGCCAATATTTGTATAAGGTGAAATTGAAATTCAAAATAAAAAGAAAGGTCAAGTATTTGAAGTCTCATGTTTCTTCTTTCCATTTACTGTCAAACAAATTCTCATATTTCTTCTATCCATTTACTGTCAAACAAATTTGTGTTTCATTCAAGATGTGTCAACACTTTATCTTTGGATCAATAATTCATTTGTCCATTGCAAACTGGCATATTGTTTTTTCCTGTAATGGGTAATGGCTATCATCAATATATTTAAGCAGCCTATTTACTTTATTTTGTTTACAAGGGCACAGTTAGCCTTCAGTTATCTAGACAGTGTGTCAGCAGAAATGCTAAAATAAGGAGGACAATACATTGTTGGTAGAATGGCAGATCTCCTAAATCTGTTCTGGTGAAAGTCTCAAGTCCCTGAAAATTGGCAAAAAGGAATGAGAATAAAACCTCGCAATGAGAGCCACCTGGTGGACTGCAACATATGGAGAGGCATCCCCCCTCCTCTCAGTTCTAGGTCAAGTGTTCAGTCAGTTCTGTCATGACAACTACAAGCAGCCGTAGATAAAATGCTCAGAGAAGAGCCGGCAGGCTTCACAAAAAGCAGATCATGAACTGAGCAGTTTTTCATCTGGAATACCAACAAAAGCTGATGATGGATCAGTTTGATAGATTAAAAAGACGTTAAATAGCATCCAACGAGAATCACTCTGGAAAATAGCAAGACTCTATGGTATCCTGCAACAATCCATATCAGCCATTTTTGTTGAGCCACATTTAGTCTTTTCTCAATTTCGACAGATAACTTCCATGTCTCACATGCATATGTTGCAGTTGGAATGATGATTGTGTTGAGAAGGTGTATTTTTGTCTCGAGTCCAATGGCTTGGCTAGTCCAAATAGGCTGCAGCCTTTAGAAAATGCTCCCTGCCTTCATTCGGCACGCTACATCATGGTAGGCATCCCCATCATTTGTTATGAAGCTGCCAAGGTACGTGAACTTGTCCAACTCTTCAAGCTTTGACTCACAAAGTCTGACCGTGGTACCCTTTGCCTTATATCCCACTCGCAAAATTTTAGTCTTATTCAAGTGTATGCGGAGGCCAATTTTGGCTATCTAGGCTCTCCGTCATTTCTTGTATGCATTTATTTGTAGCCCCGAGTAGTGCAACGTCATCGGCGAAGTCCAAGTCCGTCATTCAGTTTTGTTCACGCCATGGAATACCAAAGGCAGTCTGGTTCATTGCTCTCCTCATTATGTAGTCAATGGCTAGGAGATAAAGGAAGGGAGATAAGATGCACCCCTGTCTCGATGCTAAAAAACCTCTGTTATTCCCTCTTCTGTTTTAATGCAACAACTAGACTGACTGTATAGATGTTTTAGGATCTGGAGGAATTTTTCTGGGATGCCGTATTCTCTAAACTATTTTCCATAGTGATTCTCGGTGGACACTATCAAACGCTTTCTTAAAGTCTACGTAACTGATCGTTAGCCGTTGTTGGTACTCGAGACTTTGTTCTATGATATTTCGAAGAACGAGGATCTGCTCTGCACATGATCTGCCTCTTCGGAAGCCTAGCTGCTTGTTCTTCTCTGAGTCTCTCATCTACAGACTGTTGAAGCCGACAGCATATCAAGCTATTGTATTAAAACAGGTGATGGAACAACAGAGTTCTTCAACATTGAGTAAAACAAAGATGTTTCTTATCTCCACTCCTCTTTTTGATTTTGTCATGAAAAAAGTCACGATGCTGCATTCGATATTCCATGGCGTGAATTAAACCAACTGATGGACCTGGAGGATATAGCACTACTCGGGAATAGGCCTACAATCAAATGTATACATCCTAATTTCATTTGGCACCAGTCATCACAGTTTGCAACTTTATAATCTTCAAAAGAAACAACACAAAGAACTCTGTGATATTATAACGTTAACAAAAAAAGGGAGAGAGGAATTCCTAAACCTCTAGATATATAGAAACAAAACTACAAAGAGAGGCAGGTTGGCCCATGGAACTGTAATGCAAGTAAATAGGTCCCCACATTTACAGCTTGACTATAAGAAGCTAGATCTATGAACGTCACGCTACCAACAACTGCAATCAATACAAAATGATCATTGGAAGTAGTATTGACAGAAATCACTCGAGCACAATTTTTTTTAACTGTTTGAATACAGCGAGCATGAACATTGCAAGATTTTCTTCATGTAGACTAAATGCTTAAAAAGCACTACAAAATAATTGAAGTGAAAAAACCATACAAAGAAAAGATTGAGAACTTCTTTCAGAGTACAACTTAAAAGTATGCTGGGAGGGATCAAAGAAAACCGGCTGCGCCTCAAAACTCGCTCAAAACGAGGCAGATGATTTGAAACTCACCAACGAACTGACTTTTCATTTCGACAAAGATTTTATTGACCTTCAAAAAGACATATTCATCACTCTACTAAGGAAAAACAAGAACCATGCATCAATTGTGTAAGCGAAGATGAGGTGACCTGAGGTGACCTTACTATTTCGATGAGTAAAACCTAACCAAGGCTTCTGGAGCCGATGAAATAAGCGGCACAAGCTCATCAAGCTCTGCGCGTAACAAATCTTGTCTCTCGCATCTTTAACTTCTAAACATATCTATGTCAGTGTTGACAACAATGGGGAAACCATCTTGAAACTCTAGCAAAGAAAATCCCACAACGGCGAGGTGACCGAACGTACGGTTGAATGATTTGGGAAAGATATTTACCCGACACTCATTTTGGAAGAAACATTTTTGTAATAATGAAAATGATCGACAGATCGGGCAACGAAACTATCAATCTGAAAAGTTGCTTTTAATGTTCTGTTAGTTCTACAGGTCACTGTACATGATGATTTGAATAGAACATCCCTTCTTCCGATGGCCCATATATGGGAGATTATAAGTAGGAAAGTTGCGCTATAAACTTGTAGGCCTCTATTCACAATTTTTAGTACCTGTATTAAAGTGCAATTCATAAATATTAGTCGATTTTAATTTGCAATGTCCAAAAAAAAAAAGATTTCAATTTCTCTTTCTAAATCTACTAATGTTTTTTTACTTTTATTGTATTTTTGCTCTTGGAGCATTATAATTTTGGTTCTATTAAAAAAAAAGTACCACTCTTATAAACACTTGTAAATTGATTTATTATGGAAGAAAAAAAAGGTTATTGTATTATGCGTGATTTATAAATTGTTTACACTTTAATTGCGGAGAGCTTTGAAGATGTCTTTTACTTTGATGAAAAGGCTTGTCTTCAAGTCCGCAGATTAATGAGAAATGCAGTTTTTCCCGTGGCTTCGCAGCCCCAGTTGGGACCTACATATTTAGCCACATCCAGCGCAGGCATAACCATTGTCCGCCAGTGGTCGATTTAGATTTTTTCGCTGTCTACGTCTGTCCTCTGCAGCAGATTTTCTTTTGGTCTCAAATGTGTATCCTGCGGCCTTAGTAAGTGACCTCCAGCTGTCTCGATCACAAAATTTGGTGCATTTGAATTGAATTGAATTTTGAAATTTCCAAAGTGATAGAGGAATAAAATACACCAAATTAATTGGGGCTTTTCACCTTACAGGCGCCACTAAAAGAAAAAATCAAAGAATTTTATTTTCTATACAAAGCAACTTTCAACATGCATTTCATTTAAATTATTCAAATATTTTTCTTATGGGAATTTCTTATGGGAATTCCAATAAATGCACCCACATAAAAACAGATCAAATTTTACCAAATTAATTGTCATTGTTCATAAAAATAAATATCATAATCCAAAGGTTGTTTTGCATACACAGTTCTACTGCCAGTTATTATATTCTATAAACTAAAGATTGGTCTAGTTAGTTATGTCTAAAGTAAAACAAAAAAAATTCGTTAGAAAAAGAAATTTTTGACATAAAATGTACAGTCTGCTTTGAAAATGTTAACTTTTATAAGTCAAAAATGTCTTTAAATTCCATGCGAGTCATACATTGTGTATTAAAGATGTTTCTTTGCACTACCAAGTTGACACACAAATATATTATGAATTGGTGAATTAGTTATGAATGCAATGTGTAAGACAAATCATTGATAGAAGGTACAAGAAAACATTCTAAGTAAATACGTTCAGATGACATACATATTAAAATGAAATGAAAAGAATCTGATCACAAAGGTTGTCAATGGAAACAATCTGCAATAAGCACTGTTGTGTACATTCCTATCAGAACAAAGTGTTCATGTCATAAACAATGAAGTCATTCTTTCCAACGCACTTCTCTTGCAATGAAAATTTCAAAGTTTAAACAAAATTGTTCAATTTTTTTTTTAAACCAATATACAAAGTCAAAAAAGACTCAGCTAAATAACTTTACAAAATTACAACTACCAACAACTAAAAAAATACATTTGTACTACAAATAAATCAAAGAAGATCAAAGCCCACATGTAATCAACTATTTACAATCACTGATTGGTCTATCAAGCTCAAAACAAAATCCATACCTTTGGTAAACTATTAAATCATAAGCACCCACAAAGGCATTGGCTTCAGGTTCAAACATCCAGAAAGATCACTTCAACAAATCAGCTAAGATCTACATAATTAGCCTATCTGATGCAGTTGAAGTCAGCTGCTGGTGGTTGATTAAAATTTTCAGAATATGCACAGTTCTTTAGCAATAACAAAACAAAATGACTGATATGATATAAAAGTGGTTTTTATGTGAAAACAACCAACCAACTAGTAAATATGTTCACATGACACCAATTCATTTCATTCTAAGCAATGATCCTCTATCATCATTTACAACAACTCTGGTTTTCAATATGTCCTTATAAAAAAATAATTATAAACAACAAAATACCAGCATATATGTTAACACAGAAGGTTAATTGTTTATATGTATACACAATTTTTTGCAATTCCAATAATTATATACTCAGAAATATAAGGGCAAAACTAAGTCAACTCTGGTTATCTCCATGTTAAGGTCATCAACAAGATTGTGGGCCAGCATTCATGAACATAAACTATAAAAACTATAAAAATGTGGAAATGTAAGTCAACAAAATGCCACATTTACAACTTTAAAATGACAAGGAGTAGCACCTCTCTCATAGAAAGGCGAGTGTTTGAATTAATATCACTTGCATAGAGCAAGAAACAAAGTTAGTCACAGAGTCGTTGGATAGGCAGCTTTTAGAATATCATGACATTAACTTACTGTCAGGTTCACTTGAAGATAATAGTGTGAAATATAAAAAGAAAATATATCAAAGTGAGAACTATAAAAAAAATTATAGGACTGAATGTGCAGTCAGTTGTTTAATGTAAAAAAATATATGAAATATTCAAAATAAGCATATATTTATCTATCTTAAAAAACATATGAAATATTCATAATAAGCATATATTTATCTATCTTGAATATACATATTATATATAAACATGAAAATTTAAACTAACATTTATTTACCTTGGGTCTAGAACAACTAAACTATTTTCACATTCAAAACCGCAGCAGATAAAAATTTATGAAAAACTATTTTTTATTCTCATTTTTTGGCCCAATAGGTTTTTCCTAAAGCCAACATAGCATAATACTCCCTTCTAAAACAATTCTACTTCCTCTTCGCTCCAATTATTAGGACTAATTTTTTATTCTACATATGTGCCTTTTGTTTTACCAAGTAGATCCACACAAGAATTGAAATAAACAAAAGCAATTAATAAAACCAAATTGAGATTGTTTTTTTTTTCAAGATTGCTGAATATTTATACGATTATTTGTATGACTATTTTAAGATGCAAAAAATAGCAAAAAAGTTCTACTTCCTGTATAGGCCTAATTATTTATTCTACACATAGTCTCTTTTTCTCTCTTTCTTTTTTACCATATAGATCTAGAGTCCCGGTGGCTTAGCGGTACAGTCCTTGGCCCCTGAACCAGGGGTCCCAGTTTCAAATCCTGGTGAAGAATGGGATTTTTAATTTGGAATCTTTGGGCACCTCTGAGTCTACCCAGCTGTAATGGGTACATGACATTAGTTGGGTAAAAGTATAGGCAGTTGGTTGTTGTGCTGGCCACATGACACCCCAGTTAACCATGGGCCACAGAAACAGATGACTTTTACATCATCTGCCCTTTAGAGCACAAGGTCTGTAAGGGGAACTTTACATTGTTTGTTTGTTTTACATGTTTCGGATGTTCCTTCAGAGTTGAAGATAGTTTACTTCCTAGTCCAAACCTCCCGCAGGACTACGGGGGATGGAAGCAGGCAGGATTTGAACCCTCGACCATCAATAAATTCGAAAGACAGTCCGGCGCAAAAACCGCACTATCAGGCAACCATTACTTTAAATAGATCTAGGCACAGTCAAAATAAACCAAAGCAATTAATAAAACCAAATTGAGATATTTTTTTTCAAGATTGCTGAATATCTGTACGAAGTCTTAAGCATCTGAAGTTACTAGGCCTATTTTATTATGATTATCTTCTGTTAAGAAGGAACATCTGTAATTTATAATATAATATTAGATCAGCATGTATCTAAAATAAAAATATCCAACAAAATTCTCACTGTAAATGTGAGGACCTATAAAAACTAGATCTCAACTGTTTACATTATTAAATGCTGTTCGGGGGGGGGGGGGTATTTTAATTTAAAAAACAAATGTGAAATTTCACTCACTTATTTCTTAACATAGATCAACACCAGGAATAACTCATCTCTTTTTCAAAACCTGTTATGGTCAAAAAAGCAACATAGAGCCCATAGAATATTTCAAAATTGACTTGAAAATCTGTCAAATAATGAGAGATTATATTTAGTTTTTATTATTACCTTAGTATCAAGCATCCCTTTTGGGTTTGGATGGGTAGAGGAATAGATGGTCCTTGAAGGGTTTATTGGCACAACATGGCCTAAAATTGCTTTACATGTTTCAGATGTTCTTTCAGAATTAAGATTAATACAGCCTACCGCAAACCTCCAAAAGACTACAGCATGATGACCAGCTAGGTTCGAGCCCAGGACCATCAAGAACACAGTTCAGAGCACATACGGAAGCTTAAAGTCAGGACAAGCAAAACCTGCCCTTGTGGAGCATCACCAGAGAATGATGACCATGTCCTTCAAAGCTGCATACTATATCATGAGACCCAAACAAGATTCTGGCCCCAAAACCCTCCTACAGAACAAAAACTATATGGATAACTGCTTGATCTGGAAACCACTGCGCGGTTCATCTCAGATATAGGATTATTGATCTGAACCCTCCGGCATGTAAAATGAGAACGAAGAAGAAAAAAGAAGAGCACATACGAAATAACGTGCCAAATAAAAATATCCATTACCAGGGACAAGAAGCGAAGGATGCAATTTATAAATGGGTAACTGATAAACATAAACAGTATGTACCCAGGGAACAAATCAACAAGTGTAGCCGGTATCGAATGCAAGTATATATATATTTTTATTTATATACATTTTTTTTTTCTAAAAAGGAAAATGAATTGTTAAGATTTAAGATATGTAAGCTGGAAAGTAAAGATATGGCTAACACAACAAAACAAATAGAAAAGAAGTGTATATTTGTCAACTGTATATAACAGAAGTGTATATTTGTCAACTGTACCGGTAAAGTTACATTGATTTAATGGATACTTGAAGATCAAATTTAATGCAGAGTTGTTAATAAGATGATCATTAATGCTGATTACAATTAAAGTAGAAAACAGACAAAAAAGTTGTATCCAACAACAGTAGCAGTACAGTAAGTTTAGTCAAGTACTGTTCAAGTCTCATCATAGAGTGATACATGGTGCAGCAGTACAGTCAAGTGCTGTTCAAGTCTCATCATAGAGTGATACATGGTGCAGCAGTACAGTAAGTTTAGTCAAGTGCTGTTCAAGTATCATCATAGAGTGATACATGGTGCAGCAGTACAGTAAGTTTAGTCAAGTGCTGTTCAAGTATCATCATAGAGTGATACATGGTGCAGCAGTACAGTAAGTTTAGTCAAGTACTGTTCAAGTATCATCATAGAGTGATACATGGTGCAGCAGTACAGTAAGTTTAGTCAAGTACTGTTCAAGTATCATCATAGAGTGATACATGGTGCAGCAGTACAGTAAGTTTAGTCAAGTACTGTTCAAGTATCATCATAGAGTGATACATGGTGCAGCAGTACAGTAAGTTTAGTCAAGTACTGTTCAAGTATCATCATAGAGTGATACATGGTGCAGCAGTACAGTAAGTTTAGTCAAGTGCTGTTTAAGTCTCATCATAGAGTGATACATGGTGCAGCAGTACAGTCAAGTGCTGTTCAAGTCTCATCATAGAGTGATACATGGTGCAGCAGTACAGTAAGTTTAGTCAAGTGCTGTTCAAGTCTCATCATAGAGTGATACATGGTGCAGCAGTACAGTAAGTTTAGTCAAGTGCTGTTTAAGTCTCATCATAGAGTGATACATGGTGCAGCAGTACAGTCAAGTGCTGTTCAAGTCTCATCATAGAGTGATACATGGTGCAGCAGTACAGTAAGTTTAGTCAAGTACTGTTCAAGTCTCATCATAGAGTGATACATGGTGCAGCAGTACAGTCAAGTGCTGTTCAAGTCTCATCATAGAGTGATATATGGTGCAGCAGTACAGTCAAGTGCTGTTCAAGTCTCATCATAGAGTGATACATGGTGCAGCAGTACAGTAAGTTTAGTCAAGTACTGTTCAAGTATCATCATAGAGTGATACATGGTGCAGCAGTACAGTCAAGTGCTGTTCAAGTCTCATCATAGAGTGATACATGGTGCAGCAGTACAGTAAGTTTAGTCAAGTACTGTTCAAGTATCATCATAGAGTGATACATGGTGCAGCAGTAAAGTCAAGTGCTGTTCAAGTCTCATCATAGAGTGATACATGGTGCAGCAGTACAGTAAGTTTAGTCAAGTACTGTTCAAGTATCATCATAGAGTGATACATGGTGCAGCAGTACAGTCAAGTGCTGTTCAAGTCTCATCATAGAGTGATACATGGTGCAGCAGTACAGTAAGTTTAGTCAAGTACTGTTCAAGTATCATCATAGAGTGATACATGGTGCAGCAGTAAGAGAGCAATCATAGTGCAGTAACATTGTAGGTCACAGGCAGTCTAGTCAACGTGCAGTCATGGTCTAGTCAATGTGATAGTCATTGTGTATTCACTTCTTACATGATTGCCATTTTTTTTTTTATTTCAAAAAAGTGTTATAATTATTATTTAGTTGTGTCACATTTCTTGAAGGGTACAATGTTAATTGAAAATGTTAGTATATTAGCTGATTGATATTAAGTTAGATTTTAGTTTGGTTGATATCTTCAGGAATTGATTTATTTAAATATTAGATAAAGGTCATTAAAATTTAATGTGTCAATGAGCATTAAAAAAAAAAGGATTTCAACTAAAATATAAACATAAAAATTAGATTATACTTATGTTATTAAGGTAAATGAGAACTTTGTGAATGGATAGCCAAAGATTACAGAAATATTACATTTAATACATGATATTAATAGAAATAGTCAAAGATTATATTGATTGTTTAATTATGAGAGCTTTGACTAGTCAAAGACATATCAAATGTGAAGTTTATGATGACATTTCTAGTTAAAGAATACAATAAAAAAAAAAAGTGAAGTTAACTGGGGACTTTAAGGTAGCCTAAGAATCTATAAATAGTTATTGTGTTGCTGATATTTCTATACATGGTAATGAAATGGACATTATTCTGATTGGGACTGGAATGATTACACAAGCATCACTTAATAGTTGGAATGAACACACACACACACACATATACATCAACAAAAGTTGCTACCATTTAGTTGTTACTAACTCTAACATTTTATCATCTGTAGTGTTGTCATTGGCATCATCAAATTCATCATCATCATCAGCGGACAGAAGAGCAGCTTTGGCAGCTCCTCCTGGAGTAGAGTACTTGATTGTAGCTGGCAGTGGACCTCTTCTTCGTTTCAAATACCGATGGTGGCGGCAAGCAGCTACAGTAAATACTCCACCAACACTGCCAATAACTATCAGCACTAGAATGTCTGAAAATAAAAGTACATTTAGCTAAAAGTATTAAAAAAAAGAAGTATCCATAAAAATGAAAATAGGCTTGGTTACACTGTGGAAGGAACTTAAGAACAACAGGGACAAAATAGCATTAATACAATCCTGAACATTTTAATATATTAAAAACTATAAATATGTGTAAAGAATTACAATAGTGATTAGAAATATTTTTACAGATACAGCAAGTCTATAAAAGATTTTTCTGGAATGATGAACATTCATATAAAAGGGTTGGGGGATTGAAAAAGTTCAAACGTGTTTCTAGATTTAAGCCTTTGGCCAGGTTATACTAGACAGGCTCTCATATCTCATTCACAAGGAGGGCTATAGAAGCTAGTGAATGTCTTGGCAGCTGCTTGTCAAGAGTTTAACCTTACAATAATTCTCTCCAAGAACGTCACAGAAATACCTGTGATACATATAGGGAACCACACCTTACGGTGGTGCAGGAATTTACTTACTTGGGATCAACAATTGCCAGTAACCTAGATTTAGACATCGAGCTGACAAAAAGAATAGGAAAAGCTATTACAGCATTGGCAAAACTCTCCAACGTGTCTGGGAAAATGCCAAATTGACCACAGCAAACAAAATTCTAGTCTACAATGCCTGTGTTGTTAGCACTCTTCTATATGGCAGTGAAAGCTGGTCAACATACATGTACCAAGAGCTCAGATTGAATAGTTTCCACTTCTGCTGCCTGAGACGCATCTCTTGGAGGGACCATGTCTCCAATCAGGAAGTTTTGAGATTGGCCAATATGAACAGCATGTATGCTCTTCTGACACAAAGAAAACTACGCTGGCTCGGACATGTCACCTGCATGCCAAATGATAGAATTCCGAAAGATATCTTATATGCTGAGCTTGTGGAAGGAGTCAGACCCAAGGGCTGCCCAAGACTAGCCTATAGAGCTGTCTGCAAGCGAGACATAAGAGCCACAGACATCAACAAAAGTATGTGGGAAGAAATAGTCAAAGACCAGAGTGCATGGAGACAGACTGCATGCTGGGACGATCCTCACTGAGAGCAAAAGAAATGAAGCGGCTGTAATCAAGAGGAAAAAAAGAAAGTTGCCATGTCCGCTAGCCCTGAATCAGAGGCATACAAATGCATGAATTGTGGCAAAGTCTGACGCTCTAGAACTGGCTTGATTAGCAGCACCAGATTCAGCCCCATCTCAAGACAAAACCAAAACCAGCGCCTCATCTGGGCGCATCCATTGCCTTCTGAGACAAAAAGGAGCCAAATACTGGATAGGCTGTACTTATTTATGTCAGGATCTACTATTCAATAAATGCATTTTATGTAATGGAGAATTGTATTTGAAGAAAATATTTGTCAGTATTGAGCCTCACTGAATTATACTTCACATTCTATAATTTAAGTTCAAAAATGTATTTAATCTGATGTTCTCGTGTTAAAGAATGTTCTAAATGGACAGTAGAAAAAAAAAATTAAACCTAACATTGCTATCTTAATTACTTTAAAATATGCTACAGAAACTTACTACAGACACTCACTTCAGACATCCACTACAGTCCCCCCCCCCCCCCCAACTACAAAAAATCACTTCAGAAAGCTACTACAGTCAACCAATACAGATACTCACTACAGACAGTCAGTTCAAACACCCACTACATACACCAATTACAGACAAAAACTATAAACACCAAATACAGACACTGACTTCAGACATCCCACTAAAGATCCTCACTATAGATAATCTCTACAGATTTCCCACTACTTTTTTTAAACAACATTTTTGAACTATGTAAATTTTAAAGCAAATTGTTTTTGTCTATTTAAAAGCAAATTGTTTTTGTCTGAGTGTTTTAGATAATTTAAAGTATAATTTAAATCATGTATGTAGACAAAAAAAAAATATTATTTATTAATTTCACAGTTAAGTAAAACAAATTCTTCAAAGTGCTATTAATAGTTAAATTATCACAAGAAACACAAATTTAATACCCAGAAATACTTACAAGTGCCAAATGTCCAAATGGTATTTTCAGGACCTTCCTGAAGTAACTGTGAAACATTTTTCATACTGCCATTGTTTGGAGCTGGGTGAAGCCCAAGGAGATGGCACATAAGAGGATACAGGTCCACAGTATTCAAACTATCTATGCTAAATCCCTTTTTAAATGAAGGCCCAGTGGCAATAAAAAAAGGATGCATGTCTTTCACCTCATTATCATAGCCATGATTTCCACCTAAATGCAATTTGAAAAGAAATAGTGAGATCAGTGTAAAGATAATATAAATAATAAATAAAATAATTTAATGCCTTCAAACTCAATTCATTCAACTAAGTAATTCAGCAATGAACAAACTCAGATTTAAAAAAAAACAACAACATTGTAATGGTCACCATATTAAAATCCAATAAGCAACAGATTAATGAAATGTATATATAATGAACATCTCCCTAGGTGTATGCACCCAGGACTACAACCATGTCACTCAGAACAGATAGGATGAAAAAATGAATACCCTCTCCTCAGCCAAAACTAGAGCATGTGACATAAATAACAGAAACTAGCCAGTCCTGACAATTATTTTCTAATAACTAACACAAATTGTATAATTTCTCCACAAAAGTATGTCCGCCAGCACTATTCTATCACCAAGCTCTTTTGGTTCATGATGAAGAAGGAGGACAATTGAGTAGAATCACTAAAAGACCCCCCTCCCTTTTCAATTGTACATTTAATATTTAATAAGCATAAGGTTTCCTACATTTCTTTATTTATGAACAGATCCAAGAACCCGATTTAGATTGGAGAGAGTATTAACCAACAGAAAATAAATCTTATTGTAGATGATTAGATTGAATGAGTAGGGAAGAGAGCATTAGACAATACAAGAATAAGTGTCTGGAGATAAAGTGTCTCAGGATTAAATTACACAAATAAAATGAATGAGTTTCTATGGTTTCACCACCATTGCCATCATAGTTTAAATATGATTTTAAAAATTTTGAAGATGAAACAGCTGCTTATGGTTTTCTGAACAATTAAAAAGGCATATTGCATGTATTTACATATAAATCATTTTTAAAATAGAATAAAAAAAAATAGGCAGTTTGTCAAGTGTTAAAATTTATGAACAATTCCAAAAAGCAGTCAATAAAGATTTCTATTTCTCATACAATGTCTTTTAATGAGAATAATGCTCAAATAATTCAAGGTGAAAGCTATTCAGATTTAAACTAATAAATGGAGCCCCTCTTTCTGTTATTAGAAACTTTGATTCCTTAAGGCAAAAGAAAAGTAAAAACTATTTCAAACATTATTATAATACACATCTTAAAATTCTCCCTCAGGTGATTTTGTTAGATCATTAAATTTAATAAGTAAAAAAAAAACAAGAGTATTAGTTTTAAAAATTGTAAAAATAAAAAAAAAAACAAATGCTTCAACAAACTTACCTATAGTAAGTGTCACATCGCCCAATATAAAAGAGTACTTGGGCTTAGCTAAGGCTAAAATTGGTGGAACCCTTTTGTTATGTTTATAATTGAAACGATCAGGAATTTCTTCAGCTTTAAAGACTTGATAATTTTTGGATTCACTTTGACTTTTCAACTGGTTGTAAACTTCATCCAGCTTGCCTAAAAAAAAATTTAAAAAGTGTCGATTTCTCTATTCACAGTATCTATATGTGACATTTTACTGCAGTCCTTTTGGCACTGCCATTTTGACAAGGGCCATTTCGGCAGAAGTTCTAATGATAATTTTTAGAAAAAAAATTAAAATATTTTTATACAGTAAACATAAAAAAAAAATGGTTTTAATAGAAGTTTTGACTACTTCATGAATGTATATTATAAACTTTTATATTTCAGATTCTTACCCAAGACAATACTATTGACTTCCTTCCACCCATAAATTAGAGACAAGGAGTGCAAAACACATCTATCTTTTTTGTGTGTAAAATATTAAGTTAAATAAACAAATTTTTGAGTGAACAAAAAATAGCATCATTTTTGTTATCAATATTTCCTTTTGTTTTTGAACAAAAATTATACAAAAAACTTAAAGCCAAAATATAATGGACAAAAATAATAATTGTTCTTTACATACTAAATATTTTTGAACACAAACACCTACAAAACATAGAAATGTATCATTCTTTTTCAATGCTTAAATAAACATATAAAATGTGGCTACAACGTTTTGGGACAAAATGTGCAGCGCCAAAATGGAGGCACCAAAATGACCACACCATAATGTCCCTGCTTCATCACTATTTATTCACACAGTATAACTGTTAAGAGAAAAATAGAATGAAAGAGACAAATGAAATTTTGCTTTCATTACTAGAACAAAAAGACTCTACATGGATTAGTTGATAAAGCCAAATCCTAAGAAATCAAATAGTTGTGTGATTGGTCATAGACCCATTTCCATTTTTTTAAATTTCATTTGGGATTTTTTTGTTACCTATGAGTTTTTCCCCAAACTAGTTTCTTAGCAATAGTCTATGCTTTATTTAAATCATTTTTTCATGAACTTTACCTATCTACATTGAAAATCTAATTAGAAAAAAAACCTTTCAGGTTGACATTGATTTATACACCTAAAAAAAGCTCTCCCCTGTTAATTAAATAACAACTTCGACCCAATCAATACAAAGTACTTGCCACAACATTCATTTAAACCTTATGTTTTAATTTTGAAAGAAAACTTAAATAGTGTTTTAAATGTGGGCAACAAAAGAAGCTGTGGATCACTCAAAAAAAAAAAACTATGACAAAATGTAATTGATCTACTAGTTTTTATTTACTATTAAGACATCCAAAAGCTCACAATAGAGTTCTTAAGCACTGTATGGCAATGAGTCATCAACTTATGTGAAGCAAGAGTGAAAATTAAATTCATTTCACAAGCACTGCCTTAGATGGATCCTGAAATGACATGTATAACAGCACACTTGCTGGAACTGGTCTTCCCAACATCTTCACCATCCTCAGACAAGCCTCCTATATTGGCTTGGTTATGTCCACTGGATGGAGGATGGATGTATTCTTAAAGTTATTCTTTATGAAAGCTCATGATGAACACAATAAAAACTGATCAACACAATGTTGTTACTAGTCATTGTCTTGTAGCACAAAACTGCTGGCAGACAACTAAACCGTTGTAGGTGTAATATATATTATCTGATAAAACTTCTAATAACTTAAATAACTTCTTTTTGTGAACAAAAATAGAACTTTATTTATAAACATAGACAAAAATTACTTGTTATAAAATGAAAAAAATGTAGTAGACTTTAGTAATAATATTTTTAACAAAATCTAACTCACTACAATAACACAACCTTTCAGTCTCACGTTCTGGAGTCATCTGTCCAAATGATGACAATGCTACCTATGTTGCATCATTCACAACTAATCGCTAGCCTCTTCCCACTGTCACCATAGAAACACACACACATTCCACAACACACAACCTCTGAAATATGAATGTAATCAAACAGGATCTCAAAGCAGTGGAAACAATGTTGACTATTAGGAAGAACTAGCCCTAGACTAAAGCAGTGAAAACAGTGTTGACTATTGGGAAGAACTAGCCCTAGACTAAAGCAGTGGAAACAGTGTTGACTATTGGGAAGAACTAGCCCTAGACTAAAGCAGTGGAAACAGTGTTGACTATTGGGAAGAACTAGCCCTAGACTAAAGCAGTGGAAACAGTGTTGACTATTGGGAAGAACTAGCCCTAGACTAAGCAGTGGACACAGTGTTGACTATTGGGAAGAACTAGCCCTAGACTAAGCAGTGGAAACAGTGTTGACTATTGGGAAGCCCTAGCCCTAGACCAAACTTTGTGAAGAAAGTAACAAAGAAAGCTATGGACAGCAGACTAGGTATTGGCCTCAGCTCTGGAAAAAAAGCAAGACAAACAAAAAAGGGCCTCTACAATCAAACAAAACCTTTACCAACATTGTATGAGGAAGGAAAGGTCTCTTTATACAGTCACATAAAAAAAATGCTCTCCAAGTCGAACCACTGATGTTCTACAACTGAAGGAGCCCAACAAAGACACCATAGTCATTATTATTATTAAAGTTACTATCTCTATAGCAAAAGCCTTTAAGATTCAATCATTTACTTTCTGTGCCATAAATATTTTTGAGAAAAGTGATTCAGCAAATTAACTTTATGTTGTTTTTTTTAAACAATGAATGAATTTGTAAGTTTCTTTAAAGGGTACTAAAAATACCACATTTGTTTATACTAAACAAGATATTCATACATTATATACTTCTAAATACCATTGGTAGAATTGCTCATGCAAAGAATATAGGTAGAAATACCTAGAACCCTAAATTTGATTTCTTATAGACCCAAACATATTTTCATTGTTTGGCAGTTTAACTCATTCTTTGGTACTAAATAGCTAAAATGACAATTGTGTGACTTAATTACTTTTAGTATTGAAATCCCCTATTTCAAATACAAGTAATAAGTATAGTCAGAACATTGAAATTTCAATTACCTTCTTTTGGAAATATTGACAAACTGGAGTAAGGGCCATTACCACTTCCTAAATATTCAAAGCTTGCAGGATCTACAATGTCATTCAAGTCTATAAAATTTTCTTTTGTTATTTCAGACATCCCATGATCACTTGTGATAATGATATTAATGTCATCTAGCAAATCTTTTTCAGCAAGTTTTGCTAAGAGGTATTTGAGCCCATTATCCACCTCTTCAATTTTCTTGGTTATATTAACAGAATTTGGGCCATATTTGTGTCCAGTAGAATCAGGTTCTGGAAAGTACAGCAAGCCCAAGTTGATAGGAAACTCTGATGTAAACCAGTTAACAATGGTATCTACTGCCTCATTAAATAAAATATTGTCCTCATAGGACATTGTCAGAGTAGGTTTCATAAACTTCACTAGATTTTCACTTCCCCACCACATAATGCTTCCACTTCTGCCATGCGATTTTTGAAACTGATTTGTAACCCAAATTGGTTCCCCACCAGCATCATAATATCTTGGGTCATTTTGATAGTCAGGCTGTATAAATTTGGGAATAAAAGGTTTGCTTATGTTGGGATCTTTGATGTAATTATCAAGTACACCATGACTTTCTGGATACAAGCCAGTTACCATTGACCAGTGGTTTGGTAAGGTATTAGTTGGAAAGACATTTTTCAATCCATCTTTTGCATACACTCCTGACTCCATTAATTTTTTTAAAGTAGGAATCTCAGCATGAGTTTCAGTTAAGTAATTCCATCGAAAGCCATCAAATGAAATCAATAATAATGAATATTCTTTTTCTGAATGACCACTGCTTAAATGCAGTAAATATATAATTGCGATGAAAAGATGCATTGATCTAGATGTAGATCTGTTTGATTTAAAACACATTTTTCAAAAATTTCTTCTAAGATCTTTCACTGACACTGAGAAGATGGTTTAAAAAAGTAGACCTAGAGTCTATTTGAAACTTATGCTAGATTTATTAGATTCTAGTTAGTAGATCTAGTAGTCTTTAGATCTAGTAGTATTAGATATAGATTATAGATCTATAAATAGCTTAAACTGTATATTATAATATTTCTAAATCATTAATACTTTTTAACTAGACTCTATAATATTATTACATTATTATTATATAATTAATTATTAATTAATTAATAATAATGATCTGAACTCTTAGACTAGATTAGATCTATTATTATAATTATTTTTTATTCTTCAGATCATAGATTAAAAATGATTGATTGATCATAATCTTTCATATTCAATAAAAATTAAAATAATTTTTAAAATTTCATGACAGGGAGGACGAGGTTGTTGGATGATCATGAAACTGAAAGACACAATGATAGTAAATAAATGATACTGTATAACTGATTGTTGAACTTGATTTTGATAGAACTCAAGAATATTCTATTTAGTCAGATCTGTCTAGATCTAGATAAACTATATTTATTATTTTATATTAACATCTGTCATCTAGTCTAGATCTAAATCTATCAACTACTTAGGCTTAGGCGCCTTCTTAGGACTAAGACTCAAAACTGACTTAGATCTAGATTATCTAGATCTAGTGCTCACTGATGATACTGATGATTACTGATCTAGTTAAGTTACTAGTATCTAGAATTCTAGATTCTAGCTTAGGCTTTTGAAAAAGTATTCCTAAACTAAGTCAGTAAAAACTTAAAAAGTAGATAAGCAGATAAGTCTAGTCAAGTTTTAGTCTACTCAGTGACTCACATTTACCTTAGTCTCACTACTTGACACTCACTACAAATAATAATATTTACTAATAGTACTATTTAGTTTTTAGATCTAAATTCTATTATTAGTTTTTTCTTAATTGTTATCATATTATTATGTTGGGCATAGAGATTGGGGTTATATCTAGATCTACATCTAAAAATATAGATCTAAGACTAGACTAGACTACTAGATCTAGATCTAATCTAGATTCTAGATCTACATTCTTGACAAAAGTAAAAGTTGACATCTTAGAGTTTAGAAACAAACATTGCGAAGCAGTTGTTATGATTACAGCGTTGATAACCGGAAAGCTCTCCTCTAGCTAGAAATAATTTTTTGCTACGACATTTCTGCTTTCCGTATGTGGATGTGGTATTTTGTATGTTTACAAACATGAAACAAGTTTAACAAGGCAAGCTAGAAATAAAGCTAGATTCAGTGTCGTTCAGGGGCTTTCTATGTAAAGTTAATAAGTTTCACTTAAGTTTTTGTTAAAATTAAATTGGCGACATATTTTCTATTTTGGAAAGGTAAATTTAAAATTAAAGATTCTACTCTCTAAACTCTAGGCCACTCTTTCTCTAGTTACTAGATCTAGTACTAGTTACTACGTCTCTACGTACATACATATATTAAACATAAATGAATAACAGCACCAGGGACCAAGTTTTTAAGAGAGAAAGTAGTGAATTAAAATGCTACGAAAATAAGGGCATGCGCCGACCGAGGCTCGAACCTGTGACACTGGATTCGACACCACCGCCTAGCGATAACGCACCAAGCAAAACTAGCCTCTAGACCATCGGAATGTCCAAAAAAACATTCTTCTGATCCAGAGTCATTTCGCCTGTATGCAAATTACCACCCCAGTGGTCAAAGGTCACAAGCTCCAGCTAGCCCCTCCCCCACCCTCGCAGCATCCGTTCACTAACAACTTCGATAGAGCAGACACAGACAGCCGTTAGGCATGTAATAGACAAACGATGGCTACAAATGATAAGCCTAAGACTAAGAAGTGTTTGTGCATACTCCATATTAAAGGGGCCTTAACTGTAGTGCAGCATAGGTATCTGCTTGTTTATAAGATAAAATTTCTATCAAGATCTACACTAGTACCAGTAGACATTTCAATTGTGACTAGACAAATCCAGCATTTAGAGTTCTAGATTTAATAATTATAGCTTTTATATAGCACTACTTTCATGCTTGTGGCATGCTCAGAGCGCTATGGTTCAATCTCATTTGTGGACCATTGGGAGGGATATCTTGGAGAATGTTTTCTGTGCTTAGTAAACACAACATTGGTCGAGTCTGGTGATGAACCTCGAGCCCCCTTCATAGGTAGCCAAGTTCAAGCGTACTTAGCCTCTCGACCATGCCTTCATTTCATCAAACAATGTATCAGCTATGTAGCTTCATAAATTAACTTTATAGTATTAACTTTGGGTCCTTTGCTTTATTCTTAATGAGAAAAAAAAAAAAAAAAAAAAAATTTAAAGAATATTATTGTGAGATCTATAAATATATTTACAACTTTTATGCATTTCAGTGATTGAACAATGTGAATGTTGGAGTTTGAATTTCAATTAACCTTGAAATTAAAATGAAGATCTTGTTGAAAAAGGCATGATGTTTGACATTATAACCTAAGCCAAGACACAAGTGTTCAAGTATTTCAAAGCACTTTCAATAATTATGAAGTGTACAGTTTTCATTAGCATATTTTCTCTTCTCATGATTACTCAACTGTTGCTATACTGGCATGTGACTCTAAACAATAATAAATATCTTCTAATTGTTTTATTTGATGGATTCCGCTGGGATTATTTGAACCGAACTGAAACTCCACATTTCAAATCCATTATAAATAATGGAGTCTATGCAACTGAAGGTCTAAACAATGAATTTGTTACGTCCACATTAACCAACCATTGGTCTATAGTGACTGGACTTCACCCTGAGAGTCATGGTATCATTGAGAATGAAATGTTTGATGAAGAAATCAACAAGACTTACATACCTTTATACAGAGATAAGAATGCTCACAATGATCCAAGATATTATGACACTGGTGTAGAACCTATTTGGGTTACTAATCAATTGCAAAGAGCTGATGGAAGGACTGGAAGTATTATGTGGTGGGGAGCAGAAAATGAAGTAAAAGGAATTCGGCCGAACTATCACATGCCCTTGGATTTGAATGTTGATTATTACTTTAGAATCGATGAAATGATTCGATGGTTCACACTCTCAAAACCAATAAATCTAGGACTTCTGTATTTTTCAGAGCCTGACCACACTGCACATTTAAGTGGACCTGATTCTGAAAATGTGACTCAAATGATTAAATACGCTGACGACCTTGTAGGTTATCTCATTAAACAGTTAAAGGATAAAGACCTAATTGA
Organism: Biomphalaria glabrata; assembly: GCF_947242115.1. Classification (NCBI taxonomy): domain Eukaryota; kingdom Metazoa; phylum Mollusca; class Gastropoda; family Planorbidae; genus Biomphalaria; species Biomphalaria glabrata. The sequence continues at coordinate 19,817,577 of NC_074716.1, forward strand.
TACAATGGATGTGATCATCACTAGTGATCATGGATTTGCATCTGTTTCAAAAACAAGATTAATCAATCTGGACAAGTTTGTAGATCCTAATTTGTATCATATGGTCCATTACACACCTGTGGCAGCTATTATTCCTAACAAAGGTATTTTGTTTGGTTCATATTTATATAGAAAACTATACCATATTTTCATGCATATAACCTGTGGGTTATACAAGTTTTAACAAATGAATGGCAGCTATGCAGAGTCTACAAAGGTGCAGGTTTTACAAACCTTACAAAATTAATTTTCTCATAAACATAACATAATGGAAACTATGGACAAACCAGTGGGTCTATATACCTCCTATAGTTCGCTGTTGTGTTTGTGAAATGTACATTAGAAAGTTTTATGAACATCTCATTATAAACCTCAAGAAAACAATAGTACTGGTGCAGCAGAGAATCTTTAATATACCAGTAATCAATTGCAACAAGATTTGAACAAGTTGGGTATAAAAGGTTGCAGGTTGTGTGATTTTGTTTTTACATATTTAGTAATTTATGCAGTGTATATGCATGAAAATATGGTGATTCTGATGCCATTAGCCTGTATTTTGTAATGTCAGCAAGTTGTAGATTTGTAAAGCTTGGCTGCTGAATTTTTATACTTCTTAAGATCCAATGGACACCTATCTGGTCATGTGGTATACCCTTGGGATTGCCATTGTGATAGTCCCGCGTTCAAACCCTGCCTGTTCTCATTCTCTTCTATCTGTCCTGCGGGAGGTTTGGACTTAGACTTAGAATTAGGTCCTCCCGCGCCGTTCGGCACATTGGGCGGCAAGCTATCTCCATAAAGATGAGGTTTGGACAAGGGCTAAAAACTATGTCCAAAGGAAATTCCAAAATTGAATTTAAAAAAAATGGGGTTTGGGATTTCCATTCAAAATCTTAAGATATCTTTTAAGTATTTCGTAATCCTGTGAGATCTTTTGTGAAGGAAAGTAAATAAATGTGTATGCCTTTGTGTTGGCTACATGACACTCTTAATAATCATTAACTGTTGGCCTCACAAATCTTCTCTATTGATATTCTCAAAGGAAAGGACCAGGCCAGTAGAAAAATAATGAACCTACAGTAAGGTGAAAATCATGTTTACAAATTTGGGAATATTTTTTAATTACAATTTTTTTTTTTTTTTGGTGACCACTTTACCCTGTTATAGATCATAGATTGAAGGTTGTTAAATGCAGAATGCAATATTATTAATATAAAGTGGTACATAGAATGTATGAATGCTGAAACATGTCTAAATCCTTACAATATATTAACAGGCATGGAAGAGGAAGTTTACAATAAACTAAAAGAACATTCTGAACAGAATCATTTTCAAGTTTATAAGAAGTCAGAGCTTCCAGAAAGATTACATTACAAACACAACAAGAGAGTGACTCCTATCATTGCTATTGCTGATATTACTTACTCTTTTATCAGCCAAATGCCAGAAGAGAATTTTACACAAGGTTAGTAAGAATATAAAGCATTAAAATTCTTTAGCCTGTTACAACTTTTCATCCCTTAGAGTTACATTTATTTTGTCAAATAGATTTAAATGATCTAGATATTTTTTTATCATCTAGATATTTATTGTAATTTTTTTTGCTCATTTGCTATTCAATGGTGTCATTGACCAAGGAGTGTTATTTTTTACTTAACTAATGACTTAATCTTATTATTATTTCTAGGTCTTAATAACGGTAACGGTTAAATGTTTTGTTTTTTTAGAAAAATCACATCTTTTTCTTAATATTTGTTTGACTCCAGGCATGGTTAGCCAGTGGTAAAAAAATCTATCTTGTCTGATTATGTTGAGCAATTAAACTTATGCTTATGTTCTTCTAGTTATTTATATTATGTTCTTTTATTTTTTGACTACTTAGCCTCTCCTCCACTACTAGAACCCAGGCCATATACACTTCAACACCACTAAGCTCATAGTTAAATCATAGTTAAATCAGATTTGGTCTTAAATTCTAGCAAAGATGTAATCTACACCATCAGGCACCAAAGTGGACCATCAATTATTGAATTGAGATTTTAAAAAAAATTGTGCCTTCAGTTCTATCTGGAAGTTAAGCTATGAAATAGTTTATCAAAGTTTGGATATTTAATAAACAAAGCAAAATTTGCTGCATAAAGTTCAGTAAAAGAATAAATACCTTTCAGCAATGTTCTCTTGAATTATTTTTGTTTGTGTAATATTTTGTTATTTAAAAGGAAAAAGTCTTTCTTGTTTTTTTATATCACAAACAGCTGGTAACCATGGTTATGACAATAAGTATCACGATATGCATCCATTTTTTATGGCCTTTGGACCTTCCTTCAAACAAAATGTGAAGGTAAAGACTTTCTTCAGTGTTGACCTCTATCCATTGATGTGCCACTTGCTCAACATTGTGCCACAGCCAAACAATGGCAGCATGGATAATGTTGCTGTATTACTAGAGGATGAACAAAGCCACACAGGCAGCATTTACTCTGCATCATGTAAGTTACACTAAGTCAGGTTATCTACACACAATGCTTATTACAAAAACTTATTTAATATCTATTTTAAAATTCTTAAATCCTTTAAAGCAGTGGCCATTTAGAGGATTTTATATTGTATTCAACATTTTTAAAAAGAGATTTTTGTCATCTAGACAAACCATTGCTAATTGTAAATAATGCACTAATGGATATAAGCCTATTGCATATGCTCTGGTAATGTGAAAGATGATTGATACAAAAAAATTAAGTATTATTTACTCGTTCATTTGATCAGCTTTAGTGATAGACAACTTAATGAATTGCTTTACTTTAGTGATTGACAACTTAATGAATTGTTTAGCTTTAGTGATAGACAATTTATTAAATTGTTTAGCTTTAGTGATAGACAATTTAATAAATTGTTTAGCTTTAGTGATTGACAACTTAATAAATTGCTTAGCTTAAGTGATTGACAACTTAATGAATTGCTTAGCTTTAGTGATTGACAACGTAATGAATTGCATAGCTTTAGTGATTGCTTAGCTTTAGTGATTGACAACTTAATGAATTGCTTAGCTTTAGTGATTGACAACTTAATGAATTGCTTAGCTTTATTGATTGACAACTTAATGAATCACTTAGCTTTATTGATTGACAACTTAATGAATTGCTTAGCTTTAGTGATTGACAACGTAATGAATTGCATAGCTTTAGTGATTGCTTAGCTTTAGTGATTGACAACTTAATGAATTGCTTAGCTTTAGTGATTGACAACTTAATGAATCACTTAGCTTTAGTGATTGACAACTTAATGAATTGCTTAACTTTAGTGATTGACAACTTAATGAATCACTTAGCTTTATTGATTGACAACTTAATGAATTGCTTAGCTTTATTGATTGACAACTTAATGAATTGCTTAGATTTAGTGATTGACAACTTAATGAATTGCTTAGCTTTAGTGATTGACAACTTAATGAATTGCTTAGCTTTATTGATTGACAACTTAATGAATTGCTTAGCTTTATTGATTGACAACTTAATGAATTGCTTAGCTTTAGTGATTGACAACTTAATGATTTGCTTAGCTTTAGTGATTGACAACTTAATGAATCACTTAGCTTTAGTGATTGACTACTTCTCTAATTCTAACCTTCTTTGTTTTATTCTTTCAGATTTAATATATTTACTGATTATAGCTGTCATCATCTTAGTATTTACAAGTTTCAATTATGGCTATAGAAAGTGTCCTTTTAACCCTAAAATATCAACAACAAGGTATTATTCCCAGCTGCCTAGTTAGCCAAGTCAGACCTCTGTGAAGAGTATTGTTGAACAGTCATTTTATTTTACATTTATTTTGAGCTAGACAAAGGATCTGAGATTCACAATTTTACTTAATTGTTCAAACATCAGAAATTTAATGTATTATTTATTTCACTGTGTATGTGTCTTTACCTCTGTGATATGTGCATGAGGCAACTAGTATGCAAGTTGGTTAGTTTGTTAAAAAAAATATTCTGAAAATAAACAAATAGGTTTTTACATGTTAACAGAAAATTTTAGAACTTTTACTTTTTAAATGTTTATATTGCTTGTGGAAAGGCTTATTCGTAGTCAACAAAGTTTTATTTGCAGTTTTAGTTTCTGGACTTGTGTTTACAAAGCTTATTACCAACTTACTCTGTCTGTCTGGCACACACATTATTTCTCTCACATCTGTTCTTGGATCAAGTTTAAATTTATTGTAGCCAACAAAATATGAATCAATAAAAAATTAAGCAATTGGTCAATTATTTTCCGGTATTTAAAATTTTGTTTGATACCGAGGGAAATTAAACCTTCAGAGAAATGGCTAAATATGTAGGGTTTTGTCGCTTTAGTTAATTGTAGACCTTATTTCTTCTACACCAATTCTCTTTAAAGGTTGAAACTAGTCACAAGTATTTATTGTACCTAACAAAAAATAAATCAGTTAAAAAATTAACCATTAGTCAATTTATTTATAATTAATTATTTTGTTTAATATCAAAAAGGAAATTATTTCTACATTATTAAGATTTATAGTTGTAAATGTGTAGTTCTTCCCAATAAGATAAGTTTTGTTTTTGTTTTGCATGTTTTAGTTTCACTTCACTATTCTTTTAGTCCTATTTTTTTTTTCCTTTCTCTCTTCTTTCCATTTCTTGATTAATTTGTCATTTACATTTTTCACCATTCTGTCCCCACTCAGCTTGCCCTTCCCAACTTGCAACTCTTTGACTGTTCATCTCAAGTTCCTTTGGTTTAACTCCAGCTACAATAAAAGTCTTGATGTTCTTTAAGCAATGAAATACATTCAGAGAAAGTGATATAAAGAACAGTGCTGTTGATCTAATATTTTAGTGAAAGATCACTCTTGCCAACTAAATCCCCTGCTGTCCTGTAAGAGGCTTGGGCTTGGATGTAATAATCTTTGTTTCTGAAGAAACACTCAACACTTACACAACAAACAGAACAATTTTTTTTTTGTTTTTCTCTCTCCTTTTCCATGTTTTTTTTTTCTTTCTTGATCCATGCATATGTTTGTATTGATTAGTTGGATTGCATAAAAATTATACATTCCTGACAAGTCACATGATAGAAATATTGCTTTTTTTTAAATCTTGATCATAAAGGCGGAATACCAAGGTATTTGCTCAATCCTAGATTTATGGGGGAAAGTTGTAAAAGGTGTATGCTTTCTCCAAGATTCCAGAAGAATTTTTGTGTGGCAAAGATCAGAAGCATTCAATGTAACTATTGACAAAGTACAACCAAAATGTTGCCATTTCTAGGAGCCATTTTAGAGTTATGGTTATATGTTTAATGGTACATACAAATGATCTTTTTAATGGTTACTATAAACATTGTGTGCTTAGTTCTATTTTGACTATATAGGTTAGGTACTCTAGTTTTATTGTAATACTTTATTAGACCCTTTTGGACAAAATGAGTATTAAAGTTGATTTTTTTTCTTGTCTATTAATGAAAGAGTATTTATTTATGTTATAGTGGTGAAATATTTGGTTTTGCTTTGGTATCTGTAATTATATTTGAAATGTCAAATATATTCATACAAGTTTTATAAGAAAGCAATTGCAATAATGTTTTATTTCTACTTTTATATGCAAATATTTCATAAGGAAACATAGCCTCTCATTTTCTTCCAGTCAGAAGATTGAGTAGTGCGGTATTTCATGTGACTACACAGCTCCACCTGTGACCAACATATTTTGTCACAACCAACGCAGACATAACTCTTGTCCGCCAGTGGTATTTAGAGTCTCTTTTTACCATCTACATTTGTCCTAAGCAGTAGATCTTTAGAGTCTCTTTTTGCTATCTACATTTGTCCTAAGCAGTAGATCTTTAGAGTCTCTTTTTGCCATCTACATTTGTCCTAAGCAGTAGATCTTTAGAGTCTCTTTTTACCATCTACATTTGTCCTAAGCAGTAGATCTTTAGAGTCTCTTTTTACCATCTACATTTGTCCTAAGCAGTAGATCTTTAGAGTCTCTTTTTACCATCTACATTTGTCCTAAGCAGTAGATCTTTAGAGTCTCTTTTTACCATCTACATTTGTCCTAAGCAGTAGATCTTTAGAGTCTCTTTTTACCAGCTTTTCATAGAAACTTTACACAACCTAAGTTTAGATCAAATACTCTGAAAGACACAAAGATAAAGGCACATTCCTCATCCCATATGCTAGGACAAATTTGTACAAATACTCCTTCTTCCCTAGTGCTATTAGAGTATGGAATGGGTTGCCTGAGCTAGCCAGAAAAGCAGTGCCTTGGCAGAATTTAAGTCATTGGTTAACATGCATGACTAAATGCATGACACGTAGGACGTAATCATCTTCATTTTTGAAGTAACATCTGTATTATATAAGAAGATAAGATATATAAACTTCAAAGAACTAATTCTAGAAATATGGCATAGATGCATACATACCTTAATTGAATGTGCTGTTGAAAACCAACATTGTAAAACTAATATTCTATTTATTTAAATGCATTTGTTGACTACATTTTCAATAACTCTTAATGCTGAAAGTCACTTATCACTCTATTTTAGACTGGGTTTGTGCGAATGAAAGCTTTATAATTTTAAGTTGTTGTTTTTTCAACCTCAATAAAGTATAGCAAGAATTATAAATGAAGCCAGAAGCAGGTTAGAAATGAAGTATTAGATTTTGAGCAACCAGAATAGAAGTATTCAAATAATTGTTAGGCCATGTGAGAGCTAGGCAGGCCTTAGAGTGGAACCCCCAGGGAACAAGACGCAGAGGAAGACCAAAAAGAACATGGCGACGCAGTGTACTTGAAGAAGCAGAGAAGACCGGGAAGAGCTGGGACACCATCAAAAAGCTAGCAAGAGACCGTGGAGAGTGGCGTGTTTTTGTCGAGGCCCTATGTTCCATGAGGAACTCAAAGGAGTGATGATGTGAGATTTGAAACAGGACATTGAAATGCTTGTACATGTAGCTGTCTTAGAGTAATGAGAGATTTTGATTACTTTCTGAAGCTTTTTTTTTCTTGTAGTATTCTTGCATGGCAGGTGAGGCCAGGATAAACAAGTTTAATACATAAAATACTTTTTTTGAAAACCTTGCTTATATTGACATCAATCAGGTTTGATTAGTCTATTGTTAGTTTTAATTTTTAGCTTGTTTGTAAGGGTGAGACTGTGCTTGTCGGTTGCCTGCCATCAATATAGTACAATTTCCATAAAATACTAAATTAATTAATTACAACTAGTTGATTTACCAATTGGTTGATTCTTGATTGATTTATGTGCGGCCATCGACAATAATAATAATCTTTATTATCCATAAGGAAATTTCTTACAATTTGTGCATTACACAAAACATTATAACTATAGAAAACCAAAATAACATTCACACCAGACTCCATAATTTACATGCACAAATTTTATATCAGATTGTTGAATTTTATTTAATGATTTGATTACCAGGGGAACAAAAGAGTTTTTATGTGTCTGTTTGTCTTTGCTATCAGTGTCTTGTATCTCTTTTGTGATGGTAAAATCACAAAATCATGACCCAAAGGGTGATTTTTTATTTCTAGAATCTTTTTAACTTTCTTATTTTCTCACACAGCTGTCCAAATGGGGTTTGTTTTTGCCAATGACTTTACCAGCAGCATTTAGGATTCTATGAATTTTATTTTTGTTTTAATGTTCAGATTGACATTCCAGGCAGTGATATTAAAACTTAAAATATTGCAGACTAGAGCATGATAAAACATCACCAAGGCCTTTTCACTAAGTAATCGTAATATTTGCTGCCTTTTGTTTGCGGATATAATCAGTATTTCCAGAAAAATTTAATTTATGTCTAAGATAGTACCAAGGTATTTAAAAGTTTGCAATATTTCAATGGTCTCACCAGCAACAGAAACAATATTTTCCTTCTTTTCCCTATGAAAATCGATTGTAATTTCTTTTTTTTTTTACATTTAATATTAAAAAGTTATTATTATTATTCTTCAACATGAAGTCAAGTTTTTAAATTAGAATGAAATAATAATAATCTTTATTATCCATGAGAAAATTTGTCTTACAATTTTATTTTCAGCAATAACAAAATGAACAAATAGGTAAGAATTTCATCAAATATTGAGGTTTGGGTAAAGTTTGAAAGATCAAAATGAATACGAGAAATGCCATTTGGGAAGTACTGATGTTAATTATCTTCTCAATCATTTTCATTTTCTAATCACATAATCTTTATTACATAGGAGACATTTTAAAAAATGTTTGCAAAAGCAAAATTTGATATCCAACCAATGTTAGCTATAGTTGACAACTAAGACAACAAATGCTGTTTGTCTAAAAACCTTTTAATTTATACTTTCACTCTTCATAGTGCTTGTGTTGACTAGATGATTTGCCTAGTATTGATAGGTCAGTGCTGAGATATAAGTATAAAATTAAAATAAACTATTCTACGAAAAGGCAACACTAGGGACCAAATTTTTAATGAGAAAAAAAGCGAAATAAGGACAGTCTTGACCAGGACACAAACCATGGAGCCTCAGATTCAACAACTCCACCTAGCAGTAACATAGAACTGCCTGATCGTGCTGGACTGTCGTTTGGATTTATCGATGGTCCTGTGTTCAAACCCTGCCCGCTCCCATCCCCCTTCGTCCTGCGGGAGGTTTGGACTAGGAACTAAACTATGTTCAACTCTGAAGGAACATCCGAAACATGTAAAACATTTTACAACTAAGCAAATTGGATCCTCCAGATTTAAAAAAAAAAGAATCTTTTTGTTTCATCAGCATGTAGTTTGACACCCATAGGTCAGCATAGTTTGTTGGCTTAGTACATAATATTAATATAAATTAACATGCAAATATTTTTTTTTATAAATCTGGTAAATTTTCTCAATAAATTGATGATTAGTCAGTTGTAATCTTTATTCTTAAACACATTCTATACAAGTTCTAATACACTGCACAATTCATAATGCTTTGGAAAAGATATAAAGCCAATATAATTACCTAATTTTTTAGGCCAATAAAACACATTAGAAAATATTTAATTAAATATTTAGAAAAGCACTTTGACAAAATTATGCGATCAATGAAAAAGAGGTTGATAATATATCTAGAATGATAATAGATCTGGTCATGCATGCAATCATTTTTTTTTTTTAAATTATGGAAATAATATGTGTAGAATTGCAATGTTGAAAGTTTCTGAACTTCCTAGTTTTGCTAAAACACACTTGTAAAATACAATAAAAAAAATTTTAAGTTTATATATAACATTACTTACATGGCATTCATCACAAATATTTGAATGAGATCAATCAAACATTTAAATATAGTATGGATAGAAAATGCACATATTCTGATTTCCTGAAGTAATACAATATTTTTTAAAACTATTGTGTGTGTAATCCTAGTCAGTTAATAAAAAAAACAACAGCATGCGCCTTTCTATGCTTGGGTTTGTTGACAATAAAACAACACAATATTTCTATGAACAATAGCTAAGTTCATTGAACTAAAAAGTTTAGCAAACTTTATTAGAAGGATACAAGTTTGAATAAAATCATCAGCACATTAAAATATAACTTTTTAAAAACTAGAATAATATAAAAAATAACACAGTCTTAGGGAAGATAAATAAAAGCATACTATACAAAAAAAGTAAATTATTCATGTACAAAATTATATTTCTAGTTAAATGTTAAAGATAAAGTTAAAGACTTCTGATATCTATTTCCTTAACAAAGATATTCTTAACTTAATTTTGTGTCATCATTAGAGTTATTATTGTTATAATCAGAACTTTGCTTAAGCCAAAGCTCTGAGTAGATGCTGTTTGGTTTTGACATCAAGTCAAAGTGTGAACCTTTTTCCACCACACGCCCTTTATCTAAGACCAGGATCTCATCAGCATCAACAACAGTAGAAAGTCGATGAGCAATGACAATAGTGGTTTTATTGCGTGTCACTCGATGAAGTGCTTGAAGTATGTTCTGTAGAAACAAAAACAACAAGTTTTTTATTTTGTTTTTTGTTCTGTAGTTGTTGTTTTTTTTAATGTAAAATAGATTTTTTTTTTAAATGATCATTCTTAAACTAAATCTTAAGTTTATACATTTCTCAGTGACGTTCAAATTCTTCTGTACAAAACTCTACTGCATTTTTTCTGTAAGCCACCCCCACACACACACACACGCCCACCTAAGTTCCCCAGCTCAAAGAATTTCTTGTAGTAGTCTAAAACCTTCAATGCTTACCTGCTCAGTAATAGTATCTAGAGAAGAAGTTGCTTCATCATAAATAACAATGGGGGCATCTTTTAATATTGTCCTAGCTATAGCAATTCTTTGCTTTTCTCCTCCTGTAAATAGAGATTCAATAGATCAAGTGAGTTGACTATTTCTTTTAACAAAAGAAGACACTGAATTTATTTTTAAGTTCAGTTTAACATCAAAAAGATATTGAACTAATTATGTAGCAAACAATTTAAAGTGGCCAGATTATATAATGTAGGATTCCTAGTCCTTATTATAAACAAAAATTGCTGCTGCTAGCTAATCCAGAACCAATACCAAAAATTTCAAACATTATAAGCTGGTGCCACACATGCTGGAGCAATGGAACTCAGACATAAAGACTGTTTAATAAACTTCCAGAAGTTTTTGAGATGATGACAGAGACTGTTTAAACAACAGATCTTTTTTAACTAATTTCAAGAAGTTTTTGAGATGCTAACAATCTTGCAATAGAAAGTGTTCACATTTGTAAAGCACTGTAATTATGTTTGATTAATTCTTTCTCTCCGTAAATATTTTTCCACATTTTGACCAAATTCTTCATTTTGATCATTACCATTTCACTACCCTGTTATGATTAAGCTTCAATAGCTTTGTCGTTTGATGTCAGAAAATGTTTTATTTGGTATAGAATTAAAGGGAAATGGATGCTCTTTTTATATAACACAAAATAAATTTTATAAAAATTAAACATTAATTTGATTGAATGAGGTCAAATCAACGATTAGGAGAGAAAGAGTTAAAAGTTTGAAAATTAACATTAAAAATAGTCTGTTTATTGAAATAATAAAATCTGTTAAGAAGTCAGTCATTGCTAATAATCATTTTCTTTTCAACTTCTATGCAATAATACTAACCAGAAAGCTTCAGTCCTCTCTCTCCAACTTGAGTTTGGTATTGATTAGGAAATTTTAGTATTGCCTCATGTATTTCAGACATCTGAGCTGCTTTGTACACTTCCTCTTGAGTGGCTGACAAATTGCCGTAGGCTATATTATGATACACAGTATCGTGGAACAACACACAGTCCTGAAATAGATTAAGTTAACATTTTTAATTTAGTTCAACTATCCTCCACATTTCGAATACTGAAAAAACACAATATTTTCTTGGGCATTAATTAGAAAAAAAATAAATAAAATCACAATGTAAGAAATTCTGTTAAAAAACTCTCTCCAATCAAAGGTTACTTCTTTAAGAGACTCAATGTGACAAACAGTAATCTAAGTATTTTTAGGTTTACTTTTTGAGAAGTTGTTATCTTACTAAAATGAAGAAAATTTGTAAAGACAAGTCTAATATCTTAATTTTTCTCAGTGTTTTTTACTTTCCAATTGTGTGAATGCAATAGATTATTTTTTTTATTTAAAGTTTATTTTGTTAATGAAGTATAACTTGTATTAACATCCCACTCATTATATGCATTCTATATTTGTAGGATGTGTGTTGTTAGCTTATTCATTTTGTCAGAGAGAATTGTATTTCACCTTCAAATAACAGTAGTACTATACAATTTAAAAAAACACTAATTAAACCATTTTAAATGATTTTCATTTCATCAAAATATCAAAACATTTATTTCTACAAGACATGTCCTTTTGAACAAGAGAACCCATTAGAAAATCATTTTAGGAAAATTATAAATTACTGAAAAAAAAAATAATTAAAAAGTTGAAACAAAAATTTAATAAAATTTCTACCTGTGGAACAACACCAATAGCCTTGCGTAAACTCTCAAGATTAACTGCCTGTATTTCTTGATCGTTGATCAATATTTTTCCATTTTGGGGATCATAAAATCTAAACAAGAGTCTAACTATGGTAGACTTCCTGTGATAAATATAGTCAAGAAAATGAATAATTACATTACATTACATTTTAATTAGCTTATATCTGATGAAGCCTGCAAAACAGCATGGAGGTAAAAGCTATTGGTATTAAGAAGAAGGGATTTACTGGTCGATTCTCTTAGATACAAATATTTCTTTTCACTTCTATCTGATCTGGTAGAAATTAGTAAACAATTATCACTTTATCTTGACAATAATGTTCACATTTATTTTCAAATGTCTATAACTAAAACATTTATCCAAGCATGACCATGGTACTGTCATTAAAAAGACTCATCTAGGTCTTCGGATAAAAAAAATATCTGGGTCATTTTTGACAGTCATAACTATGATTTTTATAACTTATCTAAATGAGTATATCTAATTTTCATTTTCTCTAAATGATATTGATTTTTGTTTAATGAATTTGGGCAGATGGCAAGTTCAATAGTTAAATTAAGGTGGATTTAAAGTAAAATGATTGAACTATCTCAAGACACAAGAGAAGAAGGTTTCCTAACTCACCCAGATCCACTTCCTCCAACTATTGCCACTTTTTTCCCAGTGGGTACATTGAAGCTCAGTCCACTCAAGACTTTGTGTCCCTTGACGTACTCAAAATAAACATCTTGAAATGTGATGGCAGCTTCACTTTGACTCACTCGCAACACTGGAGCATTTAAATGATTCTGGGATCAAAAATTTATTTGAAAATTCTTTAATCAATGACAACTCTTACCTAATCTTCAAACATTTAAATATCAGATAGAATTGTAGCCTGATTAGAATTTTGTATATGGCATTAAAATTTGACTTAAACAGAAAAACTTTTCAGTTTACATATCAACTCATTTTTTTCTTATAAAGTTGAACAGATTTAAGCAATAACAACAATAAATAAAAATTCAGCTTTTATTGTTAAACCTACAATAACAATTTATCATAATAAGTTTTACCTGAATATTTGGCGTCATTTTCAATAAACTGAACATTGTATGCATATCAATTAATGACTGACGAACTTCACGATATACAGAGCCAAGAAAATTCAGGGGAATTGATAGTTGAAATAGTAGACCATTCACCATAACTAGATCACCAACAGTCATTGTACCTTTTAAAATATAACAAAACAAAAAATAAATTTTGTTTTGTTTTTCTTTACACCCAATGGAGAAAAAAAAATAGAAAAATTTTTTTAACTTATAATCCTACCTGCCATAATATTATAGCTGGTCATTATCATCAAGGCAGTGATACCAGCACTAAAAATAGCATTCTGTCCCCAGTTTAGCAAAGCCAGACTTACTGTGGTTTTTAAGGAAGCAACTTCATATTTTCTTAATTGCTTGTCATATTTGTCTGCCTCATGCTGTTCATTGTTAAAATACTGAGAGAACAAACAGAAATAAGTAGTACATAAGCAAAGTTCAAGCCTGGATAACAAGCTTTCTTGATTCACACAACATTACAAAATAAACTTACTGGACAAGGGGAATTATTCTAAATAGTGATAACATAACCTTATGCACCCAATATTGTTATATGTAATGCACAATTATCAAATAAATTTCTTAAAGGGTAATAAAGATTTTTTCAATTGTAAATAGTCAATTGTAAATATATACATCTTGCTTAAACAGATGGGAAGCATAAAATAAATAATAAGCAGTCACCAGCTAAAGAAACTAACTCTTTTTTTGTGTTAATATTAGAAGATATTACGTCATTGTTTGTTGTTTATGTTTTATGCGAAAGCAAAGAATCGGACGGAAATAAAAAGTTAGTTATATATGTCTACCTTGATCAAGACAGTCTCGTTATTATCATTATTAAATAGTAACGTCTACAGTAATTTATTATTAATCTGTGACTACAGAACATGGTGTCAGATTTGTTTTCAGATCTTGTGTCAGATCTGGTGTTAGATTAGGTGTCAAATCTAGTGTCACATTGCTTTAAAGTGCTGGTAACAGGTAGATCTCTAGATCTAGTGATTTCTAAATTGCTAAAAGTACATTTTATTTGTGGTGTCGTTAGTTCATGTTGTTAGATCTAGATCTAGACATAGAATCTAGAATCTGTACGAATAATGGAATTATTCGATCCTCCTAAACCGTTGTCACTGGATGGTAATCTATCTGAAAGATGGAAAAAATGGAGACAAAGTTTTGAACTGTTTATGGTTGCCACTGAAAAAAATACGAAGCCTGAGCCAGTGAAGAAAGCTTTATTGTTACACCTGATCGGTGAACCCGCTCGAGACATCTACAATACTTTTCAAGTATGTGAAGATGAGACTGTAGACAAAGTAATTGAAAGGTTTCAGAATCATTTTTTGCCTAAGTCCAACACTGTGTATGACAGATTTAAATTCTTTTCAAGAAAGCAAAAAGACGGAGAAACGTTTGAACAGTATTATACTGAGTTAAAGAATTTGGCAAAAGAATGCAAGTTTGACAACCTTCGAGATGAACTCATCAGAGATCGATTGGTATGTGGCATACAGTCGGATCGAGTGAGAGAGAGACTTCTGAGAGATGTAGACTTAACTTTAGAGAAGGCAGCAAGCATAATTCATGCTGACGAGCATACCCAGAACCAAATGATAGATATGAAAGGACTACATGTGGATGCTGCTAATAAATTAAAGAAGACAGAAGATAGAAAGCCAGTCAAAACCTCACAGGAAAATATGGCAAAGAATCATGTCACAAGTTTCATTAGAGATTGCAGATCTTGTGGTGGATCTCACGGAAAATACAATTGCCCAGCATTCGGACAGACATGCCGAAAATGTAAAAAAAGAAATCATTTCGCTGTAAAATGTCGTTCGAAACACTTCAAGGCTGTTGATTTACTGGAAGATGAAAGTCAGTCAAGCCAAGTAAATGAGTTGTGGTTTGAGGCAATTGGTACTGACAACAATGTCAAAGTTTGGATGGTTGATGTCAATATTATGGGAAAAATAGTCAAAATGAAGATTGACACAGGAGCACAAGCTAATGTGATATCAGAGTCAACGTGGAACAATTTAGAAACTGATACTCAGTTAAAGAATTCAAATACTACCCTACGAGCATTGGGGGATGAAGCATTAGAACTGAAGGGAGTTGCATCGGTCACATTTAAAGTCGGCGATGTAGAAGTTAAAGATGATCTGTACGTGATCAAGAAAAGTATAAATCCTATACTAGGTCTGAAGACATCTATTGCTTTAAAACTAATTGAGGCAAAGAGAAATGTCGAAGTACACGATGTCAAGCAACAAAATGAAGTTCCACGAGTGTTGATGAAAAAATATAATCAAGTATTCGAAGGACTCGGTACATACAAAATGAAGTATCACATTAAACTGACGTCAGATGCAAAACCAGTTATTCAATGTGCGCGCAGAGTTGCACCATCACTCTATGAAGAATTAAAAAGAAAACTCACACAAATGCAACAAGATGGAGTGATCACAGAAGTTGATGAACCAACAGAATGGGTTCATAACTTGGTTATAGCAAAGAAGAAAGATAATTCTTTGAGGTTGTGTTTAGATCCCCGAGAACTGAACAAATATATAATGAGAGAACATTTCACTATACCAACATTTGATCAAATCAATAGTTCACTGGGAGCAGCAAAAGTGTTTAGTATACTTGATCAAAAGGATGCATATTGGCAAGTAGAGTTGGATGAACCAAGCTCTTATTTATGTACATTCAATACTCCGTTTGGAAGATACAGATTCTTGAGAATGCCTTTTGGTATATCCTCAGCTAGTGAAGTATTACAGAAACATGCTTATCAAGTATTCGGAGACATCCCAGGTGTACATATCATGTCAGATGACATGCTGATTGCAGCAAAAGTTGAAAAAGAACATGATCAAATTTTTGAAAATGTTCTGGAGAGAGCTAGAAAGAACAATGTAAAGTTCAACAAGAACAAGATACAATATAAACTTTCTGGTGTTAATTATCTCAGAAGACAAATTGGAGCAGATGGTATTCGTCCAGATCCAGCTAAAATCAAAGCAATAATGGAGATGCCAGCACCAAAAGATCGAACAGGAATTCAAAGACTGCTAGGGATGTTGAACTTTCTGTCAAGTTTCATTCCAAACATGTCCACAATTACCAGTCCATTGCGTGAATTGCTAAAGAAAGATGTATTGTGGCAGTGGAATGCAGAGCAAGAAAATGCTTTCCAACTAATAAAGAAAACACTTAGTGAAGCTCCAGTTCTGCAATTGTTTAACCCTGAAAAGCCAGTTACTATTCAGTGTGACGCTTCTTCTAAAGGGTTGGGAGCATGTTTAATGCAAGAAGATAAACCAGTTGCGTATACGTCAAGATCATTGACAGAAACAGAGTGTAGATATGCACAAATAGAAAAAGAAATGTTAGCTATAGTGTTTGCAGCTGAACATTTTCACCATTATATTTTTGGAAGAACTGTGACTGTACAATCAGATCACAAACCTTTGCAAACTATTGTGATTAAGCCTTTACATAAAATTTCACCAAGACTTCAGTTGATGATGTTAAGACTGTTGAGATATCAATTAACAGTAACTTACACTCCAGGTTCAAAAATGCAAATAGCTGATACGTTATCGCGTGCGTACATCAATGGTCAAGAACAATCAAAATCAAATGATGACATGGTTATGAGAATTCATAGCGCAACAGCACAGTTTCCGGGAAGTGATCAGAAGATTATTGAAATTAGAAGGAAAACTGAATCTGATGCTAAATTAAAACTTGTAATTAATTATGTCAGAGAAGGTTGGCCAAAGATAAAAACTCAAGTTCATGAAACAGTGAAAGTATATTGGTCATTTAAAGACAGTATTCATGAAGAGAATGGAATATTGTTTTATGAGAACAGAATTATAATTCCTTCAAGTATGAGAAATGAAATTCTCGACAAGTTGCACATAGGTCATTTTGGTCTTGAGAAAACCAGATCCAAGGCAAAACAGAGTGTGTTTTGGCCAGGATTGTCGAACGATATTTTTTCGACAATAATGAAATGCGCAACATGTGCAACGTTCAAAAGAAATAATGTGAAGGAAAAATTGCTACCTCATGCTGTACCAGACAGACCATGGAAAAAGATTGCGACAGATTTGTTTGAATGGCGAAACAATGACTATTTGCTTGTTGTGGACTATTTCTCTAAATACCCTGAAATAAAACGACTGGAGAACAAAACAGCAGAATGTGTTATCAGGGCAATGAAAGGTATTTTTGCTAGACATGGCATACCAGAAGAAATAGTGAGCGACAATATGCCATTCAATAGCTATCAATATAGAGAGTTTGCTTCTGAATGGGGTTTCAAGATAACAACATCAAGTCCCAGGTACCCTCAATCAAATGGACAAAGTGAAGTGTATGTTGGTATCGTAAAGCAGATATTCAACAAAGCATACAAAAGTGGGAAAGATCCATATCTCGCTATGCTCAAGTATAGAAATACTCCGATAAGCGGACTGCTTTATTCGCCATCACAACTGCTGATGAGTAGAAGACTCAGGGACATCATTCCAACTGATCCCAAACTATTGAAACCATCGGTAGCTGAAAATGCAGAGACATTACTCAACGAACGACAGAGGAAAAGCAAAGTGAGGTACGATGCAAAAGCAAGGTTACCTAAAGACTACTCTGTCGGGGAGAAGGTGAGAGTTCGTCTAGGACAAACATGGCAGAAAGCAGTCGTCATTAAGAAACATCCATCACCCAGATCTTACATCATAAAGACAAATGATGGGAAAACATACAGACGAAATCAACGGTTTTTAAACAAGAGCTATGAAGAAGACATCTCTGGGTACTATGACACCGACGAAGACAATGATCAGCAAACTGTTAGAACAAAAGAAACAGACAATTATAAACCAACATCTAGAGAACTTGCTGTGCCGGTCAAGACAACCAGAAGTGGTCGAGTTGTCAAAATTCCTTGTAAATATAAGTATTAAGAACTTAAAAAGGAAGGATGTGATGATAGCTTCAAAAGGAAGGATGTGTTAATATTAGAAGATTTTACGTCATTGTTTGTTGTTTATGTTTTATGCGAAAGCAAAGAATCGGACGGAAATAAAAAGTTAGTTATTATCATTATTAAATAGTAACGTCTACAGTAATTTATTATTAATCTGTGACTACAGAACATTTTTACCTGCCTTATGTATTTATGTTTTTTCTTTAAATAATTTTTAGAATGTTTAAAGTATTACATATTCCTTTACCTTTACTGTTTCATAGTTGATCAAGGAATCTATTGCCTTGGCCCCAGCATCTGAATCTGCCTTATTCATCATCACACGAAACTTTGTTCTAAACAAAAACATATAAAGCTCTAATTATTTTTTATCCACTTATTAAATTCATGAAATAAAAATCAAAAGTTGCCAGTATTTGAAAACATTAAATAGAAAGTTAAGCTATAAGCTATTTGTACAAAAGTTGTATATGCTACAATTAATGTTCTAAGATTCAAACCTCCACTGAGTAATAGCCAAAGTAAAAATGGTGTAAGAGGCAACACATCCCAGCGTAACCAATGCAAATTTTCCACCACAATGATGGTACTAACATGATGAAAAGAAATATAATAATTTTAAAAACTTCTTTATATAATAGATTGTAACAAAAGGATACAGTTCAATAATTAAATAACTATCAAGTGTTACTCTTCAAGGTTTTTTGTATCAAAAAGTAATTAGAAATCAAAGTGTTTAAAAGCAAAATAAAATAACAAAATATTTTAAGTTGGAGAAAGAATAGTATCCCTTACCAGCAGAGCACTGACTAGGCTGACTTCCAAAATTGTTGGGGCAACATTGAAAACTAAAGCACTTAGCACAAAATTAATACCCCTGAGGAAAAAAAAATGGTTAACATTTATAAAAAAAATTTAAGGAACTTTGTCTTCTACCATGGTATATCCACTGAACTATATATTTAATAAAACTTTATAGCTGACACTCATTGCTAAGAAAAAAAGCGTCAGTTTTTTGTTTAACTAGTTGCTTCCAGATTCTTTCATTGCACATTGCTTGCAATTATGCACTCATTGTTGGAAATATATTTTAAACAAAAGTCTGAATGATAATCATGAAGCTAAGGTACTATATTTATATCATAAAGTGTATTCAATTTCACACATACAAATATTAAAATATAAAATATATTGATACAGGTTAAAAAGAGGTATTTGAAAGCTTAACAGTTTGAAATGCATACCTTGTTCCTCGATCTATTGCCTTAGATAAAGCTCCAGTTTGTCTTGAAAGGTGAAAGTTCAAATCCATTGAATGCAAATGTAAAAACACATTTCGAGCCACTGTTCTGATAGAACTTTGTGCAACTTTAGCAAATACAGCATTCCGCAACTCATTGAAAGCTGCAGCACCAGTTCGAGCAATTCCATCTGTACATTTAAAACATTCACTATAAATGACATTTATAAATCCATTATATAACCAATTAGAAATCAACAATATATCTCTTCAACACTGAAATATTTTATTTTCAACAGAACTACTTTAAAAATGCTATTTATTGTTAACATTACTTTATTTTGAAAAAAAAATTTTTTTACATGTAAATAAAATACTGTTGTAACTCCAGTGGCGGACTGATATGTTAATGTAGATGTTAATGTGTGTGTGGCCTACTGACACACACGATTCAGGTCAATGGCTGTTGATAGACAAGGACAGTACTGCTAATACACGCAAACATGACCCGTGTTATGGTCATGTGATCGAAAGCCTTCACAGACAATAGACAGTGTGTAAGAAAGGACAGTTGAGTCCAGGACAGCAAGGAGTAAGGATGGTGCAGTACCATGTGAGTCCTTGAGAATGTAGCTGTATGAGCTAGAGAGACTAGTAGTGTTTAGTAGGCAGTTCTATTGTGTTAAAGCATTTTTATAGTTAGTGAAGCCAATAGTGTTTTATTGGCTGTTGATGTATTTGTCATTAAACCGCCACATTGTTACTTGAGACTCTTGTTGTCAAGTTCTTGTGATAGATGTGTTGTGATGAGCAGTGTTTACAGAAGGCCTGACAGAGAAAATCATAACAATATTATACGTGTATAATTATTTTTGGGTATCCATAATATTAAAATATTAAGTTTTAGATCCTTCTTAACTGAAAATGTTAATCTTTAAAGAAAAAAAAAATAAAATACAGAGAATGGAAAACAATAATAGGTTCAAAATTGTATAACTGTTGAACTGAAGTTTTAAAAAAATAAGTTGCAAAGCCAACGATCAAACTACTTACAGGCAAGCATAATAGCAAAGGCAGCAGTGAAAATAGTGTTTGCCGGAGTTTGTAAATTTAGCCAGTTGTCAGGATTGTTTAAATAATCAACACCATATTTGAATATGAATGGAACTGTTACATTGACAGCCTAAGGACAAAATATTAGCTTGTAATAATTTTATAACACACACTTTAGCTGTTGTTTATATTATGACAACGCCAAATATAAACAACATAATTTTACAATTAAATTTTTTTTGGTTAAAATAATTCTCCTTCCTCCCTTGTTTTGCATTTAATGTTTAATACGACAGCAAAAGTTTATCTAAAAAATTATAGTTCTTGCCTTGGCTCCAACTAGCAAACCTAAAGCCACTATAACTCGAATTCGAAAAGCTGTATTATTCTTTGGCCAAATGTAAGTAAGCATAGACTTAAGCATATCCTTATACTGTATTTTGCTGCTTTCAATTTCTAGGGGAGATAAAGATGAGGCTCCTGGATGCCAGTTTCTTTTTTGTAATCCAAATTTTATAGCAAACTGTAAAAAAAAAGTTTCAATAGGAAAATGAAACATATAAATGTCTTAAAAACTTCCAGAGTAAACATGCTTTTAACACAATAAACAGTACATGTCTCTCCTAACAAAAAAATATTATATTATTTAAGTAGGAGTGTATTTAGTTTCTAAATATTCTCTTTATTTTAATAATGAATGATACAAAGATTAGCAATTATACTAGCTCCTAGACACAAAGTAAAAAAAAACTTAAGTTTCCCTTTCAGACCTTGCAATCCATAGGGCAGATGATGTAAAGGTCATCTGTTGCTGTGGCACTACGGTTTACGACGGTGTCGTGGCCAGCACAACAACCAACTGCCTTTACTTTTCTCCAACAAATTCCAGGTACCCTTTAGAGCTGGGTGGACTCAGAGGCGCCCGAAGATCCCAAAATTTAAAATCCCAGTCTTCACCAGGATTCGAACCCCGTACCCCAAAACGGAAGCAAAGCGCTTTAGCACTGTTAGACACATAGTTAGTATTTTTAGTTTATGTAGAGATGCACCATAATTGACGGATTTTGAATGTGACTATAGTGACGCTAGGACTTGGCTACTTAGAGACAGAAAATCAGTTGGTGATAGGATTTATAAAGGATGGGACGTATCTCATTGACAGAGACATCGGCTGCGGCCTCTTTGCTGGATTACATCTATTTCATGAATTGTTCAAAGGTTTGGACTTAGCTTCTTCACTTGTTACCTTATGTGTGTGTGTCTACGTCTTAGTGGTTAGTCACAGTGAATACACCCCCACAAGAAAAGCCAGACATCTTCAGAGTAATTCTGTTGAAGTCAGAGAAAGGCACCACTAACTACAAGACAGATATGCATTCATCATACCATTCAGCCACCGCACCTCCCCTAGACACAAAGCACATAATATAATGTCTCTAGTTGAAATCTGTGTGTAGTATTTAATACTACACTCTTCCTATTCAAATACATTTCTTACTTTTATGTTTATCAGACAATAGAATATGATTAGTCTTGCTGGTCAGGTTGTAAAGTTTAATCAACTTCAAAATTCTTCAAGAAAAGGTATTAGTTTTTTTATCACAACTTTTAAAGAAAATCCAAACAGATGCAATTTGTTAAAAAAACAACAACACACCCCCACACACAAATAATGTCCAATTATATTTAATCTGAATAGAATGACATACCCTTTTCCATCTTGATAGATTCTCTGGATTATTGCTGCCAGTTAAGTGTCTGTGAGATTTAGACTAAAAACAAAGTGTTGTATTAGAAAATATTAAAAATTAGCAAAACAATTTCCTTTCACTTGACAAAAAAAAATAAGTTTTTTTTCAACTCTTATAAGATGACTGTGAATATTTACAAAGCAAATAAGGGCTACTGAAAAAGATATATATTATTAGCCAAATAAATAGTAACCAACTGAGCTGATAAATTTTCAACTTGACTAGCCCAAGGAAATGTTCATTATCTATTTTTTTTTAAATTCTTCTTCTTCCTAGTACTCTTAAAAGGAAGGTCTGTGCTCACAAGTATGATCTTGTGATGTGGGCCTATGAAGTTTATTTCAATTAACTGTAGTCCAGCTTAATGCTTGACAAAAAAAGGCAGTTATAAAGAAATAATGGACAAACAGATATTACACTGGATGGAATCCTTAGGGTAGCATTGAACAGAAGAACAGAGTCAGAGGGAGCTAGCGGTGTTCCAATCCACTGGTTCAACAGGTGAAAGTGATTAATTTATAAAAATATAGGCATGATGCAAAAAATAAAAGTATTATAAACTATAGTTAATAGTATAGTTATAGATCTAGTCAAATCTAGTGATTAGAAAATAATAAATCTATTCTATGTATTTAGGCATTTTCCTTCAATTATGAAAGTATAAGAATTATTGAAACTCTTACTCAACTTACTGTCTGTATCCATCTCTCATTGTATTTTTCTAATAAACCTTTGCAGTGTTTTGTTGGTCCCTTCAGGTAATGTAATGCTTTAAAATGTGATTGCAAATGCAATGTTTTTGTCACACTTACAATTTTCTTATAGTGCATCTCGCACAGATGTAATCTATAAAACACTATATTGGCCATTTTATTTATATTAGAAACTAAGACTGTTTTAAGAATTTACAAAAATATGTGTAACATTAGACAGTAAATAGCCTAATGATCTCAGTTTGTGACCCCATCAACTAATCTTCTAGTGTATATAAACTCTAATACCTATCTATCCCCTCGACCCATATTGACTTCGTCTCTTATGTTTATTTTTTTGGTATACTTTTGACACTGGTCAGTGATTTAGATCTACATTCTACACAAAATGAGTCTACATTTAAACTCAGAAAAAAAACAAGATGTATTAGATCTAACAGACCTACGATAATTTCTAGTTCGAGTTAGATATATCTATATATAGATCAGTGATAAATTACAAGAACTTTTTTTCGTTTCAAAGTCATTTTCAGTTTTCGCACATTATCTTTTCAGCTTTAGACCAGAAGTGTTGAGATGATACTTAAAAGATATTCTCGTTTATTTTTAAAACGTCATTTTAGGAAAAACTATTGTTCCCAGGTTTGCAGAACAAAGTCAAATTTAATATTTGAATATCATAATATTTAATATCATAAATAGAATAATAATAAATCTCAATTTATTATGTAAAATATTGAAGTGAAGGGCTTTAAGTTTGTTACATTGTTACACTTTGTAACTTTGTTAAAAGTTTGTTACACTTTCAGTGACTTTGTATTGATTATTCTTATTATTATTATATCATATGATTTTATTATACTTTATTTAAGTTTCTAGATTGAGTCTAGATCTAATCTAGATTCTAGATTAGTTGATAGATCTAATTCTAAAGCTAGATTTATAGTAGTTTATTTAATTCGGACATTACATGAATTCGGACATTTACTGTTTTTTGTGGTCATTAAATAATTATTTTAATATGTATTATAAAACTAGCGCGCTGTATAATGTGCTTGTCCATTTTCCAATGATTCTGACCCAATTTCCTTTCATTTAGCTGTCTTTTTATGTAAGAAAAACGAATTTCAAATGTGATAGTCAGGTTGTTTTTTCCTATGTTACCCGGACGACTTTACCTCTTCCTATAGTTAAGACTATATTTTTTTTTGATTGGCTAAGTCTATACTAATGAGCCCGGCAATATTTATTCTGTTTTTGGAGCTAATTTATTTGATTCATAAGCCAAGTTTTCTAATTCCATAAAAAAAAAAATTAATACGGTTTCCGAATTAAATTACGATTTTCATACCAAAATTTATTTCGGACAGACAGTTTTGGACATCAATAAAAATGATCTTATATTATATTTGTTCGTTTGTTGTTGTTTTTTTTTAATAGAGAATAAATGGGCAAATGTTTGGAGTGAGCTTGGTACATTGAATGAAGTTAAATGCTTAGATCTAGGCCTACTAGATAGATCTAGATTTATATAGAGAGAATATAGAGGATTCAGTTAGGCAAGAATGGCTATCATAACCTGTAGGGGCCTACTATATTACGAAAGATCATCTGTATTAGAAATTTATTAAATTAATAAACAAAAAAAAAAACACAAACATTCAACACACATAAAATAAACAAACATAAAATAAGTCTTAAAGTCGGTGCAGAAATCACTATCCCAGTGATCTAATTTTGGTAGAATAAGTGTGTTCATATTTTTATTTTTTGGGTTCGTATTTATGCATAGTTTGAAAACATCGTAATGATTTCATGTGAGGGGCTATGCCTGGGGATCTTAAAATTTAAGTAATGTTAATATAGAATTAAAATCTGAGTTTATTGATGCCTAAATATAGAGACTGTCCGAAATAAATTATGGTGTCCGGAATCAAATAATGTGGGTCAAATGTGTCCGAATTAAATGAAAACACACGGCCTCTTTGACCTTATAAATATAATAACAAATATAGGTTAGAGGAACAAATATAAGTAGTCATCCTTATTCTCCTTCAACTAAAGAAGATTTTGATACATCATTTTCTTGTCTATGTCAAACCATTGTAAAATAATGCGCTGTCGAAGTCAAACTTTCAAATTTGGGCCTATAGGTGTCCGAATAGCATAAACTACTCTAGATCCAGTTAATTATTTCAAGCCCAAAGTCAACTTAAAAGTGAGGGAAGGACTTAGACTCTAGACTTATACTACTTATACTCAGACATTATTGATTATAGTGTACTCTATGACTCTATGCATGGCACTGTAGTCCTTCAGCTTTGTTTATTTGTTGAGCCCTCTCTCAGTTTCTATGACGAGTAGTGTGAGTGTGACCAATCTTGATCTTGACTTGAAATCTACCAAATGAGGCGCAAGCAAAAAATCTTAATGTTATACTGCTTCTTCAGAATAAGGGTTAAGGCTTCATGCTTCATAACCACAAGAGGAAGTACCAGGAATAACAAGGCAGTGATCCCCTGGTATTTCATCCCCTGTTATTTTCATCATCTCATCATTTTATCTAACAAATAGTTATTGTAAAAATCATGAAATGAGCAATATTTAATATATTCGTTTTTTATTTAAATGACAAAAAGTGTAACATATTAGATAAGAATAAAATTAAAATTAAAAACTATAAAAATTTAAAATTTAACATGTATAAATAGAGAGGTAATTTAAAAGTGTTTTTGTGTTCATCTACATCAATAAGAAAGATAGGCTATCGATTGTAAGTACAGAATAAGGCAATCCATCGATTCATTTTGTAAAAATTATAGGCGACATGATATCCTGAGGATGGGTGAAGTCAGCCTTTATTAGAAAAAAAAAAAAAAACCTTATTTCAAGGCTAAAAATGATGCAACCTATTTCAAGAAAGAGCGATTAAAAAATTAAATAAAGTGAAACATGGTCGTACTTCCACCACACCTTGGCTTTTGATGATAAGTTAATTATTCTAATTGCACTTCTATCTCTCAAAAGATTTCCACTACTTGGCCTCTAATAAGTTATGAGCGGCATGGTCATAATTATTCTAATCACACTTCTATCTCTCAAATGATTTTCACTTCTTCCACCAAACCTTGGCCTTTGATCATTACGTTATGCGCAGGATAATATTATAATATTACATCCCCCACATCCAATAGAAGTGCTATAGCTCTGTACACACCCAGATTTACAATATATTATAAGACTTCTCATCAAGAATGCAAAGTGGAAGAGGAAACACTATAAATGCATTAGTAACATATCAAAAAATATTAAAAAGCATTCTACATAATCATATGTATATATTAGATAAAATGAGGGCTTAAAGTCAAAGCCTTAACAGCACAATTAAACAATGAAAAAAGAAAAATATTTAATTGGGGATGAAATGGCCAGGGGACGAAATGACCGGTCACTGTATGTTAATGGCAGCCTTGGACAGCAGCCTACTATAAGTATTGTCTGTTTTGAATTGACTGGCTGACATACATAACTGCTGCCATTGACAGAATGGTGTGAATCATGGTTCACATTTTGCTGGTCATTTCCTGTCTTGGATGATCTTTGCCTATGATCATTTTTCTATGCAATATGGGGGTCTAATAAAAAGAAGCTTGGGTGAGGTTCTTATCAAATGTAAAAACTGGTCCAAGGGGTGAGGGGAAAATAAGGCAGATATACACAGCTCTTAAACTCATATTGGTTAGGTTATTACTCAATTCTGAATCTACATTCTCATTGTACTTATTTGTTAGGCAGCTTCGGAATGGGCAACCTGTGAGCCAAAAGTATTTTCTGGTATACAGCCAACAGGTATTCCACATTTAGGAAATTATGTTGGTGCCATCTCAAACTGGTTGATGCTTCAAAACAGATATTCAGGCAGTATGTTACTAAGCATTGTAGATCTTCATTCTATCACAGTTCCTCAACAGCAACAAGAATTAAGGTTAATATGTTAATAGTTAGTTATCATAAGTTTTTTGGACTATTTTTTTAAAATAAAGTTTTGACTACTTTTGCATTTTTCCAAAGTACCAGTAATAACTTAAATTTAAAAATATACTTCATAAATGTATACTGTACTTGAACTAAATGAGATGAAATTAATTCACAGACAAAACATTATAGACATGACTGCCTGTTTGCTTGGTTGTGGTATTGATACAAGTAAAACTATCATCTTTCAACAGTCAATGGTAAATATAGATTAAAAATAAACTTTTAAAAATATTTATATATAGAGAGAGATATAGTAAAGTTTTTTTTTTTTAATGTATCGGCAAACATGTACTTTTTTGTTTACTTACAGTTTTCTTACATAAAGTTATATAAAGTTAAATTTTTTATTATATGTTCACGTTTTAAAACATTTTATTTAGAATTTTTTGAAACATTTTATTTAGACTATATTTATCATAAGTATTTTTTTTAAAGCATGCTTATCTATTAGTAAACACTTATTGCAAATTGGACAATAGGCATAAAATCTATAAACAAAACAAGATCCTAATTTCTAGCCTGATTGGATCTTTTTATTCCCTTATTATTTTCTTGCCCTTCCCAAGTTTAGTTTTTTTGTGCTGCTATTTCCTGTTTCATTTTGAAGCTATCACTTTTAACTGTTTCAGCTTCACAATATTGTTATTGTCTACAACTTTACTTGTTCATTAGTTTAAATCATAAACTTCATTGCTTGTTTTCATTATTTACAATTGTGTAGGTTCCATATCACACAGAGCTGGCATGGATTCTGTCTTGCATTTGTACCATACCACGTATACAAAAATTAGCCCAGTGGAAGGTAGGAAAAAAAAATGTTCACAAAACCTTAACATATTGTCATTTAAACAATAAAACTTGTTCAAAGTTTGTTAAATCACCACCCCATATTGATCCCATAGTGATGTTGTTTTTATTTTAAGTATAATAAATAAAACTAAATTTACAAATACATAACTTAGATGGAAGAACATAACAATCCATCTGTCATATGAATTTCATTGTGCTTATTTTAGCAATGTTATTATTTTAGGAAAAGCAAAGTAAAATCAAAGAGCCAAGTGTTGGATTACTAACTTATCCAATATTACAGGCAGCTGATATCATGTTGTATAAGTATGAGCATTAATCATCATTATTTGCTACCATTGTGTGTTGATGTTTTGTAGTAATTTTAATTGTATGTAAATATGTAATTATTTTAATACTAATAGTTCATTATTTTTACTTTGACAAGAAGAATTGTCTGATCTCATTCAGCCATTCATCTAATAGGCATTGTTAGTGATTCATTTTTGACCTATTTTGTTTGTCTTGTACTTGACCCCCACAGATCAACACTTGTTCCTGTTGGTGAAGACCAAACCCAACATTTAGAACTGACAAGAGACCTTTCTCGTTCTTTCAACCGTCTACGTGGTGTATTGTTTCCAGAATGTACAATTTTACTAGGTATTTTGTACACATTTTTTATTGACATTTATTTAAAATGTTTTTTGTTACTTTATTACTTTATCCCTTTTTAGTTGGTCATTATTTGTGTATAACGGATCAAACATGTAAACCATATATTACAGATGTTCCAGGTTATGACAGAACATAAAAAGATGATCATCAGTAGTAGTAACAACATTCATTTAATTTAAGGGTTCACAGCTGTACTGGAAATTTGAATTGCCTAACAGCATGCCATTGCAATAGTTTTTCTTTATATATATTTTTGTCTTTAGTTTACAAAACTATTAGGATCATCAAAATTTGGAAGCTTCATTCTTTTAAGACCACAGTGAAATTTTTCATAGTAAAATCTTAGTTTAGTGACTAGAGGGTAACATATTGACAATTGGAAAAAGTAACTTTCACAGTGGGAAATGTATCTTTTGTTCTTTAAAAAAATTTGGGTCGTCTTTTGCATATGCTTTGGTTGTTCAATTGACTAACTGCCTAATGGTGCTGATTAAGCCTCACACCTGTCTGTGGTTATCTTAGTCTTAGTTGACTCATAATTGTAAATTATCTCCAACTATATGCAAAACTTCAGAATTATGATGTTTGTTATACAAGAAATGATGAAAATATTAACAAAGATATAAATTTTAAACGTTATAAAGCCTTTTCCCATCTAAGATAACAATGTAATGATGTTCTAATGCCTTTAGAATTTCTTTGACTTTGTTTGTGTGTCAAAAACCAGTACCAGTATTTAATATAAATTAATCTTGTACAGTTTTTAAGATAAAGATCTAAAATGTACAAATCAATCTATTGCTGTAAATGTCTTTCATTAGCTGAGTTGATATAAAGTTATATATACATTTAAAATATCATATTATATAGTGCATAACAACATTAAACAGACTATATCAATACATTATTTAAATGGTCTCATCAATCTTTGCAACTTGCAACTAGTTTGTTGAAGTTTGAGGAAATATTTTTGTACAGTATTAGTATTAAGATTTGTGTCTTTCATCATAAGACAGTTTTTTTAACTGTACTTCTTCTTCTTCTTCTTCTAGCCAGCTTTATTGCTGCTGAGCTGTGAGCTCTTTTGCAGACTGTGCCAAGGAAAAAAAGTGTGCTGTTTTCTTCAGTTGTTCAGCACTGCCGTACAGGGTGTTGGTTATGTTGGGCTGTAGTGGAAGAAGGGTCTGCCTAAGATGGATTAGGGAGGGGCATTCAAAGAGGATATGGTTTACGGTTTCAAAGGGGTGGGCGCAATGTCTGCAAAGGGGTAGTTGTGTGGAGTTTATTTTGTTCAGGTGGTAATTTAATAGTGGTGTGTGTCCTGTTCTTAGTTGGAAGATTGTAGATTGTTCTTTGCGGGGGAGGAAGTTAATACTGTCCAGTTTGTTAGGCGTAGTCATTTCTCTGTACATGGCTCTGCCTGTGTTTCCTGATGCCCATTGGTTGAGCCACTCCTCTTTGTGATTGTTGACTAACATTGACCTTAGGGTGAGGTCTATCTGGTTGTTCCATAGATGTACCTGCCTTTGATAGCTTATCTGCCTTTTCATTTCCCATGATGCCAATGTGTCCAGGGATCCACTGTAGTGTAATATTGATATTTAATTTTGATATCATCTGGTGGATTATCACAATGAGTGTTGTCAACTCTCTTGGGCTGTTTGAGGTGCTGCTGTTAAGTGCTTGCAGAGTAGATTGGGAGTCTGTAAAGACAACAATATCTGATGGTGGTTGCACTCCTTCATATAATTTGTTTTCCACTGTCTGAAGTGCTATGGTAATTGCCTCAATTTCGGCTTGGAAGTTTGAGCAGTAATCACCACAGGGTGCGCTTATCTCAAAGTGTTTATTTTTAGGGAAGACCAGGAAGGCACCAAGACCAGCATTGATGGTAGCTTTGAAAGCCGATCCGTCTGTATAAATATGGATAGCTGTTTTTTGATAGCTTTTGATTGTTTCAAGCGTGCCTACTTTGAGCTCCAGTGGATTTGATTCTTTTGTTAAGGTGTTATTTAGTAAATGTGTTTTGATGGTTGGTTGTTTGTAGTTTAGTCCGGGTGTAATGTTCAAAAACCTGGTAATTTTTTCTCTGTTGTTGGGTAGGTGGTGTTTTAGGGCTAGTTCGTCAGTAAGTTGGATCAGAGTCCTTTGCTTTTTTTGGTTGTTTTTCCTATTTCTCTGTGTTAGTAATTTATTTGGATGATCATCCTCCAACCTTCTGTATCTCTCAATAGCTTCTAATGCTGCTCTGTTGCGCCTTAACTTAAGAGGTTCAATATTGGAGTCTATTTCACAGGCTGCTGTGGGAGTAGTTCTCATACCTCCACTAATTAACCGCAAGGCTTGGTTTTGGATTGTATCTAATGATGATTGATATGTTTTGTTGGCAGCTACTTGTATGGAGAGACAGTTATCCATTACAGATCTGACATATCCAGTGTATAACTGTCTTAAGGTTTTCTTTTCAGCTCCCCAGGATGTTCCTGCTAGGTGTTTTATTATGTTTAATCTTTGTGATGCCTTTTCTTTTAAATCTGCCATAAAGTGTTTTAGAGACAGTCTTTGGTCTAGTTTTACACCAAGATATGTTGGATTTTCTTCTTTATTTATTGGCTGAGAGTCTATTTTTAGGATGTAGTTTCTTTTTGCTGTTTTGTTGCTGTGGCTAAAGATTGAATAAACTGACTTTTCTTTGTTTATTTCCATTTTCCATAATTTTGAATATGTGGAGATAGTTGTGAGGGCTCTATTTAGTTTGGATCTAGTCAGCACTGGATATTTCTCTGTAGTCCAAATTAAAAGGTCGTCTGCATAAAGTGCCTTATTGACCGAAATGAGGTCCGGGAGGTCATTCATGAAGATTAGAAAGAGTGCAGCTAAGGGCTGAACCTTGTGGTAGTCCTTCTTCCAAACTTTTTTTACTAGAGATGGCACCTTCGAATCGGGTTTGGATGGTTCTGTTTTTTAAGAATGCTCTGATCCAGCTGTACATTTTTCCATGGATGCCCATTTTTTTCATCTTCAAAAATAGACCTTTTCTCCACACTCTATCATAGGCTTGCTGCAAATCTATAAATACTGCTGTAGTGTGCTTGTTTTCATGAAACCCTTCTACTGTGTCCTGGATAAAACGAAAGAGGTGGTCTTCTGTTCTACTTGCTTTCCTGAAGCCAGCTTGTGCATTGTGGAGTGAGCAAGTACTTTCTAGCCACCAATAAAGTCGGTTATTGATCATTTTTTCTGCCATTTTGCCAATGTTGGATGTTAGAGATATTGGTCTATAACTTTTTGGGTCTCCAGGTGGTTTATTTTTCTTTAAAATGGGTATTATGTTTGCGGTTCTCCATTCTTGTGGTGTGTCTTCAGTTTTCCATGTATGGTTGATAAAGTTAAGTATACAGTTTTGGGCCTGTGGTCCTAGTCCCCGAATCATTTCATTTGTTATTTTATCGGGTCCAGGGGATTTTCTTGACTTGAGGCTTTTTAGGGCAGTATTGAGCACATGTAGAGTGAAGGGAGTGTCAAAGATCTGACAGCTTTTTCTTCTTTCTTTAAGATATTACTGAAGGCCTGGTCCAGTTGTTTTCTTGGCTTTGACTTGTTAATGTTGGCAAAATATTTATTGAAGGTTTCAGCCTTTTTAAGGTTTTCTGTTATGATGTCGTCAGTGTCTTTTATAGGTTGGGGGTTTGTTATTTGTTTCTTTCCTGCTAGCCGGCGCAGAAGGGTCCAGGCCTTTCGACCATCCTTGTTTAGATCTAGTTGTTCGCATGTTGTGGTCCACTTTTTCTTTTTTTCTGTTTTAATTTTGTATCTTATAAGCCCTGTCAATTTGTTGTACGTTGTCTTGTTCTCTCTAGTAGGATTTTTTTCTATAGTCTTCCTGGCCATGTTTCTTTCTTTTACTAATTTATCTAATTCAGGTGTCCAAAAAGGTTTGTATTTCTTAACTTGGCCTCGAGGGATGTATTTTTTTGCTGCTTGTAAGATGTTGGAGACTATAGTTGTGTAGGTTGAATTGACGTCTGTCTCAATTATGCTTGATAGTCTTGTGTCTGTTTCTTGTGAAAAAGCTGCCCAGTTAGCTTTTTTTATAGTTCCATCTAGTTGTTTTGTTGGATTGGTATCTACCTGGCGTTCCAATATTGAGGAGTATAGGCCTGTGGTCACTACCTATGTCTTCAAGTACTGTTATTTTAGAAGAGTCGGTAATGTCTGTAGAGATAAAAGTTAGGTCAGGTCTGCTAGTTGTGTTGTGTGCTCTGTGGAGGAAAGTTGGAGGTGTAGTTTTGTTTTGCAGAAGTTGTAGGTTAGAGGCATTTGTTACATCCTCTATTTCTTTGCCACGCTTGTTGTAGTGTGGGTAGCCTAGGGAAGGTGTGTGTGCATTGAAGTCCCCAGCTATTATTGTCCTTGTGTAGTGTGGTAGTTGTATGTCTATTTCTGCTGTTGATGATGGTGGGCAATAGTAGTTTTTGATGGTGTACTTTGTTCCTCCTCTCAAAAGAAGTATTTCCTGCGTGTCGATGTCTGTATTGTTCTGTATTTGTTTTACTGTGGCTTGTGTCTCATTTCTTATGAGGGTCATAATTCCCTGGCATTTGGTGCAAAGGCATCTGTACTGTGTGTAGCCTGTGATGTTTATTTTTTTCTTGGGCAGTAGTGTTTCTTGCAATAGCGCTATGTGTATATCATGCTTCTTGAGTATGTGTTGGAGTTCTGTTGTCTTGTTTTGTAGGCCTAAGATGTTGAGTTGCAAAAGGTTTAGAAGGTGTTTGCTGCTAGTCTGTTTTTTATTTCCAGTAGCTGACTTATCACAGGCAGTCCTGGAAGAAACTGCCATGCGCAGACATTTTACGAGGCGACGTCTGAGCTCGTGTGGATTTTTCATTAAATTCCTTGGCATTTAGTGTAGGCTGGGTGTTTCCTCAGGCTTTTTTTAAATATATAAATATATAGTCCCCGCATTTTAAGGGAGTTTTCGGTCTTGGCAATTTTCTCCAATACTGACACAAAAGGAAACATCTAGGTCTGAAGACTGTAACCGGAATATCCATGGGACAAGGTGGGGTTGGCCAATGGTCCTTTCTCCGCCATCCATAGAGCTCTCCAAATTGAACTTTTCTGAGTAGAAAGCTTAAAGTGGACTGTGCCCTGGGTATGCTCTGTGGAATCATCACATCCTGGATCCAGGCCCCTTCACGATATCACATTCACCAGATTTAGAAAAAAAACACTTCATGTTGGGTTTATGTCTAGTATTAGAATGTAGTGAGACAAGGACCTCCGTCTGGTGTAGTGCAATCCAGACCTCTGTCAAAAAGCACCTAGAGGGGGGGAAGGTCCACTATTATTCACTTAGTGAAATGCAAGTGGAAAGGCAGTGGGGTTATTTATTTCTCTTGGTCATTTCCAAGCCCCGATACCCACACGGGGGAGTATCGCCACAGAGTGGAGGTTTGGAGTCAGAGTTTTCCTTCTCCTAGATGGGTTGCGTTATTTAGGCTGACGTGCCCCATCAACACGAAGCTAAACTGGTTTTGAGGCGCCAGTGTTCCGCCTTTCATCCCTTCTCCTGTCTGTTTGTAAGAACAGGTTCCGCCGGATTTTTGAGAAAATCACACGTGAAGGCCAGGAGCTGGATTTGACTGTCAGAGGCATTTAGAGACGCAAGCCATGGGAGCATTTCTTGGAAAGTGGGTGCTTATCCCCACTTTCACCCCCGGCATTGACAGTCCTTTGGAACCCTTTTTAACTGTACAGTAATTAGAATACAAGAAGACTTTCAAGTGTATTTTAAAAAAATGTTTCTTACACTATGACCACCGTTTCTATCTTTAGGTGATGTTGGAAGGATCAAAAGTTTACGCAACCCAACAAGCAAAATGAGCAAATCTGAACCCAATGATAAGAGCAGAATTGATTTAACAGATTCTCCAGATGTCATCAAAGTGAAAGTGAAGAAAGCAGTTACAGACTTTATCTCACAAATATCTTATGACCCTGACAATCGTCCAGGTGTTTCCAACTTAATAGACATTCATGTGGCCTTGACAGATTTGAGCCATGATGAAGTAGTGGAGGAGTCATTTCTGCAAGCAGAAGACACCAGCTTGTATAAAGAAAGACTTGCAGAAGTCATCATTGAAAAATTTTCACCAATCAGAAAAGAAATATTGAGACTCCAGGCTGATAAGGGTTACTTATTAGATGTTTTAAGAAAAGGATCAGAAAAAGCTTCAACAATAGCTGAAAATACTATTAAAGATGTTAGGCAGTATGTTGGACTTAGGTAAACTGTATTCTAAATAAAGTTCTTTGTTACTGTTAAATGTTCATTCCTTATTATTTTTGTTTTCATAAGTTATTTCAATGTATTTGATATATGTCTATGAGCTAATGATAGAACATTAATTAATTGATTAAGATGAATACAGTTGAGATTATCTGAAAATATAGTTTAAAGTCACTATTTATAGAAATATTTTGCTCATCACTCTTTTTAAAATTAAGAACTAGAATGGTTCTCAATTTATTTTTACACTGTCTAATAATTACTATTTGCATTCATTAAAAAAAATTGACATTTCAAAAAAGAAAAGCAACAAAACATTTTTTTGAACAAGAACAAACAAACATGAATGAAAGCATGAATAGGAAAAACATAAAAAAAACTGTTTCTTTCACTTGTCTGGACCAGTTGGGAAGAAGGGGATATCTGGATGAGCACTTTTTAAATGTATTTATGAAAGAAAAAATTAGGGACTTTGATTTGAACTTAAGGGCTAAGACAATATGGTAACCACATGAAAACAGGTTTTATAGTTATTTACTAAGTTTTTTTCTACAAACAATAAAGGGGACTAAATCATCTTTAATTACTTTATCAGTCAATTAAAATTTCTTTCCCTTGTTCGAAATACAAAGAAAATAATTACCAATAGTTGATTAACTAATTGGTTAATTTTTTTTTTTTATTCTTTGTTGGAAAGTAAAAGAAATAATTGTGCAAAATTTCAGCTTAATCCGAGAGATTGGGTGTAGGAGAAATAATGTGTACAAACTTTTACCTAAGCTTTGTAAAAAAAATATGCATGTGTTAAAAAGCTTTATAAACTGTATTTGTTCAAAAAGTTCCTAGACACTTTTAGAAAACTTGCTTTCTTCCACCTACGTAAGCTATGCATTTTTTTGTTTTGAAGCCAATACCATAATATAAAATCAACATTAAACTTTAAACAAAAAAAAAACACTTAAAATGACATTTTCTGTTTGGGATATATATATATATATTCTTACATGAAAGAACCTGTTCATGCTTTATTGGTCCAAACAAATTTAAATTAGGTTTGACTACAATTGTCCACTTCTACATTATTACTGCAGGCTTAGAATAACAATATAGATACAAACAATATATACTCACGCACAAAAAATGCACACACAACCAGTGCTGGATGAATTAGGCTAGGCACAAAAAATGCACACACAACCAGTGCTGGATGAATTAGGCTACGCACAAAAAATGCACACACAACCAGTGCTGGATGAATTAGGCTCCTATGTACTTCTTGGTGATGATGAATGACCTTGAAACACCCAGACTGACAATGGTATGAATATTCTAATTTTCTTCTTGCATATAATCATATTTTCACAGAACTGGATATAAGAATTGAAGGTTGTGTTAAATTCATCCATCAGGGCAGTTGTTTAAAAACATGTCTGCTCAAGACAATGTTTGTTTTAATACAGCATTATCAGACCATAACTAGATGGACAGTAATTTGTTTTGTTATTTTTAGAGCTGGTTTGATACTAACATTATGGGCTAATGAATTTTTGACCCAGAGATCTCAGAGGGTTAGGGCAAACAATGTTATATCAAATGCACGCATGGTTAACACAGGGGCGCCCCAGGGGGCTGTGACATCGCCATTGTGGTACATTTTGTGCACCAATGATTTTCAATCTGCTCCTTCACAAAATTCGATGATGATGCAGCTCTTCTTGCCCTGCTCTCAGACGTAAATGAGTATTTCAGAGAAATAGAACACATTGAAAAATACTGTAAAGATAATTTTTTATTATTAAATGTAAAAAAAAACTAAGAAATGATAATTTTCGTAGGGAAAAGAAGGAAAATGATATTGTTTCTGTAGCTGGAGAGACTATTGAAATAGTGCAAACCTTTAAATACCTTGGAACTATCCTAGACAATAAACTAAATTTTACTGCAAATACTGATTATATCAGCAAAGATTACTGAGAAAACTGTCCTCATTTAATATTAGTGAAAAGGCCTTGGCTATGTTTTATCACGCTCATATCTGCAATATTTTAAGCTTCAATATCACTGCCTGGTATGGCATTCTGAGCATTAAAAATAAACTTTATAGAATCCTAAATGCTGCTGGTAAAATCATTGGCAAAAAACAAACCCCTTTTGGGCAGTTGTTTGAGACAAACATCTATAAAAAAGCTAACAAGATCCTCGAAATAAAGAATCACCCTTTGTGTCAGGATTTTGTGATTTTACCATCACAAAAGAGATAAAAGACACCGATAGCAAAGACAAACAGACACAAACACTCTTTTGTTCCCCTGGCAATCAAATCATTAAATAAGAACAATCTGGTATAAACTTTGTCACATGTAAATTATGAGTGAGTCTGGTGTGAATGTACACTTTGGTTTCTTATAGTTATAATGTTTTTTGTTTGGTGTAATATGGACAATAAAGATTATTTATATTATTATTATTGTGTGGTCAGACTCTCCAAGGGGAAATAACATTCATGTGTAGGCCTATTTTTATGTTGCTGTAACACTTCTAAGTTCTATTTGACCTAGTAGGACAATGAACATATGAACTTAATGTATGTAATATATGATAATATGTCAATGCCATGATTGAAGTCTCCCATAACTCTTCAAAGAGAGCCAGGGGTTTTTGTCCAATCTCATTCTGTTGCTTCCCTCATGTTGGCTCTGGGTTGTATGTAAACAAGTATGACAGATTTGAGTCAACTGTCTAGGAAAATAGTATGGTTTAAGATTATTACACAATGATTCAATATAATCATTAGTATTGTGATATTGTTGGCAATGCAAATTTTTTGTTGAAGTAAATGGCCATTCCTCCTCCCCTGGCTTCATCACTATCTATGGGTCCATCTGCTTTATACAAATAAATCGCAACCAATTCTACTGAATCAGCAGTTTTCCAAAATTTATATGATATCCTATAAAGAAAGCATCTAAATTCTGTCTATTTTTCAGTATAAATTGAATTTAAAAAATTATTTCAGGTGACTTCCTTGGCTTATTAGTCTATTTTGTATTTTAGGAGATTTCTAAGAGCTCCTGGAAATTCAGGAATCTGCTGGAAGCCTGCATATCGTGGTACTCTAAAATGACAGGAGCAATCAAAACAACACCCATAAGAGCTATGGAGGAAACCGCTGCCCTGATCTCTCTGGATGAAAGAAGAGAAATAAAAATCCTTTCCCAATTCACTAAATTGGAAACCTTGGAGAGGCACCCACTCAGAACAAAAATCCACAAAACTGGCACAAAAAACCGTCTCAAAAGGACCAATTTCATACAGGAATCTCTAAACCTAAAAAAGAAACACCAACTTGAAAAAATTACTCTGGAATCCTCGATACACTATAATGAATCTCCACCCTGGTCGAAAGCCCTCTTCCTACTATAAGGGACCATATTGAAAACATAAAAAGAAAATCTGATTACAGACCAACAGAGCTCAAGGAAATAGTGAACTCTTTTCTACATACCAATTACCCTAGCAATCAGTGGATAAGAGTTTACACGGATGGCTCATCCCATAAAGCCACCACAAATGGAGGAGCTGGAATACTTATCGAATGGCCAGATGGAGGAAAACTAAAAAAATCCTTTGCAACTGGAGAGCTCTCTGACAGTCACAGAGCAGAAAGGGAAGCACTAGCACTAGCTGCTACCATGCTAGCAAATCATCCAAGTTCCCCTCACAGTCAGATTGTCTTTCTAACAGACGCAAAAACAACCCTCCAAAGCCTGCAAAACTCTGATTCCCCTTATATTAAAAACCTCAGAAAAGCACTCACAAAGCTCAACCACAACAGCAAAAAAACTGTTATTCAATGGATACCAGCTCACATACAACTAGCAGGAAATGAGAAGGCTGACACACTCGCCAAGAGTGGGAGAACAAACTCACAAGTAAACTCTGCACTCTATCCAGAAGAAATGAAGAAATTAATTGTAGATAAAATAAATGAGAAATGGACGAGCTCCCGTCCAAATCACAAGAAAGATGATGCTTACTATAAGCTATCCCGACAAGACCAACGTCTAATCTTTCGACTCAGGACCGGACACAACAGAATGCGACAACACATGTTCTGGAAGCTCAAAATTGGAACCAGTGAAATCTGCCCATGTGGAGTATCACCAGAAAATGCCGACCACGTCCTCCAAAACTGCTCTCTCTACCAAGAGGCCCGTATAAGACATTGGCCCCAAATCACCTCAATAGAAAGAAAACTATATGGAGAGCTCCCTGATTTGGAAACCACTGCGCAGTTCATCTCATGTATTGGTTTAGTCATATGAACACTCCAACATAACAATGAGAACGATGAAGAAGAAGAAGTGGTACTCTATTTAATTGATTGAGATGCTCAACTAAGAACAGGACACACACTTTTGTTAAATTACCATCTCAACAATATAAACCCCACACACCTACATCTTTGTAGACACTGCACCCACCCTTATGAAACAGTAAACCACATCCTCTTCGAATGACCCTTCCTAATCCACCTTAGTCAGACCACACTACCTCTTCAGCCCAACATAACCAACACCCTGTACAGCAGTGCTGAACAACTGAAGAGAGCAGCCAACTATTTTTCCTTGGCACAGTCTGCAAAAGAGCTCACAGCTCAGCAGCAAAAATCTGGCTAGAAGGATGAGGTGCTAAAGATGAAAAGACAACAGAAAAATTGTGAGTACACACAGACATAAGAAAGACAACAGAGAAACCCAAAGACTTAAGACAGTCAGGGCCTAAATTGTGCTGAGGTGCCTAATATCCTAAGAATACACACAGACCCGATAAAGACAACAGATATCAATTTTTTTTTTTTTAAAGAATTTTTAGAAATTGAGAAGTGAAGGCTTTTAATACAGAAAGTCTGGATTTAAGTAACCAACTAATCAGGTCTACAATAAACCAATTATTAGATATTTTGGATGCTAAGATCTAGTATCAAGCTTAATAGTTGCGATTTGTTGACAAAAAATATTTCTTACAGTGTTACTTTATTATAAAATACAACAAAAGAGTTTATGGACAAAATAAGATTTATTTTACTTTTTATCATTAATAACATGAGATGGGTTTGTTTATGCAAGAAAAATTCAATAAAACAACTAATGCAAATACAAACATAAAAATGTTATGATAAATAATCATAAAATAAAATTTAAAAAAGACAAGACAATGTTGTTTGAAAAAAAAACAAAGAAAAAAGTCACTATTTCGAAACACAATTTAATTGAACAAAAAAACTACTGATCCATAGTTTCATCTGCAGCAGCAACAAGAGGATCAGGCTGGGCACCACTTGATGGGTCGTCTGCTTCCATTGGTTGCTGCAAATATTTTTTTTTATTACATTTTTGCAAAAATCTCACTTTCATTCAATTTATGTTTTAAACAAAAATTTTGGCATAAGAGGTATTTAATGTTAAAGTTTTAAATACTAAAGCAGTAAGTCAATTCACAATCTTTTTGTAAATCTTAAGAAAGTATATTACAACTTTAGTTGCTTTTCACTTAAGAAGAGATATGTTTTAATTTTCTTACCCCTACTTCTTCCTGGACAGGCCTCACACTTCTTTCCTCACCTTCAATCATTGCCAACTTTAAGATATTAAGGAAACATAACTGAATACTGTTTATTAAATCTAATCCAGAATACAAACCATAAATAAATAATAGCTATTAAACATTAGGTAGGGATGCCAGCAGGTCTTTACTAATAAATAAAACCCTCAAAAATGGTAATAACAAGTATTTATTTACTATAAATTAAGTACAATACTTATTTCTTAATAAAATACTATAAATTAATTTATGACTTAAAATCATTAAAATATTACATTGAAGTTGAGATTAATCGTACAACTGGTAAATATATGCCTAGACTAAATCTAGTAAAGACCAGGAGACCAATTAAAAAAAAGAAATTAATGAAACCTATTATTACACCACAAGTAGGATCAAAATTAACTAATAATCATTTAATAATAGAAGATTTTTGCTAGTATTCGAAGTTTGCCAATAAATTGGACTCAATATTAACTTATCATTACATATTTATACTGTTGTCAACATGTCAAAATTTAGAAATAAGTATTATAGGTTAAGATAAGACAAGCTTATCACAATTGGATGTATAGACTTTATCTGGTGGAGTCATAGATTCTAGAGTATATCACTTTATTTATCATGTTACAAGATGTACTAAATAAGGAACTTGTTAAGCTTTTGATAGAAAAAGAATGGACATAAAAATAACACACAAATCATGTGAAAAGTAACTATTGGGTAGCACACTTTTTTTTTCACACTTGGAAAAATACATTCTTCCATATAACTAATTTTATGTTAATATTTCTAAATCTATAGCTTTTTTATTTTTTTTATTTTAATATTCACATGTTGTTTTTTCCTGTCATTTCAAAACAAAATGATTATGGGCACAGCAACCAAGACCAAAAATAAAAGTTGTCTTCCATTGAACTTTAACCCCAAACTCAATTCTTTAAAAAATTTATATTTTTATAAATATATATCTTTGTATTTGTAATATAAAACAATAAAAAACTGAGCTTATACCATTAATGGGTTTACTCTCATAAAAAAGTGATTTGATTGGTCTCTTGACTATTACATGATAAAATGAAGAGAAAAAATTTCAAAAGGATACAAATGGTGCAACTTCGTCATCATCTAGAATGGAAAACTTTGTGTCTTTTGAAACTATACCAATGGAACAATTCTATAAGATTGAGAAAAAACATTTCACAATTATATAAAATACTGGCATAAATAAATAGTAACAAATGACTATCAGGAATATGAAATAAAAAGTATAATTCTAAACCATAATACTTTTTACCTTTGGTGTGAGATCCACTTCTTGAGGTAGAGTGTCTCTCAAAGCTCTTAAACCATGTTTAACTAGCTCATCTAGTGAACCTAAATAAAGAATTAAAGTTTATATTATTAGCATCTAATCCAAAATTATATAGTTGCTTATAATTCCATACAATCCTAGCCTAACATTGAAACACTTTATTGAAAATACACTTACAATCAGGGAAAACATCAAGATGTTTTTCCAGATATGTTCTAGCTGACTGTGATCGTGCTCCTATTGCCATGGCTTTACAATCATAGTAGTTGGCAGATGGACAGGTCTGATAAATATGTGGGCCTTGAGCCTAAAAGAATATAAGATGTAATAATATCAATTTTACAGCACTTACAAAATGAAGTAAAAACAACATTTTTCAAATAGTACTAAGAGTGTTGGTAATGTGATACTGACAGGAGTTATTTAATAACTAAATCGAACAAAGAAAATATAAGCTAAAAATAGTATTTTGGTTAACTAATAACTAATAAATAGTACTAAGAGTTTAGTAATGTGATACTGACAGGAGTTATTTAATAACTAAATCGAACAAAGAAAATATAAGCTAAAAATAGTATTTTGGTTAACTAATAATAATAACTGCATTAACATGAATATTCCATAAGATAAATACAAATTCAATACACTTACATCATATCCAGCAACTAATAAGCCAACACCAAAAGGGCGCCGACCATACCGCTGAGTAGGTATCTGTGATTCTGGTTATTTAGTTAAGGAACATTTATTTATTTCTATAGCTTTACTTATCAAAACAAGAAGTGATTTTTGTTCTGGTTTACAAACACTTTTCAATGTATGAAATATGAATAATCAGCCACATTAATATTATGTGCTTTGAAATGAGACAAAATTAAAATTATCTGCAACAATTGTCAGAAATTGTCATGGAGTTTTAAAGGTTAAGTTACTAATGAAATATTAAATTCATTTGTCTAGTTATAGCTGCAAGGCAGTAGAGG
This sequence comes from Biomphalaria glabrata, assembly GCF_947242115.1. NCBI lineage: Eukaryota > Metazoa > Mollusca > Gastropoda > Planorbidae > Biomphalaria > Biomphalaria glabrata. The sequence continues at coordinate 19,860,218 of NC_074716.1, forward strand.
TTTCCAGAGTTTTCCATCTCCAAGACTCTCCTGCTTGAAGCCAATGGGTTTAAAAAAGAAACTCAGGAAAAAACAAAATATGAATAGGTTTATATAATAATACACAGCCGTATGGAGGGGCGTAGCTAGGGAGTTGAGGGCCCCCCTGCATTGTGACATTTGACATCATGACATGAGAATAATGTACTTAATAAACATATAACCTTACATTCAAATTGGTACAGTATATATATATGGTGACCGGTGACTTCATCCCCGGTCATTTCATCCCCCGATCACTTCATCCCCCGGTCATTTCATCCCCCGGTCACTTCATCCCCTGATATTTTCATCATCTGATAATTTTATCTAACAAATTGTAATTTTAAAAAGCATTAAATGTGCAATATTTAATGTATTCCTTTTTTATTTAAATGACAGAGAGAGAAAAAGAGAGAGAGAGAGTCACACCCTAAATATACATGCAAGATTATTTCCAATAAGCACTCAAACAATTAATTTTAAGGCTATAGGAACCTCATCAGGACGGGTATGTTCACATAACTAGAGGTCCCCCACCAGTTTCAATATCTACAATGAATATCAATAAACAAAATACATACTTACTTATACATGTAGAAATGAAATATTGATAGAAATAAAGTCATATAACACAATTTTGTAACTTTAATGTTTATAAGGAAGTCCGCCTTTATTAGAAAAAAATAAAACCTTATTACAAGGCTAAAAATGACTAGCCCATTTTCAAGAAAGAGCGATTGAAAAATCAAATAAAGTGAAACATGGTCGTACTTTCACCACAGCTTGGCCTTTGATGATAAGTTATCAGCGGCACGGTCATAATTATTGTAATCGCACTTCTATCTCTCAAAAGATTTCCACTACTTGCACTACACCTTGGCCTTTGATGATGAGTTATCAGCGGCACGGTCATAATTATTCTAATCGCACTTCTATCTTTCAAAAGATTTCCACTACTTGCACTACACCTTGGCCTTTAATCATTACGCTATAGATAAGTACACATCCAGATTTACCATATAGTATTAGATTTCTCATTAAGAATACAAAGTGGAAGAGGAAACACTATAAACGCATTAATAATATGTCATAAAATGTCAAAAAGAAAGCATTCTACATAATCATATTTATATATAAAATATTTAATTGGGGATGAAATGACCGGGGGATGAAGTGACCAGGGGATGAAGTGACCGGGGATGAAGTGACCGAGAACCATATATATATCAGTAAAATTAACAAAATTCAGAACGTTTCTACAACAGCTTGATGATTTTGTCGAGATGCTAGGAAACCGCCTAAGTAGCTTCTTCTCCCGCGGACCACCTTGTATTAGCCTACTCTCCTTTTTTAAACTCCCGGGTCCAGCTTCTTTCAGTTTGGCCCATCTCTGGGGTGAATTGGAAAAAAAGTTTAACAATTTATGTACAGTTAAAAAAAAAAATTTAAAAAGGTGACAATCGTTGGATCTATCTCAGCAGAATGAAGACCTGCCAGGTTCAGAGAGTGCTTTTCAGAAATGTTGCCTTAGGATTTATGTCTAAGAGACAGACAGAAACTCATTGCGGTTGCGTTAACATAGGTTTGACCTCTGCACAGATCGAAGTCCAGTCCTATGTCTTTAAGAGATTTCAGAACAAATTCTTCATAATGTTGTCCATCAGGTTTCAAACTTTCAAAGTAATCAATGAATAACTCTTTTATTTCAAAACTATCAACATCTAAGTAACGAACTATTAGGGATACCTGTTCTTGATGAGAAACATCTGGGGGTGGAATCAAGAATCAGAGAAAAATAACAAACTTGCTTGACTTTCCCAACAATTGATTCCCTAACTTTATTGCCCATCAAGATTAACTCATTTTGATTTTCTGGTGACTAATAATGTGTCTTTCCATATTCAATTCTATGTAAGTGGTGTTTCGTAACTTCATCACGTAAGCTTGAGTTTGTTTTTGCTAAGTACTTAATAGCTGCTGCTACACACTTCAGAATACCTCTCCAATACTGTTTTGGAAAAATAAGCTACCCTTTAACAGAATTTTGCTACTATACAGCTTCTTCCACTTCTGGAGAAAGTGATTTTAAAAGACCATCACTTGACTCATCATCTGAATCACTTACTTTAGATGTTTTCTCTGACTGTGGTAAAAGGGTATTCCATTGGAGTTTCTTCAGCACTACTTCTCTCATCAAGAGACATTTTCACTTCTTCGACTGCTGTATCTTTGTATAAATCATCTGAATAGTGATACTTTTCTTCGACATGTTCATTGTCTCCTTTGTTTGTAGTGCTCTTACCAGGTTTCTTCTTCAATGATAAGGATGATGAAATAAACTACCCTATATACCAAGTTACTTCCTGAGAGTAACACGGCAGTAGTCAGTGCTATGGAAATTACTCCTTGAAATTGAGAGAAACCCTGCACGGAAAGAGTTAATACTTTGTGTGGAATACATAGGCCTACAACAGGGGCTCTAACCTATATAACAACGGACAAGCAAGATTAAATTATTTAAAAACAAATTTCTGACATTCATTTGGGGGCCCCGCTCAAGTGGGGGCCTGGAGGGCATCTTCAAATTCTCCCCCCACCCTAGCTACGCCACTAGAGTGACCTCTCCATTGCTGAAGGAAAGCCTGAGCAGAAAATTTGCACAAGCTGGGATGCCCACATGTCAACACTCGCCTCTCTTCCATACTAACCAGATCTAAAGGGATGGAACATCACAGCAATATGAGGTCAGAAGGATACAGGAGTTTGCCAGAGAACAGTGGTCTTAATGCTGTCCCATCGCCTACGGGCTCCAAAACCAGATTTTCTGTTAGGGTTTACTCCCTTAGCCTTAGACATTACAGGGACACACAAGGCAATGCAGCTATTAACATGTAGCTAGGAATTTAGTTTGGTTCTTGTCAGCACGCCAATGGGTCATAACTATAGCCATATTTAGATTGCAGTAAAAGGATACTACTTCCAACTGATGCTACCAATCGAGAAACTGAAAGCGGTGTGTTGTAGGCCCATCGGGAATTGAGACATTCATTTCTCATGTAATTGCTGAAATATTTTAGATGGATTTAAAGCAATTTCAGAAAGAAAAATCTATAAAAAATATTCTGTTTAAATGTGACAACAATATTTTGTTGGAAAAACACTAGCTTGTGTATTTTACCATAGTAACCTAGCATCTGCAGTGAGCCCTGCAATAGAGACTGCTATGTGGTCATCAATAGGTAAGATCTTTTTCTGGTGGGCTGATAATTCTGATGGGGCTCTCTAAAATATAATATAGTTAGAAAAAAAAAATTTCATCAATTATTTTTAAAAAGAAGTTACAAAATATATTTAATTTGAGTACATATTACATGCTAAATTATCATTTTTCTACACCATTATTTATACAATCAGAAATTTAATTCCAGATATTGTGTTTTAAAAGCTGCAAATAGTGTAAGCTTTTATTTAATTAGATATTTTAAAAAATTTCTCTATAAAATCATTTATATTTATTGTTGTAACTTTGTATAAGCCTGTTACCTTAAGGGCTACCAAAATTGCATGTGTTTTTGATTTCATGCCAACACATGCAGATCCTTGCTTAACAGCCTCCATGGCATATTCCAATTGGTGAATCCGCCCCTTTAAAAGAAACAATTTACATCAATAATTTATTGTTACCATAACTTTTTAATACTTTAATAAACTATAGTAATAAAATTACATAATCTATACATTATTCCATGTACAAATTACTAGCTTGAAGCTTCACCTTTATTTTGCAAATGATTTTTTTTTCTTTTAGTACACTTTAGCTATTTTCCCTTTCAAACTGTCTTATATTCTTATATTAGATTTTTAGGTGACCAAGCAAAATGTTAAGATCACAGACTTGTTAATCTAAGTCTTAAAAATGGCCTTAGTTCAAATTAAAAAAAAAAATACTGAGCTGATTAATTAGCACCCTCTTCAATTATTAAGATGATAATAATAATATTATATATCATTTTTAGCTTAAATATATAAGATCACCTGTGGACTCCAGACTGTAACATCATTATCATACTGATTTCTGAACTGTGGAAAAAAAATTCATCAGTTAGTACAATTATACAGGTATGTATATATATATGTATATATATATATATATAAAGAATATTTTAAAAGCCTTTAGAATCCATATTAAACCTTTAACTTTCAATTGCTTTTTAGAGTAGAGTAAAGCCAAAGCAATCTCTTGATGTTTTAATGCACAACATATGTAAAGAAATGACCGTGCCAAATAAACTAAACAGTATTAATTTCCTCCCCATCAAAGAGCAATATACAAACTTCCAACTAAAAACAGAACACACAGCTTTAAATTACCACCTAAAAAATTAGGTAAAACTTTACATTGAAGGACCCTTTTGAAGAATGTTACGCAAGTGGCAGCACCGCGCTGTCTATCGCTACGGTAATCAGGTCACAAGGTCACTACCGGCTAGACGGTGTCGGTAGTATCATGTAGGCCTAATAGTTCGTGATAGATCTAGTCATTCGCTAATGACATGAAAACTCTGGATCTATATTATATAATAAAAAAATATTTAAAAGGCTATAAAAAATAAATAATGAGAATGAATATGAATTAATAATTATAATTATCTCTAAAGTAGAAAAATAAGATTACATACTCTAAAAAAAAAACGAGGGCAGAAAAAAATGTATTTAAATACGTATTTAAAATAAACAAAACAGTTAACACACGATTAGATTTATAATATTATTTTTTTAGCAAAGATACGTATGTCTATAATTAATTAATAATATATTAATTAAAATTCCCCAATTAAAAACATAAAATACCATCTAAACATTAATAGTTATTCCAAGAATAATTTGTAAAAAAAAATCTAAATCTTTATTACATAGATCTACGATTTAACGTACTAAAAGAGGAGAGAGAGAGAGAGAGGGCAGTGACCGTGCGCGCTCTGTGCGCGAGCAGGTGAGGTCACATCAGTACGTCATCATACGTGCGGATAGACAGCTGCCAAATAATTGACCTGAAAAACTAGGGTCCTTCGATGTAAAGTTTTACCAAAAATTAATCCCACACACCTACCCTTCTCATGAAAGGCAAAGATACTATTTCATTTTCAGTTCCCAAAATTGCTTCATCATGCATCTTACTTTCATGTAATAGTGATCATAAGATTGCATGGAATTAAGGAACTCTTGAAATTTTTCCTGTGTAAGTTCACAGGAGTGAATAATGTTACAAGCTTTATTATTATATAGAGGACTGGTTTTATAGTAGTTTTACCAGGAAAACAATATTGTTCTCAGGGTAGTTTTGATTGAAGTTCTCAAAACATCCCTAAGATATTTTGATTATCATATCTGGAGCTCCAATATTGCACACATTCTTGATGTAGAAATACTTTAAAAATTCTTAAACCTCTTTTTTAATGAAAAGAAATTCATGAAAAATATATGAGAGCTATCAACTTATTAAAAAAGATTTTACAAGCCTAATAATAATAATTCTTTTTGGCCTTTCTATACTTTTATCGCTGGTCACGGGTGAATATAGAGGATTAACTATAGTAGTCAGTACTACAGTAGACTTGAGTAGACACTAGACTAGATCGATAACTTATAAAGTTGATAGACTATAGTATAGGTATAAATAATAGGGGATAGTCCGAAAGTCATAGAGTAACACGTCTAATTCTAAGACTAGACTAGAGTACTAGAGACTATGATTATGTCTAGATTCTATGATAAATTATGATACCGTATCAACATAATGATTACGGCGTAATCTCTCAGTAGAGTAGTGGAGTCTAATACTTACCATTGTAGATCTGATTGTTTATTAAATTTAAATCCAAAATGAATAGTATTACTATTTACAATATGTTACTAGATATCTAGATATAAAATAATAGACTTAGTTTGTGTGTAAATAGATCTAGACCTAATGTATCGGGGAAAAATTGGTATACTCATAGGACAAAATGAGTTTAATGGTAGACAACTTCTAAACCCAGAATGTTGAGCCGATAAAAAACTAATAATGGATCTTTCTAATCCGTGACTTGCAAAAGTTCTTTATTTTCCGTTTCCGGGTAAATTGGTGCTGCCAATATAGTATTTTTTTAAACCATTCATTTATTATTGTATGTTTCCTGCCAAGGATAGATATACCCTATCCTATAAAACAGATGCTACTTCAAAAAATAAGATAATTACGTCCTACTCATTTCATGTGCCGATCTAGTTAAGTATGATTTAAACTCTGCTAATTCGTTGGTTTTCCTGGCAACCCATTCCATTCTACGATTTGTGAGTTTTTATAAGTGCATGGACCAAATAAGGTTTGGAACTCGCTCCCCATTGATCTCTAACAAACAACATACTTTAATAAGGCCATTAAGAACACCTATATTTTTCTATTTTTTAAAGATTAGTTTGTCATTTCAACACTCATTTTTATTCTGTTGTTATCATAATGCCTTGAAAGTTTGTTAACAGCTATATTTATGCACACACACATATATATAGGCCTATATATATCGGTATACTAACAAACAGCATTACCTACGCCTGTATATTAGTTCTGAAGCTATGTATTGTTTATTTAGGGCAGAAATCCTTTCCTGAACTTCCAATGAATGTGCTGCATAGGCCTACTTTCTAGCCCTTGGTTTCTAGTATCTGTTACATTCAGTGAATTGGAACGGCCAGCCCACTTCCAATTATTCACTTTCTCTCTTGAACATTTTTTTTCCATCCTAGGCATCTCTATGTTCTCTGACATAGACTTTTTACTTGAATTAGAACACCTCCCGACACATAATTTTCCTTCTCTCTGGAACCTCCTTTTTTTTTCATCCTGCGTATCACTGTTCTCTGACTTTAATTAATTGGAATGACCCACTTTATAACATCCACACATTGCTGACATAAATTTAATTATCCCTTTTATTTCCCCATCTCCACAAATAAAAAAAAAAGTTCTACGTACAATATCTGACTTTTCTCTGTCTTCTCAATTAAATCAGGCGTACGCCCACTACTAACACTTTCGACCCTTTTTATTATAATGACCCCTTCCCACACATTAAAAAGCTTATATCAACTTAATCGGTTAAAAAGTTTGTTATTGCTCCAACACCTTATCTCGGATCAAGTTGAAATTTTGCAAAATTGTTTTTCCTGACAACACAAGAGTCAATTTAAAAAAAATAACCAATCAGTTAATTAACTATTGGTTATTAATTATTTTGTTTGGTATCTCGAACTAGGGAAAGGAATTGTACTTGACTGAAGTGTATAAGCTGACTGAATTAGTCCCCTTTTTAGGTCACAGCTTTAAAGTAAGTTTGAAATAAACAATAGATAACTATACAATCAGTGGCGTAGCTAGGGTGGGGGGATGGGGGGAAAATTTGAAGATCCCTCCGGTGGAGGTCCCCCAAATGAGTGTCCGAAATTCGTTTTCTTGACATCATCATGGTTCACAAGAAATCTTCCAACAGGAAAATGCAACCGATCTTGGCTCCTCTTCTCTCCACACTTGGGATATGTTTTGTACTGAGGCATCAGAAAAGACATCTAGTGCACTGAATAAATCTGGAGTTGGTTTCAACAAATGGAAGAAACCTGAGAGACTGTAAGAACATGAAGAAGGAGTCCACAACAGACACTCTTTTTTGAAGTGGAAGTTAGAAGAAGGCAGAACCAGATGAACTGTCACATATGTTTCATGCGCAAATTTTGAAAAAATCAGCAGTATTGGAGAGATATTCTGAAGCGTGTAGCAGCAGCTATTAAGTACTTAGCAAAAACAAACTCAAGTTTACGTGGTTCCAACGAAAAACTTGAATTCACCCAATCCTGGGAACTTCCTAGCATCTTTGAAATTTCTTGCAGAATTTGATGAAGTTACGAAACAACACTTGAATAGAATTGAATATGGGAAGATACATTATGAGTCACCAAAAACTCAAAATGAATTTATTAACTTGATGGGCAATAAAGTTAGGGAATCAATTGTTGGGAAAGTCAAGCGAGTTTGTTACGTTTTTCTGATGCTTCATTTCACTCCAAATGTTTCTCATCAAGAACAGGTAGTTTTTTACTTGCATGTTGATAATTTCTGAATTAATTTCTGAATTCATTCTGCTGAGATAGATCCAACAATTGTCACCTTTTTTTTTTTTTTTTTTTTGGAACTGTACATGAATTGTTCAATTTTTTTTTCCAATTCACCCCAGAGATGGGCCAAACAGAAAGAAGCTGGAGTCGGGAGTTTAAAAAAGGAGAGTAATACAAGGTGGTCCACAAGAGAAGCTACGTCGGTAGTTTCTTTGCGTCTCGACAAAAAGCTACTGGGAGAAACTTTCTGAATCAACAACTGAAACTGCAGTGGAATTTTTTTTTGCTTATCTGGAATTCTGGTCAAATCTCTTGCGCCCAATTAATATAGTTCAGAAGAAACTACAAACGTCTGGGCCGTAGCCTACATACGGCAAGCTGCTGAAGAAAGTAAAACCCTTTGGTGCTTTCTGCAAAATCATGAGAAACGGATGAAACTGATCACCCAATCCATAGAAAAAGCAAAAGAAGGTAGTGAATGCTATGGATTTCCGAAATCAAAACAACAAGAAGAAAGAAGACTTGATGGGGAGTTGAGTTTTGTTGTAGGACTGCCAATAGAACTGTAATTCAAACGTATTGCGACAGAAGTGCTGGACAGATTTCAAAGGCTGGAAAACCATGTGAACAGCTTTGGGTTTCTTCTTGAACCATCACATCTCTTGAGTCTAATGCCTATAGAGGGAGAAGTATTGGTAACACAAGAAAAAAGTTACATGTTCCACCAGGCAAATCTATAAGTGTGGAAGAACTTGATGCAAATTCAGATACCGGTACCAGGAGGCAACAATCTACACCATCAGTTGAACCAGTAACACAAGTAGTGGTACCTGTAGATGGCATTCAAGGTACCAGTACTGGTACTGGCAATGATTCATCACATGCCAGTAGTGAAGAAATCATTACTGATTCAGATGATGAGTGGCTACCTCCCAGGCAAAAAAAAAAGTGTTCGAAAAATATTTTCGAAGTTGATTTTTCATGTTAAAAATAAATTTTGGTATTAAATCATTAAAATTTCTGTTTTTTATATTTAAATTGTTGTCATAATCATACAAAATGTTTTTCTGTATAAATTGTTATCTATTGACTTTCTAAAATACATTTATTAAGAAAATAAAATTGGAAGGCAAAGTCACCCCATTTTACCATTTTGGAAAAAATGTCATTCAAGCCTTAAAAAAGGTATTTTCCATATACTATACAGACTTTATTTAATGGTTTCATTAAAGTACAGGCATCCACTCTGTAGGAAAACAAGTTTACAGCAGTTTAAGTGTACTTTAAATATGTGAAAATTAAGTTTGAAGTTGAAAAGTGTGCAAAGTCACCCCGTTTCACGGTACTCTTTTTACTTTGAGACAATGCGAGCAAGTTGTATAGATCGTTTAAATGTTACAATTAAGGGAAGTAACTTTGCAGGATATCATTATTATTTAGTTATTTCCCATTTAAAGTGTAGCTCAATTTCTTCTAATTTGATATTATTTCGAATTAAAATAAATAATCCAAAAACAGCACAAATCAAAAACCTTATATAAAGCAAATGATTATGTTGACAATTCCTTCACCTATCGCTTAATTTGTTGAACTGTCGACAATCCAGATAGCAGAAATATTACCAACTTATGTTTACATTCAGATTACAGAAATACTACCAGCCAGTCATCCTTACATAGTTGAACTATTTTAAAGTAAATGTAGATCTAGATCTAATTATAAAAGGTTGTATTTGAAAACAATATACAGTGATTGCCTTTTTAAACATTATATTTTCCATTCTAAGTGCCTATTTCTTTTTTTTTTTTTAGTATTATTACAAAGTTGATGATTTAGTATTTATTAAAATTGTGCAGGGTAGTAACAAAAAATGAAATTGTGTGAGGAAAGAGGGTTTGGTAAAAATTAAAAAGTTTCTCTGTTGAAAAAAAAATTCTTTTAAGAAAATAAATAGCAAAATACAAAAAAAAATAATAATTTTATAAGTGCTGTTTGTTAGTGAGCATCAAGGCAAATGTAATTTGTGCTTTATTTGTAATTATACTATACATAATTATCTTCTTTGAAGGAGCATGTAATTTATGTAACTTGTGGGACCAGTTAAAAAGATTTCAAAATTTCTAGGAAACATAGGACAGATAAACAAGGATTTATTAGCAATAAAAACAACAAATCACTGATTGTAGAAAAAAGAATCAATCAGGTTAAAACATATTAAATCAACTTTTTACACAATTAATAATCAATTGCACCTCTACATCCTTTATGACATTAACTCCTAGTGTAAATTTAAGTTTGAGCAGTTGCATTATTATAACAGTTTCTTATATGTAATGCTATTAACCCATCTTGACACTTGCACCAGTTTTTCAAGCTTCACTTAACCTGCATAGATTACCAAGGGACTAGAAAGAATTAATGTCTCCCCTCTGGTTGAATGTGATTCAGGGAACTACAGACCAGTTCCACTCACCAAGACTGCATGTAAAATAATAGAAAACATAATGTATGGCAACATATACCACTTAGATAAACATAATGTCCTTACCAACATGGATTTTGGAATTAAATATCAAATTTCACAACTAAAGAGCTTGCTTAAAAATTTAAAATACTTAGGCACTTTATGGTTCATTACACCAATGGATTCAAAATTTCATGATAGGTATAGAGGAAACTGTAACCATAAATGGGTCCAAATTAGCAATAATAGTAAACTCAAATGTATCGTAAGGAGTATTACTTAGAGCCACTACTGTTTCCAATTTACATGAATTTATTACCTACTTTATTGCACTAGTACAGAAACAAAAATTAGACTAAAAGAATTAGATAAATGGGAATCAAATTGGACATTAAACAACTCAAAAACTCATAGTACAGGCAAATGAAGAAACTCACATGAATGTAGGATTAAAAACAAGTAGAGTGTTCAATTTGACACTAAAGGAATGTACACATAAACACAAGGGGAACAATTAATAAGTACTTAGGTCCACAACCAACAAGGGGCGATATACAGCCAACATCTACAATATCTTGCTTATGCCAATGACATTGTCTTATAAAAAAAAAACTAAGAATGGTACTAAAATTCATACCCAAACATAGCTTAAAAAATATTCTATAGTTGCAAATGAAGTTTATTACTTAAATTAATTTTCTAATGAATTTGTATTTTAAAGTATTAAAAAAACATTTTAAAAATTAGCTTTAAAGAAAATCTTTAACAGTCTGAAAAATATAAACAGCAACATATGCCTAACTGAAGTATTTTTAATTATTGATGTATATATTATATTTAATCATGAGAATTTCAATGCACTTATGTTTCTGTTGCAGAGAATTTTGGTAAGTTTAGTAAGGCTGTCAACTGGCAACTTAAGGAAAGGAGCTCAATCATCAGTCTGGATTTGGCTTCAAGGGGTTGCTTTTCATCTGTAAAACTTATTCAAAAAATATATAAAATGGATCTATTGTTGTTTTTTTTAATTTTAAAATTATATACACATTTAAGAAATATAAATAGTTGGAAAAAAAAAGGCTACCGTTACCAGTTATTAACAAAGAAGTTGTCCTCATAAGCTAAGGCTTCTTCATCAACCTCATCTAGATCTGTTCAAATACACACAAAAAATATTTTGTAGTCTGTTGTTTCATATTTTTTATAAGACTATTTTGTATAAAAAGGCCTTCTTTGTTTTAAAAAACTTATAAACAAATTTCTTTTCTGAAAATGTATTTTAAACAATTACAAATTTAACATAATATACCAGATACATAAATACCAGATATCCTCTTTGGTTCTAACTGAAACAGAAAAAAAAAGCAAGAACAATTAGAATACAACGGTAGGTATATAAAGTACTTTAAAAACAAGTTGTAGCATATGAAGATTACAAAAAGATAAAACAACTGGAATTGTAAAAAAAAAAATACAATTACCTCACTAATAGGAAACACAGCAGTATCCGCTGTATATAATAATTGTTTACTATGAGTTTGGTGTTCTGAAAGCATGCTGGGAATATTTTCTTGAAAATAATAAAGATCTGTATTCAGCTTTTGTCTAAAAAATGTTTCTGTATTATTGACAAACATAAAGGCATTAATAACAGCAAAAGATAAAATGAAATAGATATTTTTAAAAATGTACGATTATAATAACTGAATAAAGAATGTTGTTAACAAACATACAATAAGCTAAAGGTAATTTGAAAAACATAGCAGACTTAAAATAGGACTAATATACATGTATATTCTATTGTTAGGTATATATCATAAAAGAAAAAAAAAACAAGGTTTGTGTAATGGGTGGGAGTTTCATATTTATGTACAAAAGATTCATATTTATGTACAAAAGAGATATTATATTAGTTTAAATTTAAGAAATAGAAAAGATTTTGCACATTTTTGATCTTGCTAGTAAATTTTGCCAGAGATTTAACTTGTGTTAATTTATTGTCTTTTCTGGCTAGTTGAGGTAATTCATTTTCCTCACCGCAAAAAAACACTTTAGCTGAAAGAGTTAATTTATGTATATGTCCCTGTATACTGAAATCTGCTCTAAAAACAATATAGTATTTAAGGATCATATGGGCCCCAATTGGGCACGTCCCATGGGCCTAAAAGGCAATGAAACTCCCCACATATTATTTCGTCACTGGTGTGGGCCCCTAATGGTCATAGGCCCGGGTTCGTTGAACCCCTTTCGCGCCATGGATGCTACGCCACTGGGAGAGCCTATTAACATGAAAGATTGTTTAGTTTTCTATTGTTTCTTTAATCTTGTCCTATTTTTCATGTTGTGTTCACTAAGACTCAGATGATGACCTATAAAGGAGACTAATTTAACTTAACCACCACTTCAGTCAAGTACAAATTCTTTCCCTTGTTTGAGATACCAAAAAAAAATTATATACCAATAATTAATTAACTAATTGGTTACTTTTTTTAAATTGATTCTTGTGTTGTCAGGTAAAAGAAATAATTGTGCAATATTTCAGCTTGATCCGAGATTGGGAGAACTAAAGTGTAATAACTTTTACAGACAGATAGAGTGAATTGATATAAACTTTCTAACAAAACTCTCCACATTCACTACCAACAGAAGCCATAAGATTAAAATTTCTAAGAGAAAAAATCTTCCAATTCACCCAAAGATCTTCACATTAGAAGTAATAGAATTAAATAAAGAATTAAGACAATGGCTTCAAGAGGTTAATTTAAGCAAAAAAATTTTGTTTAAAAGAAGTTTCATTTTTGTGTTATGATTACTTACCACAATTGAAAAGAACACTATTGTGACATTGGCTGTCACTGAGCGATGCAACAGGCAGACAATTATCTACTGTTATTGTTTCATTTGATAACATTTCTTGTCTACTTTTTGAAATAAGATTTACTGAAATCAGGGAAATGTAAGAGTTATCCAAATATCTATTTTCTTATTTATCAGAGCCTACATCACAACAATTGCTCAGCACCCGATCTGTATAAAAAAAATAAGAAAAGAGAAATAAAAATACTCATACAAATACTCATAGTCTCATTCAAACTAAAAGAATAATTTATTACTGTTGTTAATCTGTCACTGGGTTATAGCTCCAGACTTACTAATATAATAAACTGAAGAAGGCGTATTAATTTTTAATAAAATAAACTTAAACAAGCTTCTTTTCAAACAAACTTGAATCCACTTGAAATGAGCTATAGTAGTAACACAAATGAAAAGTTAATTGAAACAAGATCTAACTCTCTACAAATATATGACTTTACTGTCTCACGGCTCTAGTGAGTCTCCTCTCTTATCAAATTTTCACCTGTCCTTATTGACTTCAATTATGACATAGGGATTTAGGAGCCCATGGGATGGGCCTCTTTAGAGGTACTGCATTTTGACATTCAACATCATAAAAAATTGATGAAACATTAAAAAAAATGTTTTTACAATAAAATGTGCATGTTTGGCATCCAATAGAAGCAAAGAACATAAATAAATAAATAGAAAAAATAGAAAAAAATATAAAATATCTTACAATCTAATGATAATGAAACAAACCCTATATAGCAAGTTACTCCCTGAGAGTAACACCGCATGGAAAGAACTAATCTGTGTGGAATACATGTAGCAGGGCCACTCACTTGATTATATAACAATATGAATAGCAAGATTACATGGCAGTGGTGTAATATTTCATATTAAAAAAAAAAATTTCTACAAATATTCCCCCCCCCTCAAGTAGAGGCCTGGGGGACTTTCAAATTTGGACGCTAGCTCCCTTAGCTACGCCAATGACACCACCTTGAGGTTTCATCAGAATCCCTTCAGCCTACACAAGCAAAACCATACGCTCCCTGAGAGCAACACTGCACTGAAATAATTAATCGGTGTGGAATACATGCACAGGCCACTAACTTATATTATAACAATGTGAATAGCAAGACTACATGGCAGTGGCATAATATTTAATATACAAAATTTTCTACACACATTTGGGGCCCCTCTCAAGTAGAGTTGAACCGCTTCCCTTAGTTAGTCAATGATACCACCTTGTGATTCCATTAAAATCCATTCAGCCTACACCACTTTTTTTGGTTACATCATAAACACGCACATACACTCCTTTAAAAAAATACACATTTGAAAAAAACATGTTTTGAATTTCAAGTCTACACAGATTTATCTTTTCTTATCTTAACTATTTCAGTTGTTCCTTCGATAATAATTAAAAGGCTTTAAATAAAAATAACATGACTTTAATTACAATAGCTAAACTAAGATTTTGTTCAATATGGCAGCTATAGATCAAGAGACTTTTTTTTCTGCATGGACAGCTAGCTGAACTGAAAATCTGCTGTGTGTTATAAAAATTAAGTAATTTTAAGCCTACAATAAAATGTAATTATTTAGTAACTTAGACAAGTCGAGAATAAGTTGAAATATATAGGCCTATTTGAAGTACTTCTCTTTTCTATGGAGAGCAGTAAGACCTTAACTAACTCAATTGAAAAACTAGAATCCTGAGCTACAGAAAATCGGGGGGGGGGGGGGACTACTTATCTAGATCATCTAGAAGAACTAGATTAGATTCTAGTCTAGCTTCTAAGAACTATAGGATAGGCCCCTATACTCCTTTAGATTTGAGAAGGGGATGGGTATTTTACTATTTAAAAAAAATGTAGGCAACATATCCAACAACTCTCTACTGGATAAAGACATAAACAACAGGATAGCCAAGGCAATGGCCACCATGTCACAGTTGCAGAAAAGAGTCTGGGACAATATATTGCTGACTAACAGTACTAAAGCCCTAGTCTACCGGACCTGTGTGTAGAGCACTTTGCTGTACGGAAGTGAAACATGGTCAACCTACTCATGGCAGGAAAAAAAGCTGAATGTCCTCCACCTCCGATGCCTAAGGCGGATTTTTAAAATAAGGTGGCAAGATAAGATAACCAATGAGGAAGTGCTATGAAGAGCAGGGTGCCAGGACATCCGCTCTGTTATTAGCAGCAGACGCCTGTAGGTTGACTTCCACAGGACATCCTGTATGGCGATCTAATATAGAAGGCAGGAGAGCCACTAGTCGCCCACTTTTACGTTATACGGATGTATGCAAACGCGAAATGAAGCTCTTTGAAATCGACACTAGCAGCTGGAAAGAGGTGGAACTGGATAGATCCACATGGAGAGAGAGCATAAAGTATAAAGGAAGGGTCACGGATTGCAGATGTCATACACAACAGAAGCAGAAAGAAGGGTGTAATTGCAACGGCGCCTGGTGATTATATAATATATATATGCCCAACCTGAGATCGCAGCTGTGTGTATCAAGGATTGGCTTCTTCAGTGACACAAGAAGAACTTGAAGAAGTTGCAAAGGGAAAAGATCGTCTCTCGACTGTCTCTGAAAGACACAAAGATAAAGGCACATTCCTCGTCCCATATGCTAGGACAAATTTGTACAAATACTCCTTCTTCCCTAGTGCTATTAGAGCATGGAATGGGTTGCCTGAGCTAGCCAGGAAAACCAGTGACTTGGCAGAATTTAAGTCATTGGTTAATATGCATGACTAAATGCATGACGCGTAGGACGTAATTATCTTCTTTTTTGAAGTAACGTCTGTATTATATAAGATAAGATAAGGTAAAATGCCACAGATTATAATATCATAATCATTCTAGACTTATGATACTAATACTATTACTAGATCTACTATAGATATGTCTAGTTATCCTATGCCTATCCTGATCCAAGATTAGCTATATCTATAATTAGATCTAGATCTACCTACTACGAAGATCTCGATTTCTCTAGAGGGGAAAAAAAAAGCACCTGACGAATGGGAGTGATGGTCCTGTTGCTTACTAAGTTATTATTCACTTAAATTCAAGTTGCCCAAATGGCTCTATAATATTGTATTTGTGAACATAGCGTAAACATAGATACTAGACCTATATAGATTTATATATTATACTTTGTATACTTTATTAATATCTTTCGTAGATTTACTATTTTTATTTTCAAAAATGGTTGTTTTTGGTCGATATAGGTCTAGATCTAGTAGATTTTTATAGATATAGATCTAGACTCTAGGCCTTATTTTGATTTTTTTTTTTTTTTTTTTTTGTGGTAAAATAAGAACTCAAAAGTGATCTGGCATATAGACAATATAATATAAATCTAGATAGTAGATCTAGGTCTAGATTTGAATGCTATTTCAATCGTCTGATTAAAAAAAATATTAGACTATCTAGACTCTATTATAGTCTAGGCCTATATATATTCTAATATTATTAGACTACATTAAATATGAAGATGGAAATCCCCGATAGCAATCAAAAAAACGTTTTTCAGCTTAAAGGTATAAATCGTGAGTTAAATTAACTTAATTTAAATTTTTAATAATGAGTATGACATACTCTACTGACAATACTGACATAGATTATAATACTCATTTAATAGATAGATCTATCTATTAAATCTATATAGTGATAGTGATATTGTCACAGTACGAGTATACATACTATACTAGATCTAGGCCTACTCATAAGTAGCCTATAGTTGGCCTAATACTAATAGGCCTACTATTGTACTAATAGTTTATAGTTTTTTAAGTCATAGATCTACTAATACTAGTAATACTAATAGTGAGTAATACAGATGTTAGACTGTAGATCTAGATCTAGATCATATCTATAATAATAATTAGTATAATCTAGATCATATACTGATATAGATCTAGATAGATGTTTGTTACTTCAAAAAAGATCATCTCGAGTTAAAGATCAGGACAGATGATTATAAATCTAGTCTATCGAATGCATGGGCGTAGCCAGGATTTTTTTTTCGGGGGGGGGGGGGGGCCCCTTCCAACGGAATAAAATTATATTATATTACATTCTGACCCTTTCGGAAGACGTTTATTGTGCCCTAGACTAGGTTCTTCCTGGAAATAGTGGAAAACTTGTAAACTCCCCGCCCTTGCTGGCAAGGGGGTCTGGGGGAGCTCGCAGCGCTCCCCCAGCTCGCCCCGCTGCCGACCACTATTTCTGGTATTGAAAGCCAACAAAATGCATATTCTGAGGTATCTACAGTGCAAGATCTTGCTATTAAAAATTTTTATTTCAAAAACCTAATGTGCTATTCTTACTTAGACCCTCTTGCGCCGTTCGGTGCATTTTCCAGCAAGCTGTTTCCGCAACTCTTATTATGAGTAATTCATTTTGTTGGAGAACATGTCCCACAAAACCTCATGCGACGATCTGTCACAACCTTACTAAGGGTTCGACTCCCAGTTCGGCATATGATTTCTTTGATTTAGACCCAAGTTCCCACTAGGAACTAACCCAAGTTCTTAACACTTTATTCAGTTTGCTAATAGTTTTTTGGATCCCCTTTTTTTTGTACTTCTATATCTTCTAGGTCGTCGACTTGGTTCAAATTAAGTAATATATCTTTGTCTTCTGGGACTGAAACTGCTGATGCAAAGTATTTATTTAGCCAATTGCTTAAGCACACAGCCACCAGGCCCCTTTTAATTTTAATATACTTTTGATAAAATCTTTTTGCCTTAGTTTCTTTAGATTTTCTTTATAGGTTTTCCTTCTGTTTGCAAAGTTTCTTTAATCTATTATTAAAACAGCATTATTTGTTTTGTTTGATGAGTATTTAGTTGGTATATTATTTTCTATAATGTTTTTAAGATAGCCTTTAATAGAATTCCAGAGGTCGTCAACTGTTGATTAATGTCTTTTTCTGATAAGAAAGTTAGTTGAAAGTTTAATGCAGCTTCGTTTAGTTGTGTTAGGTTGCATTTGTTCCAGAGTAAGATTTTTCTTTCGAGTTTTATATTGGTTACTGCTTTTATCTGACTGTGTATTTTAACAATATCATATTGTCAAATAGTCCAGGGATAATATCATAATCTACCACGAATCATATATACCTATAAATATATATTAAATATGTATATATATATATATTTCAGTTATCCTAAAAGAGCTTTCTCAAGATGGCAGTGAACTACTAACTAATTGGGAAGCACTTATCAACAATGCCTTGTCATTAGCAAACTCCCTTTTCCACATCCTCTTTTTAAGTTTAGCAGAAAAGGCAGAAGTAAGACAATGTTCTTTGCAATTTGAAAGTAGAACAAATATATTTCATTATTTTAGTATAATTGATGTTCAATTTAGTGAAACAAAGTATAAAACTGAAACTGTATTTTTCAATTTTCTTATATTTAATATTAATTTTGCTTATTAAAAAATAATTAGCTCGAGGAGCTTGCAACGCAGTTGTGGAATAAAGTTGTGATTCTAAAGTCAAAAAAATGTTTATCAGCATTATCCTTGACCAAAGGTGAATAGCTAGTCTCTTTTATTTGTAACATAATTTAGTTTTAAATGTAGTTTTCAATATTTAGATTTAAGTCTTAATTTCTAACCAATTCTAAAAGAGTACCTTATATTAGATCTCAAAGAACTTCAAATATTAGAACTTATTGATGTTTGAATCATTTAATTATATGAGGATTTATGACACTTAGAATGTTGGCCTATAATACAGAAAGAAAAAAAAAAGAATTTTTAAAGAAGGATTGTCTAAAAATAAATTAAAAATAAGTTACCTAATATATTAAAATTGTATTTTTTTAAATTAAGGCCACTTAAACTAGAATGATGTATACACTGATTTGTTAATTTTTTTTTCCTAGCACGCCATGTTGCGTTTCAAGTTGTTACACATCTGTATGAGTCAAATAATGATGAAATGACAATAAAAAAACATGTCATTGTAAGTAGCAAATATCACCATAAGAAGTCTGATATAAAACAATACACTTGAGTGTTATGTCATATATCTGCAGACTTTAACCATCCTAAAAAGTTAAATGTATCTTAACTCTTTCTCTCCTAACTGTCGATACCAGCGTTGACAACACCAGAATGTGGTAAATATTTACGGAGAGAAAGAGTTAAGCTGGTCAGAAAGCTGTTACTCCAATTGAAGAATAGGCAAATTTTTCCATCAGTTATTCCATATGCTATCTTAAATTATTGTCTGACAAGCCCTCTTGAAAAAGTCTTTAGAATCTTGAATCACTTTCTTTTTTATTACTTATCAATTATCTTATCAATCATTATTAATGATGCAATGTTTAATGCAGGGGTGGCCAACCTATGGAACATGTGCCAAAAGTGGTGCATTGCATGATTACAATTGGCGCACTATGCCTTTATAAAAAATGAATAAAAAGCATGTCAGCTCATAAAAAAATAATAATCAGGAATTTATTTTACTATCTTTATGACACCAACCTCGACCAACATTTTTATAGTACTAATCAACCCATTAGCACAGACCATGCTGGTTTATGTTAATGTTAGTATTGGATTTTCCCATGTCCATGCAAGCTATTTATTTTCATTAATGTTGGACAAATTTGCTAACTTTTTTAGTGTTGCTCAGTTGAGTATTTTTTAGAGGAGGACTTGATGATCATTTTAACATATTTGAAGAACTTATTGGCCTTGAGTCACTCCAAGAAAAAACCAGAGTGTCAGTTATGTCGTGTCCAGGAAATAGCAATTAAATGATATTAAATTCTTGAGTAACTGTTCTAATGGATCATGTCAATGACTGGTAGAGTTGTGGAAACTGTAACTGTAAAGTGCCTTAATAGGTTTTTAGTGAACAAGAAAAAGATCAAGACATCTGTGTGTAGTCACTCAAAGAACTTCTTTGTGTCTGTGTCTTTTCTCTGTAGAATATAGTTATTGTTTTAGTTTATGATTGAAAAAATAGTAGTTGTGATCACAAAAAATTCCACTAAGGAACAAGCAGTCTTCTGTAATATCATATCATTAACACCAAGAGTGTATAAAAATGTGAAATTTGAAGCATGTTATGTTACTTGTGAAATGGGTGAAGAAATTTAGAACAAGAGGTTTTCTTAATAACAATTCTCAGATTTCGGAAGCTGAAAAATATTAAATGATTCTCAAAGAGAAAGATGAGCTACACAAGCCAAGAACAATTTATGTGTATAATGACCTAAATTTAAAACTGCAAGACAAGGACACTTGTTTCCTAGCTTAGTAAATGATCACCGCCTTCACCTATCCCTTTGTTTGTTGGACCACACAGGATTTTTCAACCTTCTTTCTCCATTGCTTTCTGTCTGTTGCTTTGGATAGAACCTCTTTCAATGGCAGGCCCATCCACTCTTTTATGCTGTCTTATCATCACTTTCTCTGTCTGCCTCTTTTTCTTTTTCCTGGTACTGTTCCCTAAAGGAAGGTCTTTGCAAGCAAGCCCCAAAGACCTTGTAATATGGCTATAGAGTTTTAGTTTGCGTTTTTTTTTACAATAGTTGCAGTTCATCCTGGGGTCTAATCGCTCTAGTAACCCTGTCTCTAAATCTTTGTTTGTGATGCAGTCTTTAAATGTGATACCTAGGATCCTTCTATAGCATCTCAATTTTATATGCTTGGATCTTCATCTCTGAGTAGTAAATGATATTAGTGGATTAAAAATGAAGTTGTAACTTAAAAGATTTGAGTCAATTTCCACATTTAAAAGAACATAGTGAATGTGTTTTAAGATCAAAGTTGTAGAGTCTATATTTTTCAAAAAATCAAATTATTACAAGAGGCCTTTAATAATTGTTTTAATGATTTTGCTGAAGAAGAAAACTACCTGCTTGCATTTATAAATCCATTTTCACTTGCTAAACAAAATATTCTGAAGATGTCTAGTAATGTACAGATGAAACTGAAATGCATCTGAAATGCTTCAGTTTTGGCAATCATTACCTTGTGAACATTTTGCAGAACTAAGAAAATTTTCTTCAAGTTATGACTGTCACTTCGGATCAACATACAGATGCAAGCAAGCATTTATCCATGAAAATGATTTTTAAAAAAACTGAAGTCACAACTGTTAGAGTCCAAATTGAAGAAGAACTGTCTGTGACATTCGCTTACTAATTGAACTCCTGATATTACAGATTTGGTAAAAAGCAAAGCCAGTCTCATTAAAGCTACTGATGTTATCTCACCTGTATGAGATATTATTTTTTTATTTAAAAACTGCTAACAGTGTTTATATATTATTAGTAGTACATTTAGAATTAATCAATTAGGATTATCAAATACGTCTAAGGACTGAAAAGGGAGTAAAAATTTGTGTGGCTCATCTGAATTAGAAGTGAAAAAAATTAGCACATAAAAGCAAAAGGTTGGACAATCTTGGTTTAACATATTGTCAGGTTCTTTTTTTTTTTACTTGGCTCAAGGGGTACTTAGGAAAATTATGATCACTCTAGTTGTAGATACCATATTGTAACATCCAGTTGCTTGTAATAATGTAGTGTTTCTACTGGTTGATGTATGTTAGCGTAGGTTTGTCTAGGTGTAGGTAATTATTCACTTGCGGGTGCATGGAGTGGAGATTGAAGTGTGATTAACTTACATCTATAATTAGTCGTTTTTGATTCACCAACAATGTCCAATATGAGCAGACATGTAATTTAATGAACATAAAGAATCAAGAAAAATACTACTATCCAGCCATATGCCGCTGGCCATACCAATAGTTATCACTGAATATATGCATGTATGAACACAATCAGTAAGACTCATTAAATCTCAAAATAAAATATCACATTTACATCTTCTCACTACTAATCTCCAAAAGTAGCTGCTAGAAAAACTGGGTTAATTAAGGAAAAATTAACATAGTGTATACTGCTCACATGTGTGCCTGGGAATATAAACAAAGGGATATAACTCTTTCATACCAAAATATCAACAAAGAAGTAATATTTCACTCTTGCCATACATGTGATACATGTGAAAGTAAATTGTGCTACATTGTTAAAATTTAGGAAAAAATTTTTATGATTCAATAGTTAATGTAAAAGTACATTGTAATCAGAATTTTAGAATTTAAGAAAGCATTTACTTTCTTTAGACTATGTTTAGACATTAGGTAGGCCACTTACCAATATTCTACATATATACTCTGGTGCTAAACAACAAAAAAAAATATTTTAAAGTAAAAATAAGGAAAACAATTTGATTATATTAATAAATATGTAAACTATTGAATTCATTATTATGTTGTTTTTTCTTAGATGGCATTGAAAACAGCTAGGGCATGGATTGGTAAGTTATTAACATAATATTTCATTATATTTTATTATTACTTAATTATTTTAGTTATCTCTTGCAGCTCATTGCTTAATAAAAGTTTAAATTGAGGGTTTGAAATTAACTGTTATGTCATTTTTTTGTAATAAAAAACATAGTAAAATATGAAAATATATTTGAAACAGCATAGAACTCATCGAATCTGAGTGTCAGAATCTTTGCAATGGTTAAAAAAATGAATGCAGCATGATTGAATTTGGATAACTTGTAGTAAACTTTTTTGTTTTCAGATTGCAAAGAATGGGAGAATGCTGAAAAAGTGTTATACATCTTTCACCAGGTAATATAAAAAGAAAAAGTTACAGAATAGGCTTCATTGCCAGATTAAAAAAGAATAGCAATAGACCTGTACAATTATTAATGGCTTAATTTATCTTTATCAGGCTATTCAGAAATTACAACACATAAGCAAAGAGAAAAAAGCCTTCAATTTGACAACAGAAGCCTTTAAAAAAGAGAAGTATGAAATTGACACAGATATTTTCCAAGGGCTCTGTTTGTCAGCTGAATTGGTATAAAGGTTTTACATTTTTTAGCTAGCTTTCTTGTTATTTTAGTTTAAAACTATTTGGTTAATGATGGGATATTACCACTTGACTCTTGAAGTATTTAACTTTCTTAAAGATATAATATTCCTTCAATCTCAACAGAAATTTGCACAGTCTCAACTAAATGAAGCTAAATTGATGGTGGCAAAAGCAAAAGAATTTATGCAAGGAACTTTCCCTAATAAGGTTTGTCATCGCTATTCAATATAAATGTTAAATGTTATATTAGGATAAAAATAATATGTATCAAATGTTATTATTGTAAAAGTATGTACCATATGAATAGCAATTTTCTTTTATCTCTTCTTAAAAGAAAAAGGTAAGGGTTAGCTGTTTTTATTTAATTATTATTATGTTTGTATGTTGTTGTTTTTTTTATTTTCTAAATGAATAGAAATTTTGAATTATAGGTTTGGGTGATTAGTCATTTTTACACTTAATCCCAAGACATGTATCCCATTAGAGAATCGTTCCCAGAAATGTCATATTTCTAGATGATTAATTCATATATTACCTCCCCTTATTTGCCACACCAAGTATTTCTTCTCTTCTGTTGTTTTCTAGTTAGATATCTTTAAAAAACTCATATTCCTCATACTCATAAAACTATTTCCTGGGTGTGGCTTTTCTGTAAGTTAAACTAAGATGCTTAGCCAACACTCTGTACAGCTAAGAAACAGGGATAATATCAGGATGATATACAAGGAAAATCCTTAACACCTTATAATCTTAAAACATTGTCCAGTTTTTTTGGGACAATGTCAGATTGTCTTAGTTATAGCAAATTCTGTTGAAAGCCTATTTCAGATTGTCACAGATACATCAAATTATAATCATTTAAAATCAATTTCTTCAGTTATTGAATCCTATTCTGTAATTAGAATCTCTAACATGATTGTCATCAATTAAAAAACATTGAATTACTAGAGGTATAAGGGTCTGGGGGTCAATGATAGAAAATTGATTTCCAGAGATTGTCAGTTGATCAAATGATTTGGGAACTAAAGCTTTAAGTAAAAAAAGAAACAAACAGTAATTACAAACAACAATCTTAAGTAGACTATTTAGCAGGGAGTTTTTGTATTCTCTGTCATGATTAGATCTTAAAAACTAAAATTTCTATTATACTGTTTCACCCTAACCTTCCTCATATTTAACTAGGGGCAGCTGCTTCTTAAGTCATGTATGCATTTTCCATGCACTTTAAACTTATTTTACAATATAGTGGGAGAAAAAAAGGCAATTTATTTTTTGCTAGATGAAGAAAATGAGATTTGGTATAAAAATGTAATTATAGTCTTCAGCAGGCTTCACTTGGCTATTTATGGTCATCTTGTTTTTAAAATCAAATTTGTATGCATATACAAAAAACTACTTTTAAAACAAGATGTACAAGGCTATTCATGTTATTTAAAAGTTGTATAGAATAATGGAAACACATGGTGGTCTTTATTATTCTTGAGCTTATACAAAGAGTATCCACAGAAGATTGTTTTGTTTCTATGGTGAGAAACTTTATCTTTTTAATTTATTTTCAATCATCTGTGAATTTCTTAGCCTGAAATGCAATCATTAGGTCAATTTTTTTTTTTTTTTTTCACCTGTAATTATCAAAGTATGTATGCTTAATATATACACTTAACATACATTTATACCAGCTGTTCAATACAATTTGACAGAGATCATCATTTTTCTCCTATGAACCCTATTGATGATGGTCTTATTATGGTTAATGTATTGTCACTGTTGTGTTAGGTGTTAGTTTGTATGTTAATGATCTATGACAGGGCTGGCGACCCTTTTTCAGTCCGAGTGCCAATTAATTTCAATTTAAAAACAATGAAGATTGTTGCGTGCCCAGTAGGTCTACTAGTGACGCCACTATATAAAAGAAGTGCTACAGTCAGTAAGTCAACTGCATGTATAAAAACAGCTTAGTAACAATATTACTTGTTTATTCAATTTTATTATCCTGACCTACAGATTTGAAGTCTTAGGGCAGGTCAATCAGTGCGACTTCTGCTGTTGTGTGGTAGAAGATAACAGTTTAATATCTGGTGTATACCGTGTATTCTTCAAAGTTACACACACCGCACTTAGTTCATCGGTCAAGCAACTTCTGGCATCTGATTTAATATAGTTCATTGTAGAAAAAAAAGGTTCGCATGAGTAAGTAGACAAGAAAATTGACATAATGGATGTTGCTACGTTTATCAGAGAATTGAAAGTTTTAGGCAGGTCATTCCAAACTTGAAGAATCTCATTTTCTGCTAATATCTGAGGTTCTAATGATCCATTTAACCATTCACGTTCAATTAATTCAAGTCGTATTCGTAAGTCAATAAATTTCTGTCTCCAAATTGCGCTGGACTGAAACTCAACAAGTTGCATTTCAAAGTCGTGTAATCCCATCCAAGAAAACATGGTCAAAGCCAGAGCTTCAAAATCTACTGTATCTGGATATTTTATAAATTTGGAGGTGTACTCGAATTTTCGAAATTGTTCAAAATGCAGTGAAAATTGTTCAGCAGTTGTGTCAATTATCTCTAAAAACAATCTTTTCTGATAATCTTTGCCGGTAGTATCATGAACTTTTAAATCATCATAAAATTTCTTCAGTTTGTTAAAATATTTTAATTCTTCCTTCTCTATGCCACGTTTGTAAATCTTCAACTTTTTCTCAAATGATGTCAAGATGTCAAATGCCTGCCTAATTTTCCGAAACCTTGCAACTTCGTATTATTATTTGCTATATTTGGCAATGATGGCCAGTCTAGCGGACGATGTCACATCAGTACTTTCATCAAGGCAAATAGAATAGGCTTGACATGCATTAATATCCTTCTTTACTTGTTCTTGAATATTAACTTGCAATTTCATAACTCTCGCTTTAACTGTGTTTCAGCTTATTGGCAAATCCTTTATTCTCTGTATGACTTTATCCTTGTTTTGAAAGTCTTCAAACAAATAAGACGCACATTCTAACATTGCTTCCTTGATATAATCACCGCCACTTAAAAGTTTTCCATGTTTAGCTATAATTTTTGAAACTTCAAAACTTGCCACTAAGTTAGAAGAACTTTTAACAAAGTTTACAAAAGAACTGGATTGTGAAATCGCTTTTTTTAACTCACGCGATATATGTTCTTTTTGCTCATCCTCGCTTTTGCCTAAAAGCCAGTTGAGATTGGACTCATAATGACGTTTTACTGATGATGTCCGACAAACAACACTTTCCAAACACATGGCACATAAGGCCTTGTTTTCTCTGTGAATCCTTCCATATCTTTCAGTCCACCACTCTTGAAAAGGTCTGCCACTTCCTTCTTCTTCATTTAGTTTTCTTTTTTTTAATTTTGAGAATGACATGTTATGGTAATTATTCTGATAAAAATTTATTGATGGCAACGCTAGCAATCGATGTAAGACCGACATGTTTTCAGTATCAACAAAATGGCGGAAGCTAAGGAGATCTCGTTCAAATACGAGATTAGTCTTGAAAAAAAAATTATTATGCCCTATGCTCCCCAAATGAAACACAGTCATATGAAAAAAATTATATGGAATATGATCCACTAGCGCTTCTTCCTAATTATTTACAGTTCTCGGAAATAATTGAACGTTATTAATTATGGTAATTTGAGATATCCGTGATTTTTCCAAAAAAATACATCTCTTAATATCATTGTCATCGCGTGCCACACAAAATCGTAAGGTGGCACGCGTGTCATAGGTTCGCCAGCCCTGATCTATGAGCACAAATGACCTTCAATAAAGTCTAGTAGGGAACCAGTGCTGTAGGAGCCATATTCCCAATGGACTGAAGGAAAAAATTTTATCCAATGGCCAGATGTGGATTGAGAGCTTTTCATCCCAAGTCCATTTAGAAGTTTCCACAATGGCAGCAACCATTACTAGGTTGGGTCGGGCCATGTATGTAGTGTGCTGCACTCCAGTACTGGTCTCACTCCCTACTATTCACAAGACCCTGTATGGACCACCACTCCTATTGCTCTCCTATGACAGCCCCCTTGTGGAACGGTGTGGCAGACTTGGTTACCTGATAGAGGCCTGGTTTGCTTCTTCTAGATGTATCCATAGGGGGTGCAGTGTTGAGGCTATGGGAGATGATCTCCTTAGAGTGCAAATGAGCAGCAAGGGCCACCTACTAATTTGTGTAAAAAAACAACTTAATTTTATCTTGATTACTTGCAAAGAATAAAATATTTACATTAATTGTGATTAAAATAATGTATTAATCTTTAAAAAAAAAAATAGAGTGATACTGACCTTTTCATTTTAGGCAGGTTTTTTGAGCTTGCTCTGTCATAACTTTGGAGTGGATAGTTTCAAAGACAAACAATTTGGAGAAGGAGTTTTTTGGTTAAAAGAAAGCTATCAATTAGGAAAAGATGCTGATGATGTTAGCACAAGCACTCAGGTAATGCACATTAATGCATACTATTTTTTTTTATTAATACAACACTATGATTGATTCAGGAGGCATCAATATATCAACCACTATTTTTTACTTAATTGGTACTATTTTTAGCGGCCCCCGAAAGGGGAAAAGATGCTATTAGTTTTGTGCGAAATGTCTGTCCGTCTGTCCGTCCATCCCGTTTAGATCTCGTAAACTAGAAAAGATATTGAAAATCCGACATCACAATATTTTAGACCATTCAAAGTTCTGATGCAACAGCTACTTTTTTTTTCCTGAAAGCGAAAAATCTAATTTTTAAAATCAGTTATGCAAGCAGTTTTTTAAAGAGAAAAAGCTAATTAGTATGCATTTTAAGTTAGACCTAATTTAGAACGAATAGTAATCTTATAAACTCCATTTTCTTGAACATTTTTTTTCATGTATTTCTTTTGAGAATTCGAATAAAAGACTAAGCATTTTCAAAACAATTACATTATGTAAACACCAGGAGAGGCTCGGTAAAGCGCTTAGCTTCTGAACCGAGGGTCCTGGGTTCGAATCCTGGTGAAGACTGGGATTTTCAACTTCGGAATACTTGGGCACCCAAGAGTCTACCCAGATTTAATGGGTACCTGACATTAGTTGGGGACGAGTAAAGGCGGTTGGTCGTTGTGCTGGCTACATGACACCCTCGTTAACCGTATTAGCGGCCCCCAAAAGGGGAAAAGAAGCTCCGTCCGATCCGTTTAGATCTCGTAAACTAGAAAAGATATTGAAAATCCGACATCACAATATTTTAGACCATTCAAAGTTCTGATGCAATGGCTACTTTTTTTTTTCCTGAAAGCGAAAAATCTAATTTTTAAAATCAGTTAAGCAAGCAGTTTTTTTAAGAGAAAAAGCTAATTAGTATGCATTTTAAGTTAGACCTAATTTAAAACGAATAGTAATCTTATAAATATCATTTTCTTGAGCATCATTCATTTATGTATCACATTCAAGAATTCGAATTCAAGATATAACATTTTCAAAACAATTACATAAAGTAAAGACCAGGTGAGGCTCGGTAAAGCGCTTAGCTTCCGAACCGAGGGTCCCGGGTTCGAATCCTGGTGAAGACTGGGATTTTCAACTTCGGAATCCTTGGGCGCCCCTGAGTCTACCTAGCTCTAATGGGTACCTGACATTAGTTGGGGAAAAGTAAAGACGTTTGGTCGTTGTGCTGGCTACATGACATCCTCGTTAACCGTAGGCCACAAAAACAGATGAACTTTACGTAAAATCATCTGCCCTATAGACCACAAGGTCTGAAGGGGGAACTAATTAGGCCAGGTTCACATCTAACTTTGCATTCACTTGCACCTATCCTTTGATCTGCAGCACCATTGGGGCACTACACAAGATCTGTCAACCTTCTTTCTCCATTCTTATCTCTCATTTGTCTTTGATATAATTTCATTTGGATGTTCTTTCTGAAAATATTGAAGCCTGCCTGGGTGGACCACTTCGGGGGCCGATTTTAAGTTTGTGTTTCCACACAAACTGTCTTTGTAACCTTGTTTGTTTAAAGGTTTATTTATATTTTTTTTATCTATATTTCATTTGAAAATTATATTCTGAAGGCTAGTACTCTACGGCTTTTAGCTAATTGCTACATGGAAGAAAAAAACACAGATTGGATAGAAAATGCATTCAACGCCATTCATTTGGCAAATAAAGTAAGAATTTGAATTAATTTTAAGGTGTTTAATCAACAACTAATGATACTTGTCCTTGATTTTTTAAAATGGGTAGTTACCAATTTTTTATTCTTTACAATTTTTTTCATTAGATTGACCCACATCCTGCTGGAATTTATTTGAAACTGCAACTTAATGTTTTAGATGAGGAACCAAATTTAAACTTAATACTTGGTAAAGTTTTTTTATAATAATTTTCTTATTGCCAAATTTCTATTTATGTTAGAAATAGAGCTAAAAAAAATTTTTATCATTTATTTAATAATAAGTTCTAAAAAGGAAACTTTGCCATATTAATTAAGTATAAATAATGTGCATGTTTGTTAAAGCATGGGGTGGTGTTTAGGAGAAGTATTTAGAAGATAAGAAATATTTTAAGTAGGCAAGTGTCTGCATTTACCTATCCTCCCTTTCAATCATACATGTGGTCTTTAGCCTCTCTTCAAGAGATGTTACATCATAAAGACAGCAGCATAGACCTAGTACTGAATGCTCTTCACCTATTAAAGAAACACCAAATGTAGGTATATCAAATACATATCATTAATGTTTTTAAAAATCTTGTTTATCCTTAAACAATGTAAGTTGTCTGTGAAATATTATTAATATAGGAATAAGATTAAAGTGTCTATCTCTAGATTTGTATTTCTATTAGATCAAGTGTTGCCTTTCAACTACGCCTAGAAATTCTAAAAAAATTTGAGTTTCATCCTGACTATGGTTTGCTGCTGGTTACGATGCTTGATTCATTTCTCACAGAATCTGATGGAGAGTTTGCTAAAACATTTTCTCAGGAGTGTATCATTGGTAATGCTCAAAACATTATTAGATTTAACTTGTAATTAAACTTGCTAGAGATCGGCCTAGTATATTGTTTACAAAATATCTGCTACTATTCTTAGCTCACAATACTATTGGAAGATTGGATGGAGCAACATTGAAGCGTTTCCACATTTTGTTTTGGTCAAAAGCAGCAGAAATGTTTGAGGTAATACTTTTAAAAATTTTTATATAAAAAAGGAATAATATTAGAATTCTTTTTCAGTTATGTTAATAGGAATTAATATTTAGTATGCTTGTATATGTAATCAAAGAATAAAATGTATAACTTATACATTAAATTTTAATTTTAAAATAATGAGTGTCCTCAAAGAATTCTTTTCTAGAACTAAAGGATTCTGTTGTCTAGAAATTTGTAGCAACAATCATTTAATTTGAGAATTTTTCTCTGAAGAAGAAGAATTGAAACTTAGTTGTTGTTGTTGTTTTTTTCAATCTAATTGTGTCAATTTTTTTTGCATTTCTAAACTAATTATAAGAATCTTAATCCAAACAGAATGAAAATTACAGTGGCTCTATTACTTGGTATAACTATTCCCTGAGTCTTTATTCTTCACTGAGCCCATCAGAACCTAATCTTGGAAAACTGCATAGAAATTTGGCTACATGTTATTTGCTTGTTGGTGAAACAGCCAAGGCCAGTTTAGCTTCTTTTTTATAAACATTTTGTCTAATTAAAAATAGTCTTAATTAGCAGTCTAAATGAAAGCTATTATATCAATGAACTATCTTTACAGGCTTCAACAGCAATAGAATTATCTGAAAAATGTGAGCCAAACAATGCACATGCACAATATATTAGTTTCAAAGTAGCTCTAGCCACCAATGATTGGGAAAAAGGTTTGTTGCAATTTTATTGGTATTATTTATTTGTTTCTTTTTTTATTAAATACTCTCTCTTTTTATATATATTTTTATTATATGCAAAATCCTTGTTAAACATTTTTAGTAACACTATTTTTTACAATACCTGTATTTAACTCATATCATACCTTTGTGGAGACTTCTGGGTGGGAAGGTGGAACCTGGCTGAACAAGGATCTCAAAAACGGCTCCAACGATTTTCCTAAAAATTTGACAGCTGCTATATATTGTTGACCCTTAAAAAAGATACCTACAACAAAGCTAGACAGGCTTTAGAGTGGAACCCATAGGGCACAAGACGTAGAGGAAGACCAAAAAGAACATGGCGATGAAGCATAGAATAGGAAAGAGCTGGGAAGCCATTCAAAAACTAGCAAGAGCCTGTGGATAGTGGTGTGTTTTAAAAAGGCCCTATGTTCCATGAGGAACGCAAAGGAAAGATGATGATATGGATTTATATTGTTGGGAAAAGAAATACTTGCTTGTTGGTCACACTGGGAAAACTAGTTTGATCATTATTATTTTTCAAAGTAAAAAAAAGAAATAAATTTAAATTTGGCTAGAGAACGAGAAAATCTTTATCTTGAATGGACTTTAAGTCTTCGGTTATTTTTGCATTCCTTGAAGAGGTTAATAAATTAATGTTCAGGAACATTTTGCACATCTTCTTGTAAGTCTAAATCTAAAGGCCTATCATTGGATAATTATAAGGTCTAGTAGATCTCTACATTCGATTAACCAAAAAATGTTCCATTGTTTTTTTATCAAACATTCATTAGTTATTAAGAGAATAAAATCGCTCTATAAGTTGTATAAAGGATTTATATTTTATGTTTTTCTTGTTATGCCAAAATTTAGTAATCAGAAGACAAAAAAAAACAATGTTTTTTTAAATGAAATCTATACTTTTTTTTTTTTTTTTAACAATGTAACTTTTTTCTATAACTCTACATCCTAGCTATAAAAAGTTTGAACCAATTAGTGAATTGTTCACCTAAAGATGATGATACAAATAATATTATTTGTTTAGCTGCTCATTCTGCTTTAGAAGTAAGTGTTTTTCTTTAGTAGAAAGTTGTACAATTTTTCTTTTGCTTTGTATAGTGTAATTTTCATGCCACAGCATTCACATTGCGCTATGGTCCAATCTCCTTTTGTGGACCTGTGGGGCAATGTGTATCTGGGGAAAGGTTTTTTGCCCAAATTCTCTCAGTAGACATAACTCAGCTTGAGTCTGGATTCAAACTCCAAGCCCCCGTGATAGACCAAGCCCCTCAAATACTCATCCCACATTGTTTTTGTAATATTGTAAAATTAATATTTTTTATAGTAAACTACATTTAGTGGCCTCTGTAGAAATGTGGTGAGATTGACACAGTGGCTCAAAGAGCTCAACAAAATGCAGTGTAGAGCAGCAAATGTAGAGCCAAATTATTGCAGAGAAGGTTACCAGCGAAAGGGTCAGTGTCCACAATTTTCTGCCTTTTAAATTTGTGGTTTGACGTCCAAACTGGGTCAAAATTCATCTGACTTCTTCTTGACCTGTGCATCCCTCAAGTTAAACTTCTTTGGTAAATTTATCCTCCACACTACAGAAAAAAAAGTCAATATTATTTGTGTGTGTTCTATCATATCTCAAAAACTAAAAGCAATATTGAAAGCCTGATTTCACCAATATGTCTACTGCTGGTCTGAAGGCAAATCCTTTTGTTTTTAAATTTAGTAATACACTTGTATGCCCATATATATAAACTATTTTTAATGAAAGGTAAAGTAGACAGTTTTAAGTGGTCTTTTCTCAAAAGTATTGACAAGTCAAATTCTTAAGTCATTTTCATCTCACTGGAAACAGTAGCTACTTATGGTCTTCCAAAAGCATGCCTGTTTGTTTTTAAAGTCTGCTTAGTGTATGCACATACAAGGCAGGTGATGTTATTCAGTACCACAGTGTGATGAGGATGGACACTGACACCATCTCAGATTAGAGCTTTTAGACACACCCAAAGACAAATTTGTCATTTATAGTTTTGCTTCTATGTTTTTGTTTTTTCTAGCAAGAAAAATCTGAATTAGCAATCCCTGCATTGGAATGTCTTATTAACCATAGCAAGGACAGTAAACATATTCTTATAGCCATTAGATGCCTTTTGAGGTTACTTATTACAGAAATTGAAGAAAATGAAAGGTAATATTATTAAAATGTGAACATGTCAATTTTTACTATGGTATATTCTGCAGTTTACTTTGCATCAAATTGGAGAAAAAAACAAACACTTAACAATATGAAATTCCTTCTATGTATTGATTGAGGGGAAACATAGTGTATTTCTATTTTTCAGGTTAAGTGTTAACAATGCCATTAGCAAAGTAAGGACAGGTAAGTGGGTTCATTTATTGTAATTTATTAATGGACAGATTCAGTAGCTACCAAGCAACTCCAGTTCTCTTAATTATATACTGTAGTAACAAACATTTTTTTTCTAAAGGAAAAGTAAATGAAGATGATTCTAATTGCTAGTAAATAATGACAAAAGGAAATATTAATTTTTTTATTACATTTTGATCAACAGCTTATAACAAGATACTTGTCATAAAAGCTAATAATGAATTATCAAGTGCTGAATTAGAAGATGAAGCATTGTGGTTTATGAAAATTGGTATGAAATAAATCTTAGTATGAAAAGAAAGTGATATCCTTACCTAAAAAAAATAATACATTTATTAACTAAATCTGTAGTTATTTTTGTTTATGAATAAAATTTCATATTTTACTATACTATTGTGCATATTAAATATTTTTTAAATTTTAATGTCAAGAAAATTTTTAGACTATTTTTTTTAGTTGATCTTAACTCTTGAATTATTGTAGCCTGGAATCTAGCAATAAAATATAGAGATGATGTTTATGCAGTGAAAGAGCTTTTCAATTTATGCTATCAGGTTATAAGAATTTTTTTTCATATTTCTTTGAACATAGACTTTTGCTTTGTTTTCATTTTGATTTTTTACAAAGTTTATATCAACTCAGTCTGTCTTTCTGTCTGGAACAATTTTTGTACACATTATTTCTCTCACACCCAATCTTGGTTCAATTTGAAATTTGCACAATTATTTCTTGTACCTAATAAACAATAGAATCATTTTTAAACAATTATTATTTAATAGTAATTAATTATTTTGTTTGGTATTGAATAATGGAAAGAAATTGTACTTGACAGACATGGCAATAAAATTACACAATTATTTCTTGTACCTAATAAACAAGAATCATTAAAATAAAATTATTATTTAATAGTAATTAATTATTTTGTTTGGTATTGAATAATGGAAAGAAATTCTACTTGACAGACATGGCAATAAAAGTTACATTAATCCCTTTTATGCTTGTAGATAATTATTTTGTAGATTAAATGTTTGAATCTAACAATGGATATGCATATTTTCAATTTTCATAAGCACTTCACTTGCACAGTTGTTAGTGAAATTGGCTTGTGGAGGCTTGAGTTGAATTCAAGTTGTACAACATTTTTTTTAATAAAATACATTTTAAAAGCTATCACTGTAACCTTCACCAAGATACCCCCTTCTTTCTCCCTCCCCCCCTCCAGACAAATGATAGGATCATAGCACATAGAGAAAGCTAAAGGCATGAAGTTGCGCTAAACAAAAACAAAATATTTCTAATCACACATATTTATTATTTTTAGTCTAGATTTATTACAGATTTAATTACATGACTGATCCAAACTAATTAATACAATTACACTTTATATAAGCTTCATTTTTTTTAAAGTATTTTATTATTTTTCTTATTAACCCCTTAATTTTGTTATGAAGTTGAGTTCTGTATTACAATATTTTTGTTTTCCTTAGCTTCTAACTTTGTGTTCTCTTAACATTGGAAACTACATCCAAAGCAATCACTGCCTACTTATGTCTTGTGCAGCTTGTCTTCAAATAGTGAAGAATGAGCAAGACAAGTCTCTTGTGGTAATGTTTGAGATTAAGACTTACAGTTCATTTATATGTGATATAACTATTGTTACTTAGGTAAATAAATCTAGATATGAAAAACCTTTCTTTATTATTTGATCACTTGATCTAATGCACAAGGCTGGTGTTGATTTCATTTCAGTACAATAATTTCTAATAATGCCTAAAGATTTGCTTATGAATAAGTACATTGTTATTCTTGCTAAATAGTCTGTCAATAAAAAGTATTGCATAAAATTATTGAGTGTTCTTATTTTACACATCTATAGCAAGATGTTTTGGAAGAAGTATTGAAAAATATTGAACAGTACCGCCAAGGTGAACAAAGAATTGAAAAATATATATGGGCACAAGGTAATATTTTATCAATTGAAAACTGAACAATAGCTAATTTTCTCCTTTTTTTTTTCTTTGCATTACAGATAGTTTTATTGTTAATGGTTCATTAAAAGGA
The DNA here is from genome assembly GCF_947242115.1 of Biomphalaria glabrata. Lineage (NCBI taxonomy): Eukaryota > Metazoa > Mollusca > Gastropoda > Planorbidae > Biomphalaria > Biomphalaria glabrata. The sequence continues at coordinate 19,895,973 of NC_074716.1, forward strand.
AGACAGTAACTCTAAGTAGTAATTTATTAGAAAGAACAAAACATGGTGTGATTTGTGGAAAGGTTATTCTAAGCATAAGTCAAATCTTTTTTTTTTTGTTCTTAACTATTTCTTGCATTGTAAACATTTATCCTTTTATTATCTCTAAAGAACTAGATCTTTCAATTTTTAGATGTTAATTTTAAATCTGTACGTCTTCTGATTCAGTTTCTTGTACTCAGTTGCATGATTTCTTTTCAACAACTTTTTTCTCCCCTTTTGTTTTTGTTTTAAACACTATTAATTACATATTATTAATAAGCTGAAAAAAAAAGGGTTCATGATATTTTGAGACTTTTTTTTCAGTCAGCCCCAATTTTATTTTAGGTGTGCAGACTAAATCATCCCAAGAAGAAAAACTGCTTCATCTGTATAAATTCCAAGCTCTTTTAAAGTTGAATGATGCTAGAGCAGAAACAGTAATAGACAGTGCTCTTTTATTGCCTAACTCAGATCCTAAATTGTTTCATACTTTTGCAGGTGTAGTTTTTTTTTTAAATACCTTCCATTTACGTTGTAAAAAATCCTGTTAGAAATATAAACACATCATAAAAAATAAATAAATGCAATAAAAATGATAGTCTATGAATAAAATATATACACATGTATTTTAGCAGCTGCATTAGATCCTACAGTAAATAATGCAAAGTTAGGTGCTAAAGCTTTAAAAATATCCATAAGATTACACTTAGAAGCCTCCACTCCTGATTATGTGAAATGCAGGTAAGAAATAATCCTTTGTACTTTATATCATAATAATAGTATTGTAGTAAGCATTAGTAACAATCCAATTTTCTTAAATCATTGCTGTAACAAGGAACTTACCAATGCTAATGACTTAAATGTTAGCTTTATGTACTTTTAAACAAATTATTTTTTTTCTTGCAGTGCAGATTTAAGAAATCTAATTGAATTGGTTATGAACAGAAATGAAGAGGAAGAGGCATTGATTTACCTGGAAGAGGCAGTTGGAGTTATTGATAAAGCTAAGGTTTGCTAGAAATATGTTTTAAATATGACATAAAATTTAAATATTACTCCAGATGTTATATTTTGTCAATATTTCAATACTAAAATGTAGATATTGTTCATTTACTTTTAGGGTTTATATCCTGAAATTGAAATAGTTTGGTTGATGACCAGGTCGTGGAACTATGGACTGCTCCAATACAAGTAATTCTAACTAGAATGTAAAACTATTGGCTTTCAATTCTCAAACATAAAAGGAAAAAAAAAATATTTATAAATTTCTTTCATGATTGTTTAATATTTTACCTCAACACTTGTGGAAATGAAATTTTAGATATTTAAAAAAAGTTCAGTAAAAATTTTCAGTAAGTTCAAAGATTTCACTACTAAATATACACACATACACAAAAATAATAATATGCCATCAGTAGTAATTGAGTGACTAAAAAACTTTGTATTCCTATGTAAAATAACTGCATTGGGGGGGGGGGGAGGTGAGTTAATCAACTTGACTAGGCACACAGTAAAATTTATTAAGTTCTCATAATGCTAGTTACCAAAGTTGTTTCCCTTATATTCTTGTCACACAGATATAGTCACATATCTAATAGTATGCCCATGTCAACTTTTTATTCTCTGTCAATGGTTTAGATAGAAATAGTGTTTAAAGCATAAAATCAGCTGTGGACATAACACTGATTAGTCTTCCCATAATTTATGGAGCTCTGGTAAAGATTTCACTGGCTTTAGGTTTCAGTTCTTCTGCAGGCAATCTATCAATGTCTGGGCTTAAGTGTCCTTATCACCATGTCATAAAGTTATTCTTTGCTAGCTCTGTCATTTCATTGCTCTGGGCTCTTCTGCTTGTTTGAAGAGTACTTCTATAAGCACAAACTATTTGATAATCATATAACATATAAATGCATTCTTATGATAATAATTTTATTCTTGCATGCTCATTGAACCACAGCAGTTATTGGTTTCAGATGACTGTATTTATTTTTTACTTTTAAATCATCTAGCAGTAGCATTCTAGTCATTAACTTATTAAACAGTATATAAGGCTGTGTATAACCACATGTAAGTTAACTTAACTAAGACTTCCAACTTATGTTTTTCACAAGACTTTAACATTTCACATATTTGTAACACTTGTTGCTGAACTGGGACAGTACTATAACTGTGTTAGATCTAACAAGGATTTGTTCAAGACTGATTTTCTGCACATTCAAAAATAAATGGCAATTCATTTGCATTTTTTTTTTAATTCTGAGACTATAATTGATGCTAAACTCAAAATACATAAACACTTTTTAATCAGGTTGTCTTAAGATTTGACCACAAGAAAAATGGTGCATGATGGCTTCAATCCTCTCTCTTTTTTATGTGGAAAAAAAAAAGAAATTAAACTTAACTTTAAATAAAATAAGCAATGCATTATACAAAAAAATTAAATATCAAGAATTATCTGAGCCCATTTAAAAGAAGATTAGCCCCAATATTCTGCATGTTCGTTTTGCTTCATTGATGAATTTACTGAATATGTCATGCAAAATTAGAGTTGGATATTTTATTGAAAAAATATGCATAGATAATATGATTGCGTATGAAGCCTTGATAATGTGCAAGATTTGTTTCTTATATAATGATTTTTTTCTCAAAGAATGAAAATCTAACTAATCACAAAAACAAAGTCTGTGATTTTAAGAAATTCACTTTTAAAGCATACAGCTGTAAGTTTTTTGTAGGAATTTTATGGTCAGAGTGCAGCATGGTGCGAAATGTAAAATGGTGCAAATGTGTGTATTGAATAGAAGTGATGTCAGATGGAGACTATTGACTCACTGAGTGGAGCTAATACTCAGCTAGATCCAGATAAAATTGTTTCAATCAACTGTTTATCTAGATGTTATTTGAACTTTATAATGTTATACCAAGTTATTTGTTTAGCTGAGTTGATTACTTGGCATGATATTTTAAGATGTAGACTTATTTTATTAGACTAGTGGCTCTCTTGGTATTATTATCAGCAATCAACATGTATTGGTGTGAAGTCGGCAGACTGTATTAATGGTTATATGCAACTTTCATGCTTATAGCTTGCTCAGTGCACTTTGGTCCAATCACTTTTGTGTGGACCAGTGAGGTGAGGAAAGGGTATCTGAAAGGTTTCTGTGCTGCCTTTTCAAAAACAATTTTTTTTTTTAAGTTGCTAGGGTCTTCACAATGGATAGCTGACTTGTTCGCCACTGACTTATCCAAGTACTTATAAAAGTAGAAGGTTTTTATAGTCTTTTTTTAGTTTTAAAATTTTATCAAATGGTCTTATTCTCTATACAATGCTTATCTACTCTTAGCTTAGTAGGCCATACTGTCTCTATATAAAACAAAATTAATTAATCAGAACTGATTGGGTTGTTGTTTTTTTGCCATTGATTCATGTGTTGTCATCAACGATGAATAATTGTGCAAAGTTTCAACTTGATTCAAGAATGGGATTTGGGAGTAATAATGTGTACATGATTCCACCCAGGTAGACAGAGTTTGTATAAGAATTGTAAAAACACAAATAAGGATTCTGTTGTTTAAATATCTTTTGATATTATAAAAACACATAAAAGGATTTAGTTGTTTAGATATCTTTTGAAATAAAACTTCCTCATTTCAAACATTTTTCAGTAAACTATGCTTCCCTTTTTATTATTGACAAGGTGGGCTGTGTTGTCTTATTTATCCAAACTCTCTCATGCCAGGCTACTGCAAAATGTATTCAATATGTGAAAAAATATATTTCATAATCAAATTTATTTTTAAATTTCTATTTTTTTTTAAATTGAGAAAGAGTTTCTATCAAAGTAAGACTCTTTTTGAGTACTTGCAAATCTATTAAGTAAAAACATCATTAGTGGTATACTATTAAGTCACTTGGTTTCAATATCTTTGCATTCTGTGTTGTTGTTTTTTTATTCAATAATTATAGGTTACATCTTGACTTGTAAGTAATTATTATTCCCTACTTTTAATTTCTTGAAGCTGCTGTAAGTATCCAGAAGCTGAAAAATGGTGCTGTAAAAGTATCAAGTTCTTGAAATATTTGTCATCTGCTAAAGAAAACTATGAGGAACAGGTTTGTATATTTGACTTGATGTAAACCCCATACTAATCACTTCATTAGCTGAGGTTTATATTATAAATGTTTGCTATCTAAATTTCTGACTGTTTACTAGAGTTGAGGTCTTATGTATTCACTGAGTCAGCAAATTTTTTTTTTAAATAGCCTAACATGTAAAATTTTAATGTACATACTTTATAAAGCTATTTCTAAAATTAGCAACTATTAAACAGCGATATTATAGTTGATACCCAATCAAGCTGCTGGTGTTCTTCAATTCTTTTAGAAGACATGACATCAATATCTTAGGGTAACTTCTAGGTCAGGAAGAAAGTCAAAACCTACTCTATATGCTTTTGTAAAAATGTATTAAAATAAATTGCTTTTTCTTAAAGAAAATACTTTTATCTTTTTTTGGTAGATGATAACATTGTACCAAGACCTTCTAGCAAGAGCTACATCTGGTGAGGAATGAGGTTATTCAAATCCAAAGCTAGTAGTTAGGAATGGGATATTTGTATTATTTTTTTCAAAGCAGTTACATTTGAGTTCAATAAAATGACCACCTCAAGCCAGTAGTTAATATGAATTAAATTGTAACATATTTTCTTATATACCAAAATAAAAACAATTTGCTTTTTTTTTAAATTTATAAGGGCATACATAATTATATATTATAAACATTAAGGCTAACTAAATGCTCATTATTTGTGTATATGAATTGTTATGATTGTGACTTGTGTAAAGCTTGAGAGAACTTATTTATGTGTGTAGTTTATGAAAGAATCAATAGTTAAACAAATCCTACACCTATAGTGTTAGAGTGATTGAGCTCTTGTTTCTCCTTGTATCAGGTTGGCTTAAGATTGCCTTAGATTCCTTTATAGTTTAAACATTAGATACTTTGGTTCCACTGGCTAAGTTTGAATGAATACTTCATTTAGATAAATAGAATCATCCTTCTTGGCAGATCATAACATGAAAATATTCTCTGAGATCTTGGAGTTTCATGATTTGGTTGATGGACAGGTGCGTTTGATCAAGTAGGGTCTGTTGCTTTCCACCTTGTGACCTTATTGTAACCAGTATTTATCCTGTCACCAGTCAAGAGGTGAGTTCACAAATAGTGTGTTCACCTTCAGTTTCTGTAGTAGCATCCAGTACTGAGGACCTAAACTTCACTTTATTTCATCATTACATGGGACTGCTCCTTTAAACTTAAGAATAGTGATAAGTTTTCAAAGAGTTTTCATGTTACTCTATGTTTGTGGTCAAAATGAGAATGTAGGCCTACTTTATTACTTGAAACATGACACACTTTTTTTTTCTTGTTTTTCCTTAGAACGTTTGTATTGATTGACTTTGTTCAAATTAAAGTTATTGAAACATTTTATGTACCTTTTGTTCTTATTTGCATAAGTACCTCTGGCTGATCTAAAGTATAGCTACAAACAAAACTGTTATAGCTTGCTAGATACATTGATTTCTAAAACAAAAATAATGCTGGCAACATTTTGTTCAGACTTGTTTTAAAAACAATATGAAAATAATGAGGATTTGATGGCAGTGTTAATAGGTCTCTACACTTATTGATCTAAATGTGGATGAGTTACATGGGGTATTATTTCAACTAAAGATCACGTGGGTGAGTGACAGGGCGAGACATCAAGGCAGTGTACATTCAAACTGGACATTGATCTGTGGATGAGTTACATGGGGTATTGTTTCAACTAAAGATCACGTGGGTGAGTGACAGTGCGAGACATCAAGGCAGTGTACATTCAAACTGGACATTGATCTGTGGATGAGTTACATGGGGTATTATTTCAACTAAAGATCACGTGAGTGAGTGACAGGGCGAGACATCAAGGCAGTGTACATTCAAACTGGACCTAAGACGACACAGAGATGTACACGAAGACTAAAAGATGGTGAGACATGGGACTAAGAAGAAACATATAAAGGATCTTGGATGGGACTTCGTGTAAACAGTGCTTTACAATTATTTACTTAAGCCTTTTTTTTTATTTGTGTCTCTCTCATTGAGATCAAATGATTTCCAGTGAACCCTAAAAGTCTTACTTTTGTTATGGCCGTCTTGCAGACTACCACTGCTTCAAGAAATGCGATTTTCCAAGATTTACGACTCTCCGATGTATTCATACAGGTCAAGAGAGGTAACTCTCGACTCGCATGGGAAGTGAATGGAAGAATCGTAAACAAGTAATGACCCAGTATAAATCTATAGTAAGAGGTTTTCAGTTCTTTTCGAGTGAGATCTCAAAACATACACTTTGATACAAACTTCTTTGGTAAAAAGTAGTGTATTTTTATGTCATGTTAGCACTGATGACGATGTTTTCAGTAGACTAACCAGAAGTTGCTTAGATCTCATTGATTTTTATAAGAATGTAACATTTTCTTTGGCTGACCTCATCAAACTGATACAGATGGACAGGCTATGCTCTTTGAATGCAAGAACCCCGACATTGAAAAAGAATGAAGGCTGATAGAACCACAGAACTTATAAAGAATGATTTGGTGCTCAGTAAGACATGTAACAGAATAACTGTCTTTACAATATAAATTAGTCGATAACACTTTTGACTGAACACTGCCTAAAAACCTGGCATCCTATAAGTTTACACGCACACACACACAGACTAGTCAACCAAACTGTTGCAGTAATGAAGATGATTTAGTCTAATTGAAAAGGGACATCCAATAAAGATTGGCCAATGATCTCAATCTCAGTTTGAGTTACTAAAAGGGGCCAACTACGAAAGCTTTTCATTTATTAGAATTCAGTAGTCTAGCCTTTAACTTAAACTAAGGGGCCAACACCCTAGTAAAGGAAGAGAACGTTTTGTATTTAGTATTCACACTTTAATACTAAAGACTCCGGCCTAAAATGTGCACTATTTTTAAGCTGCACAGAGACGATACGATGCTGTAACTTTGGCTGCGTATAGCATAGGCCTATAAACTAAAATGTACACCCTGAATTAGAAAGGCTATCAGGCAAACTGTTTTGACGTTGTTTCCGCCATTTGGACTCGGACTGTATAGGAACCACAACTCTGGTTTCTTTTGTCACGGTGTCAACCTTGCTACAACATGGGCGGGGTGGGCGGCTTTTTTTTTCTTTGGTTTATATCAGGTGTCACATTCAACTGGGATTGTTTGTGTCACGTGATACGTCTACTGGATTTCAGGCTACCGTCACCATTGTCGCCCTTGACATCTCAGAGAATCTACTGGGCGAATCTATCCGACACGGTCTGGCGCGCTAGGTTACCAGTTTGTTTCCTTTTTTTTTTCCTCCTCTCGCTCCCCTTCACCGTCATAGGCCTCTTCCATTCTAAAGAATTACCGCTCGAATACAAGTGATTCTTTATCTCCCATCGCGGTGATTTTCCGCTCAATGTTCGAGAAGAATTAGTTCCTGGCATTAGCCGTTAGCTTTGCTTCTCTTAGTGTGCCGGCATTAGCTGCTAGTTGACGAGAATGAATTGAAAATCGAGACAATGTATTCACTTGTAATGGCATCGATGATCTTAGCACGTGCCGGTTTTTTGTTTAAATTCAATCTTATTTATAAGTATTACTGTACTACATAGAGCAGTAGTATTAACAGACATTGCAGTACTTTAAGTGTATGGTTATACATCATTAAATAAATAGTTATGACCATAATACACTTTGTTCTGATGTAGACATAGCTATAGAAAACCCTGTTGGACCAAAGTAAAAACAAAGGATGTGTGGGCCACGAGGCCTTAGATAATCTCACCACCACCAGATGAACATTAAACATTCATGTCATGTGCAGCTGCTGAAAGTGACAGAGGAGACTTGGACAGTATTGCTCTACTTCATTCAGTTCATTGTATTTCACAATGGCGTACATTATACAGAATGCCTGAGAGATGGTGGGGGTGGGACTAAAGGTTGAGTCTCTGGAGACATCGTACTAGCTCTTGAAGGACACTCTGTAACAGTGGGTCTGAGCAATCCCAGCATTCGCATTCCAGGCTAACGAGAAGGTCTTTCACTTCTATTTAAACTAGATCTAGGTGCAGTGAATGTTTCTACTGTACCAACCGATTATAATGGGATGTACAAATTTCATTGTTTTATTTGTCTTGTGTCATTGCTAGCTGTGTGGTCATGGCTAGTTGTATGTGGACATTGCTTGTTATGTGGTCATTGCTAGTTGTGTGTGGACATTGAGGATTGTGTCTTTTTCTCCCCCTTCATTTTTTCGTGACTTTTCTCGTGTATTGAAGTCTATCACCCAAACTGAGATCCCAATGATTTCGACTGAACAAAACATGTTTTAAAAACCTAGACAAAACACAGACTTGGGAGAAACTATGTTTAGGTTCCAGTCAACTAGAATGGATTGAAAACAACCCAACCACTAGATGTCATGCCGTGTCAGGCTTGGAAACATCTGCTTGTTGATTTTTCTCTTCACGTTTCTAATGGTTCATTTTGTATCGACCAACGGAATGAACGCTAGAGGCTAGAGGTTAGCAAGTGCGCTCTTTGAGCCGTGCGACTCTGAACATAGCATTCAGGCCGATAGCTCCTTTCACCGACTCAACGATTTTCAATTGCCATGTGCTGAGAAAATAAAAACCTCTTTATGTGCATTTTGAAAAGACAGTTTTTTTGTTGCTGTTTCCCCTGAAGCGAGATAAATAAGAGAGAGTTCTTTGGTACCGTTACTCACCTGGTCTTCATTAGATCTACCTACTTAGTTATCGAGTTTAATTGATGCATTTATTTCAACCTTTGCCACACGTTGCCAGAGTGAACACATTATGTATTGGTGTGTATTTGTATGCCTTAGTGTGGCTCTATCGTTATGCACTAAGTGCTTCCTTTGCCTTTGGTGCCATCATCACGTGCTTACTATGCTAACAGATCTATCTCAAACTGTTGATAGGTCTACACTCAACAGTATACATTCACAGTATGAGAAACATTTATTTTATGAATGCTATCTATTTAAATGCGACATTGTTTGGTAGGCAGCATTCATATATACTTTGCATAATCACTTTATATAAGCATATATATATATATATATATATATATATATATATATATATATATATATATATATATATATATGCTCATCCCCTACCCCCCCATGGTGACAATTAAATGGTTGGGGGGGGGGAGGAACAATGTTCATATACTTAAGTGATCGCTGCTAGAACACAGACCCAGTTGCTTGGTAAAATCACATCTCTTATTGCTACTAACTTACTACTTCACCCATACGTATATTTTCCTGTTTTTTTTTTTCATCCGTTTATTATGAGCAGATTTATTTCTTGGAGTGTCGCCTGCACCAGTTCTATATTGTCATTGGACTTGGCTATCGCTATGACAATTCTATCCATCAAATCTAGCGCTCTTCAGATTAGACCTCTGTCGACTAGTCTTAAAGAGTCCGTCAGGGAACAAGAGTGGGGGAATGAATCATTCCATTATTACTATCGAGTCTGCTTTAGTCCCGAAGGAAATGGACACCGCTATTTGATTGACAAGCCAACGAGAATGATTGATGCGTACTCCCACAGCGAGGGTAATCAAAGCGGAGGGTGGAGCGACTTCAAAAAACACGGAGCCCGATTGGCTGCAGTGCGTGTGAACGAGACTAGGCTACGCGAAGGAGTCGAGTGTTTTGTACGCGCAGACCAAAAAAAAAAAAAAAAAAACACCGGCACAGTTTCTTGATTCCAAGCACAAACGAAATAGCTTGAAGACAAAACTTGTTCCATCCATTTCTTTACTTCGAGACAAGGGGAGAACACTCAGTGCTTTTTACGACTCTTTCTGCATTGGGATTACAGAGGAACGTGTGTTTAGAAAGTTGTATTGTTAGAAGCACGGTGGATACGTTGTAAGCTATGCACTGGAAGTTAAAGTGTAACTGATGTAGTAATAACGTGCTTGTAATTCTGTTGAGGTTTATTTCATGTGTTCGCCATGGGAACATAGATCTACACTGTTTGTTTTTCATATTAGTGCTTAGTGTTATCTGATGTTCAAAATTCTTTAGACTTAGTTTCCCCCGTTCGGACTCATGATGAACAAAGTGGCTATCTCCTTCCAGTTTTGTTGTCTCCGTTGGCTGTAGAAAATGGCCTCACTGTGCCTGATGCACCAGAAATGCAGATGTGCTATGCAGACTCCACGTGGAGTCAGCTGGCACGCTCGTGTAGCCTCGCACCTAGTTGTGCTCATCTTTCTTCTCAGCGGCGCACGCTCTTCAGAACACGTCCGGACATGTGAGCCGATCAGATCCACTATGTGCAAGGGCTTGGGTTACAATGTCACTGGCATGCCGAATCTGGTGGAGCACACAGACCAGGAAGATGCCATCCTTCTTCTGCAGACCTTTACCCCGCTCATCCAGTACGGCTGCTCGAGTCGGCTCAAGTTTTTCCTCTGTTCGGTTTACTTCCCCATGTGCACAGAGAAAGTCATGATGCCCATCGGTCCTTGCAAACCACTGTGCGAGAGCGTTCGGGACAGGTGCCAGCCAGTGCTGCGAAATTTCGGTTACCCGTGGCCCGAAGCTTTGAATTGCTCCAAGTTCCCCGCCGCCAACAACCACGAGCACATGTGCATGGAGGGACCTAAAGATGTGGAAGATCCAGATCCTCCAATACGTCGCTTAAACACGGCCGATTTCGGTCCAGATTCTGCAACAAAATCAAATCCCAACTATTCTGGAAATCCATCCCTTGGCAGCAAGACTTCGTCTCTCGCTAACTACGAGCCGTGTCGCCAGCTCGGATACAGAAATCCCTCAAAATACACATTCATCAACAGAACTCAACGCTGCGCCATGTTGTGTAAAGAGAACCTCGCTTTCACAGACGACAACAAATACTTCGCCAACATTTGGATAGCTATCTGGGCAGGATTGTGCTTCACATCCACACTTTTTACTATTCTGACGTTTTTAATAGACTCGCAGCGGTTCCGTTATCCCGAAAGGCCAATTATCTTAATGGCCATGTGCTACAACATCTACAGTATTGCCTACATAGTTCGATTGATTGCAGGTAGGGACGATATTGCTTGCGACAACGACAGTCAGAGCAATCAAAGTATTCTAATCCAAGAAGGCTTGGAGAACACCGACTGCGCCATCGTCTTCTTGCTGCTTTATTTCTTCGGCACAGCCAGTGCTTTGTGGTGGGTCATACTGACATTCACTTGGTTCCTAGCTGCCGGACTCAAGTGGACACACGAAGCCATTCAGGTTCACAGCAGTTATTTCCACTTGGTGGCCTGGGCGATACCGGCCATCAAAACCATCGTGATTCTGGTCATGAGAGACGTAGACGCCGACGAACTCACCGGGATTTGTTTCGTAGGCAACCAGAACACCAGGACACTGTTGGGCTTCGCCATTGCCCCTCACATTGTCTACCTCGTCATCGGAGTTTCTTTTCTGGTGGCCGCCTTCGTGTCTTTGTACTTGACAGCCAAGAAATCTGCAGATAAAACTGAGGGGGGCTCAGGAGGAGGAGGAGGAGGGGTTGTAGCCGGAAGAGAAGACAAAATCGAAGCCTTGATGGTCAGAATTGGAATATTTTCAGTGCTCTACACCGTCCCAGCAGCTTGCGTCATAGGATGTCTGCTGTACGAGTTCTTCGCCAGGAGCTCCTGGTACGCCATGGGCTCCCCTGCCGCCCCTAACGTGGAAATCTTCATGCTCAAACTGTTCATGTCCCTAGTGGTAGGGATCACCAGTGGGCTGTGGGTGTGGTCCACCAGGACGTTAGGCTCCTGGAGGACACAGGTGAAGAAAGTATTCCAGACGCGAAGGAACAGAAAGGGCCTCGAGTACGTTGTGCCCGTGCACCAGTACCATCAGGTGCCAGCCAAGACTTCATCCTCCAGGGCTATCAGATCGGATAAATCCAAACGCGGGAAATCGGACAGTGAGACCATTGTATAATCATGTAAGTTTGGGAACATTATATCCATACATACTTGTTTGTAAATAAGAACAAATGGAGTGTAAGGTAAGAAAGCAGAAGTATGTAAGTTTGAGTGGAGATGTATCAAAGGAAATGTATTAAAAATGTACTTAAAACATGAACAAATATCAGCCGCTCTGGTTGGTTGGGGGAAAATAAGTTTATGGTTTGATACTGATTTAGAGTTTTGGAAATAGGTATTTTTTTGGGGGGGGGGGGGGGATTAAGAGTTTTAACGAGTCGTTTGGTTTGGGAAAATTAGTTCACGATTTTATGGGGATTTAGAGTTTGGGAAATAAGTTCATGGTTTTATGGGGTTGTTAGGCAGGTTCACTCATTCACCAATCGTAAACAAACAACATTTAGCCACGTGATTCTCTATCTCTTCTATACAAATTACGTAATCCATAAAGACTGTCACGTGATACGCTTTTTTTTTCATTGTTTTATCAATATTATCACGTGGCTAAATGTTTGTTTACGATTGGTGAGTGAGGTCCATTGAACATATAGTCTAGGAGGTATGACTGAGGAAACAGTGCTGAAGTCTAATCATGAGATGTATATTTATTTCTACATGCATTTAAAACCAAATCAGGGAATTGTTTATAAGTATGTTCATAATTAAGATTTTTTAATATTATTTTTTTGTTGTTTGTTTAGCTTCGTATTATTGACTAGATTGCAATTGTAAAGGCTTCCATTTATAAGTTAGCCTAACATCAGATATAAATCTATCTTTTAGATTTCTGTCTATTCCACACACAGTAATGAGCGCACAGCCAACACCACACATAGGCCTAGGTAGAGAATGCAAACCCTACAAGAGGCTCATTCCATGCTCTGACAAAACGTTTCACCTACAAACTGGAACGCCAACGTGTATCACATTGAGACATAAATCACAGCTAGTGCTACAAGCGTAGCTCGTCTCCCTCGAAATAGAAACACACACCAACGTCATAGAATGTATATTTACTTAGACATACACACGCACACATTATGCACATACATACATAGGAACACACACAAACACGTTCTAATACAGTCCCGACTGACAGAAATATAAAAATAACCTGGCCGTAACGGCCACTTTTCCCCTTGTAAATTACGTATTGTAGTTTTGACTGAAGCCACTTGAGCGCCAAGCCGAATCAAGTTTTTACGACTGCCCCACTACACAGTTATGCACTTGCGTGCACTCGTTAGAATCTTTCCCCCCCCCCCCCTTCTGCTCCGTTCTAAGAATGGACTAGGCGCTGTGCGTGTGTGTGTTCAAGTCTGTAGTAAGATTTATTGCCGGTTAGAAGTAAAGTACTCGGGAGACACACCTGTCTTTACTAGTGCTACCAGAAGAGCTCCTGGTCTGTCGGACCGACCAGGCTTTAAGTCATAGTATCTAGAGCTAGATATATGTTGGGAAAGAGGGGGAGGGGAACACCAAGAAAGCAACAAGGGATTCCTTTGGTTGGGGGCAGGGGAGGATTGTTTGGGCTAGCAGTTTATCAGACCCTAAGACATACCATTATCACACTAGCGCAGTGTGTCAGATTTCTGTAGCTTTAAATCTCTTTCGTAGTCAGGGTCCCGTCGTTTGTATTAATGGATTGTAAATATACAGCTTTTAGACATTTCTGTAGTTGGCCGTGTTTGTAGACTGGCCGTGTTTATAGATTATGTTATTCTGGACTAGTTGGCCGTGTTTGTAGACATTATAGGTCTTCTGGACTGGGTATTTGGCCGTGTTTGTAGACATTATAGGTCTTCTGGACTGGGTATTTGGCCGTGTTTGTAGACATTATAGGTCTTCTGGACTGGGTATTTGGCCGTGTTTGTAGACATTATAGGTCTTCTGGACTGGGTATTTGGCCGTGTTTGTAGACATTATAGGTCTTCTGGACTGGGTATTTGACCGTGTTTGTAGTCTTGTTTTGTTGTACTGGACTGGGCAATTGTCCCCATTCTGTAGACATACTGAGACTGAGCAGTTGCCTCATTCTGTAGACATACTGAGACTGAGCAGTTGCCTCATTCTGTAGACATACTGAGACTGAGCAGTTGCCTCATTCTGTAGACATACTGAGACTGAGCAGTTGCCTCATTCTGTAGACATACTGAGACTGAGCAGTTGCCTCATTCTGTAGACATACTGAGACTGAGCAGTTGCCTCATTCTGTAGACATACTGAGACTGAGCAGTTGCCTCATTCTGTAGACATACTGAGACTGAGCAGTTGCCTCATTCTGTAGACATACTGAGACTGAGCAGTTGCCTCATTCTGTAGACATACTGAGACTGAGCAGTTGCCTCATTCTGTAGACATACTGAGACTGAGCAGTTGCCTCATTCTGTAGACATACTGAGACTGAGCAGTTGCCTCATTCTGTAGACATACTGAGACTGAGCAGTTGCCTCATTCTGTAGACATACTGAGACTGAGCAGTTGCCTCATTCTGTAGACATACTGAGACTGAGCAGTTGCCTCATTCTGTAGACATACTGAGACTGAGTAGTTGCCTCATTCTGTAGACATACTGAGACTGAGTAGTTGCCTCATTCTGTAGACATACTGAGACTGAGCAGTTGCCTCATTCTGTAGACATACTGAGACTGAGTAGTTGCCTCATTCTGTAGACATACTGAGACTGAGTAGTTGCCTCATTCTGTAGACATACTGAGACTGAGCAGTTGCCTCATTCTGTAGACATACTGAGACTGAGTAGTTGCCTCATTCTGTAGACATACTGAGACTGAGTAGTTGCCTCATTCTGTAGACTTACTGAGACTGAGCAGTTGCCTCATTCTGTAGACATACTGAGACTGAGTAGTTGCCTCATTCTGTAGACATACTGAGACTGCGTAGTTGCCTCATCTCTTAGGCGTTTTAAACATGGTAGTTGAACTTTTTTGTATTGACAAGTTAAAGTATAGAGCCTTCTGACTAGAGAGCTCTAAATTGATCTGTCTATAATCTCCGTGACACAGTTTTCTTGATCCATTACAGTGTTTACTGTACGTCCTAAACCTCCTCCTACTGTTTTAGTGAAAGTCATAGTCAGCACACTAGAGACTTCTGTAGTCAGCACACTAGAGACTCCTGTAGTCAGCACACTAGAGACTCCTGTAGTCAGACTTAAGTCTGAGTTTTTTTGTTGTTGTTGTTTAATTCCAATACTGCCGAGCTATTTTGTTTTCTTCTTCAAGTTGTAGAGTAATTTGTTGTTGTTTTTTTATTCGAAAATTCTCTCTGCGAAATCTCGTTAAAGTTGCCAGGTTTTACTGTTAGTGTCTGAACGCGCTACTCAAGCCAAATTTGTATTTAACCTAACCCTAAGCTTTATTCATTTTAAGCACCTTCTCTGCTCGGCCAGTAAACGACTGGCTATTGTAAATCAACCGTCTGTCAGAAACGGTTTGGAGAGAGCAGCAGATCTCGGAATGTAGCTCCATCTGACATTATGTTTACTGCCTAACTGATGACAATATACAGCAGCCTGCTGGCTGGCGTTTTAAATTGTCTCAGGCCTGCCTTACCTTTCTTAACACCCCCCCCCTCTTTACACTTTTTTTCTTTTGATGCGTATTCTGTGAGATGTGCATAAGTAGTTTGTCTATCTATCTATCTATCTATCTATCTATCTATCTATCTATCTATCTATCTATTTGTCTGTTTGTCTTTGCCTGTCTGTGTATCTGTCTCTGTCTATCTTTCTATCTGTCTTTGTTTCTTTCTCTATCTATCTATCTATCTATCTATCTATCTATCTATCTATCTATCTATCTATCTATCTATCTATCTATCTATCTATCTATCTGTGTCTATCTGTCTCACTCATTCTATATAGATTTATAGCCCTGTACGTATTCGCAGGTAATTCAGTTTAGGTATTATGCCAGTCTATATGGACGTAACGCTATGCCACACATGGTAAAGGAAGAAGCCGGCATTAAGTTGTAACCAAATACAAACCAAAGAAACTGTTGAATCTCAGTTGTCTCCCTCTCTGTCATTTATAGTCTTGGAAATTAAGTGTGTGTGTGTGTGTATCAGTTGTGTCCCTCTGTCATTTATAGTCTTGGAAATTAAATCTGTATGTGTGAGTGTGTGTGTATCAGTTGTGTCCCTCTGTCATTTATAGTCTTGGCAATTGGAAATTAAATCTCTGTGTGTGTGTATCATCCTATTCGTAGGCACATTACTCACCCTACCCCCAACCCTTCACACTTTTTTTTTGTTGTTGTTTTTACTTGAAATGGTTTTATTTTACTTCGAAAACGAGGCACGTCGAGAAATAATAGAAGACATTCCCGAAATTAGAATAATTTTCCATTAACTTTGGCAGGTGGAGAACGAATGGGCTTGCGTGTTTTAAATAAGTTCTGTTGGTTCAGTGTGTGTGTACATTCTAAGATGTGGTTTTTTTTTCTCGCGCCTGTATTGTTTTATTTTCATTTGCCAGACGTGAATTGCATTGGTCTCATTTCGTCTCGTTAGAAATGAATGTACAATAGAATCTACACACGTGACGTAGGACTAGGGATGAACTCCTGTCCTACCTCCTTTAGTCAATCTGGCGATAATGAAATACAGAGAGTTATGGGACTTGACGTCTAGTTCAGTGTTTCCCAAACTGTGTTCCGCGAGGCCTGACTAGGTGTGTCCACAAACTACTAGATCTAGACTAATTAAACAGTAGGCCACTAGATCTAGACTAATTAAACAGTAGGCCACTAGATCTAGACTAATTAAACAGTAGGCCACTAGATCTAGACTAATTAAACAGTAGGCCACTAGATCTAGACTAATTTAACAGTAGGCCACTAGATCTAGACTAATTAAACAGTAGGCCACTAGATCTAGACTAATTAAACAGTAGGCCACTAGATCTAGACTAATTAAACAGTAGGCCACTAGATCTAGACTAATTAAACAGTAGGCCACCCCGTGAAGTAATCTCCATCAAAAAAAAAAAAGCTGTGTTCCGCTAAATACTCAGAATGTGCGAAGTGTTCCGTTAAGTTTGGGAAACACTGGTCTTGCTAAATGGTTGTTGGAAATACATTTAGGCTTGTGGTACTATTGGTAATTCTTCCTACCTCTACCCTTTCCTTTGTAGAAACTGCCATATTGGCCCATCCCTTTCCTTTGTAGAAACTACCATACTGGCTTTACTCCATCCCTTTTCTTTGTAGAAACTGCCATATTGGCCCATCCCTTTTCTTTGTAGAAACTGCCATATTGGCCCATCCCTTTTCTTTGTAGAAACTGCCATATTGGCCCATCCCTTTTCTTTGTAGAAACTGCCATATTGGCCCATCCCTTTTCTTTGTAGAAACTGCCATACTGGCCCATCCCTTTCCTTTGTAGAAACTGCCATACTGGCCCATCCCTTTCCTTTGTAGAAACTGCCATACTGGCTTTACTCCATATCTTTCCCTTGTAGAAACTGCCATACTGGCTCAATGGTCATCCACGTTCCATTTTCTTCATGTTCGGCTGGTTACAAAGATCCTCAGGGAGTGATCAGTTGTCGAGTAATGATGTCATTTCACACTCTTTGCATTTAAGATCGAAGCCTAGTTTCACACCGAGTGTAACAAAAACATCGCAATGTTGTGTCGGGTCGGGTCATTGTTAAGGCCACTACGTATCCACTTTTATGTACCTTTTAATGGCACTAGATGTCTTGGTTATGTCATTGGGGGGGGGGGAGAGAAAGGAACTACCTGGATAGAAGAAATCGTTCGCTTCATTGAACAAATATTTTGATTGTAGCATAAGACCGCGTTCCCCTGCCGCACAGGAACTGAAAGAACAAGGGAGGGGGTTGGGCTTAAAACAAAATCTACAGGTCGAAAGCTGGACTATCCCGTTGTTTGCTCTGATGAAACTGCTTCAAACATTCGCTGAATTGGTGTCACTTTGTTGATCTTGCAGTGCCTAGTGCATGTGTGCCAATCTGGTGACGCTGATGTCCCCTTGTGATTGTCAATCTGATGACGCCTGTCACTATATCCCCCCCCCTCCCGATACACGACAGCTGTTCTGCCATATAATATTGCTGTAACCTCGATCACCTTTTTTTTTTTTTGGCGTAGATCCTATTGATTTGTTAGATCGATTGTTTCAAATCCGCTTACCCTCCTCTCCCCCAACTGTTTTTTTTTTCCTCTCGTGTCTGCCAGCTGCTAGTCCCATAAGAGAACACACGTTGGGAGCAGGGAACGAGGGCTGGCCGCTATTGAGACACAGGAATCAATAACTCCGTCGATAGCCTGTGTGATACTTTGAGTGCAAACTAACCAGCCGTCCCGCACTTCCTACTGCGTTCTTTGACACATTTCATCTCGATGGAAGCTTAGGAGTCATGCGTGATACCGCTATGCCTGCCAGGGTTCTAGCCACCCCTCCTCCGTCCAATGCCTCCCCTTATATTTACCGCCCTCCCCCTCCATTTTTTTCTGGTTAATCAACATTGTTTGTAGTGAACCTACTCAACATTGTTTGTATTGAACCTACTCAACATTGTTTGTAGTGAACCTACTCAACATTGTTTGTATTGAACCTACTCAACATTGTTTGTATTGAACCTACTCAACATTGTTTGTATTGAACCTACTCAACATTGTTTGTATTGAACCTACTCAACATTGTTTGTAGTGAACCTACTCAACATTGTTTGTAGTGAACCTACTCACTATTCGCCGTGAACATCGCTACATCGTGGTATCTTCGTCTACTCACAGCGCCAAACCTGGACACACTGCTAGAACATTTCTGTCAGTTTAATGTGGGTGTCGGGTGTGTTCATTGTGTCTTAACACACATGTCTGGATAGCGTTAGAAGTCACTTTGATCTCCTGACTTCTTTAGAAGTCATTTCTATCTCTAATTTAAAAGTAGATCTTCTCTATGTGTCGTGACATTATTGTAGGAGTAAGTACCATATTTTACATCTTCTTAAGTAGATCTACTCCCGCGCCTTCCCACTTTAGATGTACTTTGTCTTGACATCTGTTGCTGTAACTTCCATGCCTTGACCTTTCTAGAACTACACCCGTGTCTTGACATCTGTTGCTGTAACTTCCATGCCTTGACCTTTCTAGAACTACACCCGTGTCTTGACATCTGTTGCTGTAACTTCCATGCCTTGACCTTTCTAGAACTACACCCGTGTCTTGACATCTGTTGCTGTAACTTCCATGCCTTGACCTTTCTAGAACTACACCCGTGTCTTGACATCTGTTGCTGTAACTTCCATGCCTTGACCTTTCTAGAACTACACCCGTGTCTTGACATCTGTTGCTGTAACTTCCATGCCTTGACCTTTCTAGAACTACACCCGTGTCTTGACATCTCTAGAGCTGCGTCTACGCCTTGACATCTTCAGAATTACTTGTCTAGAACATCTTCAGAATTACTTGTCTAGAACATCTTTAGAATTACTTGTCTAGAACATCTTTAGAATTACTTGTCTAGAACATCTTTAGAATTACTTGTCTAGAACATCTTCAGAATTACTTGTCTAGAACATCTTTAGAATTACTTGTCTAGAACATCTTCAGAATTACTTGTCTAGAACATCTTTAGAATTACTTGTCTAGAACATCTTTAGAATTACTTGTCTAGAACATCTTCAGAATTACTTGTCTAGAACATCTTCAGAATTACTTGTCTAGAACATCTTCAGAATTACTTGTCTAGAACATCTTCAGAATTACTTGTCTAGAACATCTTTAGAATGGTCTTTTATGTCTGATTGGGTTAAAAACGCTGTTGTGTCTTGAGATTAGATTATTTTTTCTTTCATGTCTTGGCACCAGCGTCATCATTCCTCGACCATGTCATGGCATCTGGACACTAGAGGTCAAATGTTGTTTGGTCGAGTTTAAAAAATGAAATGTCCTAGATGGTTAACTTACACTTTTAAAAGTTTCTGAAATGACGTGCTCTTCTTGTCAACAAACGTCTAGATCTAGCTTGTCACAACCCGATACCTCGCACAAACTCACACTAGTTATAAGGCAAGCTTCAGCTATTCTCAACCAGTTTTCTAAAGTGCCAACTTGAAAACAAAAGGTCTGCTACTTTAGACTAATTGATTTGTTTAGACCGCCCCGAGCTCTGGTGTGTATTCTAAATGAAGGCTATTGCAGATCGATTACCACCAAATATTTGAGATTCTTGAGTAAATAGTCGAAACTTCTTGGCCGCCAGGAGTTAGGCTCGATTTTGTTTGTTCTGTTTGAGCTAGTCTAGATGCCTTTGAAACCGAACCAGTCCAGAAAAGGTTTTCTTTGGAGACTAGTGTGAAACGAACTACCACAGAAGTAAACTTCTTTATTTAGAGATTTCAAGGGGGAAGTAATCTGAAACAAAAATGTTTGATTTAGAGGGTAGATTGTACCATAGACGATTGCTCAACAAACTTAAACCAAAATGAAAGATCTCAATATATATATAGGCTCTATTTGACCTAAAAACCAATGCTTATCTGATCGTTATTTGCGTAACTCTTTTCCGAGCTGTCAAATTCGCCACGAATCTTAGAAAAATAAAAGGCTCATTTCTGTCTTAGAAAAGTAATGATCTTAAGTTTTCAAAGTTTAGAAATAATGCAATCCCATTTTACAGATTTTAAAATGAGCTATCAATAACAGAACTCTATATTTACGCAAATCTATGATATAAAGCCATTTCCTTTCAGTTTCCATGGAGATAACCGGATTCTAAGCATTTCAAGCCTGTTGTTTTTAATCATTTTTGATATTGTACATTTAAATAATAGATCACTACCTTCCCATCCATACAATTGAACGGCATTATCATTTAGATCTATAGTGTGTCTATTATATGTTACACATAGACATAAATAAATATAGACTGGCCAAAGGAAGTAACTTCATGTAACTTGAAAACATGTATATCTATTGTATTCGGATTTCCGAATTATGAAAAATTGCATGATCTTCATTCTTAGAGATTAAACAAAACACTAGTGAAAATCATAGACATATATATATAGACTGGACGATAAAGAACAAATTATTATCGGAAATATTTGGGAAAAGATAAGTGTGTAGATCCACATCACAAACCTATATATATTTGCCTATGTCTATGATTATAAAACAAAGACAAAATATTGGGAATATGGCAGTTTTGCACTTTTCAAAACTAAAGATCAAAGGTATATATTGGCTGAAATGTTAGTCCTAAAATTTATAGCTCAATCGCCGCCATTTTTTTTTCACATAGATATAGTACATAAAACATATTGACTTCCCCCAAATAAAAATAACTTCCTACTTCCAGTCTATATTTATTTATGTCTATGGTGAAAATAGTGTAATACTTATATAGGTTATGAAATAAATATGAATACTTAACTTTTATACTGCTAATAAATGCTGTATAATAAAGTACACAAAATTGCAAGTCACAAATTTTCGTTTCATAAAACTCTTTAATCGGCCAGTCTATATTTATTTATGTCTATGATGTTACATGTTTAAAAAAAAACAACAAAAAAAAACTTTGCTTCTTATAACTACTTTAGAAAACAATGCCTTGTTTCAGCTTTTTAAAGTTTTTCATTACATTGTTGTGTAGCGTCAAGAGATTTCCATATCCAGTCTAGGTATAATATATATATATATATATATATATATATATATATATATATATATATATATATATATATATATATATATATATATATATATATATATATATATATATATATATATGTCTGTGGTTTAAATAGTGAGGCTCTGAAACATAGTGAGAAAGTTTGGTTCTGAGAGTAGCGAGTACCTCTAAAGAGAAGTAAAAATGTTTGGTCCAGAGAGTAGATTACAGGAAATAGAATCTAGCCTACTTCCTTCTGAGACTGAAGCCACATACATAGTTCAGTGTTCTCATCTTTTGTTTTAACTTAGTCAAGCTGTGCTGTTAAAGGTCATCCTCCCATCCCCCTGCACGCTCTCTCCGCCCCTTTCTCTCCTCCCCCCCCCCCCGCCATAGCCCAACATAAACCTTCAAAATTTGTGTTTATTGTACGTGGTGGAAGAATATCAGGATGGAAGGGGGGGAAAACACACGGGTCAGACGGAGGTGTGTACTATTCGTTTCCTCTCTCTCTCTCTCTCATTCTCTCTATTCTTTCTATCGCAACACCGCTATCCATTATTTTTTTAGGAACACGTCTGTGCTGAGGCAGACAGGAGGGCGTTGAGTCCGGGAAGAGTAGGGAGGGGGAGAGAGGGCGGCTCAGCCCTAAACAGACTTAACAGCTTATTGTTGGATTCTACAAGTGATAGCCGTTGGCATCACTACTGATCGTCTCCCGTGATTCTCTTGTATTCCTGAACACAGTTCCCTACAACTGAAAGCTTACGTCTCTCGTGATTCTCTTGTATTCCTGAACACAGTTCCCTACAACTGAAAGCTAATGTCTCTCTTGATTCTCTTGTATTCCTGAACACAATTCCCTACAACTGAAAGCTAAAGTCTCTCGTGATTCTCTTGTATTCCTGAACAGAGTTCCCTACAACTGAAAGCTCACGTCTCCCGTGATTCTCTTGTATTCCTGAACAGAGTTCCCTACAACTGAAAGCTAATGTCTCCCGTGATTCTCTTGTATTCCTGAACACAGTTCCCTACAACTGAAAGCTCACGTCTCTCGTGATTGATTCATGTTTTATTCCTAAACATAGCACTTGAAAGCTACCTCACCCTCCCCTATAAGATGTCCAGTAGTCATTCCGTAGACGACTTAATTGATGCATTCATTCTGAAAATTGGAAAACGAATGATGGTTGGGCTTATATCAGAAGTTATTGTTTAATTATCTCAAGACCAATTAGGAAATAGAAAATAATGCACCCCGAGAGTACAAATCTAAAGTGTTCGTGACGCACATCGTATCCATGTAGTCCCTAGAGAAACCCCAACAAATGTGGAGTTGGAGGACTGGGAGAGAGAGTATTGGAACAGTGTAAACTATTTGGAGAATGTAGAACACAAAATATTATGTAATAGTTTAACTTTTGGGTTAGAGGATATTCGTCCTCTCTTCTTCCACCTCGTCTGACATTTTGGCACGCAGCCACTGCTGTGTTTGGTGCAACTTCTCGTCTACGATTTCCTTGACTAGATTAGTGGAGGCTAACCTCAACCAGCATCCAGACATTTATTTCTCTCCTCTAGTCGAATCTGTGCTGCAGATACCACAGACATGAGAAGATGGATGTTCAGGTTTTGTTTACTTGATTAATGACTCTTTTTTTTTTCTTTTGGTTTCTGTATGTTCCATCTTTTAAGTATTTTTTTTTTTTATTTTTAGATCACCGCATCCCACTATGCCTTCCTTCCCCCTCATCTCAAGCTCGCCGCCCCACCCCATCCCTGTTCCTCTACTCCCTGCTGTTATAATCTTTTGTTGATCCCAAAGTTGAGCTAAGAACGTTATCCGAATGAGACAGTTGATGAATGGGCTTAGCGATAATAATGTCCACGAGACAGTAGATATCTAGAGAGCAATGCCAGGATAGGGCTTCATAGGTTCAATTTTAAAACAAAATGGAATACTTGATTGCAGGTTTCTTAGTTCTAAGTGAAAGTGTTTTTCTTTTAGTCCCAAGTGAAAGGGTTTTCAGTTCTAATTTGAAGTGAAAAGGTTTCTTTGCTATGTGAACTAGGTTCTCAATGCTCTTTAGGAAGAGGTACTATTGTTCTATGTGAATGTGTATTGATACATGGTGTAGCACACATTGGCTACTTTCTAACAGAGGCAATACGCAACATTATTTTTAAAGTCATAATCTTTTTAGAGCTATACTTATCACTATAGCAATCAATACATAGTCTGAAACGAGATTACATTTTTGAACTAGACTGGTACGACACATCCTCAACGGACATGGCTTTACTTGCTAATTGGATTTCATCTGGCCCAGCTAGTTCTTTAATCTAAGGGAACTAACTTGGCTTCATCGGTCAGTTGGAGCTCTTCTGACTTTAGAAATGAGTTTCACAGTGCTGTCCACGTAAGAAGAACTCGTCATGTTGTACAATGTCATACATTGAAGCATGGACTAGTACATAGTATAGGGCTCCTTCTGGCTCTGAAGACAATGGATGCGCTGAGAATAACTCGTCATGTTGTACAATGTCATACATTGAAGCATGGACTAGTACATAGTATATGGCTCATTCTGGCTCTGAAGACAATGGATGCGCTGAGAATAGCTCGTCATGTTGTACATTGAAGCATGAACTAGTACATAGTATAGGGCTCCTTCTGGCTCTGAAGACAATGGATGCGCTGAGAATAGCTCGTCATGTTGTATAATTTCATACATTGAAGCATGGACTAGTACATAGTATAGGGCTCCTTCTGGCTCTGAAGACAATGGATGCGCTGAGAAGAGTCACTGATTTTGGTTTCGTCTTGAGATTGGAGAAGAATCTGGTGTGGCTAAGCAAGCCAATTCTGGAGCGGCAGAGTTTGCCACAGTTCGTGCATGTGTATGCATCTGTTTTAGGGCTAGCTGATTGGGCAGCTTTCTTTTTTTCTCTCTTGACTAAGACCGCTTCATTTCTTTTGCTCTCGGAGAGGTTCGTTCCAGCACTCTCAGTCTGTCCCCACGATGTCCGATCTTAGACTATCTCCTCCCACACACTTTCACTGATACCTGCGTTCTCATGTCTCGCTTGCAAACATCTTTATAGGTTAGTCTTTGGTGGCCCTTGGCGCTGACTCCCTCCGTAAGTTCAGACTCTAGGGATTCTTCCATTTGGCATGCGGGTGACATATCCGAGCCAGCGCAGTCTTCTCTGTGTCAGAAGAGCATAGATACTAGGCAGTAGTTTTAGGAGTAGGCCAATTAGTCATGTTTAATACAGATCTGTTTCCTTCGTAACTAAATGACCCATGGGGCAAAGTTCACTTGTTTTTGTGGCTAACGTTGAACAAGGGTGTCACCACAACCACCGTCTGTGCAACCACCAACTGCTTCATAAATATCAAGGGTGTCACCACAACCACCGCCTGTGCAACCACCAACTGCTTCATAAATATCAAGGGTGTCACCACAACCACCGCCTGTGCAACCACCAACTGCTTCATAAATATCAAGGGTGTCACCACAACCACCGCCTGTGCAACCACCAACTGCTTCATAAATATCAATGGTGTCACCACAACCACTGCCTGTGCAACCACCAACTGCTTCATAAATATCAAGGGTGTCACCACAACCACCGCCTCTGCAACCACCAACTGCTTCATAAATATCAAGGGTGTCACCACAACCACCGCCTGTGCAACCACCAACTGCTTCATAAATATCAAGGGTTTTGAACTTTAAATCTTTTCAGCAATAAATCACGTGACACTCGACCACCCCAACCCATTGAAACCATAGACCTAATATAGGTTTTAGGATTAGCTACACGTTTCCCCTTAAGTTCTCCTAACTCTGCAGGTATTACAAGTGTTTCTCACTGATCTATATACACTAGTAGATGAAGTGTGGCGCGCTTAGTGCTGTCGTCTGCAATGATTGCTTATTAGAGTCATTAGAATCAGACATTATAATGAGTTCCATCAGAAACCGTTTGAAACTAAGACATTAACTACACACACGGCTTCATGGAACATTGCCTGGAACTGCCTCCACACCAGCCCTCCCCCATCCATCATCTTAACCTTTCTGATGTGTACGTTTTTTTTTTTGTTCATTTTAAATCCGGCAGCTTTCCCAAGAACGTGAGTCTGTGTGTAGGAGCGTAGTGAGTACGTGTAGACTTCGGAGTGAGCAGAGTTTGGACAGCGTGTAGTGTGCATGTGTGTAAGAGAATTGTGTAAACAGTGTGTCGGAAATGCCAAGTGCAAAAGTATGCTCTAAAATCTAAATTGAAAGCCTTCACTGACAAACTCCCTGACCCAGTTTTGTTTTGTTTATAAAATTGGACCATTAGAGTAACTCCCCTTAGCTCGCCAGTCCTCAAGTTAGTAAACATTGTTGTCACGACTCAGGTCTAGTCTTAGTTTTGGCAAACAGAACTTTGTTTCTCTCCACAATGCTCCTGGCGTAGTTCTTCAATTATTTGATCAATGTGACCGTTGTCAACTTTTAATAATATTTCCCACATTAAATTCCAAATAACTTTTTTTTGAGGGGGGAGGGGGGAGTTAGGTTTCAAGGCATAAAAGGTATAATAAATCTTGATTTTGCAAAAACGTCGACAGCCAAAATGTCTAATGGAAGATCCCCTGCAAATAACGGTGTCGGTGGACAACCCTGTTCTATTGAGCCTGTAACATTGGCACTTGTTGACGTTTTCAAGATAATTTGGCATGTTTGAGAAACAACTAGATAGATCTACAATGTTACTTTTCAGAGTTGGGCTACATCTGGATTACCCATGGCCACTACAAACAAACACATTAGACACATTTTTTAAATTTTATTTTTGCTGTTTGCCAAGAACGCGTCAGACTGTCTGACGGTAGAGAAAAATAAAACTTTTAAAATAAATCTCAATTACCCAAAGTTAAAATACAAAATGAATCTCAATTACCCAAAGTTAAAATACAAAATGAATCTCAATCACCCAAAGTTAAAATACAAAATAAATCTGTTTCAAAAATATATATAATATCTCATTTTTCTCCCATACTCTTGGCGTCATCTCTGTGGACAATATTCTTAAGTTCACCTAAAACCAGCTATTAAATCTGCTATAACTCTGTATATCTAGACTAGCAGTTGACAGTGATAGTGTGTGCCCGCTTACGATTTTTGAAAGCGCTACCTCATTAACAGGCGGTAATAGGCCTACTAACATATTCCTATGTCTTTGAGCGGAAAGCTATTATCTACTTTTATATATATAGGCCATGTTGTTTGTTTTTGCAAGGCATCAAATAACTTATCTCTGGTTGTCTAACTTAGCGCCAATATGCTGGGTAGGCAGACGATTTGGATTGGCAAAACCGGCATTCCTTGTCAGTGGCAATCATCGCTTCCGGTAAGATCAATCTAAACCGATTCCTTTGGTCAAGTGGTGGGTTAATGAAGTGGTCACTTGAACCTGTCACGTTAATGAGGTGGTCACTTGAACCTGTCACGCTAACCTGGCGCCAATCTCCGAAGCACGTGGCTGGTGTAGCTAGTTCCTGTTTAAAAAAAAAAAACTTGCTAAAGGAAGCCGAATAAACTTGAACTAGTGTGTACTAGGAAATAAGGAGGTCTTAGGGAAAGGAAACTGTAGAAGGCGTCTATTCTTACTTCATTTAGAGCCCTAATATATATATATATAATACGCAACTACAGCATACTCGGTCGTTGTTTTGGCCACGTGACACCCTCGTTGACCGCCAGTCTTAGAAATAGTTGGGCTTAACATCACGTGCTCCACGGTTCGCAAGATCTGAAAGGGTTACCTTACATTACTTACTGGAGACTACTGTAAGAGTTACATTACTTTACTTACTGAAGATTACTGTGCATGGACAATGAGCTTAGTTTATGCACGGAGACCCGGTCTATTATTGTTTCGTTAGTTAATGATAGCACGTTTAAGAGAGCGTCTGAACTTGCAGAACTATACATTCGTCATCCATAAGCCCATAATCACACATACACACACGCATACCCAATAATCTTATAATTACACACTGATTCCAACACACTGTCAACCAACCTATAATTACACACTGATTCCAACACACTGTCAACCAACCTATAATTACACACACATATTCAGACTATGAACCGCACGACAGCGAACAGCGGTCTAAAAACTGATGCCATTTATGTTGTCAACTCCTAACAATGCAGCCCCGGGTGGAATGAAGGGGAGAGAAGAATGCCTTCGTTGTTTGGCGGCTCCAGCTCTTAAGTCCCCCCTTGGTCTCCATGTCTTCCTCTTCGTGTGACAGATGGCCAGTGTTAGTGTCAAGCAGGCACTGGAGATTGCAGGGACTATAGGGTTGAACTAGTACACTGCCCCAATCGAGAGTTACCGTACTTAGTAGAGACTTTAAAAAAAGGGGGATAGTCTGATATAGACATTGGTAGACCCTTATATTATATTCGTGATTTCACATTTACCTTTTTTTTTTAAATACACTGATTTGTAAGTAGTATAAATAAGTAAGATAGTGTACTAGCTTATCCCCAAGCTTGATTAATTAGTCAGAACGTTCTATTCTACCCGGCCAGCACACTCCCCTCACACTTTGGGCAACTGAATTCTATTAACTCTTTGCCTTGCTTCTTCCATCTTTATGTCCGACAGGGACTTGCTCCGTCCAACAGGAGGACTCTCGTAGATACTCTTTTTTTTGTTTGTTTGTATACTCGTTAGTTGTAGTTGTTCTTCCCTACATTGAGATATCTCTTTGATTGGAACCTAGTACCTCCTCTCACATTGAGATATCTCTTTGATTGGAACCCAGTACCTCCTCTCACATTGAGATATCTCTTTGATTGGAACCTAGTACCTCCTCTCACATTGAGATATCTCTTTGATTGGAACCTAGTACCTCCTCTCACATTGAGATATCTCTTTGATTGGAACCCAGTACCTCCTCTCACATTGAGATATCTCTTTGATTGGAACCCAGTACCTCCTCTCACATTGAGATATCTCTTTGATTGGAACCCAGTACCTCCTCTCACATTGAGATATCTCTTTGATTGGAACCTAGTACCTCCTCTCACATTGAGATATCTCTTTGATTGGAACCTAGTACCTCCTCTCACATTGAGATATCTCTTTGATTGGAACCTAGTACCTCCTCTCACATTGAGATATCTCTTTGATTGGAACCTAGTACCTCCTCTCACATTGAGATATCTCTTTGATTGGAACCTAGTACCTCCTCTCACATTGAGATATCTCTTTGATTGGAACCTAGTACCTCCTCTCACATTGAGATATCTCTTTGATTGGAACCTAGTACCTCCTCTCACATTGAGATATCTCTTTGATTGGAACCTAGTACCTCCTCTCACATTGAGCTGTAGCCTTCAGTGTAACGACAAACATCATAGCGCACCGCGACCAGGGCCTGCTTTAAATGATTGAAGGCCCTATGCGAAGTGAATTTGGTGGGCCAAAATGAAATAGAAAAACAACAAAAAAAAAACAGCGAAAAACTTAAGTATGCATAATATTAAAAACCTAGTGTACTCCAGCAATACCATTAAAAACAAGTTTCGATAATTGGTCTTTAAAAAACTGTTTAGAGTCTTCTGCTGGGCACAAACTTTTTGGCTCGTGAATTCTAGTACCATTGAGCTTGCATAAAATCACATTGACAAAAAACCCCCATTGATTTGGGAAACTTGACCGCAGTTTGTGTAAAATACCTAGCTGTTCCTGCAAAATTACATGTTAAGTAATGATCGGTTTGACTAAGTGATATAATTAGTGACAATTGATAATAAATATATTTTTAAAAAATATGACCAAAATATTCCAAATTCCCCGACCCCGCTTGGTGTTTCACAAATGCTGTTTGTAAAGGGAAGTAACAACCCAACTTAAAAGGCCATGGCGAGTTGTCCCCTGCACTGTAGCGTGTTGATATCCAAACTGCGTGACACTTGGAGAAGCAGAAGTAACACTTGTCAAGTCTGCCGCCTTTTTGAATACACATTTCACTCAGGCAGTTTTGTTCTCTGCCAAACAACACCATCAGCCTGTCGCGACCTACATAGAACATTCGTAGAGACAGGCCGTATAATTAAAAGACGCAATAAACTCGGAGATTAAAATATATTTTTTTATTAACTAAAATGTATCTGCTATTTTGTTTTGCACACTAAACCATTTTGACATTTTGAAATATTTAAGATATAGGATAACTTTTTTTTTACTTGTCTTCTAGTAATATCAAAGATAGTTACCGCCCTTAGGGTAACTCTCTAGAGTAGAAACATGTATTTTGGTATGTAGGGTTTTGAGATGTGGCTGTAACCTGGTCACGTAATGGAATCTTACAGCCCTGTGCAAATTTTAACAAATGAGGCATTATTTCCAAAATGAGAGGACTCCACCAGGGTTCCAACCTTGCAACCAAGGATCTAAACGATTTCATGAATTCTTAGCAACATTATTCGGGCAGGGGAAGCAACGCTCAGCTCAGGTAACACATTAAAAATCTCTTGAGTGAGTTTTGAACTGTTTTCTAGCTTACATGGAATTATAAAGGAAGCGGGGATAGTTTGGTGTGAGCCGAGTAGTCAACGACATTTATAAGACGTGTATACAAGATTCTGTGGCGAGACCTCGGTGAAATGAGTCCTGTCTCCTTAAAAGTGTATCTCCCCTGTGATACTAATTGCTTTGTGCATCGTTTTACAAGCGCGAGTTGCAGTAGGTCTAAAACCAAACTAACCATTGGGCAACTGATGGCATGGACCTGATGTAAGAATGACATGCATCAAGGAGTGCAGTTAGAAGTATGAAAACATAACTGTCGTCTGCTTTCCTCTGCACAGGAAGTCGCTTTTGTAGTTTGACCATTGCGCGGCGCGTCAGTTGGTTGAAATGTTTCACCACTTATAAAATAAGGACATCTTTCTATCCTTCAGGACTAGTGTTGGGTCTGTATAGAACACACACACAGAGACTACACAACTCTAACCCAACACATGTGTACTTACACACCAACTAAACCTATGTCAGGAGTAGACTTCTATTACCTAAGTCCACCTCTCGGACAAACACGTTACAAAGATGTGACAGAAACTACATGAAACACACACACACAGTATTAGACCCCTGCCAATCAAATTAGGGGGTGAGAAAACATTATATATATATATATTATAATAATTGAAGACCCCTGCCAATCAAAGTGTAGGTGAAACAAATGTACTATTGGATCAGAGAGACTATCTCGTCACTGACTACACTTATCTCTGACATGCAAAAGCTTGACATCAAACAAATTTCTCACAGAATCAAATTCTGGACACACAAAACCAAAGATCATCAATCTTGAACAAACAAAATGACATATCACTGGCTTATGTATATAATGTTTTACATTGGTTGCTCCTATGTTGAGTGTTATTTTTCTGGACTTTATATAGATCAATGTTGTTGTTTTTTTTTTTGTTTTTTTTTTTTCGTTTGTTGACATGCTTACTTCATGTCCGTGTAATGGAGTGAATACACATCTAGGTATGTACGTGTATTTAATTGAACCAAAGCAGACCTTGAGGTCAACATTCGTAGAGTACTAGTGAAGTACCATATTACATCTTCAATGCTACTGTCAATAGATACATAGAGATCATCATTTCGTTCTGTACATACAAATGTTTTCATGTGAGCACAGACTGATCATTGCAGTCTTCCTGCTTTGTAAATACTTAGTGATATTGACATGTTGAATGTATATGTGATGTTAGTGATGTTGCCGCTACAGTATTTACCCAGACATTCAATTCACGTCTATCCACCCCCACCCCCCCACCCCTAATCAGCTCCATGCCATCAGAAGACTTGATCCCATTCTCTCAAACCACTGTACACTTCCCTTATGTACATGTACTCATTTACCACCCCCCCCCCTCATTTTTTCACCATTTCCCCCCCTGCTTGATAAGAGCCTCAATTCTAACTGATGTATTTCTTCAGCCGAAACAATAGCTGTATGTATTAGCAGTGTTGCTACTCCTGGGTATTTTACACAAGATCTTGGTTACTTTAAAAAAAAAAAAACACTAGATCTCTATATATAATTTTCATTTTTAACCATTCTTTAGTTCTGCATTACTTACAAGGTAAATCAAGAAAAAAAAACAAAACTTTCTTATTTACGGAGTGATCGGGGGAAAAAATACAAAGGATCTGGTTAGTTTGTATTGTCTTCAAACTGAGTGGATGCACTGTGCATGGATGGGCATTAGAGGGAGAGAAATGAAGACTGAATCTAGTCAATGCAGGCATTCCATGGGGCTCCATACCAAATGTGTCTCACTTAGCTCTACGTACAAGCCTACACTAGGAGAGAGAGAAATGGTCCATGTATCTTCTGCCAAAGAACGTTACCTCTCGAGAGTGACACAATACCCTCTCTCCCATAATGCCTTGATGAAGGCGTAAAACCAACTGACTCCATTACATGTACACTAGAGAGAGAGTGCCTGCTTCCATTACATGTACACTAGCGTAGAGAGTGCCTGCTTCCATTACATGTACACTAGCGTAGAGAGTGCCTGCTTCCATTCCCTGCCACTTGGATGCTCAGACCTGCAGAATGCACTGACCCACACAAAAATAACCGCTTTGTTTTGGCCAGAAGCACCCCTCCCCCTCTATCAACATCAGCCCAATGAGAGATCTTATGATAAGTCAATGTTCCAGTTCATCCTCTCCCCCCCCCCCTCATATTAATGTTTCATTAAAAAATGTGGCGCCCCTTTCCTTGTATTGTAGAGAATAGACTTTTTTTTTTTTTTGAAAATGTAGGCTAGAGACTGATTGGTATCTTCTTATTATCTGACCAAGTGTTGGATTCAGTGATTTGTATGGATGGTTTTAGTGTACATTGCCATCTCGCTATCTTGAAACATTTACACACATGAACCTTTACAGTAATGTACACATTTACAGTAATATACACATTTACACACATGAACCTTTACAGTAATATACACATTTACACACATGAACATTTACAGTAATATACACATTTACACACATGAACCTTTACAGTAATATACATATGTACACATTTACACACATGAACATTTACAGTAATATACACATGTACACATTTACACACATGAACCTTTACAGTAATGCACATATGTTCACACATGAACCTTTACAGTAATGCACACATTTACACACATGAACATTTACAATAGTTTTATGCACATATACACATTTACAATAGTTTTATGCACATGTACACATTTACACACATGAACATTTACTGTAATATACCTTTCCACTCACATATGTACAAGAATGATTGTATTTGCTATTAAGAACCTAAGTTATGATTTGTGTTGGTTTGATTGTGCAGAACCTGTAGGTTGTTTGTTTGACCGAAGCCAGAGACAACACCTGTGTGTCTCAAGCAATCTTTCTCAATGTAGTTTTGCTCTAGAAACTTTGTCCATGCCGTGAACACTGGTTTGTCATGAGAGTTATTTACGACATTGGATTTGTTTTACTCCTGACTTTACAGCTGGAGATATTGTGCGACATTCTGTACAGTAAACATTCATTGTCAACATGATTTGGACTTTTTGTTTTTATTTTCTAGAAATTAGTTTGTTTTGTGTGTGCATTATTTGTGCGTCTGTTTTTTGTTTTGTTTTCTAGACAACTCCAGCGTTTGAAATGCTGCGTTGTGTCTATTTCCTAAACACAAATGAAACATCTTTTCAAAATATGAACTGCTGTACTTGTTGCTCGTACTAAATGTGAACTTAGGAGAGAAGGGAATGATGCAATATTTAGAGCTAATTGATAGCAATGATTTTAAAACTGTTTACAAATTACGTTATCTGCCTTTAAAGTTTTGAACTGGATTTATCCATAGATAGGCCTAATAGTCATCTTAAAATCAATAGATAGGCCTAATAGTCATCTTAAAATCAATAGATAGGCCTAATAGTCATCTTAAAATCAATAGATAGGCCTAATAGTCATCTTAAAATCAATAGATAGGCCTAATAGTCATCTTAAAATCAATAGATAGGCCTAATAGTCATCTTAAAATCAATAGATAGGCCTAATAGTCATCTTAAAATCAATAGATAGGCCTAATAGTCATCTTAAAATCAATAGATGGGGACACGACAATTCGTTCACCGACAAATCGTTCTCGACTTTTCGTTCACGCGACTATTCGATCACCAGACAATTCGTTCACGCGACATATCGCTCACGGACTATTCGCTCACAGACAACTTGTTCACTGACAACTTGTTCACCGACAGTTGGTTCACGACAAATCGTTCACGCGACAAATCGTTCACTAACAATTCGTTCACAGACAAATTGCTCACAGACAAATCGTTCACTTGTTATTTCCAAAAACAAAAAATTGCTAAAGATCAGGCCTAATCCGAAATTCTTTGTTAATTTTTTGTTTGTTGTTAATATTTTGTTAATGAGGACAGTATGTGATAAAATATATACTTAAAAGAAAAGAGAGATCTTACAAGCAAGCTGAAACATTTAAATGGGCCCTCGCTTTACTATAGGTAACGTTTTTACTTTCAACATGTAGGCCTTCTTTTACACTCATGTCCGTCATGTAGTCTTGTTCGCCCTACCCATATTTACTTATCTTCTTAATAGCGGTCCAGATGTTTAATTAACTTACCCATTTTATTGGCATCTTATTAACAAAAACAAATATACGCACAGACACACTAGTATTTATTCCACAATCCTGTCAGTGTTTTTACGAGAGATAATTTAGATTTTTAACAATGGTACTAGATTTGTTACAATACATGGTTTCATTGTTGAATTCTGAACGTCACATACTAGATACAGATCTAAGGTTAATACTTATCAATTAAGACATCTAAGAAAAAAAAACTAATTACATATACAGCACTAGGAAATATTTTGGTTCCCTATCAAAAAATTATAAATTTATCGCAATACAACAAAGCAAAATTGTTTCCATGAATTTGATATTGAAGTCCAAGCAATCAAATTAGTCTACCAATGGGTGGTCACATATAGAAACAGGTTAACTAAAATAAAAATAAAATAGAACTTCTTTTAAACTTGATGGAAAGTACTATACTAGTGTCTAGTAGATATTTTCAATGTTAACAGATTGAACATGTGTATAGGCAATGTCCAATAAAGTTGTATGACTTCCAGAGGAGCCAGTCTGTCTAGCACTCCACTAGGTGTTAACTAGAGTATCCAGATGAATGGGTAGATTCCCGGTAGATGAAAAAAAAGAGGGGGTGTAAAGGTATATTAAAGGTGAAAGTAAAATGTTACCTATATTAAAGTGAGGGCCCGTTTACATTTTTCAGCTAGCTTGTAAGATCTCTTTTATTCTTTTAAGTATTATTTTTATCACATACTGTCCTCATTAACAAAATATCAACAACAACAACAACGAAATTAAATAAACTCGGATTTGACCTGATCTCTAGAAATTTTTTGTTTTTGGAAATAATAGCTACAAAGGTTTTAATGTAAATAAATTAAACACGCGACGAGAATATATAATATTAACAATATGTTACTATCCAGTGAACGATTTGTCTGTGAACAATTTGTCCGTGCCGTGAACGAATAGTCGCGTGAACGATTTGTCGCATGAACGATTTGTCGTGAACCAACTGTCGGTGAACAAGTTGTCTGTGAGCGAATAGTCCGTGAGCGATATGTCGCGTGAACGAATTGTCGGGTGAACGAAATGTCTGTTGAACGAATTGTCGCGTGAACGAAAAGTCGTGAACGATTTGTCGGTGAACGAAATGATAGATAGGCCTAATAGTCATCTTAAAATCAATAAATAGGCCTAATAGTCATCTTAAAATCAATAGATAGGCCTAATAGTCATCTTAAAATCAATAGATAGGCCTAATAGTCATCTTAAAATCAATAGATAGGCCTAATAGTCATCTTAAAATCAATAGATAGGCCTAATAGTCATCTTAAAATCAATAGATAGGCCTAATAGTCATCTTAAAATCAATAGATAGGCCTAATAGTCATCTTAAAATCAATAGATAGGCCTAATAGTCATCTTAAAATCAATAGATAGGCCTAATAGTCATCTTAAAATCAATAGATAGGCCTAATAGTCATCTTAAAATCAATAGATGGGGACACGACAATTCGTTCACCGACAAATCGTTCTCGACTTTTCGTTCACGCGACTATTCGATCACCAGACAATTCGTTCACGCGACATATCGCTCACGGACTATTCGCTCACAGACAACTTGTTCACTGACAACTTGTTCACCGACAGTTGGTTCACGACAAATCGTTCACGCGACAAATCGTTCACTAACAATTCGTTCACAGACAAATTGCTCACAGACAAATCGTTCACTTGTTATTTCCAAAAACAAAAAATTGCTAAAGATCAGGCCTAATCCGAAATTCTTTGTTAATTTTTTGTTTGTTGTTAATATTTTGTTAATGAGGACAGTATGTGATAAAATATATACTTAAAAGAAAAGAGAGATCTTACAAGCAAGCTGAAACATTTAAATGGGCCCTCGCTTTACTATAGGTAACGTTTTTACTTTCAACATGTAGGCCTTCTTTTACACTCATGTCCGTCATGTAGTCTTGTTCGCCCTACCCATATTTACTTATCTTCTTAATAGCGGTCCAGATGTTTAATTAACTTACCCATTTTATTGGCATCTTATTAACAAAAACAAATATACGCACAGACACACTAGTATTTATTCCACAATCCTGTCAGTGTTTTTACGAGAGATAATTTAGATTTTTAACAATGGTACTAGATTTGTTACAATACATGGTTTCATTGTTGAATTCTGAACGTCACATACTAGATACAGATCTAAGGTTAATACTTATCAATTAAGACATCTAAGAAAAAAAAACTAATTACATATACAGCACTAGGAAATATTTTGGTTCCCTATCAAAAAATTATAAATTTATCGCAATACAACAAAGCAAAATTGTTTCCATGAATTTGATATTGAAGTCCAAGCAATCAAATTAGTCTACCAATGGGTGGTCACATATAGAAACAGGTTAACTAAAATAAAAATAAAATAGAACTTCTTTTAAACTTGATGGAAAGTACTATACTAGTGTCTAGTAGATATTTTCAATGTTAACAGATTGAACATGTGTATAGGCAATGTCCAATAAAGTTGTATGACTTCCAGAGGAGCCAGTCTGTCTAGCACTCCACTAGGTGTTAACTAGAGTATCCAGATGAATGGGTAGATTCCCGGTAGATGAAAAAAAAGAGGGGGTGTAAAGGTATATTAAAGGTGAAAGTAAAATGTTACCTATATTAAAGTGAGGGCCCGTTTACATTTTTCAGCTAGCTTGTAAGATCTCTTTTATTCTTTTAAGTATTATTTTTATCACATACTGTCCTCATTAACAAAATATCAACAACAACAACAACGAAATTAAATAAACTCGGATTTGACCTGATCTCTAGAAATTTTTTGTTTTTGGAAATAATAGCTACAAAGGTTTTAATGTAAATAAATTAAACACGCGACGAGAATATATAATATTAACAATATGTTACTATCCAGTGAACGATTTGTCTGTGAACAATTTGTCCGTGCCGTGAACGAATAGTCGCGTGAACGATTTGTCGCATGAACGATTTGTCGTGAACCAACTGTCGGTGAACAAGTTGTCTGTGAGCGAATAGTCCGTGAGCGATATGTCGCGTGAACGAATTGTCGGGTGAACGAAATGTCTGTTGAACGAATTGTCGCGTGAACGAAAAGTCGTGAACGATTTGTCGGTGAACGAAATGATAGATAGGCCTAATAGTCATCTTAAAATCAATAAATAGGCCTAATAGTCATCTTAAAATCAATAGATAGGCCTAATAGTCATCTTAAAATCAATAGATAGGCCTAATAGTCATCTTAAAATCAATAGATAGGCCTAATAGTCATCTTAAAATCAATAGATAGGCCTAATAGTCATCTTAAAATCAATAGATAGGCCTAATAGTCATCTTAAAATCAATAGATAGGCCTAATAGTCATCTTAAAATCAATAGATAGGCCTAATAGTCATCTTAAAATCAATAGATAGGCCTAATAGTCATCTTAAAATCCATAGATAGGCCTAATAGTCATCTTAAAATCCATAGATAGGCCTAATAGTCATCTTAAAATCCATAGATAGGCCTAATAGTCATCTTAAAATCAATAGATAATCATCCTATTGT
This sequence comes from Biomphalaria glabrata, assembly GCF_947242115.1. NCBI lineage: Eukaryota > Metazoa > Mollusca > Gastropoda > Planorbidae > Biomphalaria > Biomphalaria glabrata. Next base: position 19,934,051 of record NC_074716.1, read on the forward strand.
AATAAACAGTTCATTATCACCTTGAAATAAGCAAATACTTATCTTGCATTAGTAATATGATGTATTCATTATGACATGATAATTCTGTTGACACGCCTCGCCATATTTATCTTCTGCATGTTCTGCCATACAAATAAATCAATGGGCGACATTGATCTTCTGGCGGACACCTCAACATCTGTTGTTTGATCAGATCTCAAGGCGAGTGTCACAGTGAACAGATTGCAACCATTTCCTTCCACAGTGTAGTAACAAGTTAGAATCGAGGCCCTTGTCAAGCTTTTTACATTTCTGCAATAAAATAACCGTCAGGAAGAAGTGAGCTATAATCCCTTCAACTCAGTTTGATTTTAAAGCATTCAGTTGAAATATAATTAATAATTAATTTCCTACTAGTAAGTTTTAAAGCAATGCGCGAAGCAAATGTAACTTAATGTACACAAAAATAATTAGCGGTCACATTCACAAGCAAATGACTGCTGACATTCTATAGTTGGCAGTCTTTCAATAGACCCAAATAGAGTCAGTAGAACATTGAAAGAATTAACAGTTGAATCTATAGTCATCCTTGTTTGAGATTCACATTTAGATCGATGAAATGTTCATTTGAACGAAACTGAATTGGTATTAAGGAATGCTTTGACCAACAAACAAAACCGATTCATGGAATACAAACGTTTAAAATAAAAGGAAATTGAGCATGTTATAATAACATGGAGACCCGAGTGACAATACTGTGACACCCCTACTTGTCAAATGTGAAAAATAACAAATGCAGTAGACCCCTACTTGTCAAATGTGAAAAAATAACAAATGCAGTAGACCCCTACTTGTCAAATGTTAAAAAATAACAAATGCAGTAGACCCCTACTTGTCAAATGTTAAAAAATAAATGCAGTAGACCCCTACTTGTCAAATGTGAAAAATAACAAATGCAGTAGACTTCTACTTGTCAAATGTGAAAAATAACAAATGCAGTAGACCCCTACTTGTCAAATGTTAAAAAATAACAAATGCAGTAGACCCCTACTTGTTAAATGTTAAAAAATAACAAATGCAGTAGACCCCTACTTGTCAAATGTTAAAAAATAACAAATGCAGTAGACTTCTACTTGTCAAATGTTAAAAAATAACAAATGCAGTAGACGTCTACTTGTCAAATGTTAAAAAATAACAAATGCAGCAGACTTCTACTTGTCAAATGTTAAAAAATAACAAATGCAGCAGACCCCTACTTGTCAAATGTTAAAAAATAACAAATGCAGCAGACCCCTACTTGTCAAATGTTAAAAAATAACAAATGCAGTAGACCCCTAGCACCAGTGTTCAAAATACTTTTCCAGGCATCTCTTCACCAGGGCAGAGTACCAAGGGACTGGGAAGAAGCTAATGTCACCCCCCCCCCCCATTTAAAAAAGGAGAAAAATCTGACCCAGGAAACTACAGACCAGTATCACTTACCAGCATCACATGTAAAATCCTAGAACACATAATATGTTGCAACATCATAAACCACTTAGACAAACATAATGTCCTAACTCCATACCAACATGGCTTTAGAAAATATAGATCATGTGAAACACAACTAATAGGACTAATTGATGCTTTTTCAAAAAGTTTAGATAATAGTGAGCGATTAGATACTATCTTATTAGATTTTTCCAAGTTTTTTGACAAAATTCACCACCATAGTTTGCTTTAAAAATTTAAATATTTTGGCATTGATGGTCCATTGCATCAGTGGATTAAAGATTTTTCTGTTATTTAACCTTGGGACCTCTCGACTCAAGAAAACATTAAAAAACTTGAACAGACACAAAATAGAGCAGTGGGATTCATAACAAACGAATATTCACATTTGACTAGAGTAACACCTTTAGTAAAATCACTAAATTTAGAAAGCCTTCAGGATAGAAGACTCAAAAGCAAAGTAGCAATTATACATAAAACACTGAACCATAATCTTCAAATACAAAAACAAAATTTAATAAATACTCAGAAAGACACAAAGATAAAGGCACACTGCTCGTTCCATATGCTAGGACAAATTTGTACAAATGCTACTTCTTCCCTAGTGCTATTAGAGCATGGAATGGATTGCCTGGGTCCATTGCATCAGTGGATTAAAGATTTTTCTGTTATTTAACCTTGGGACCTCTCGACTCAAGAAAACATTAAAAAACTTGAACAGACACAAAATAGAGCAGTGGGATTCATAACAAACGAATATTCACATTTGACTAGAGTAACACCTTTAGTAAAATCACTAAATTTAGAAAGCCTTCAGGATAGAAGACTCAAAAGCAAAGTAGCAATTATACATAAAACACTGAACCATAATCTTCAAATACAAAAACAAAATTTAATAAATACTCAGAAAGACACAAAGATAAAGGCACACTGCTCGTTCCATATGCTAGGACAAATTTGTACAAATGCTACTTCTTCCCTAGTGCTATTAGAGCATGGAATGGATTGCCTGAGCTAGCCAGGAAAACCAGTGACTTGGCAGAATTTAGGTTATTGGTTAATATATATTTGGCTCCTTTTGTCTCGAAAGGCAATGTATACGCCCAGATGAGTCACTGGTTTTGGTCGTAACTGTTGTCTCCCGTGTTGTTTTAGCCGCTTTGCAGCAGCACCAGAGTTTACTCTCCGGGGCGCATTCCTGGGCCTTAGATAAAGGGGTCATGGGTGGCCCATGCGTCATGATCCTTCTCTCGACCCATTGTGTTACATTAGGCACTAACTCAGTTGCAGAAGCTGCCGGAGGGAATTTCATAGCTGATACTCCCAACGCCTAAGGGGCTTCACTCCTGATTTCTCCTCGAGGTTGTCTCCTGAAACCTTATTACCGCAAAACAGAGGAGGTTTGAAGTCAGAGTACCCCTCTCCTAGATGAACTGCCTTACTAGGCTGACGAGCTCCATCTGCCCGAAGCGTTATATAAGATAAGATAAATAACAAATGCAGTAGACCCCTACTTGTCAAATGTGAAAATAACTATTGAAGTAGCCTCATACTTATTCAATATGAAACAAATTAATGCATTAGCCCCCTACATGTGAAATCTGACTTGAGGCATCAATTTAAAAAAAATGATATTAAGGATAACATTTAATTTTAATACAAACAGTATAATACCTTTGTCCTCTTGTTTTATCAAAGGCTAATTTTGTTTCTGAATATCTAAAAACTTTGACCAGCTATCAGCGGAGTGAACTGAGAGGAACCCTACCAAAAACAGCATCAACCAGAGAAGAGATGGCTTGAAGTGGAATTCTCTGCAAACAAACACGGCATTTTATTTGGAGTGCTAATACAATACAAACAAACCATCCTGCATGCACTTTTGGAAAACGATGTATGTACTACTGGGTGGGGATCGCCTATGTCTTATGGGATAGGGTTCAAACATGTATTACTCGGTGGGGATCCAAGATGTACTACCTGTTAAGGATTACTGGGTAAGAAGTCTGTATTACTTGGTGTGGACCACGTTGGTATGACTTGAGTTGAACCGCAAATCACACAACAGCAGAGCACGTGCTAGACGTCACCAGGTACACACATGGCTCCTGGGCCGGAAGTACGGTGTGAAAGTCAACAGCGTGAGTACTGGGGAGACTCATGCTCACATCTTGCAACGTCTCAAGTAGGTCAGATTCACTAAGTGAAACAAAGGTCAGAACATGCTCGCATTCACTCATCAATACATTCACACATTTACTCATCAACACATTCACTCAGTCACTCATCAACACACTCATCAATACTTCCACACATTCACTCATCAATACTTTCACGCATTCACTCATCAATACTTTCACTCATCAATATTTTCACACAGTCACTCATCAATACTTCCACACATTCACTCATCAATACTTCCACACATTCACTCATCAATATTTTCACACATTCACTCATTAATACTTTCACACATTCACTCATCAATACTTTCACACATTCACTCATCAATATTTTCACACAGTCTCTCATCAATACTTTCACGCATTCACTCATCAATACTTTCACACATTCACTCATCAATACTTTCACACATTCACTCATTAATACTTTCACACAGTCACTCATCAATACTTTCACACATTCACTCATCAATATTTTCACACAGTCACTCATCAATACTTTCACGCATTCACTCATCAATACTTCCACACATTCACTCATCAATACTTTCACACATTCACTCATCAATACTTTTACACAGTCACTCATCAATACTTTCACGCATTCACTCATCAATACTTTCACACATTCACTCATCAATACTTCCACACATTCACTCATCAATACTTTCACACATTCACTCATCAATACTTTCACTCATCAATATTTTCACACATTCACTCATCAATATTTTCACACATTCACTGGAACACTCAATATCACCACATTAACTCTCGCACACTAATTCACTTACACATCAACAGTTTCACACATACACCTTCATTTACTTAAGCAAACTCAGACATATACATTGAACAATTCACTCATACAACTACACGTTAACACTCAGACACCAGTGGTGTAGCTGGGGGGGGGGGGGGGGCTTGCATTTTGACATTTGACATCATGACATGAAATAATGAGGTAATATTTAATATAAAAACAAATTTCGAACACTTATTTAGGGGAACCCTCTTGTGGGAGCCCGGTGGGATTTTCAAATTAGAACACCCCCCTCCCCCACCCTAGCTACGTCACTGTCAGACACCATCGCATTCACTACTACACCATCGCATTCACTACTACACCATCGCATTCACTAATATACCAACGCATTCACTAATACACCAACGCATTGCGCATTCACTCACACACCATTTCATTCACTTACATTCTCTCTCACGTACAAATAGTCATTAATCATTCAACTAAACTGTTTAATAGTACAGTTGTTGTTTTTGCTTGCCAAATAAAAAGACCTTATTAAGAAGACCAAAATTTAAAAAAAAATCCTTTCCCTTTGAAAACCAAACGTTTGATCAGTGAAGTACTAAGATAACCTGACAGTGATACGCTACATGCACGACTCGTCTTCACAGAGAATGATTCCATCTTCCACTGGCCAGCTTTGTAGGTCAACATCAAAAGTCTCCAGAACGTGCTGGAGAAATGTTGATTAGGGAAGAGGGACACAAAGGAACAACTTCACACAGTTTCTGGGTATTGTTTCATCATTGAGATCGGTTTAAATTCGTGTTAGGTAAGATTTTACATACTAGATTTTCATGTCTATAGTGACATAGATTTTACATACTAGATTTTCATGTCTATAGTGACATAGATTTTACATACTAGATTTTCATCTCTATAGTGACATAGATTTTACATACTAGATTTTCATGTCTATAGTGACATAGATTTTACATACTAGATTTTCATGTCTATAGTGACATAGATTTTACATACTAGATTTTCATGTCTATAGTGACATATGTTTTACATACTAGATTTTCATGTCTATAGTGACATATGTTTTACATACTAGATTTTCATGTCTATAGTGACATATGTTTTACATACTAGATTTTCATGTCTATAGTGACATAGATTTTACATACTAGATTTTCATGTCTATAGTGACATAGATTTTACATACTAGATTTTCATGTCTATAGTGACATATGTTTTACATACTAGATTTTCATGTCTATAGTGACATATGTTTTACATACTAGATTTTCATGTCTATAGTGACATATGTTTTACATACTAGATTTTCATGTCTATAGTGACATATGTTTTACATACTAGATTTTCATGTCTATAGTGACATATGTTTTACATACTAGATTTTCATGTCTATAGTGACATATGTTTTACATACTAGATTTTCATGTCTATAGTGACATATGTTTTACATACTAGATTTTCATGTCTATAGTGACATATGTTTTACATACTAGATTTTCATGTCTATAGTGACATATGTTTTACATACTAGATTTTCATGTCTATAGTGACATAGATTTTACATACTAGATTTTCATGTCTATAGTGACATCTGTTTGTCCTACGTGGTGTTGTATTGAACGGTAATATATTTGTTGAGGTACATTTATCATGTTAGATTCATCCAAGTTTGGAAACAGAAGTGTCCTATAGATATTTGTTGAGGTACATTTATCATGTTAGATTCATCCAAGTTTGGAAACAGAAGTGTCCTATAGATATTTGTTGAGGTACATTTATCATGTTAGATTCATCCAAGTTTGGAAACAGAAGTGTCCTATAGATATTTGTTGAGGTACATTGATCATGTTAGATTCATCCAAGTTTGGAAACAGAAGTGTCCTATAGATATTTGTTGAGGTACATTTATCATGTTAGATTCATCCAAGTTTGGAAACAGAAGTGTCCTATAGATATTTGTTGAGGTACATTTATCATGTTAGATTCATCCAAGTTTGGAAACAGAAGTGTCCTATAGATATTTGTTGAGGTACATTTATCATGTTAGATTCATCCAAGTTTGGAAACAGAAGTGTCCTATAGATATTTGTTGAGGTACATTTATCATGTTAGATTCATCCAAGTTTGGAAACAGAAGTGTCCTATAGATATTTGTTGAGGTACATTTATCATGTTAGATTCATCCAAGTTGGGAAACAGAAGTGTCCTATAGATATTTGTTGAGGTACATTGATCATGTTACATTCATCCAAGTTTGGAAACAGAAGTGTCCTATAGATATTTGTTGAGGTACATTTATCATGTTAGATTCATCCAAGTTTGGAAACAGAAGTGTCCTATAGATATTTGTTGAGGTACATTTATCATGTTAGATTCATCCAAGTTTGGAAACAGAAGTGTCCTATAGATATTTGTTGAGGTACATTTATCATGTTAGATTCATCCAAGTTGGGAAACAGAAGTGTCCTATAGATATTTGTTGAGGTACATTTATCATGTTAGATTCATCCAAGTTGGGAAACAGAAGTGTCCTATAGATATTTGTTGAGGTACATTTATCATGTTAGATTCATCCAAGTTGGGAAACAGAAGTGTCCTATAGATATTTGTTGAGGTTTGTCATGTTAGATTCATCCAAGTTGGGAAACAGAAGTGTCCTATAGATATTTGTTGAGGTACATTTATCATGTTAGATTCATCCAAGTTGGGAAACAGAAGTGTCCTATAGATATTTGTTGAGGTACATTTATCATGTTAGATTCATCCAAGTTGGGAAACAGAAGTGTCCTATAGATATTTGTTGAGGTACATTTATCATGTTAGATTCATCCAAGTTGGGAAACAGAAGTGTCCTATAGATATTTGTTGAGGTTTGTCATGTTAGATTCATCCAAGTTGGGAAACAGAAGTGTCCTATAGATATTTGTTGAGGTACATTTATCATGTTAGATTCATCCAAGTTGGGAAACAGAAGTGTCCTATAGATATTTGTTGAGGTTTGTCATGTTAGATTCATCCAAGTTGGGAAACAGAAGTGTCCTATAGATATTTGTTGAGGTTTGTCATGTTAGATTCTTCCAAGTTGGGAAACAGAAGTGTCCTATAGATATTTGTTGAGGTACATTTATCATGTTAGATTCATCCAAGTTTGGAAACAGAAGTGTCCTATAGATATTTGTTGAGGTACATTTATCATGTTAGATTCATCCAAGTTTGGAAACAGAAGTGTCCTATAGATATTTGTTGAGGTACATTTATCATGTTACATTCATCCAAGTTTGGAAACAGAAGTGTCCTAGAGATATTTGTTGAGGTACATTTATCATGTTAGATTCATCCAAGTTGGGAAACAGAAGTGTCCTATAGATATTTGTTGAGGTACATTTATCATGTTAGATTCATCCAAGTTTGGAAACAGAAGTGTCCTATAGATATTTGTTGAGGTACATTTATCATGTTAGATTCATCCAAGTTTGGAAACAGAAGTGTCCTATAGATATTTGTTGAGGTACATTTATCATGTTAGATTCATCCAAGTTTGGAAACAGAAGTGTCCTATAGATATTTGTTGAGGTACATTTATCATGTTAGATTCATCCAAGTTGGGAAACAGAAGTGTCCTATAGATATTTGTTGAGGTACATTGATCATGTTACATTCATCCAAGTTTGGAAACAGAAGTGTCCTATAGATATTTGTTGAGGTACATTTATCATGTTAGATTCATCCAAGTTTGGAAACAGAAGTGTCCTATAGATATTTGTTGAGGTACATTGATCATGTTAGATTCATCCAAGTTTGGAAACAGAAGTGTCCTATAGATATTTGTTGAGGTACATTTATCATGTTAGATTCATCCAAGTTGGGAAACAGAAGTGTCCTATAGATATTTGTTGAGGTACATTTATCATGTTAGATTCATCCAAGTTGGGAAACAGAAGTGTCCTATAGATATTTGTTGAGGTACATTTATCATGTTAGATTCATCCAAGTTGGGAAACAGAAGTGTCCTATAGATATTTGTTGAGGTACATTTATCATGTTAGATTCATCCAAGTTGGGAAACAGAAGTGTCCTATAGATATTTGTTGAGGTACATTTATCATGTTAGATTCATCCAAGTTTGGAAACAGAAGTGTCCTATAGATATTTGTTGAGGTACATTTATCATGTTAGATTCATCCAAGTTTGGAAACAGAAGTGTCCTATAGATATTTGTTGAGGTACATTTATCATGTTAGATTCATCCAAGTTTGGAAACAGAAGTGTCCTATAGATATTTGTTGAGGTACATTTATCATGTTAGATTCATCCAAGTTTGGAAACAGAAGTGTCCTATAGATATTTGTTGAGGTACATTTATCATGTTAGATTCATCCAAGTTTGGAAACAGAAGTGTCCTATAGATATTTGTTGAGGTACATTTATCATGTTAGATTCATCCAAGTTTGGAAACAGAAGTGTCCTATAGATATTTGTTGAGGTACATTTATCATGTTAGATTCATCCAAGTTTGGAAACAGAAGTGTCCTATAGATATTTGTTGAGGTACATTTATCATGTTAGATTCATCCAAGTTTGGAAACAGAACTGTCCTCTAGATATTTGTTGAGGTACATTTATCATGTTAGATTCATCCAAGTTTGGAAACAGAAGTGTCCTATAGATATTTGTTGAGGTACATTGATCATGTTAGATTCATCCAAGTTGGGAAACAGAAGTGTCCTATAGATATTTGTTGAGGTACATTTATCATGTTAGATTCATCCAAGTTGGGAAACAGAAGTGTCCTATAGATATTTGTTGAGGTACATTTATCATGTTAGATTCATCCAAGTTGGGAAACAGAAGTGTCCTATAGATATTTGTTGAGGTACGTTTATCATGTTAGATTCATCCAAGTTTGGAAACAGAAGTGTCCTATAGATATTTGTTGAGGTACATTGATCATGTTACATTCATCCAAGTTTGGAAACAGAAGTGTCCTATAGATATTTGTTGAGGTACATTTATCATGTTAGATTCATCCAAGTTTGGAAACAGAAGTGTCCTATAGATATTTGTTGAGGTACATTTATCATGTTAGATTCATCCAAGTTTGGAAACAGAAGTGTCCTATAGATATTTGTTGAGGTACATTGATCATGTTACATTCATCCAAGTTTGGAAACAGAAGTGTCCTATAGATATTTGTTGAGGTACATTTATCATGTTAGATTCATCCAAGTTTGGAAACAGAAGTGTCCTATAGATATTTGTTGAGGTACATTGATCATGTTACATTCATCCAAGTTTGGAAACAGAAGTGTCCTAGAGATATTTGTTGAGGTACATTTATCATGTTAGATTCATCCAAGTTGGGAAACAGAAGTGTCCTATAGATATTTGTTGAGGTACATTTATCATGTTAGATTCATCCAAGTTGGGAAACAGAAGTGTCCTATAGATATTTGTTGAGGTACATTTATCATGTTACATTCATCCAAGTTTGGAAACAGAAGTGTCCTAGAGATATTTGTTGAGGTACATTTATCATGTTAGATTCATCCAAGTTGGGAAACAGAAGTGTCCTATAGATATTTGTTGAGGTACATTTATCATGTTACATTCATCCAAGTTTGGAAACAGAAGTGTCCTAGAGATATTTGTTGAGGTACATTTATCATGTTAGATTCATCCAAGTTGGGAAACAGAAGTGTCCTATAGATATTTGTTGAGGTACATTGATCATGTTAGATTCATCCAAGTTGGGAAACAGAAGTGTCCTATAGATATTTGTTGAGGTACATTTATCATGTTAGATTCATCCAAGTTGGGAAACAGAAGTGTCCTATAGATATTTGTTGAGGTACATTTATCATGTTAGATTCATCCAAGTTGGGAAACAGAAGTGTCCTATAGATATTTGTTGAGGTACATTTATCATGTTAGATTCATCCAAGTTGGGAAACAGAAGTGTCCTATAGATATTTGTTGAGGTACATTTATCATGTTAGATTCATCCAAGTTTGGAAACAGAACTGTCCTATAGATATTTGTTGAGGTACATTTATCATGTTAGATTCATCCAAGTTTGGAAACAGAACTGTCCTATAGATATTTGTTGAGGTACATTTATCATGTTAGATTCATCCAAGTTTGGAAACAGAAGTGTCCTATAGATATTTGTTGAGGTACATTTATCATGTTAGATTCATCCAAGTTTGGAAACAGAACTGTCCTATAGATATTTGTTGAGGTACATTTATCATGTTAGATTCATCCAAGTTTGGAAACAGAAGTGTCCTATAGATATTTGTTGAGGTACATTTATCATGTTAGATTCATCCAAGTTTGGAAACAGAAGTGTCCTATAGATATTTGTTGAGGTTTGTCATGTTAGATTCATCCAAGTTTGGAAACAGAAGTGTCCTATAGATATTTGTTGAGGTACATTTATCATGTTAGATTCATCCAAGTTTGGAAACAGAAGTGTCCTATAGATATTTGTTGAGGTACATTTATCATGTTAGATTCATCCAAGTTTGGAAACAGAAGTGTCCTATAGATATTTGTTGAGGTACATTTATCATGTTAGATTCATCCAAGTTGGGAAACAGAAGTGTCCTATAGATATTTGTTGAGGTACATTTATCATGTTAGATTCATCCAAGTTGGGAAACAGAAGTGTCCTATAGATATTTGTTGAGGTACATTTATCATGTTAGATTCATCCAAGTTTGGAAACAGAAGTGTCCTATAGATATTTGTTGAGGTACATTTATCATGTTAGATTCATCCAAGTTTGGAAACAGAAGTGTCCTATAGATATTTGTTGAGGTACATTTATCATGTTAGATTCATCCAAGTTGGGAAACAGAAGTGTCCTATAGATATTTGTTGAGGTACATTTATCATGTTAGATTCATCCAAGTTTGGAAACAGAAGTGTCCTATAGATATTTGTTGAGGTACATTTATCATGTTAGATTCATCCAAGTTGGGAAACAGAAGTGTCCTATAGATATTTGTTGAGGTACATTTATCATGTTAGATTCATCCAAGTTTGGAAACAGAAGTGTCCTATAGATATTTGTTGAGGTACATTTATCATGTTAGATTCATCCAAGTTTGGAAACAGAAGTGTCCTATAGATATTTGAAACAGAAGATAGAAACTTGTCCTATAGATATTTGAAACAGAAGATAGAAACTTGTCCTATAGATATTTGAAACAGAAGATAGAAACTTGTCCTATAGATATTTGAAACAGAAGATAGAAACTTGTCCTATAGATATTTGAAACAGAAGATAGAAACTTGTCCTATAGATATTTGAAACAGAAGATAGAAACTTGTCCTATAGATATTTGAAACAGAAGATAGAAACTTGTCCTATAGATATTTGAAACAGAAGATAGAAACTTGTCCAATAGATATTTGAAACAAAAGATAGAAACTTATCTTATAGATATTTGAAACAGAAGATAGAAACTTGTCCTATAGATATTTGAAACAGAAGATAGAAACTTGTCCTCTAGCTGTTTGAAACAGAAGATAGAAACTTGTCCTATATATATTTGAAACAGAAGATAGAAACTTGTCCTATATATATTTGAAACAGAAGATAGAAACTTGTCCTATATATATTTGAAACAGAAAATAGAAACGTGTCCTATAGATATTTGAAACAGAAAATAGAAACTTGTCCTATAGATATTTGAAACAGAAGATAGAAACTTGTCCAATAGATATTTGAAACAAAAGATAGAAACTTGTCCAATAGATATTTGAAACAGAAGATAGAAACTTGTCCTATAGATATTTGAAACAAAAGATAGAAACTTGTCCTCGCTGGATTTAATTAGCCCAACTAGATAAGTCTGTAAACCTTGCACCATGTCCTCTATGTTACATCTGTAAAACCTTGCACCATGTCCTCTATGTTACATCTGTAAAACCTTGCACCATGTCCTCTATGTTACATCTGTAAAACCTTGCACCATGTCCTCTATGTTACATCTGTAAAACCTTGCACCATGTCCTCTATGTTACATCTGTAAAACCTTGCACCATGTCCTCTATGTTACATCTGTAAAACCTTGCACCATGTCCTCTATGTTACATCTGTAAAACCTTGCGCCATGTCCTCTATGTTACATCTGTAAAACCTTGCACCATGTCCTCTATGTTACATCTGTAAAACCTTGCACCATGTCCTCTATGTTACATCTGTAAAACCTTGCACCATGTCCTCTATGTTACATCTGTAAAACCTTGCGCCATGTCCTCTATGTTACATCTGTAAAACCTTGCGCCATGTCCTCTATGTTACATCTGTAAAACCTTGCGCCATGTCCTCTATGTTACATCTGTAAAACCTTGCACCATGTCCTCTATGTTACATCTGTAAAACCTTGCACCATGTCCTCTATGTTACATCTGTAAAACCTTGCACCATGTCCTCTATGTTACATCTGTAAAACCTTGCACCATGTCCTCTATGTTACATCTGAAAAACCTTGCGCCATGTCCTCTATGTTACATTTGTAAAACCTTGCACCATGTCCTCTATGTTACATTTGTAAAACCTTGCACCATGTCCTCTATGTTACATCTGTAAAACCTTGCACCATGTCCTCTATGTTACATCTGAAAAACCTTGCGCCATGTCCTCTATGTTACATTTGTAAAACCTTGCACCATGTCCTCTATGTTACATCTGAAAAACCTTGCACCATGTCCAGCTTAATACATCTTTAAACCTAGAACCATGCTCTCTATGCTATATCTGTCATTTTTTCAAACTTATTTTTGAACATTTTAAAATTCCTCCTCCCGAGTTGCCCCCCCCCCTGTCCTCCAGCCCTCTTTGACTATTTGTTTAAACCCTTGACATGGGGATCATTTGTTTAATTTCCGTTTTGTTCTCCCCGTCTTCGTTCCCGCCCCCTCATTTTGTGCTGGTTGTAGCAGTGTACACAAGTGTTCCTACACTCGAGCTAGATGTCCGGGCTAAACAAACATTCCCCCCCCCCTCTGACTGTATGGTGCATTGTATAACCGTCGTTATGGCACATACAGAGGACGAGTTGAAGTGTTAAAACATCATCTGCAAAGATTTACCCCAACACCATAGTGCAGTCAAGATTAGAATTGTGTCTCTCCATAGACTATAGTGCAGTCAAGATTAGAATTGTGTCTCTCCATAGACTATAGTGCAGTCAAGATTAGAATTGTGTCTCTCCATAGACTATAGACCATAGTGCACTCAAGATTAGAATTGTGTCTCTCCATAGACTATAGTGCAGTCAAGATTAGAATTGTGTCTCTCCATAGACTATAGTGCAGTCAAGATTAGAATTGTGTCTCTCCATAGACTATAGTGCAGTCAAGATTAGAATTGTGTCTCTCCATAGACTATAGACCATAGTGCACTCAAGATTAGAATTGTGTCTCTACATAGACGATAGTGCAGTCAAGATTAGAATTGTGTCTCTACATAGACGATAGTGCAGTCAAGATTAGAATTGTGTCTCTACATAGACGATAGAGTCAAGATTAGAATTGTGTCTCTACATAGACGATAGTGCAGTCAAGATTAGAATTGTGTCTCTACATAGACGATAGTGCAGTCAAGATTAGAATTGTGTCTCTACATAGACTATAGACCATAGTGCACTCAAGATTAGAATTGTGTCTCTACATAGACGATAGTGCAGTCAAGATTAGAATTGTGTCTCTCCATAGACTATAGTACAATCAAGATTAGAATTGTGTCTCTACATAGACGATAGTGCAGTCAAGATTAGAATTGTGTCTCTCCATAGACTATAGTACAATCAAGATTAGAATTGTGTCTCTACATAGACGATAGTGCAGTCAAGATTAGAATTGTGTCTCTCCATAGTCTATAGACAATAGTGCACTCAAGATTAGAATTGTGTCTCTACATAGACGATAGTGCAGTCAAGATTAGAATTGTGTCTCTCCATAGACTATAGTCCATAGTGCACTCAAGATTAGAATTGTGTCTCTACATAGACGATAGTGCAGTCAAGATTAGAATTGTGTCTCTCCATAGACTATAGACCATAGTGCACTCAAGATTAGAATTGTGTCTCTACATAGACGATAGTGCAGTCAAGATTAGAATTGTGTCTCTCCATAGACTATAGTACAATCAAGATTAGAATTGTGTCTCTACATAGACGATAGTGCAGTCAAGATTAGAATTGTGTCTCTCCATAGACTATAGTACAATCAAGATTAGAATTGTGTCTCTCCATAGACTATAGTGCAGTCAAGATTAGAATTGTGTCTCTACATAGACGATAGTGCAGTCAAGATTAGAATTGTGTCTCTCCATAGACTATAGTGCAGTCAAGATTAGAATTGTGTCTCTACATAGACGATAGTGCAGTCAAGATTAGAATTGTGTCTCTCCATAGACTATAGTACAATCAAGATTAGAATCGTGTCTCTCCATAGACTATAGTACAATCAAGATTAGAATTGTGTCTCTACATAGACCATAGTGCAGTCAAGATAAGAATTGTCTCTACATAGAAGATAGTGCAGTCAAGTTAGAATTGTGTCTAAATAGTCTATATTACAATTAAGAATAGAATTGTGTCTCTACATAGACTATAGTACAATCAAGATTAAAATGACACTCTGCATAGACTTTATTAAATTCAATAGGCCCTATTAGAATTATCTCTTTACATAGACTATAGCACAGTCAAGATTAAAATTGTCTCTATATAGACTATAGTACAGTCAAGATCAGAATTATAACTCTACAAAGATTATAGTAAAGTTAATTTTAGAATTATGCCTTAACATAGAATATAGTAGCCTACAGTCAAGATCAGAATTATGATTCTACATAGAATATAGTACAGTCAAGATTGGAGTTATGTTGTGTGTACCATGACTCTAGTACAGTCAAGATTGGAGTTATGTTGTGTGTACCATGACTCTAGTACAGTCAAGATTGGAGTTATGTTGTGTGTACCATGACTCTAGTACAGTCAAGATTGGAGTTATGTTGTGTGTACCATGACTCTAGTACAGTCAAGATTGGAGTTATGTTGTGTGTACCATGACTCTAGTACAGTCAAGATTGGAGTTATGTTGTGTGTACCATGACTCTAGTACAGTCAAGATTGGAGTTATGTTGTGTGTACCATGACTCTAGTACAGTCAAGATTGGAGTTATGTTGTGTGTACCATGACTCTAGTACAGTCAAGATTGGAGTTATGTTGTGTGTACCATGACTCTAGTACAGTCAAGATTGGAGTTATGTTGTGTGTACCATGACTCTAGTACAGTCAAGATTGGAGTTATGTTGTGTGTACCATGACTCTAGTACAGTCAAGATTGGAGTTATGTTGTGTGTACCATGACTCTAGTACAGTCAAGATTGGAGTTATGTTGTGTGTACCATGACTCTAGTACAGTCAAGATTGGAGTTATGTTGTGTGTACCATGACTCTAGTACAGTCAAGATTGGAGTTATGTTGTGTGTACCATGACTCTAGTACAGTCAAGATTGGAGTTATGTTGTGTGTACCATGACTCTAGTACAGTCAAGATTGGAGTTATGTTGTGTGT
Source organism: Biomphalaria glabrata (assembly GCF_947242115.1). Lineage (NCBI taxonomy): Eukaryota > Metazoa > Mollusca > Gastropoda > Planorbidae > Biomphalaria > Biomphalaria glabrata. The sequence continues at coordinate 19,950,090 of NC_074716.1, forward strand.
ACCATGACTCTAGTACAGTCAAGATTGGAGTTATGTTGTGTGTACCATGACTCTAGTACAGTCAAGATTGGAGTTATGTTGTGTGTACCATGACTCTAGTACAGTCAAGATTGGAGTTATGTTGTGTGTACCATGACTCTAGTACAGTCAAGATTGGAGTTATGTTGTGTGTACCATGACTCTAGTACAGTCAAGATTGGAGTTATGTTGTGTGTACCATGACTCTAGTACAGAGATGGGCAAATTACGACCCGCTGGCCACTTGCGGCCCGCTGGAGTGTTTTATGCGACCCGCGGACACCTACAGAAATTCGTTGTGCCCACAGATTATACATATAAAAAATGCAAATATATTAAAAAATAAATAATGTAAAATATCTCTATAATCAAATGTTGGGGACATAAAGCACGAATGCAAACAGCAAAATACTTCACATTAAGTGCAACTGAATTGTTGTGGTGAAAAGTTGTGTGTGTGTGTATAAATCTCTATCTATCTATCTATCTATCTATCTATCTATCTATCTATCTATCTATCTATCTATCTATCTATCTATCTATCTACTATCTATCTATCTATCTATCTATCTATCTATCTATCTCTTTCTCTCTCTCTCTCTCTCTCTCTCTCTCTCTCTCTCTCTCTATATATATATATATATATATATATATATATATACACACATATATGCGGCCCCAAATTCCTTTTTTTTTACATCTCATTAGTGTAACTCCTTCATACACTAATGTGTGGTTTGCACCTTAGTTAACTCTTTCAATATTCATCCTGCTATTCAAATAAAAAATTGTTGTATTCAATTTCAATACTTATTTAAAATAGTTTAATTTTGTCTACATGTAACTAATGTTTAACAAAAAGAATTTAAGTAGATTTTATTTCAATAGGGATTCATTCCTTTCTTGTCAAACCAGTGGTTGCCAATTGCCTTTTTTATGAAGATATGAAACCAATTACGCAGGAGGATCATTTGAGAAAACGTCACCCTGACAAAATAGATAACGATTTGAACAACTTTCGAACACTCAAAGACAAAAGTTCAGAATAGACCCACACAATCTCTTTTCAACATCATTTGTGAGCGTCATACAAGATCTCTTTACTTATAGGAAAACACTTTAGATAAAACAGTGATTTTACCAGCCATTGTAGTTTTAAAAATTGTTTTACACAAACCTTCATCTGTTATTATTAAAATAATTGCTCTACGCAACACTACAGTTCAAGGGCACATCGGTGGTATGTGTTCTACAATTAAAAGCTTCTTATGTAATTCTTTACAAACGACCAATACAGTTTGGGATCAGCGGCGTCACAGGCTCTGACAGGGTGTACGCTGTGTGGTGCAAACTGCCGGCTCCATATTTTACCTCAGGCTTGACCCCGAAACCTTTCCCATGTTTGGCTTTAACTGCAAGGCAGCAGAGGTTTTAGTTCAGTTTTCCTTCTGCTAGGTGGGTAACAAGCAAAGGCCTATGAGTCCCTCCTGTCCGAAGCTTACTGGTTAAGGCGACAGTTACTCGCTTTCGCCCCTTCTTCTGTAAGTGAAAACAGTCCCGAGTGACGAATATTTGAGCCACGCGTGAAAGATCAAAAAATGCACAAGAAACTGCTCTTTTGCGAAAACTTTTCCATTGATGCATAAGAGAAATTAATAAATTAATTAGTATTTAATGTTTGAAGGACTACTTCATATAACAACAAATTCCTATATGAACATAATATCCGTTACAACGGATGATACACATGAGAAAAATTGTTTAAAGTGTATTTTGGTGATTCCAGCAATACAAATTAGTTGTTATGTTAATTGGTTTAAATTTGAATTTTATCAATAAACAAGGTTACAAAAGACAGTTTGTGTGGAAACACAAATTCAAAATCGGCCCCCGAAGTGGTCCACCCAGGCAGGCTTCAATATTTTTAGAAAGAACATCCGAATGAAATTATATCAAAGACAAATGAGAGATAAGAATGAAGAAAGAAGGTTAACAGATCTTGTGTAGTGCCCCAACGGTCCAGCAGATCAAAGGATAGGTGAAAGTGAATGTAAAGTTAGATGTGAACCTGGCCTAACTAGTTCCCCTTATAGACCACAAGATGATGTAAAGTTCAGAGGCGCCCAAAGATTCCAAAGTTGAAAATCCGAGTCTTCACCAGGATTCGAACCCGGGACCCCCGGTTCGGAAGCCAAGCGCTTTACCGCTCAGCCACCTCACCTCCCCTGGCCTAACTGATGTCTTATAATTGATCTAATTGTTTTGAAAAGGCTCAATCTTTTTTTTTCTTCTTTTTTTTTTTTAAAAAGGAAACCTCAGAATTAGCGTTATTCAATTTTAGCTTTATCATCATAGGAATCCTTGGGCCTTAGGCCTCTTTTCTTTGCCTCTTTTTGGGGATTTATGTGCCTCTTTTATGGGCCATCTTGCCTCTTTAGTGGGCTTTTTTTTTTAATTGTATCTTTTTTATAGGTTTTTATTTGTAAGTTCTCATAATTCACAAGTATTAAATCATAAACAACTGAAAAGTGATTAACCTAAAAATATAATAATAGTAATAGAAATATTATTTAATATCAAAGACATACTACCTAACCATTGAAACCACTAGAGACAGAAAAATGATACAAGTATCCTCTACCCCAGAACAATCAACACAATATCAAATATCCCTGACCCCCAACACCCCATTTCTGGACTACTACCTGAGTATTGTACAAGTATATGAAAATCAAACTAGATAATTCTCTACCCCAAAATCCATTATTTTCCTAAATGTCAATTCTAGGTGATTAGGATCAAACACCTTATTATTATGTTGAGCCTTAAGCCAGCTAGCCCAAACAAGATTCCTGTATTCGGAAACAATAATCAAGTTAAAGTTATGTAACATTTTATTTTTTAGTTTTGGCAGCTTGTTTAAAACAATAGACATTTACATAGTTGCCACAGTTTGCTTCTAATAAGCCCTTACAGTACTTTTAACTTTAAGGAATAATGGACATTCCAAATACATATGTTTCTCATTATCTGCATTTTTAAGATGGCATAATTTACATTCGCGGTCATTTGCCCGTTTTGTAACCATAGGGGTCATCCCAAAGATAAGTCTATAACTTATCTCTCTAGCTTTTGGTGGGATATGTTTGCTGTGTAGGTTTATGAATGTGTCCTTGAATTCTGTCACCCCAAGAGCTCTCCCCCACTTAATCCTATTCACTAGGCTTTCATGTAACAGCTTTTTAAGTGTCGTGTATGATTCTTTGGTTTTGTTGTGTATTAAATGTTCATTACCAGGTAAAATTCTTGAAATAGATCTGTAAAATGGATGAGTAACTGTACCAAAATAGTGAGGAGTATCATTGTGTATCTTCTTCTTTACTATAAAGTAGAATGTGAGGTGTATGTATGTGACTTATAGACATCAAAACCGCTTGACCAATCTTGATAAAACTTGGTTTCTTGGGTACCAACTTAGACCGTAGTGTATTTATTGTAGCCCTAAAACAAACTTAAGACCCTAAAAAAAATAACGTTGTCCGACTCTATTACAGCTATAGTATTTTATGGATCTAGGCCATGTCTACAATATTGACATGAGAAAAGATCGAAAGGATTTAGACCTAGATCTAATTTTAACAAATACACTTTGCGCAGATAGTTTTTTACTTTGACACATGAAAATACTAAAGAAGATCCATTAATTTCATTATATAATAAAATTAACCTTCAATTTTGTGTTTCAAAAGCATTTTTTACATAAATAAGTTCCTTATATCTGTGACTACAGATTTCCTGACGAACATTCTTTCATTAGACAATACCGTAATGAATCGCTAACTAAAAATTAATTCGTTTAATTGTTTACTTTATAATCCCATCCCTAGATCTAAAACTCTAATTAAACTATGATAAAACTTCTCTTCGCACCGATAGTTTTATACTTTAACACATGAACATACTAATTATAGACCATTCATTTCATATTTTGATCAAATAAACATTCAAATTTGGTTTTCTAAAGCATATATATTAAAGCAATATTCGTTTACAAAAGCTGCGAAGCCGAGTTGAGATAGGCCTAGATCTATATTCATTCATGAATCGCGTACTAAAAATTATTTCGTTTAATTGTTCACTTTATAATCCCATTCATTTAACAAAGCTATCGCTCTTTTCGTTTTTAATAGATATGAATATATCGGCTTCGGGTAAACCCATTTTCGCAAAACTAATTTTATTTTCGTAGCGAAAGAGAAAAAAACTTGAAAGGATCATTAGCTAAGTTTAACATACTGTTACGAATCTCACTATCCAGGCTCTCTGCAAACTGCACCATACACCACCAACTTAAAGAACTTGACAACTCAGGGCTCCAAAGTAACGTAACACTTTAATAGTTGAAGAAATAACAGCCAATACTGTACAATTGGCAGCACGTAACACAGGACCGTACAAATACCTCTTCGATAACACCGTTCCGCCGTATCAACTCTTGCACTGGCCTCTCCGTCTCGTTCCGGGCTTTCACTGGGTTCAACAGTTCAGGACTGACTTCACACACTAGGCTCGTTGTGTCGGACTCGATCACAGACCAAGATCAAGACGCCGTTCGTCTCAACTGTACTTGATAGTACTCCGCACTGAACCGTCGTAATGCTCCGTACAGAACCACACCGCTGAACTGTGCTGTAGTCGACCGGACTGTAGTGAACCGGGCTCTGAACCCCTGCCGTGAACCTTGCTGTATTGAGCCCCTTTTCTCGACTGTCTTGACTGCGACACCTCCGCTCTTTATATAGGGTCCCTACTGGCCTTCTCGAACCGGACAGAACGCCGCTCGACGTTTCTAGGTGGTCAGATGACTACAACTTTCGTGACGCTCATGAGCTCTGTTCACGACGGCGATCCTTCCCGTACCGTCCTGTTGATACTCGACTCGGTTGACCGTCGTAGCTCGTCACGGTTGACCGCTCGTCTAGCGCTGGCCTGGGGCGATTTGCGTCGGCTGACTACACTCACACCACTACCCCCATCTGTGCCACCACCAGGTTTAAGACTAAGACTAAGACTAAGACTGCTTTATTGATCCTTACGGAAATTTGTTGTGATTACAAGGACTCGTTTCTCATATAAAGACAACACAACAGAAAAAATACACATAAATACACTTTATTATAACAATACACATCTAAATCCAATCCACTACATTAGTAAACACAAACTTAGACCCGCAGGCCGCGGGTAATGTCAGGCTAGTATATATATATATATATATATATATATATATATATATATATATATATATATATATATATATATATATATAACATGGCTTTTTTGTGACTACGCACCGGTACGGCGTACCGGCACCTTTTTCAATGTGGGGAAAATTTTAATACTTTTCTTACATTTCAACGTTTATTAGCGGCCCCCGAAAGGGGAAAAGACGCTATTAGTTTTGTGCGAAATGTCTGTCCATCTGTCCGTCCGTCCCGTTTAGATCTCGTAAACTAGAAAAGATATTGAAAATCCGACATCACAATATTTTAGACCATTCAAAGTTCTGATGCAACTGCTACTTTTTTTTTCTGAAAGCGAAAAATCTAATTTTTAAAATCAGTTATGCAAGCAGTTTTTTAAAGAGAAAAGGCTAATTAGTATGCATTATAAGTTAGACCTAATTTAAAATGAATAGTAATCTTATAAACTTCATTTTTAAAAACATTATTTTATGGCGGAAATTTTTTTTTTTGAGAGATTGAGCCTTTTCAAAACAATTGGATCTATTATAAGACATCAGTTAGGCCAAGGGAGGCGCGGTGGCTGAGCGGTAAAGCACTTGGCTTCCGAACTGAGGGTCCGGGTTCAAATCCTGGTGAAGACTGGGATTTTCAACTTTGGAATCTTTGGGCGCCTCTGAGTCCACTCAGCTCTAATGGATACCTGACATTAGTTGGGGAAAAGTATAGACGGTTGGTCATTGTGCTGGCTACATGACACCCTCGCTAATCGTAGGCCACAAAAACAGATGAACTTTACATCATCTGTCCTATAGACCACAAGGTCTGAAAGGGGAACTAGTTAGGCCAGGTTCACATCTAACTTTACATTCACTTTCACCTATCCTTTGATCTGCGGGACCGTTGGGGCACTACATAAGATCTGCTAACCTTCTTTCTCCATTCTTATCTCTCATTTGTCTTTGATATAATTTCATTTGCATATTCTTTCTGAAAATATTGAAGCCTGCCTGGATGGACCTTTTCGGGGGCCGATTTTGAGTTTGTGTTTCCACAGAAACTGTCTTTTGTAACCTTGTTATTAATATATTAGTAGTTAAAAGTTAGGCACCTAATCACTGAGTACCGGCACCTAATCACTGAGTACCGGCACCTATTTTGTTTTACAAAAAAGCACTGTATCTATTTATAATTTTACACACACACACACACATCCAACACACAAAAAAGTGATATGGATTGAAATGAAACTCTCCTATTTTCACACTCTGACACTAAAAGCAAAAGTTGGTGAGTCCCATTGAACATTTCAAAACGAAGCGAAAGGAAAGCCTACATAAAATGTCGATAGAGTGCCGGGCAAAAACCAAACAGACATAATGCATTAGCATGCACCTGCTTGCCCTGGACCACTTCCGTTCCTTTTCCCCGAGTCGCCATTCCTTAGGTAAAGTAGTCATCAGTTCTCCATTTATTGACTGGTGCTCTGAATTCATTTTGACCTTATTGCTGGGATTACACTAGTGGGGACCTCATGGGATAGCAACGTAATATGATGTGCAGATGATGGTGGCCTGACCGCAAAGTTATTTTGTAACTCAGATATCACTACTGTGACCTTATATGTTTTATTAAAATCATATTGAGGAGAAGATAGAATAATATACATCTAATGATGATAAAATATTTTCATCAATATACATTATATAATAAATTCCAACCTTAAAGAAATGGGATGTATCACTTAAGTCTAGTCTATGTACAATTGTTGAGTAGGGTATTATTTAGGTTTAGTCTATTTACAATGGCTGAGTAGGGTATTTATTAGGTCTAGTCTATGTACAGTGGTTGTGGAATGTGGAGGGTATAAATTAGGTATAGTCTATGTACAGTGGAGTTGGAGGGTATTACTTAGGTCTAGTTTATTTACAATGGTTGAGCAGGGTATTACTTTGGTGTAGATTAACTCTAGATAATGTACAGTGAATGCCTAAATAAATTCCCAACACTGGCGGATCCATGGAGGTGGGGTGGTAGGGGTGATTTCTACCCTCACATCCCCACTACATATGTTTTTCTTTTTACATTTATTTTCAGTGCATTTTTTGTCGCTTTTTTGTGGACTTCTGTGGCTTGTTTGTGGACTTCTGTGGCTTGTTTGTGGACTTCTGTGGCTTGTTTGTGGACTTCTGTGACTTGTTTGTGGACTTCTGTGGCTTGTTTGTGGACTTCTGTGGCTTGTTTGTTGACCTCTCTGGCTTGTTTATTTTCTTCTTTAGCTTGTTTGTGGACCTGTGGCTTGTTTGTGGACTTCTGTGGCTTGTTTGTGGACCTGTGGCTTGTTTGTGGACTTCTGTGGCTTGTTTGTGAACCTGTGGTTTGTTTGTGGACTTCTGTCGCTTGTTTGTGGACTTCTGTGGCTTGTTTGTGGACCTGTGGCTTGTTTGTGGACTTCTGTGGCTTGTTTGTGGACCTGTGGCTTGTTTGTGGACTTCTGTCGCTTGTTTGTGGACTTCTGTGGCTTGTTTGTGTACCTGTAGCTTGTTTGTGGACGTCTGTGGCTTGTTTGTGGACTTTTGTGGCTTGTTTGTGGACTTCTATGGGTTGTTTGTGGACTTCTATGGCTTGTTTGTGGACTTCTATGGGTTGTTTGTGGACTTCTGTGGCTTGTTTGTTGACCTCTCTGGCTTGTTTATGGACTTCTTTGGCTTGTTTGTGGACCTGTGGCTTGTTTGTGGACCTGTGGCTTGTTTATGGACTTCTGTGGCTTGTTTGTGGACTTATGTCGCTGGTTTATGGACTTCTGTGGCTTGTTTATGAACTTCTTTGGCTTGTTTGTGGACTTCTTTGGCTTGTTTGTGGACCTGTGACTTGTTTTTGAGCTTCTATGGGTTGTTTGTGGACTTCTTTGGCTTGTTTGTGGACCTGTGGCTTGTTTTTGAACGTCCATGGGTTGTTTGTGGACTTCTGTCGCTTGTTTGTGGACTTTTATGGCTTGTTTGTGGACTTCTTTGGCTTGTTTGTGGACTTCTGTGGCTTTTTTTTGGACTTCTATAGCTTGTTTGTGGACTTCTTTGGCTTTTTTGTGGACTTCTGTCGCTTGTTTGAGGACTTCTGTGGCTTTTTTTGGACTTCTATAGCTTGTTTGTGGACCTCTGTCGCTTGTTTATGGACTTCTGTGGCTTGTGTGTTGACCTCTCTGGCTTGTTTGTGGACCTGTGGCTTTTTTTTTTTTACTTCTATGGCTTGTTTGTGGACTTCTGTTGCTTGTTTGTGGACTTCTGTCGCTTGTTTATGGACTTCTATGGCTTTTTTGTGGACTTCTATGGCTTGTTTGTGGACCTGTGGCTTGTTTTAGGGCATTTTGGTAGGGACTTGGTGAGACGTCAGGGAATGGGTATTAGAATTGATGAAGAAAAAGAAGCAGTGAAACAAAAGTCTACTAGAGATATCCTGAGGGTCTAGAGAAAGAGAACTCTAAGACTACATGAAAGCCAGACCATGAAATGCAGTGACATCTGTCTAGACATTTCCACTATGACAATTTTTCTCATTTATGAACTTGAAATGAATTGAATACAGAAACACTAATGAAGCATGACGACAAAAGAAGGAGACATCCAGCAGAAATAAAGAGGCATGACCGAATCATTGCCACAGGCGTGATGAACGCGTTGTAGCAGAAGTAGGCTCCCTTTACATAGGCATTTTTGACAAGATTGAATTCAATTTTGATTGATAACAAACTGTCACTAGAAAACAACATTTGATCACATACATTACATTTGGTTTAATATCCTCACAAACGGTCACTAGAAAACAATATTTGATCACATACATTACATTTGGTTTTTAAATCCTCACAAACTGTCACTAGAAAACAATATTTGATCACATACATTACATTTGTTTTATATCCTCACAAACTGTCACTAGAAAACAATATTTGATCACATACATTACATTTAGTTTTATATCCTCACAAACTGTCACTAGAAAACAATATTTTATCGCATACATTACATTTGTTTTAAATCCTCACAAACGGTCACTAGAAAACAATATTTGATCACATACATTACATTTGTTTTATATCCTCACAAACTGTCACTAGAAAACAATATTTGATCACATACATTACATTTGGTTTTTAAATCCTCACAAACTGTCACTAGAAAACAATATTTGATCACATACATTACATTTGTTTTATATCCTCACAAACTGTCACTAGAAAACAATATTTGATCACATACATTACATTTGTTTTATATCCTCACAAACTGTCACTAGAAAACAATATTTGATCACATACATTACATTTGTTTTATATCCTCACAAACTGTCACTAGAAAACAATATTTGATCACATACATTACATTTGTTTTATATCCTCACAAACTGTCACTAGAAAACAATATTTGATCACATACATTACATTTGTTTTATATCCTCACAAACTGTCACTAGAAAACAATATTTGATCACATACATTACATTTAGTTTTATATCCTGATATTCTCACAAACTGTCAGTGGGACACTATTTAATCGTATGCATGACATTTGTTTTTAAATCCTAACAAATAGTTTCTATAGCTCTATTTAATCGAATGCATTTGGTTTTAAATCCTAACAAAAAGTCACTGTGAAACTATTTAATCGGATGCATTACATTTGGTTTGCCACACATCCCACATTTTTCTATAAACAAAAAAAAAAAACTTAAACAAAAATTTCAGTTTACCCACTCCCCTCCCCCTTCAAGTGTTTTTTTCCCCTATTTGTATTTTTGAAATCCATAGAGTGCATGTTTCTGTTTGTTAAATCCTCAGAGTGCATGTTTCTGTTTGTTAAATCTTCAGAGTACATGTTTCTGTTTGTTAAATCCTCAGAGTGCATGTTTCTGTTTGTTAAATCCTCAGAGTGCATGTTTCTGTTTGTTAAATCCTCATAGTGCATGTTTCTGTTTGTTAAATCCTCAGAGTGCATGTTTCTGTTTGTTAAATCCTCAGAGTGCATGTTTCTGTTTGTTAAATCCTCAGAGTGCATGTTTCTGTTTGTTAAATCCTCAGAGTACATGTTTCTGTTTGTTAAATCTTCAGAGTATATGTTTCTGTTTGTTAAATCCTCAGAGTGCATGTTTATGTTTGTTAAATCCTCAGAGTGCATGTTTCTGTTTGTTAAATCCTCAGAGTACATGTTTCTGTTTGTTAAATCTTCAGAGTGCATGTTTCTGTTTGTTAAATCCTCAGAGTGCATGTTTCTGTTTGTTAAATCCTCAGAGTGCATGTTTCTGTTTGTTAAATCTTCAGAGTGCATGTTTCTGTTTGTTAAATCCTTAGAGTGCATGTTTCTGTTTGTTAAATCCTCAGAGTGCATGTTTCTGTTTGTTAAATCTTCAGAGTGCATGTTTCTGTTTGTTAAATCCTCAGTGTGAATGTTTCTGTTTGTTAAATCCTCAGAGTGCTTGTTTCTGTTTGTTAAATATTCATAGTGCATGTTTCTGTTTGTTAAATCCTCAGAGTACATGTTTCTGTTTGTTAAATCCTCAGAGTGCTTGTTTCTGTTTGTTAAATCCTCAGAGTACATGTTTCTGTTTGTTAAATCCTCAGAGTGCATGTTTCTGTTTGTTAAATCCTCAGAGTGCATGTTTCAGTTTGTTAAATCCTCAGAGTGCATGTTTCTGTTTGTTAAATCTTCACTTCAGAGTGCATGTTTCTGTTTGTTAAATCCTCAGAGTACATGTTTCTGTTTGTTAAATCCTCAGAGTGCATGTTTCTGTTTGTTAAATCCTCAGAGTGCATGTTTCTGTTTGTTAAATCCTCAGAGTGCATGTTTCTGTTTGTTAAATCCGCAGAGTGCATGTTTCTGTTTGTTAAATCCTCAGAGTGCATGTTTCTGTTTGTTAAATCCTCAGAGTGCATGTTTCTGTTTGTTAAATCCTCAGAGTGCATGTTTCTGTTTGTTAAATCCTCAGAGTGCATGTTTCTGTTTGTTAAATCCTCAGAGTGCATGTTTCTGTTTGTTAAATCCGCAGAGTGCATGTTTCTGTTTGTTAAATCCTCAGAGTGCATGTTTCTGTTTGTTAAATCCTCAGAGTGCATGTTTCTGTTTGTTAAATCCTCAGAGTGCATGTTTCTGTTTGTTAAATCCTCAGAGTGCATGTTTCTGTTTGTTAAATCCTCAGAGTGCATGTTTCTGTTTGTTAAATCCGCAGAGTGCATGTTTCTGTTTGTTAAATCCTCAGAGTGCATGTTTCTGTTTGTTAAATCCTCAGAGTGCATGTTTCTGTTTGTTAAATCCTCAGAGTGCATGTTTCTGTTTGTTAAATCCTCAGAGTGCATATTTCTGTTTGTTAAATCCTCAGAGTGCATGTTTCTGTTTGTTAAATCCTCAGAGTGCATGTTTCTGTTTGTTAAATCCTCAGAGTGCATGTTTCTGTTTGTTAAATCCTCAGAGTGCATGTTTCTGTTTGTTAAATCCTCAGAGTGCATGTTTCTGTTTGTTAAATCCTCAGAGTGCATGTTTCTGTTTGTTAAATCCTCAGAGTGCATGTTTCTGTTTGTTAAATCCTCAGAGTGCATGTTTCTGTTTGTTAAATCCTCAGAGTGCATGTTTCTGTTTGTTAAATCCTCAGAGTGCATGTTTCTGTTTGTTAAATCCTCAGAGTGCATGTTTCTGTTTGTTAAATCCTCAGAGTGCATATTTCTGTTTGTTAAATCCTCAGAGTGCATGTTTCTGTTTGTTAAATCCTCAGAGTGCATGTTTCTGTTTGTTAAATCCTCAGAGTGCATGTTTCTGTTTGTTAAATCCTCAGAGTGCATGTTTCTGTTTGTTAAATCCTCAGAGTGCATGTTTCTGTTTGTTAAATCCTCAGAGTGCATGTTTCTGTTTGTTAAATCCTCAGAGTGCATGTTTCTGTTTGTTAAATCCTCAGAGTGCATGTTTCTGTTTGTTAAATCTTCAGATTGCATGTTTCTGTTTGTTAAATCCTCAGAGTGCATGTTTCTGTTTGTTAAATCCTCAGAGTGCATGTTTCTGTTTGTTAAATCTTCAGAGTGCATGTTTCTGTTTGTTAAATCCTCAGAGTGCATGTTTCTGTTTGTTAAATCCTCAGAGTGCATGTTTCTGTTAAATAGCAGGACAAAGTAATGGACATGCCACATGACAGCAACAAACATTGTGTGTGCGTGTCTCGTGCTGATGTGGTGTCAGCTCCATAAGTATTTACAGTTGGGACTTATAGAGCTGCTAGGGGAGAAGTGTCTAAGATCTTTTAAGGCAACCACAAAATGTGCACAAATTCCATCAAGACTAGAACAAAACCGTCTAAAAACTCATTCGTTCCTCAGTCTGACAGACTAGATCAGCGCTACTCGTTGACTAGGGAACATGAGATGTATAGTCACTCTGACAGACTAGATCAGCGCTACTCGTTGACTAGGGAACGTGAGATGTATAGTCACTCTGACAGACTAGATCAGCGCTACTCGTTGACTAGGGAACGTGAGATGTATAGTCACTCTGACAGACTAGATCAGCGCTACTCGTTGACTAGGGAACGTGAGATGTATAGTCACTCTGACAGACTAGATCAGCGCTACTCGTTGACTAGGGAACGTGAGATGTATAGTCACTCTGACAGACTAGATCAGCGCTACTCGTTGACTAGGGAACGTGAGATGTATAGTCACTCTGACAGACTAGATCAGCGCTACTCGTTGACTAGGGAACGTGAGATGTATAGTCACTCTGACAGACTAGATCAGCGCTACTCGTTGACTAGGGAACGTGAGATGTATAGTCACTCTGACAGACTAGATCAGCGCTACTCGTTGACTAGGGAACGTGAGATGTATAGTCACTCTGACAGACTAGATCAGCGCTACTCGTTGACTAGGGAACGTGAGATGTATAGTCACTCTGACAGACTAGATCAGCGCTACTCGTTGACTAGGGAACGTGAGATGTATAGTCACTCTGACAGACTAGATCAGCGCTACTCGTTGACTAGGGAACGTGAGATGTATAGTCACTCTGACAGACTAGATCAGCGCTACTCGTTGACTAGGTAACGTGAGATGTATAGTCACTCTGACAGACTAGATCAGCGCTACTCGTTGACTAGGTAACGTGAGATGTGTAGTCACTCTGACAGACTAGATCAGTGCTACTCGTTGACTAGGGAACATGAGATGTATAGTCACTCTGACAGACTAGATCAGCGCTACTCGTTGACTAGGGAACGTGAGATGTGTAGTCACTCTACGAACTTCACTTTGTCTTGTATTTGTTCTATTTATGTGCAAAGTTTTTGTTTTGTTTTTAATTTAGAAAAAATATGTAATCACAACAAATGTCCAATAAGGATCAATAATGTCTTAGTCTTAGTCCTAATCCCAGTCTCAGTCCCAGTCTTAGTCTTAGTCTTAAAAAAAGTGATCAACGAAAAAGAGGTATTTTTGCTTAGAAATCATAGTGTACATTAAACTTCAAACCTCTTTATGGTGATTGCTCATAGACAATTTAAACTATAACAATGCATGTCAGTCAATGCATTCGCAACGCATGCAAAATATAATCAACGCTATGCACCATATAATCAAGGATATGCACCATACAATCCAGCTATCCACCATATAATCAACGCTATGCACGCACCATATAATCAACACATGGAACAATATAATCTACTCAATGCACCATACAATGCATGTCAGTCAATGTTTTCGCAATGCATGCAAAATATAATCAACGCTATGCACCATATAATCAACGCAAAGCACCTTATAATCAACGATATGCACCATATAATCAACGATATGCACCATATAATCAACGATATGCACCATATAATCAACGATATGCACCATATAATCAACGCCATGCACAATATAATCAACGATATGCACCATATAATCAACGATATGCACCATATAATCAACGATATGCACCATATAATCAACGATATGCAACATATAATCAACGATATGCACCATATAATCAACGATATGCACCATATAATCAACGATATGCACCATATAATCAACGCCATGCACCATATAATCAACGATATGCACCATATAATCAACGATATGCACCATATAATCAACGATATGCACCATATAATCAACGCCATGCACCATATAATCAACGATATGCACCATATAATCAACGATATGCACCATATAATCAACGATATGCACCATATAATCAACGCCATGCACCATATAATCAACGATATGCACCATATAATCAACGATATGCACCATATAATCAACATAAATTTACGTTAAAAGGTGCAACTTAGTATTGAAACGGTTTCAATACTTCAAAAACTAAAATTTCTTTCACAACATTATTGATTAAGCATCTCATCTACACAATGCCTGAGTTATTTGTTATAAGCTAGATGTGTTTTTTTCTACTTAGATCTGCATCTGATGTGGCAAAATATGTCGGTCGTAACTGGGTTTGCACTCATCCTTAATCTTCGGAATTGAATATAATGTCTTCTTATTAGATCTAGATATATGCAAGAATTCGTACACACAGACACATCTAGATTTGGATTTTTTTCCTGGGTATTTCAAAAAATCAACCTAGGCGCTGCTGAAACATCACAGTTGTCTTTTTCTTGTAAGTGAACGTGTGATGGCCGAACGGAGGAGGACGATGAAATCAATGGGTCTGTTTAGTGGTGAGGCCAATTTCAAAATATTTTGTATAAATAACTACCTCCTCCTGTGTATCTTATCACATCTACTACCTCCTCCTGTGTATCTTATCACATCTACTACCTCCTCCTGTGTATCTTATCACATCTACTACCTCCTCCTGTGTATCTTATCACATCTACTACCTCCTGTGTATCTTATCACATCTACTACCTCCTCCTGTGTATCTTATCACATCTACTACCTCCTGTGTATCTTATCACATCTACTACCTCCTCCTGTGTATCTTATCACATCTACTACCTCCTCCTGTGTATCTTATCACATCTACTACCTCCTGTGTATCTTATCACATCTACTACCTCCACCTGTGTATCTTATCACATCTACTACCTCCTCCTGTGTATCTTATCACATCTACTACCTCCCCCTGTGTATCTTATCACATCTACTACCTCCTCCTGTGTATCTTATCACATCTACTACCTCCTCCTGTGTATCTTATCACATCTACTACCTCCTCCTGTGTATCTTATCACATCTACTACCTCCTCCTGTGTATCTTATCATATCTACTACCTCCTCCTGTGTATCTTATCACATCTACTACCTCCTCCTGTGTATCTTATCACATCTACTACCTCCTGTGTATCTTATCACATCTACTACCTCCTCCTGTGTATCTTATCACATCTACTACCTCCTGTGAATCTTATCACATCTACTGTCACAAACCGCTGTGAGCCCACAACCGTTTGTGTGTGTGTAGCAGAACAACCGCAGTCCACTATCATGGCCTTAGTTATTGTGTAAAGTTTTAAGTTGATTTCTGTTATTTACATTTTAGATCTAATGTCATTATTTATGTTTTAATATATTTTAATTAGATTTGTTTTATTATTGGAAGGGGAAATAAGTATTTTTTTGTGCTTCAATGTTTATTTTGTTGTCACGGGACCAGAGTACCTAGGCTACAACGAGGGCGGGGTGATCTGGGGAAAGGGGCAGTTGGCGCGGCCTACGTCATCACTGGTCAGATACCGATGATGCATGTAGACGTAACCACTGAGGTTATGCGTCACTGATGATGCAAGGGGACGTAACCACTGTGTTGCGGTGGAGTCCACGTGGGAGGGTTTTTTTTTGCTCTGAAAGAGGGACAGTTAGTTGGCGTGTGTCTTGTAGAGCGGACGGTCGTATTTCCCGCTTCTGCTTGTCTTCTCAATATTGTACGAGAAACTGATAGTGAAATCTAACGTTGATAGCGATTAGAGACCTTAGTTTAGTAGTTGATGTACCTGTATATAACGTTTCATTTGGAAGATTATATGTTGTGTGTAAATAAAGTTACAGTTTAAAGTTATAGTTTCTAACTAAATTCCGGTGTTTAGTTTCATATCTTAATTATATAGACTAACACCAAAATCGCGACAGGGCTAAAGCCACCAAAGTTCCAGCGTCAACAGTCGGGCCTCCAGAATCACCCTAGGCTACGACCAGTTCAAGCAGGCGCCAGCACACTGCTAGCGTCTTGTGACAACTAAAGTGGACGGCTCGTCCTTGATTGATCAACTGCTGTACGTTTGGAACTAAAGTGGACGGCTCGTCCAAGATTGATCAACTGCTGTACGTTTGGAACTAAAGTGGACGGCTCGTCCGGGATTGATCAACTGCTGTACGTTTGGAACTAAAGTGGACGGCTCGTCCGGGATTGATCAACTGCTGTACGTTTGGAACTAAAGTGGACGGCTCGTCCGGGATTGATCAACTGCTGTACGTTTGGAACTAAAGTGGACGGCTCGTCCTTGATTGATCAACTGCTGTACGTTTGGAACTAAAGTGGACGGCTCGTCCTTGATTGATCAACTGCTGTACGTTTGGAACTAAAGTGGACGGCTCGTCCGGGATTGATCAACTGCTGTACGTTTGGAACTAAAGTGGACGGCTCGTCCGGGATTGATCAACTGCTGTACGTTTGGAACTAAAGTGGACGGCTCGTCCGGGATTGATCAACTGCTGTACGTTTGGAACTAAAGTGGACGGCTCGTCCTTGATTGATCAACTGCTGTACGTTTGGAACTAAAGTGGACGGCTCGTCCTTGATTGATCAACTGCTGTACGTTTGGAACTAAAGTGGACGGCTCGTCCGGGATTGATCAACTGCTGTACGTTTGGAACTAAAGTGGACGGCTCGTCCTTGATTGATCAACTGCTGTACGTTTGGAACTAAAGTGGACGGCTCGTCCGGGATTGATCAACTGCTGTACGTTTGGAACTAAAGTGGACGGCTCGTCCGGGATTGATCAACTGCTGTACGTTTGGAACTAAAGTGGACGGCTCGTCCTTGATTGATCAACTGCTGTACGTTTGGAACTAAAGTGGACGGCTCGTCCTTGATTGATCAACTGCTGTACGTTTGGAACTAAAGTGGACGGCTCGTCCGGGATTGATCAACTGCTGTACGTTTGGAACTAAAGTGGACGGCTCGTCCTTGATTGATCAACTGCTGTACGTTTGGAACTAAAGTGGACGGCTCGTCCGGGATTGATCAACTGCTGTACGTTTGGAACTAAAGTGGACGGCTCGTCCTTGATTGATCAACTGCTGTACGTTTGGAACTAAAGTGGACGGCTCGTCCTTGATTGATCAACTGCTGTACGTTTGGAACTAAAGTGGACGGCTCGTCCGGGATTGATCAACTGCTGTACGTTTGGAACTAAAGTGGACGGCTCGTCCTTGATTGATCAACTGCTGTACGTTTGGAACTAAAGTGGACGGCTCGTCCTTGATTGATCAACTGCTGTACGTTTGGAACTAAAGTGGACGGCTCGTCCTTGATTGATCAACTGCTGTACGTTTGGAACTGTTGCTGATTTTTTTTTCGGATACTTTAGCCACAATGGAACCAGTCAAATGTAACTGACTTGATAGCCTACTATTCAACTACAGTCTAGCCTACATCGCCAGAGTCTAAGTCTAAGTCTACACCCGTAAGGTCTAGGACTTTACTAGAGACCTCGAGCCGAGAAACCACTACAGTCTAGTCTACATCTCCAGAGCCTGAGTCTAAGTCTAAGTCTACACCCGTAAGGTCTAGGACTTTACTTTGACTTTACTGTACTAGAATCGAGTCCAGATTGTGCTGCCGATACTGCTGATGTGTTGTTGTGAATCGTATGGATATAATTTACTTACAGTGGTGGTGACGTTGACTTTAAATTAATTTTTATGCCACTGTATTTCATTTTTTTTTTAAATACCAAATCAAATTAATCAAAAATTTCAAAAACAAGTTTCGTCGACGGATCAGCGCAAGAGACTGTATCTTCAGCTGCTGTTTTTTTTTTTAAACTAAAATCCCATGCTGTAAGGTAGGCTGACTTTTTGCACTATATATTTTTTTTTAAATTCCGTGGTTACCTTATTGTCGCCATACTGTCCTTGCTAGGGGGAGTCTAGTGTAATCTATAGTTTACATTATTTATTTTAAGGCATCCACTATATGATTGTGTAGTTGGAAACATACCTGGCGCTGCCGATCCGTTTCAACCTAATCCTAATTGGAGGGATGCAGCTAAGGTAACTTTTGAGGAGAGTAAGGCCAGTAGTGCCAAGATCTCGTCCTCTGCAGAGGTGAATGGGGTGATTCCCCCATGCTCACCTAATTTATGTGACGCACAATCTGAAGAGAGTGCGGCCAAGAGCGCCAACATCTCTTCTTCTGCTGAGGTGGCTGTTATGATGTGCCCAAGCTCACCTAATGTAGTTGATACATTGGAAAGGAGTGAGGCCAAGGGGGCCAATATCTCACACTTTACAGAGGGAGCTGGGGTGGATTCCCCAAGCTCGCCCGTTGAAATTGATCCAAAACTACTTCATGGGAACTTGCTTAAGTTCTATACTGATTCAGACTGATAGAGAGAAAGTAGGAGAAAGCCATTCAGGGGAACATGATGTTTCTGTTGGGGCCGTTGTCCTATAGAATAGGCTAGCAGGACAGTATGATTGATAATGCCACTGAATGAACCTAATGTGCACAAGTCAGTCAACCTACATTTGCATTATTGTATTCACTTAACTTCATATTTATTATATTATTATCATTTGTTTTATTTCAGCTTAAGTAGCTCTGATTCACATGTCATTTTTATTTTTGTATGCAGCCTGTCGTGCTTATTGTCATATCTTTTCAGACTTGTATTAGATTAAGTATCTTCATTTTGATTTCGTATATCTACATATCTAGTTTATTTCTATACACTATACTCATGTATGTTAAGAAGTCTTGTTTTATCCTCAATTCACTTTTAGTTGTAGATGTGTTAAAGAAAGAATTTTTGTTTTTTTATCAATTCCAACAGTAACCAGAATGACCCTATTGACCGTGTTGTTCTGCTTGAGTTCCAGCGTCAACAGTCGGGCCTCCAGAATCACCCTAGGCTACGACCAGTTCAAGCAGGCGCCAGCACACTGCTAGCGTCTTGTGACATCTACTACCTCCTGTGTATCTTATCACATCTACTACCTCCTCCTGTGTATCTTATCACATCTACTACCTCCTGTGTATCTTATCACATCTACTACCTCCTCCTGTGTATCTTATCACATCTACTACCTCCTCCTGTGTATCTTATTACATCTACTACCTCCTGTGTATCTTATCACATCTACTACCTCCTGTGTATCTTCTCACATCTACTACCTCCTCCTGTGTATCTTATCACATCTACTACCTCCTGTGTATCTTATCACATCTACTACCTCCTGTGTATCTTATCACATCTACTACCTCCTACTGTGTATCTTATCACATCTACTACCTCCTACTGTGTATCTTATCACATCTACTACCTCCTGTGTATCTTATCACATCTACTTCCTCCTGTGTATCTTATCACATCTACTACCTCCTCCTGTGTATCTTATTACATCTACTACCTCCTCCTGTTTATCTTATCACATCTGCTACCTCCTGTGTATCTTATCACATCTACTACCTCCTCCTGTGTATCTTATCACATCCACTACCTCCTGTGTATCTTATCACATCTACTACCTCCTCCTGTGTATCTTATCACATCTACTACCTCCTGTGTATCTTATCACATCTACTACCTCCTCCTGTGTATCTTATCACATCTACTACCTCCTGTGAATCTTATCACATCTACTACCTCCTGTGTATCTTATCACATCTACTACCTCCTGTGTATCTTATTACATCAACTACCTCCTCCTGTGTATCTTATTACATCTACTACCTCCTCCTGTTTATCTTATCACATCTACTATCTCCTCCTGTTTATCTTATCACATCTACTACCTCCTGTGTATTTAATCACATCTACTATCTCCTGTGTACCTTGTCACATCTACTACCTCCTCCTGTTTATCTTATCACATCTACTACCTCTTGTGTATCTTATCACATCTACTACCTCCTCCTGTTTATCTTATCACATCTACTACCTCTTGTGTATCTTATCACATCTACTACCTCCTCCTGTTTATCTTATCACATCTACTACCTCCTACTGTGTATCACCACATCTACTACCTCCTCCTGTATATCTTATCACATCTACTACCTCCTGTGTATCTTATCACATCTACTATCTCCTGTGTATCTTATCACATCTACTACCTCCTCCTGTGTATCTTATCACATCTACTACCTCCTGTGTATCTTCTCACATCTACTACCTCTTGTGTATCTTATCACATCTACTACCTCCTGTGTATCTTATCACATCTACTACCTCCTGTGTATCTTATCACATCTACTACCTCATGTGTATCTTCTCACATCTACTACCTCTTGTGTATCTTATCACATCTACTACCTCCCCCTGTGTATCTTATCACATCTACTACCTCTTGTGTATCTTATCACATCTACTACCTCCTACTGTGTATCATCACATCTACTACCTCCTCCTGTGTATCTTATCACATCCACTACCTCCTACTGTGTATCATCACATCTACTACCTCCTCCTGTGTATTTTATCACATCTACTACCTCCTGTGTATCTTATCACATCTACTACCTCCTCCTGTGTATTTTATCACATCTACTACCTCCTGTGTATCTTATCACATCTACTACCTCCTGTGTATCTTATCACATCTACTACCTCCTGTGTTTCTTATCACATCTACTACCTCCTCCTGTGTATCTTATTACATCTACTACCTGCTCCTGTTTATCTTATCACATCTACTACCTCCTCCTGTGTATCTTATCACATCTACTACCTCCTGTGTATCTTATCACATCTACTACCTCCTGTGTATCTTATCACATCTACTACCTCCTCCTGTTTATCTTATCACATATACTACCTCCTCCTGTGTATCTGATCACATCTACTACCTCCTGTGTATCTTATCACATCTACTCATATTCTCGCAGGTACTACTCCCGTTTCTAATTAAGTTCATGTCAGGTCATTGACGAACAGTTCGACCTATATTTGGCCATGATTTCAGCAGCATTTACTGTGCTAGTATAGAATAACGTTACCGGACTTAGTGTTTTAGCCAATCAATGAACATCATAGCACGAAAACTTGTGATCAAGAGTTGAACTATTTGTGACCTACCTGCCAGATATCTGTCAACATTCAACTAACTATTTACTTGCTGCAGATCAAAACACAAATACAAATATTTGACTTTGAGAAAGCCTAACCGTTTAGAGATAAGGGGGCCAAACACACACACGCACTGAATCACACACAAACACACTCACACATCCCTCACTGTTGCCACACAAACACACTCATGCCACATTAATGCAGCAAACAAACAAATTAACGGGAGAAATAGTTTCGAAACTAACGATGCCGGACTCTCCCAGTTATCTGCTGCTTACTTTTGCCTCGTTGTGGAATTTGTGACGTCGACTATGAGTTCTGAAATTTTGATGAATGAGAAAGATACGTCTTATTTTGGATCGGGAAACTGTGTTTTTCCTTTTACGGATGTCATCATGTCACTAAATGTCTACATTTGATAATAAAAGTTACTATGCATTATATTGTTCTATTGTACACATAAAAGTTTACATACATTTCATGAAAAGCATTGGATTGGAAGCATCCTTGGTGGGATGAATGTGACTTAAAACACGGAAATAAAAAAAATACTTTAAAAAAAAAACAAAACAATAAAGGTTATATTAAGCATAGTTGTTTCAATTAGTTTGGATCAGTCGTGTAATTAAATTTGTAATAGATCTAGACTGACAATAAAAAAAAGCATCTATTTTTTAAAAAATGGGGGGGGGGGGGGGGGAGAAGACCTAAATTTGAACTCATGGTTTTTGCCGACATTGTAACCACTCTGCTAGTGAAGTTCTTATGGACATTGCAGATTGTATAATTTTCTATAGTTTCTATAGTCTCATCGTATTTCAGCTTATACCACTACTTCAGTCAAGTACAATATCTTCGAGATACCAAACACATAATATATTACCAATATCTAATTAGTGATTAATTTTTAAACTTGATTCTTGTGTTGTCAGGTCAAAGAATTGGGCAAATTTTCTCCTTGAACCGAGATCGGCTGTCAGAGAAATCACGTGTTCACGTGACCAGACAGACAGGGTGAGTTGAGATAAACTTTGTAAAATATATAGGTTAGGTTGTTTAGATTGTTTAGGTTCAAAAGTCAATGGAAAAAACAACTTTAAAAAAAAAGACATTTCTCACTGTGGACACTTTTGTTCCCTGGACTCTCGTCCTTTCCTCTGTTTGGACACACACACACACACAAACACACAAACACACAAACACAAGTACATGTAGAGGATGTAATATATCTAGTGAAAATGGAATCCTATTCTAAACAGCTGAAGCTGGTCTATCATTTCTCCTTCTATTGAATTCTTTGAATGCTTCCTAACTGCAAGAAGTCGTTCCAGTCAGCTTCCTCCATCCTGTCCTCTAGATTCTAGTTGAGTAGTTGACATCTGTCTAGTTCAATGTGTTCTTGGAACTCATGCTTACTGTTTACCAGCAGTCCGATGTAAACACTGAGCAAACCTTCAAGTCGACACAAAATTGTGCGCTAAATGGCCTATTTCTTTATTCCTCTCCTTCTTGGATACAAAGAAACATTGACTCGAGTGCGGGACAGTGTCCTTTTTTCCTTTGACGTCATTCGAAATAATTTCATTAGAAAAAGACGTAAGCAAATTTAATTTTAAGAATATCAAATAATGCTGAATAATTATAGCGGTCAAACCAGAGTTTTCACTGTGCGGCAAATTGTTGAACGCATAAACGCTCATAGTAGATATTGTAATAAATGTCTTCATTAAATCAATTATCAACATCTGTCCCTAGACTATGGTCGTAAGGATGCTGTGACAGTGTGCTTAACCCTCCCCGGTCAGCAGCTATTCTGAGTAGGATATCAAGAGAGAGAGGTCAGTCCAGTGTTTTTACGTTGTCCAGCTAGTTCTTCTTTGGAATAGACCCTTGCTTCCTGCTCCCCTCCACTGTAGCTTGAAGACTGACATTTGATCGAATACTTCGCTACATTTTCTAAAATGCTTTGTTTAAATGTCTTGACTAAGGTCAAGTAATCCGACTGCTATTCATGTGTACCTCTGAACATGAAAGAGTTGATTTCATATATTGAAGCGGCGGAAAGTCCCACTACTCTCAACACCGGAGTGACATTGAAACAAATCGTGTCAAACTGTTGTTTTATTCTAGCGAAGATCTGATTTCCATTTGAACTCTGTAGACTAATGGTGGGTTAGAAAGTCTTGCATGGCTTCACGTCTGCATGTCGAGCCTGTCAATCTAAGAGGTCAAAGGTTATCTTGTACATTATTATTTACACAGACTGGATTTCGAGAAGCGGACAGGAAGGCAATTGATTAGAGTCACGCGGATTAGCTTCTGCTTCTCAGCGGTTCTCAAGGCAGGTAGGTAGTGACTTGATTTGAGTGCCAGTCACATTCAATCAATGCCCTGACAGGACCAGGGCTGAGGCTAAGCTACCAGTGTTCTTTTTTTTTTTTTTTTAAAGTTTGTTTTGTTCAAATCCCAGTATTCAACATTTGTTCATGTCGTGTAGAGATGGCTATCTGAACAAACAAACAAACACTAAATGTGGTTACTTTAGAGTCCTGTCGTGTTGTACTGTCTGTCTTTTTCTGTCAGAGTGTGTCCATTTCATTTTGGAGGGTTAAAATATACAAATGAAAAATTTTGCTTCAAAATATTAGAAGGTAAATAGATAAAAGAGATAATATCAACTTGAAGAGATTAATAACTTATTAGGTGCTGCCTGGTCGCGTGATATGCGCTTCGGACTGTCATCACTATGGACCCCAGTTTGAACCCTGCCTGCTGCCCCGTGGGTAATAATCAAAAGGACGTCCCAAACAAAACAACTCCTCTGAAAACATTTCTATCTTTACATTTCTTCCTTTACATTTCTTCCTTTACATTTCTTCCTTTACATTTCTATCTTTACATTTTTACCTTTACATTTTACATTTTTAGTGCTAAATAATACTAATAAGGTTTGTCTTTGAGTCCGAGGTAGTGCTAAATAGTGAAAATCTATCGCTCTATCTCCTATTGAAAGGTATAACGTATCTCTGTCTCTCCTCTGTCTCTCCTCTGTCTCTCCTCTGTCTCTCCTCTCTCTCTCCTCTGTCTCTCTTACCAAAGTATTTCTAGTTTTATCTTCTACTAAAAGGTAAACATTCAGTCTAACGTTAAATTTCACCAAACATTTGAGGCACGCCCTTTACAAGAAAATGTCCCCAAGACAATATGTAACGTGAGTGGCTGGCAGTGCCTACATATAAAACAGTTTCAGATTTCACACGGACTGTAAGTGAAGGCTAAAAGAATAAATACTACAAATGCCAGAAATAAATGTTTACGGGGGCAAAGGAAGAACTGGAAGTGCAAGAAGGAGTCGGTCAGAGCTAGTCAGCCTACTCTGGTTTCTCTTCTAGCAAGCAGCTTCATCAATCACGGGGAACCCGCGGCAGAGTTATCTCAGGAACCGTAATTTTATACTGTGTAGGGAGAGTTGCCGTACTTGAAGCACTTGGCTGGTGAAGTTGAATTGACTTCTGGTTAGCCTTCTGTTAGACTGACTAGAAATCTATTCGGCTTTCAGTTGAACGTAGCGGTATCGACAGCTATACATAATACATATACATATATTACCTTTCTATCTATCTATCTATCTATCTGTCTATCTGTCTATCTGTCTGTTGGAGACTGCAGTAAGGTCAGTGCGAGAGACAGTAAAAGTGTTCCTATAAGAAATTGTGACGTCATTTGAATTGTTGTCTCCAAAGTTTGTCTTGTTGTAAAACCTGATGACAAATGTTGATCTCTTATCTTATCTTATCTTATCTTATATAATACAGACGTTAATCTCTGATTAATGTTTCATTCTTTTTATTTAATATTTTTTTTTACCTCTCTGTTATTCTGTGTTATTCTTTTTATTACATCCAGTGCTTACATTGTGTTTTTGTTTATTACATCCAGTGCTTACATTGTGTTTTTGTTTATTACATCCAGTGCTGACATTGTGTTTTTGTTTATTACATCCAGTGCTTACATTGTGTTTTTGTTTATTACACCCAGTGCTTACATTGTGTTTTTGTTTATTACATCCAGTGCTTACATTGTGTTTTTGTTTATTACATCCAGTGCTTACATTGTGTTTTTGTTTATTACACCCAGTGCTTACATTGTGTTTTTGTTTATTACATCCAGTGCTTACATTGTGTTTTTGTTTATTAAATCCAGTGCTTACATTGTGTTTTTGTTTATTACATCCAGTGCTTACATTGTGTTTTTGTTTATTACACCCAGTGCTTACATTGTGTTTTTGTTTATTACATCCAGTGCTTACATTGTGTTTTTGTTTATTACATCCAGTGCTTACATTGTATTTTTGTTTATTACACCCAGTGCTTACATTGTGTTTTTGTTTATTACACCCAGTGCTGACATTGTTTATTTATTACATCCAGTGCTTACATTGTGTTTTTGTTTATTACATCCAGTGCTTACATTGTGTTTTTGTTTATTACACCCAGTGCTTACATTGTGTTTTTGTTTATTACACCCAGTGCTTACATTGTGTTTTTGTTTATTACACCCAGTGCTGACATTGTTTATTTATTACATCCAGTGCTTACATTGTGTTTTTGTTTATTACATCCAGTGCTTACATTGTGTTTTTGTTTATTACATCCAGTGCTTACATTGTGTTTTTGTTTATTACACCCAGTGCTTACATTGTGTTTTTGTTTATTACATCCAGTGCTTACATTGTGTTTTTGTTTATTACACCCAGTGCTTACATTGTGTTTTTGTTTATTACACCCAGTGCTTACATTGTGTTTTTGTTTATTACATCCAGTGCTTACATTGTGTTTTTGTTTATTACACCCAGTGCTTACATTGTGTTTTTGTTTATTACATCCAGTGCTTACATTGTGTTTTTGTTTATTACACCCAGTGCTTACATTGTGTTTTTGTTTATTACACCCAGTGCTGACATTGTTTATTTATTACATCCAGTGCTTACATTGTGTTTTTGTTTATTACATCCAGTGCTTACATTGTGTTTTTGTTTATTACATCCAGTGCTTACATTGTGTTTTTGTTTATTACACCCAGTGCTTACATTGTGTTTTTGTTTATTACACCCAGTGCTGACATTGTTTATTTATTACATCCAGTGCTTACATTGTGTTTTTGTTTATTACATCCAGTGCTTACATTGTGTTTTTGTTTATTACACCCAGTGCTGACATTGTTTATTTATTACATCCAGTGCTTACATTGTGTTTTTGTTTATTACACCCAGTGCTTACATTGTGTTTTTGTTTATTACATCCAGTGCTTACATTGTGTTTTTGTTTATTACATCCAGTGCTTACATTGTGTTTTTGTTTATTACACCCAGTGCTTACATTGTGTTTTTGTTTATTACACCCAGTGCTTACATTGTGTTTTTTTTTATTACACCCAGTGCTGACATTGTTTATTTATTACATCCAGTGCTTACATTGTGTTTTTTGTTTATTACATCCAGTGCTTACATTGTGTTTTTGTTTATTACATCCAGTGCTTACATTGTGTTTTTGTTTATTACACCCAGTGCTTACATTGTGTTTTTGTTTATTACACCCAGTGCTGACATTGTTTATTTATTACATCCAGTGCTTACATTGTGTTTTTGTTTATTACATCCAGTGCTTACATTGTGTTTTTGTTTATTACATCCAGTGCTTACATTGTGTTTTTGTTTATTACACCCAGTGCTTACATTGTGTTTTTGTTTATTACACCCAGTGCTGACATTGTTTATTTATTACATCCAGTGCTTACATTGTGTTTTTGTTTATTACATCCAGTGCTTACATTGTGTTTTTGTTTATTACACCCAGTGCTTACATTGTGTTTTTGTTTATTACACCCAGTGCTGACATTGTTTATTTATTACATCCAGTGCTTACATTGTGTTTTTGTTTATTACACCCAGTGCTTACATTGTGTTTTTGTTTATTACATCCAGTGCTTACATTGTGTTTTTGTTTATTACATCCAGTGCTTACATTGTGTTTTTGTTTATTACATCTAGTGCTTACATTGTGTTGTTGTTTATTACATCCAGTGCTTACATTGTGTTTTTGTTGATTACATCCAGTGCTTACATTGTGTTATTGTTTATTACACCCAGTGCTGACATTGTTTATTTATTACATCCAGTGCTTACATTGTGTTTTTATTTATTACATCCAGTGCTTACATTGTGTTTTTGTTTATTACATCCAGTGCTTACATTGTGTTTTTGTTTATTACATCCAGTGCTTACATTGTGTTATTGTTTTTATTACACCCAGTGCTGACATTGTGTTTTTGTTTATTACATCTAGTGCTTACATTGTGTTTTTGTTTATTATATCCAGTGCTTACATTGTGTTGTTGTTTATTACATCCAGTGCTTACATTGTGTTTTTGTTTATTACACCCAGTGCTTACTTTGTGTTTTTGTTTATTACATCCAGTGCTTACATTGTGTTTTTGTTTATTACATCCAGTGCTTACATTGTGTTTTTGTTTATTACATCCAGTGCTTACATTGTGTTTTTGTTTATTACACCCAGTGCTTACATTGTGTTTTTGTTTATTACATCCAGTGCTTACATTGTGTTATTGTTTTTATTACACCCAGTGCTGACATTGTGTTTTTGTTTATTACATCCAGTGCTTACATTGTGTTTTTGTTTATTATATCCAGTGCTTACATTGTGTTGTTGTTTATTACATCCAGTGCTTACATTGTGTTTTTGTTTATTACACCCAGTGCTTACATTGTGTTTTTGTTTATTACATCCAGTGCTTACATTGTGTTTTTGTTTATTACATCCAGTGCTTACATTGTGTTTTTGTTTATTACATCCAGTGCTTACATTGTGTTTTTGTTTATTACACCCAGTGCTGACATTGTGTTTTTGTTTATTACATCCAGTGCTTACATTGTGTTTTTGTTTATTACATCCAGTGCTTACATTGTGTTGTTGTTTATTACATCCAGTGCTTACATTGTGTTTTTGTTTATTACATCCAGTGCTTACATTGTGTTTTTGTTTATTACATCCAGTGCTTACATTGTGTTGTTGTTTATTACATCCACTGCTTACATTGTGTTTTTGTTTATTACATCCAGTGCTTACATTGTGTTTTTGTTTATTACATCCAGTGCTTACATTGTTTATTTATTACATCCAGTGCTTATATTGTGTTTTTTGTTTATTACATCCAGTGCTTACATTGTGTTTTTGTTTATTACATCCAGTGCTTACATTGTGTTTTTGTTTATTGCATCCAGTGCTTACATTGTATTTTTGTTTATTACATCCAGTGCTGACATTGTTTATTTATTACATACAGTGCTTACATTGTGTTTTTTGTTTATTACATCCAGTGCTTACATTGTGTTGTTGTTTATTACATCCAGTGCTTACAATGTGTTTTTGTTGATTACATCCAGTGCTTACATTGTGTTATTGTTTTTATTACACCCAGTGCTGACATTGTTTATTTATTACATCCAGTGCTTACATTGTGTTTTTATTTATTACATCCAGTGCTTACATTGTATTTTTGTTTATTACACCCAGTGCTTACATTGTGTTTTTGTTTATTACATCCAGTGCTTACATTGTGTTTTTGTTTATTACATCCAGTGCTTACATTGTGTTTTTGTTTATTACATCCAGTGTTTACATTGTGTTTTTGTTTATTACATCCAGTGCTTACATTATGTTTTTGTTTATTACATCCAGTGCTTACATTGTGTTTTGTTTATTACATCCAGTGCTGACATTGTTTATTTATTACATCCAGTGCTTACATTGTGTGTTGTTGTTGATTACATCCAGTGCTTACAGATGTTCTCTAAATCTATTGACTTAACTGACATGTCTGGAAACAAAAAAACGATAATGCTTTGTTTGCTAACAACTACACGACTCTACTAGTAACTTCTAATGTTGTCTAACCTACTCTAAGACTACTAGTAACTTTTAATGTTGTCCAACCTACTCTAAGACTGCTAGTAACTTCTAATGTTGTCTAACCTACTCTAAGACTACTAGTAACTTTTAATGTTGTCTAACCTACTCTAAGACTACTAGTAACTTCTAATGTTGTCTAACCTACTCTAAGACTACTAGTAACTTTTAATGTTGTCTAACCTACTCTAAGACTACTAGTAACTTCTAATGTTGTCTAACCTACTCTAAGACTACTAGTAACTTCTAATGTTGTCTAACCTACTCTAAGACTACTAGTAACTTCTAATGTTGTCTAACCTACTCTAAGACTACTAGTAACTTTTAATGTTGTCTAACCTACTCTAAGACTACTAGTAACTTTTAATGTTGTCTAACCTACTCTAAGACTACTAGTAACTTCTAATGTTGTCTAACCTACTCTAAGACTACTAGTAACTTCTAATGCTTTGTAACCCTCTCTAAGACTACTAGTAACTTCTAATGTTGTCTAACCTACTTTAAGACTACTAGTAACTTCTAATGTTGTCTAACCTACTCTAAGACTACTAGTAACTTCTAATGTTGTCTAACCTACTCTAAGACTACTAGTAACTTTTAATGTTGTCTAACCTACTCTAAGACTACTAGTAACTTTTAATGTTGTCTAACCTACTCTAAGACTACTAGTAACTTCTAATGTTGTCTAACCTACTCTAAGACTACTAGTAACTTCTAATGCTTTGTAACCTACTCTAAGACTACTAGTAACTTCTAATGCTTTGTAACCTACTCTAAGACTACTAGTAACTTCTAATGCTTTGTAACCTACTCTAAGACTACTAGTAACTTCTAATGCCTTGTAACCTACTATAGGATTCAGTACAACATCTAGATCTAGTGTTACTGCTATAAGCTCGAAGGTTTCATGCGATGTAATTGATACCAACCAGATTCAACTTGACCAAATGGTGTTATTTCTCCAGTTGCTAGATGGCAGGTAGCTGGTCGACTCCAGGAAATGAATTAGATCTCATTTCTTGACATCTCCAATGGCTGCTGGTACCTAGATTCGTAGCTTCAATTAGTTGTTTTACCTTACGAGACGGGGGCGCAATGAGGGGCGTTTGGGGGAGGTAGGAATAGGAGAAAGAAGAAGAAAAAAAATGGGGGGGGGGAGTTAAGTGGCCGAAGTGAGGATAACTGGAGGCAAAGAAAGATAACAAAGAATATTAAATTCCCCCCCCCCCCCCACCAACTTTCTTTTTCCTGCCAAGAATATCAAGACAGATGATTGAATGCAGATGGCGCTAGGTAAAATATGTTTTATTTGAGCTTCTTTTTTTCACTAGTCAGTCAGTGAGTCTAGAAAGTGAGGGAACTCGTTGGTGAAATAGTTTTACTAGTCAGACAGTGAGTCTAGGAAGTGATGGAGCTCGTTGGTGAAATAGTTTTACTAGTCAGACAGTGAGTCTAGAAAGTGAGGGAACTCGTTGGTGAAATAGTTTTACTAGTCAGACAGTGAGTCTAGGAAGTGATGGAGCTCGTTGGTGAAATAGTTTTACTAGTCAGACAATGAGTCTAGAAAGTGAGGGAACTCGTTGGTGAAATAGTTTCACTAGTCAGTCAGTGAGTCTAGGAAGTGATGGAGCTCGTTGGTGAAATAGTTTTACTAGTCAGACAGTGAGTCTAGAAAGAGATTGAACTCGTTGGTGAAATAGTTTTACTAGTCAGACAGTGAGTCTAGAAAGAGATTGAACTCGTTGGTGAAATAGTTTTACTAGTCAGACAGTGAGTCTAGAAAGAGATTGAACTCGTTGGTGAAATAGTTTTACTAGTCAGGCAGTGAGTCTAGAAAGAGATTGAACTCGTTGGTGAAATAGTTTTACTAGTCAGACAGTGAGTCTAGAAAAAGATTGAACTCGTTGGTGAAATAGTTTTACTAGTCAGACAGTGAGTCTAGAAAGAGATTGAACTCGTTGGTGAAATAGTTTTACTAGTCAGACAGTGAGTCTAGAAAGAGATTGAACTCGTTGGTGAAATAGTTTTACTAGTCAGACAATAAGTCTAGAAAGAGATTGAACTCGTTGGTGAAATAGTTTTACTAGTCAGACAGTGAGTCTAGAAAGAGATTGAACTCGTTGGTGAAATAGTTTTACTAGTCAGGCAGTGAGTCTAGAAAGAAAGGGAACTCGTTGGTGAAATAGTTTTACTAGTCAGACAGTGAGTCTAGAAAGAGATTGAACTCGTTGGTGAAATAGTTTACTAGTCAGACAATAAGTCTAGAAAGAGATTGAACTCGTTGGTGAAATAGTTTTACTAGTCAGACAGTGAGTCTAGAAAGAGATTGAACTCGTTGGTGAAATAGTTTTACTAGTCAGGCAGTGAGTCTAGAAAGAAAGGGAACTCGTTGGTGAAATAGTTTTACTAGTCAGGCAGTGAGTCTAGAAAGAGAGGGAGAAATAGTTTAGATGTAAAGTAGATTTCATAGACGTTTGTATTCACTCTGATATAAACTTTTCACCTGTAAATTATGAGTGACTCTGGTGTGAATGTATATTTTGGTTTTCTATAGTTATAATGTTTTGTTTGGTGTAATGCACAAATTGTAAGACAAATTTCCTTATGGATAATAAAGATTATTATTATTATGTTAGAAAAGAACGAGTATTTATTCTCTGGCGAAGCCAGGTTCAGAGTTTCGTCATAATTATTATTATTAGTATTAGTATTATTATTAGTTGTACTAGTTGTATCTTTATTTCACTGAAGTTTGTATTCACTTGTAGTTGTACTAGTTGTATCTTTATTTCATTGAAGTTTGTATTCACTTGTAGATGTACTGGTCGTATCTTTATTACATTGAAGTTTGTATTCACTTGTAGTTGTACTAGTTGTATCTTTATTTCACTAAAGTTTGTATTCACTTGTAGTTGTATTGGTCGTATCTTTATTTCACTAAAGTTTGTATTCACTTGTAGTTGTACTAGTTGTATCTTTATTTCACTAAAGTTTGTATTCACTTGTAGTTGTACTAGTTGTATCTTTATAGTTTATTTCATTTCTTGAAAATATTTTTTAAATATTTCAAGAAAAATAAAAAAGACTCAAATTTTTGTTTTATTTGACAGATCATGGACAGATCCTTAAAGTTTTTTTTTAGGTTCTAGAAAAATTTAAAAAATGTTTTTGCAGACTTGCGCATTAAAATCCTATTGCTTTTGCAGAATAAAAACAAGCAATAACAAGGAAATAACAAGGTTACAAAGACAGTTTGTCTGGAGACACAAACTCAAAATCGGCCCCGAAGTGGTCCACCCAGACAGGTTTCAATATTTTCAGAAAGAACATCAGAATGAAATTCTATCAAAGACAAATGACAGAGAAGAATGGAAAAAGAAGGTTGACGGATCTTGTGTGGTGCTCCAGCGGTGCACAGACCAAAGGATAGGTGAAAGTGAATGTGAAGTTAGATGTGAACCTGGCCTAACTAATGAATATATAATTGCTCTAATTGTTTTGTAAAGGGACAATCTCTTATTCCTCAAGAAAAAACATTTCCGTAAAAAAAAAATTCCTTTATTTCAGTGTTCTATCGTCGTAGGGCCACGCTGCAGTTCACGCGATAATATGAAAAATTACTTATTAATTGTTGTTTTAAATTATGTCCAACTTATATGCATACTAAATAGATTTTTTCTCTTTAAAAAAAAAATATTTTTTTTTTTGTGTAAATGTAGTAGTTAGTATGACAGAACTTACTTAACTTAGCAATACAAATGTAAACAAAAAATATTTTGACAAAAAAAAAACAAAACGTTTGCATAAATGTGTTAAAAATATGGTATACAATAGTCTCCATTACTAAGGAGCCGCCCGTGTTTGTTATTATTAATAGTGAATAGTTGTAAAAATTGAGAATTTTTATTTAAAAAACTGCTTGCATAAGTGATTTTAAAAATGAGATTTTTCGCTTTCAGAAAAGAAAAAAGTAGCCGTTGCATCAGAACTTTGAATGGTCTAAATATCATGATGTCGGATTTTCACAATCTTTTCTAGTTTACGAGATCTAAACGGGACAGACATTCCACACAAGACTAATAGCGTCTTTTCCCCTTTCGGGGGCCGCTAAAAATACAGTTTCAAGTTATGTAAACTTTGACAATATTCTTTTGCTTAGAAGAATATATATATATATCAATTATCAACTAACTACTGGCAATACCAACTATAGGAAAATTTGAACGCCTATCCATATCAATTTTCTTGAATGATTAAGCGGCTGACTTATATCGAGACAAACTTAGTTTCACTAGAATCTTCAAGTCCAGTATTTTTTAGTGACTGATCAAAATTTTGTTGAAAATTTGTTTTTATTTTAGCGGTGCCAAAATTTCGCTCCCTGAAAAGTAATATCAATTTGAGGCTCTGATGTTTTGCTGTTTTGTTGTTTTTTTCTTTCTGCCCATTCTTCTTTTTTATTTAATTTAATTTAAACTCTGTTGTATTTTTTTTTTAACTATCAAGGATTTATTATTAAAAGAATCCTTAAGATATACCGATAGTAAGCTTTGTTGAATCATTGTGAACATGTGAATGCCAACACATTGAACCCATTGACCTGCTAGCTATTGAGCTCATAAGATATACGTTGGGAGGGGCCCCTCTCTATTTCTTGTTACGTTGGGAGGGGCCCCTCTCTATTTCTTGTCCCTTCAAGATGTAAACATTGTTGAAGATATTTGTTATTTTATTAGTAGCCTAATGTTTTCATTAGGGGAGGATCCTAGCAATGGAATTCAGATGCTACAGAAGGATTCTAGATATCACATTCAAAAACCGCATCACAAACCAAGAGATTAGAGACTGCAGCGCTTGGACCCCATAACAAAACGCAAAGCTAAAAATCTATGGCCCTATCACTAGATCTCCGGGGCTCGCTAAGACCTTCCTACAGGGAACAGTACCATATAAAGAGGCAGACAGAGAAAGTGATGGGAGGACAACATAAAAGAATGGACGGGCGTGCCATTGAATGAGGTTCTAAGGCAAAGGACAGAGAGGAGGAATGAAGTAGGACGGTCGACGAATCTTGCGTGGTGCCCCAACGGTCGACGAATCTTGTGTGGTGCCTTAACGGTCCATCAGACTAAGGGATAGGGAAAAGGTAAAAAAAAAAAAAAAGGTAAAAGCTAAAAAAAATGTTACCATTTCAATTTTTTTGTTTTGTTTGGCAACTTAACCAATCAAATTATTTCGTTTTTTGTTTTCGTGTATGTTTTTAGTTAGCCAGCTGAGTCCTAGTCATTGTGCTCACTGGACTACCACAAAGCCAGCTGAGTCCTAGTCATTGTGCTCACTGGACTACCACAAAGCCAGCTGAGTCCTAGTCATTGTGCTCACTGGACTACCACAAAGCCAGCTGAGTCCTAGTCATTGTGCTCACTGGACTACCACAAAGCCAGCTGAGTCCTAGTCATTGTGCTCACTGGACTACCACAAAGCCAGCTGAGTCCTAGTCATTGTGCTCACTGGACTACCACAAAGCCAGCTGAGTCCTAGTCATTGTGCTCACTGGACTACCACAAAGCCAGCTGAGTCCTAGTCATTGTGCTCACTGGACTACCACAAAGCCAGCTGAGTCCTAGTCATTGTGCTCACTGGACTACCACAAAGCCAGCTGAGTCCTAGTCATTGTGCTCACTGGACTACCACAAAGCCAGCTGAGTCCTAGTCATTGTGCTCATTGGACTACCACAAAGCCAGCTGAGTCCTAGTCATTGTGCTCACTGGACTACCACAAAGCCAGCTGAGTCCTAGTCATTGTGCTCACTGGACTACCACAAAGCCAGCTGAGTCCTAGTCATTGTGCTCACTGGACTACCACAAGTTACGCTAGAATCATGTTAACTCTAATAACACTGTTGGCTAGAGTCATGTTAACTCTAAGCACTGTTGGCTAGAGTCATGTTAACTCTAATAACACTGTTGGCTAGAGTCATGTAGACTTCCACAGTGTCAACTCTAACATGTTGGCTACAACAACTAATGTACACCTTAGAACATGTAACATTCAAAACAAAGTATCTTGCTCTTACTTCTAGAACAAGGGAGCTCATTCAAAACAAAGTATCTTGGTCTTACTTATAGAACAAGGGAGCTCATTCAAAACAAAGTATCTTGGTCTTACTTATAGAACAAGGGAGCTCATTCAAAACAAAGTATCTTGGTCTTACTTATAGAACAAGGGAGCTCATTCAAAACAAAGTATCTTGGTCTTACTTCTAGAACAAGGGAGCTCATTCGAAACAAAGTATCTTGCTCTTACTTCTAGAACAAGGGAGCTCATTCAAAACAAAGTATCTTGCTCTTACTTCTAGAACATGGGAGCTACAGACCGTTCACTATAAATGTATATATACCCATGTATGTAAGCGCGACATGAAGCTTTCTAGAATCGACACCAACAATTGGGAGAAAGAAGCACTGGATAGATCCATTTTTTATGACAATGTTGGCTATAATGATGTACAATAAAACAATATTAGCAATAACAATGTAGACTATGAAAATGTAGGCTATAACTATTTACACTAACCAAAAAGATGTAACGAATCAGTATATCATTATGTAGAATACTGGCCATGTAGGATAGAATATTGTTGGTCTGTAGGAATACATTTTTAAAATTCATTTCTGCAGTATTTCATGCTTTCATTATTTTGTATTAGCCATAGTCTGAAACAAACTTGGCGATTATCAGTGATTATTTTAAAAACTAGTTAGAGCTAGATCTAGGTTTATTTCAGAATGAAACATTTCTAGATCTAGAGAAGAAGAAGAAAATACAAAGAAAGTCGACCTCTTCACTGTCAGCTATCAAGACATGAAGCAAGTGAACTGGTCCACTTGGTAATTCACAGCGACTTCTCGTCCTATTCCTGGCTAAGACAATGGACTTGTCTGTCTGTGCCAAGCTCCACCAATGTAGAGAGATGGCGGATCATGGCGCCATCCTGACTTCTTTGTCTCGGCTACCGAATTCTTCGTGGTTTTTCCCCCCTTCTTTTGGCTTCCACCCTTCAACATGAGATAGTGATCTTTTCCATCGTGGCGGCTTGACAAACGTAGGCAGAAATTATGGAATTCCTCCTGTTGCCGTGACAGGAGGCTAGTTGTATGCGAAGAACTTACGTTGCCAGAGCTTTGAGCTTCGTGACGCCAGCAGGATTGGCCAGGTAAGATGTGCGTGCGTGTGTGAAACAATGGGCCTCCTTACATTTACCCAGAGAAT
Organism: Biomphalaria glabrata; assembly: GCF_947242115.1. Classification (NCBI taxonomy): domain Eukaryota; kingdom Metazoa; phylum Mollusca; class Gastropoda; family Planorbidae; genus Biomphalaria; species Biomphalaria glabrata. Next base: position 19,986,887 of record NC_074716.1, read on the forward strand.
TCCACCTGTCATTCTCAACCTTGCTAACCTCCCTGACTTTTATCTGGCCACCTCTTGACTGAAAAATGTAAGTCACACATAAATATGACTTCACCTAGACTTACACAAGACATAATACATGCTCATTTAGGATCACTCTCATCGGGGTTTTCCTTTCTATTTAACTTGTAATGTTTTATGTTGCGTGCGTGTGTTTGATGTATGTTTGTGTGTGTAGGTATACATGTTTGTAGGTATATAAGTGTGTGTGTAATATGAATTCGTGTTTCACTTAATATGCAGTTTGCATACCACACTAAACCAACACAATAAAAGAAGACAGTCACACTTGTAGGAATCGATTCGAAAAGACGAGGAAGAATTAAAAGCAAGAGAAATCTTTGGTCAAGTTTGATTGAAACAACAAATGGAAAGAATTCAAATCTTGATTCCCTAACTCTCACTGGAAACTTAGAAATAGCAGCTATGGGATTCAAACTCCAGACGATCGAATAAGTAGCCAATATACTACCAGTCAGCTGCACAGTTTGTGACCAGATGATGTGAAATAAAAACAAATAGCGGGTTGTGACGTTGGGTTATGGTGTGGGGGGGGGGGGGGGAATGGTGGAAGCTTTTTTTTTTCTTTACTTTGCATAAGAAATATATTTTCTACAAAGACAAAAGCTGTAGACATATTTACAGCCCCATATAGAATCAGTTTCTCTCTTGTAGAAACACATACAGCCCCATATAGAATCAGTTTCTCTTTTGTAGAAACACATACAGCACCATATAGAATCAGTTTCTCTCTTATAGACATACATACAGCCCCATATAGATACAACTTCTCTCTTGTAGACATACAAACAGCCGCATATAGAATTAGCTTCTCTCTTATAGACATACAAACGTCCGCATATAGATTCATCTTTCTTGTAGACACACATACAGCCCCATATAGATGAGAATTCGTATTGGTTTCAAAATCAACCACCGCAAGAAAAGAAACAAACTTCGAATGGATGGTTTTGAGGTCATACGATGAGAATGTATGGGCATTGGCATCGTATTGGTTTCAAAATCAACCACCGCTGGAATCCGCTGTCGGAATAATTTAAATCGGCACACTCTGAACCTCCAAGAAAACATTTAACATATTGCTGTAACTCAGCCAGCAGCAAGCCCAAAGAACCTCAACGAGAGGGATATATCAAAACACCAGTTTAATAATAGAACAATAGTAAGTAATGTGATAACAAATATACCACTAGAGTAACCAATCATAGCAGCACTTCTTTCTGGTTTACATCCTAGATATAATTATCGGCCATCTTTGACTTCATCTTTAAGCGTGTCTCTGTCTTGTGTCTCATGGTGCACAGTCTCGCACCTAATGACAGTGCGCAATGTAGAGTCATAACATATATTTGATTTGTCCTCGACAAAAATTAGTATAAGGATCGAACCTAGGACATGTGTGTCATTAGCGAGACGCTCAACAACCAGTCATTCAAATATGTGCAGCATTTTATTTTGAAATAAATGATTCAGTCTTTAGTCTGTTATAAAACCTAGATCTGCAGGTGTCTAAAATGTTGTTTCTAGAATCTATTATTATTTCTTTTCTCTTCTGAAACATATTGTCAAATCTGAGTTCGTGATTTTGCAGAGTTTCACCTTTTGGCGTCATGTCCAATCTACCCTCTGTCTTGCGCCTCCCAGACCCATCCCTCCCTCGAGGTGCTGTCGAGGATAACGTTTAGGAGCTTAGCGTGTAGGACAAAAGGTTGGTTGCCACCTAAAGCTAACGAGTTCCTCCTGCCCGAGGGAGAAGGAAAACTCAGAAGAATTCAAATATCTGCTGCCTCCAGATAAATATGATTTTTAGATCAAGGCATATTTGATATGAGATACAGTCCGCGCTTTTTTTTTTCCTCGGCGCTATTTTAAAGACATCATTTTGTCAGCGCTACTTTGTTGTACGAAATTTTGGCATGTAACCTCATTTCAGTTATGTGTGCTTCTTAAAACAAGATTAATTCTAGGCAGTGCTATTTATTATTCCAGTCTATCTTTGTTCGTCCATCCTCGGTATGAGCATGAAAAGAAACACATAATGTTGCTGTCTCTTTGTTTCAAGTCTAAAACTATACAATCATAATGTTCACGTCGGATCTATTCAGACCAGAGTTAGCAGGCAGGATCTTTTGCTTGGATTGTAAGCTATCGCAGCAGGGCCGGATTTAAGGGAAGGCAGAATAGAGACACTTTAAGTAGAAGACTCGACGACCATTGTCCCTGTAAATAAACGTTTTTACGGTTTACTAAAGCGATATCCAAATCTTTCAAGGGCGTCTGAAAAGCTGTGCGGACTGGCATGTATGTTATACTTCTTGATTGGAGCATAACAATTTATCAAATGCGAAAGTAGCCTGGGTGATAGTACAAGAATTAGAGAATGAATTAGACATAGCTTAATGGACCATAAAGACAGACTCGAGCCTGCTACACAAGTAAATATCGGTATCACACTAGTAGTGAGCCAGTGGCGTAGCAAGGTACCCGTGGGACTGGGTTCAAGAACATCTTGTTGGGCCCCCCTCCAGCCAATAAAACAAATTTAGTGTGAGACAAAAGATTAATCGTAATGTAAAGACATTCCCATGTAAAGATCGTAGGCTAACTTTTTTAAAAATAAGTAATTATGTCATAACGTTTGATTCAGTTAGTACTGCATAAAAGTAATAATGACTTAAAAGTCAATGTTTGTACAACTTCTTAACAGAGTTCAACGACTTCAAAGTGTTTCAAATGAACGAATAAATGTTCTAATGTGGGCCCCAACCCCCATCTGGCCAAGAATCATGGGCCCAAGTGTAATGGTCTCCTTCGCTCCATGGTTGCTAGCCCACAGCTGTGGGCCCCTATTGGTCGTGAGCCCGGGTTTATTGAACCCCTTCGCGCCATGGATGCTACGCCACTGATTCAACTTCTCTCTTGTAGACATACATACAGCCCCATATAGAATAAGTTTCTCTCTTATAGACATATGTGACAAGTCAAAAACTCGCTGTCAGAGTCACTCTAAATTATCACAGCATTAATTATTATTTTTCATTATTTATTTATTTTATTTTAATTATTTCCCCATCCTACCTCCAATTTCTTCACCCGCACCACCTTTTCCGCTCCAGGCTAGACTTAGTTGACCACATTGGAGATAGCAAGGCCACTTCTTTCGAGCTATCTTCCCTTGACCGGGGCAAAGATACGCACAGACTTTGATCTTATCGGCAGGATGTCTGACAGCCGCAGTGGACACCACCTTGTGTGGAATGCAAGTCACCCCTCCCCCCCCTTCTCTCCTATGTCTTTCTTTGATCTAGGAGACCACGAGGACAAACACGCCCATTGACCTCCCAATGTGCGAATCCCATCCCTTGTCGGACTTCACCCACGTGTAAGATAATTCTAAGCCTAGGACATTTCCTGTTCCCGCCCACATTTTTCCAGGCATATATAAAGTAGATCCAAATCAAATCAGACCCTCTTCTTTCTCATTCGAGCTGAGCTATCGAGTCTGGACTATATCATTTATTCTCCCTCCTAGAGGAATACCTGGTGGTAAGCCGAACTTAATCACAAGTTCCATCTTAATTACTTTTGTGCTATTTCCACTGGATATTATCATGTGTATTCTATTATTTTATATACATTAATTAGTGCATTGTGTATTTCTCACTGGCGTAAGTAGAAAACATAAACATGTCCTATGTATATATTTATGTATTGCACTAATCTATTAATGCCACGGTGCTCAATTGATCGTTGATGCAACCATGTATATATTTGCACATCTTATTTTATTTCCTTTATCTCGGTTGACCACCTTGATAATTTCACTAGCGCACTAATACTGCGTCTAGAAAAGAGATATGAGTTATCTCCCCTGTATTGAATTATCTCCCCTTTACTCATTTTACTCTAATGAGAGTTGCGCCGCTTGAACGGACACCCTCTCCATTCAAGCGCGCTCCATTGTTCTCGACCCACGTGTCATATGGAAACAAATCGTCTGGGTCGCTGACCACCGCCCATTCCCCCCCCTCTCTTTCTCTATCCACCTGTGTTGTTTATTTGAGATTATTATTTCCCCTTCTATGTACATTTTATATTAGTATTTCCCTTTTATGTACATTTTATATTGCTACTATCAGCCATCTATTTTTCCAAACCCCATTTGTCATCATCTCCCCATTATGCTCTAAAGCAGTTTTACCAATCTGACGAATGCACCTCAGTCGAGGGCATCGATAAGATGCATAAGAGACATGTCCTAACTTGTCTTTATTTATCCGCAGCCTCCCTCAGGTGTCTGCCTTTTATCTATTGGATTAATCACCTATTTGCTATCAAGAGTTACCTGCCTACTTATTTGCTATAGAGAATCACCTATTTATGTGCTTAGTGCTATTCAGCACTGCACTTGCCTACTGAGATCTACTCAACTCTACCACTTGGCGCTATCGGCATTGCCCGCCTATTCGACAGCCCACCTGTCAAGCTATTAGGTGCGACGTCCCTATAGATTCAGATCTGTGTGAGACGTCATAGCTACGCCAACTCTCTGCAACTCACTGGACATATCCTGTCAACTACGCTGCCCACGGCAGATCCGCTCTGCCCGCAGTAACCTTGTGCCCACGGTAGCCGGCCACCCGCCCTACTGTGCCCACTACAGATATTAGATTCTGGGGATTGAGACTCCACAAGAACTATATCACCAGCGTCCTTCTATCCGCTAGAGCGCCACCTCCAGCTGCAGAACCTCAAGCCAGGACACAGCCAGCTGCGACATCAACAGGAACACCAGCTAAGTCAGAGGACAAAGTGACATACTCTCTTATTAGGTGCAAGAGTGATGATTAAACATAGAATATACTAGAGATAGATGCAAACCCTTCCCCTTTTTATTCTTATATGTATATTTATGTAAATAAATATTCTTCATTTTTAACTTTTGTATCTATCTTTCATTGCTTTGTCTCGTTGCATGTCTGCTCCCGATTCATATGCTGATAGGTTGGTGTGTGATAGCTTTAAAAATAATCATCCCCTAGACATTAAAACGCGCCAAACACACATCACATTTCCCCACCTGTCACAACATACATACATACATACATAATAATAATAATAATAAATGTGTGTTCCACTTATTATACATGGATGATCTAAAGCTATATGCAGAAACCGAGCAAAAATTACACACCTTAATCAAAACGGTAAAATGCTTTAGTGACGATATCTGTATGTCTTTTGGCCTGGATAAGTGTGGCATCATAAGCATTAAAAAGGGCAAGGCAACGAACACCAACATTGAATTTGAAGGCATCGAGGAATTGAACTCCGCCTCTATTTATAAATATCTTGGAATAAACCAGAATGCCAAGATAAACCATAAGAAATTAAAAGAGGACTTTCTTGGCAAATATAGGCAAAGAGTTAATAAAATCCTCAACACCAAACTGTCTGGCAGTAATCTCATCACTGCAATAAACAGCTGGGCCGTCCCTGTGCTCCTTTACACGTTCGGTGTGATCAAATGGACTGACACCGACCTACATGACATTGACAGACTCACTAGAAAATTACTTACCAAGTTTCGATGCCTACACCCCAAGTCCTCCACCATAAGGTTATACCTGCCCAGGAAGGATGGGGGTCGTGGATTGCAGAACATCTTCAAATTGTGTAAGATGCAAGTTTTAAAAATACGATCAAAACTGCTCGCCTCCAGCAACAAATTAGTTTCCTTCCTACGGAAATACGACTCCGATGCAACCCCTCTGAACCTACACAATGCTGATGTCAATATCGGTTTGGACGACGTAGGGCATGAGATTCGCCAATGGGAAGAAAAAACACTCCACGGAAAATTTCCGGCTTCATTACATGGGGACAACATCGACAAGGCTGCTTCCTTAACATGGCTCAAAGCAGGTCATCTCTACCCTGAAACAGAAGGCTTTGTTACAGCAATACAGGACAGAGTAATCAGGACAAAAAATTACGAGAAGCATATCCTGAAACTCAATGTTGTCGACAAATGCCGAAAATGTGGAAATGTGGGCGAGTCGATTGAACACATTATGGCAGGATGTCCAGCCCTATCAGAATCTGCCTACCTAGGTCGCCATAACCAAGTTGCAAAGTTAATACACCAACACTTGGCTTTGACGTACAAATTGATCGGTAAGGACACTCCCCCTTATTATAAATACTCTCCGCAAGAGGTTCTCGAGTCTACTGATCATCTGCTGTACTGGGATAGGCCTATTCTGACCGACAAAACGGTAGATTTCAATCGCCCGGATCTGCTGTTCATCGATAAAAAAGAAAAAACCGCTACCATTATCGATATCGCCGTACCACTGTCTCATAATTTAAGAAAAACTGAGATAGAAAAACAAAGAAAATATGGGAACCTAGGCTTGGAGATTAAGCGTCTATGGAAATTGTCCAAAATAACAATATACCCCATTATTATATCAACCGAGGGGATAATAACAACTGACCTCACAGACACCTTCAAGGCCCTCAACATTCCCAGGAACATCTTCGTTGCCTGTCAGAGGGCGGTACTGCTGCAGACCTGCCACATCACCAGAAAATTCCTCAGTGGAAACTGTTAAAGGGACTACGATGAATTTTGTTTCTCTTTAGCGAAACTCGACCCTGGCAGCGCCAGAGAATGTCTACTCGTTCATTTCTAACATAATAATAATAATAATAATAATAATAATCTTTATTATCCGTAGGAAATTTGTCTTACAATTTGTGCATTACCAAACAAAAAACATTATAACTATAAGAAACCAAAGTGTACATTCACACCAGACTCACTCATAATTTACATGTGACAAAGTTTATACCAGATTGTTCTTATTTAATGATTTGATTGCCAGGGGAACAAAAGAGTGTTTGTGTCTGTTTGTCTTTGCTATCGGTGTCTTGTATCTCTTTTGTGATGGTAAAATCACAAAATCCTGACACAAAGGGTGATTCTTTATTTCAAGGATCTTGTTAGCTTTTTTATAGATGTTTGTCTCAAACAACTGCCCAAATGGGGTTTGTTTTTTGCCAATGATTTTGCCAGCAGCATTGAGGATTCTTTTAAGTTTATTCCTATTTTTAATGCTCAGATTGCCATACCAGGCAGTGATATTGAAACTGAAAACATTGCAGATGTGAGCGTGATAAAACATAGCCAAGGCCTTTTCGCTAACATTAAACGAGGACAGTTTTCTTAGTAGTCGTAATCTTTGCTGCCCTTTTTTGCTGATATAATCAGTATTTGCAGTAAAATTTAGTAAAATACATACATATATACATACATACATACATACATACATACATACATACATATAGATTCAACTTCTCTCTTGTAGACATACATACAGCCCCATATAGAATAAGTTTCTCTCTTATATACATACATACATACATACATACATACATACATACATACATACATACATACATACATACATATAGATTCAACTTCTCTCTTGTAGACATACATACAGCCCCATATAGATTCAACTTCTCTCTTGTAGACATACATACAGCCCCATATAGATTCAACTTTTCTCTTATAGACATACATACAGCCGCATATAGATTCATCTTCTCTCTTATAGACATACATACAGCCCCATATAGATTCAACTTTTCTCTTATAGACATACATACAGCCCCATATAGATTCATCTTCTCTCTTATAGACATACATACAGCCCCATATAGATTCAACTTCTCTCTTATAGACATACATACAGCCCCATATAGATTCAACTTCTCTCTTATAGACATACATACAGCCCCATATAGATCCAATCTTCTCTCTTATAGATATACAGGCGCATATAGGTTCTACTTAATCTTCTCCTCAGGTAAGAAAGACGCTGGCCAGGTTGTGTCATATTTCTAAACACAGGCACAAACCTTACAGCGTGTGGTGGAGGAGGATATCCGTAATGAGCAGATGTTTGTATCCGATGACATAGCTGGGGATCAACTTCTCAAAAACAAAACAACATGAAAAAACTTGACAGGCAGAAATTGAAACTTGGAAAATAGGATTGGCCTAGACATTGCCAAACATTGTCTTGTCCTAGCACAAAAACAACTAAGTTGGCATGTTGTGTTTGGCACCGCCGCACTGGAGTTTTTCGAGCTGATTATGGTTACAGATGCTAACATATTCAGATAGGCATATGGAACTATTTAAGGACTCATGACAACATCACGTGATAGACCTTCGTCTCCTGCCCTCTCATTCTCTCCCATTCCCTCACACGTACGAACAATAGTGAAAGGAAGTTGTGGTTATCGTTCTTGAAACGAATTGCCCAATAAAAACCCAGTGTGAGATCCAATTAGTGGAATTTCCTGAAAGTGCTAAATGTTGAAGAAATATTGTGAACCTCTGCAACAAAATGCATGAGAATGTTTACCTCTTTTGAGACAAATAAAATGCATTGTAGATTTCGGGCGTATTTATAATGGCATACATTGTTGTTATGGGATGTAAAATAAGATAAACTATCTCTTCAATTAAAAACCCCCACAAAAAACACAAAACAATCATTCAATAGTTCATAATAAATGCATGACGCGTAGGACGTAATCATCTTCTTTTTTTTGAAGTAACATCTGTATTATATAAGATAAGAAGATAAGATAATAAATTGTGTCCCTTGTTTTCTAGCTCTTTTGCGTTCTTGTCGTATGTCTACCTCATTATTACTATGAGACCACAACATTTAAATTTAAATAAATTATTACAATAGATTCAAAAGTCACAATGGTTACAAAATAGAACAAATTAGAAGAAGCAGCAAATGAAGAACAAAATAAATAAAAGAGAAAATAGAAAGAAAGAAAGAAACAAGGACAATTACTCTTGTGTGGCTTGTGGAATTAACGGAAGGGTGCATTCCCATCAGTCATCACAATGAAATTACATGTACAGAAGTCAGCCTCAGTTAAAACAAAAACTTGTTCTTCTAGATATGCGCTGGGAAACTAAGGAGGTGGGGAGGGGCTGGAAATAAAATAGCCCCAATAGAATGTACTTGTATTGTTTTCATTTGTCAGAAGCTGTCTTACCAGGTTGGACATCAGAGCCTATCGTTATTATTATATGAATTCAGACTTATGATCACGAATGGCCAGATTTACTATGTCAATCAATTCGTAAAGTTTTAACTCATTCTTGACTTTTGGCGCATACAATGGTCAAGGTCTTTAGCTGCATAGATAAGGCCAGATCCGAGCATTTTATATATCATATGTTATGTCTACTGCAAGCATATGTTATGTCTACTGCAATCATATGTTATGTCTACTGCAATCATATGTTATGTCTACTGCAATCATATGTTATGTCAACTGCAATCATATGTTATGTCTACTACAATCATATGTTATGTCTACTACAATCATATGTTATGTCTACTGCAATCATATGTTATGTCTACTGCAAGCATATGTTATGTCTACTGCAATCGTATGTTATGTCTACTGCAATCATATGTTATGTCTACTGCAATCATATGTAATGTCAACTGCAATCATATTTTATGTCAATTGTAATCCTTTGCTAGCTAATTTGTATTTTTTAAAATGAATTTTATTTTGGAATTTCTATTGTTTAATGGTTTGCAAAGTTTAGGGTCCAAGTTCGTGCATCGGCTACTTTTTGTTTTCTGAAAGTGAAAACATATCAAGCGCCATTAAACCGGGAAACAAAATTGTCTGAATCCAGCACAAGACATTTTACCCCCTAGATTGAAAGCAGAGACTGTTTGAATAGATTCACGAACCCCCCAGATTATCTTTCTTTTTTTTTTTTAATTCATAAACATCTGTTTAGTATAATCAATAATACAAAGTCAATTATTTAGAGTGTAAATGATTCCTATTCTGATGTCACAATTACACTTGAAACGATTTCATTACAATGACAAACAAAAACAAAACATGATCCTAAAGTAAGGAGGGTCGCAGCGAGCTGGACAAATAAACGATGTCACCGTTCTCCCCCCTCCCCTCCCCTCCCCAAGGAAAAAGAATCTTCCTTAATCCATTGACATAAACAAACATGACATCTTGGTTAATGGTCGTTGTCATTGCCAATGTCATTCTGTTCAGTGGCGTGAATGTGACATGGGTTAGAATTAGAATGAAGGGACATACTCATATATTTTTTCGGTTGATGGGTTATGCTATTTCGTTGATAATGTGTTTTATTTGGTAGCTAGAGTTTAGTGTCTGGTAGCTAGAGTCTAGTGTCTGGTAGCTATATTTTAGTGTTTAGTAGCTAGATTCTAGTATTTGGTACTTAGATTTTAGTGTTTGGTAGCTATATTTTAGTGCTTGGTAGCTAGGCTCTATTATTTGATGTATAGTAAAGTAGTTTCCCTTTCAGACTATGCGGTCTATAGGGCAGATGATGTTAAGGTCATCTGTTTCTTTGGTCAACGGTTAACGAGCAGGGTGTCATGTGGCCAGCACAATGACCAACCGCCTTTACTTTCCCCCAACTAAAGTCAGGTACCCATTAGAGTTGGGTGATATATATATTTCTCATTAATTCTATTTTTAGGCAGCTAGGTACTATTGATAGATTCTTGTGTCTGGCAGCTAAGTACTATTGATAGATTATTGTGTTTGGCAGCTAAGTACTATTGATAGATTATTGTGTTTGGCAGCTAAGTACTATTGATAGATTCATGTGTTTGGCAGCTAAGTACTATTGATAGATTATTGTGTTTGGCAGCTAAGAACTATTGATAGATTATTGTGTCTGGCAGCTAGGTACTATTGATAGATTCATGTGTTTGGTAGCTAATTTGTATAATTTGGTAGCTTGATTCTATTATTTGGTAGCTAGATTCTAGTGTTTGGCAGCAAGGTTCTTTTATTTGATATATAGATTCTACTGTATGGCAGCTTGGTACTATTTGATACGCAGACAGGATAATACAAAAGCTGTAACCAAAGGTCTTACCAACTGATCTAGTAACTGAGAAAACTCCTATATATTTCTAGCAGCTCTAGTAGAACTAGTACCCGATAGGGAGTTATGGTGGATAGCTTTGTTTTTAATGACAGCCACTTGACGTGTTATCTTAAGGTCCATATAACAGCCTTGACCACTGGGGTCAAAAGGAACATGGGCCAGCAAGTTTCAGAGTTGTTTTTTTCCCCGATGTCTAGATTGAGCATGTTTGACCCTGCGCTTGTATTTGTCCAGCTAGTTTCGCTGTGTGGTCAAGTGCCCGTTATAAAATGCCCGAGTGTCAACAAGCGTCAGGGAAGTAGGCCTATAACATTGTCCAGCGCTGATAATGTCTTACGGGACCAAGTGAGGTCAAAGGTTAAAGGTTGGAGAATATTTTTAAAAACTCGTACTTTAAATCTTTTGCAATATTTTTGTTCGCCTACACCTTAGAGAGCGGTACAAATAAACAACAACAAAAGCCTTGAAAATGCGCGTATCAACAATGACGCACAATTACAAACTTACAATTGATGTGCATAGAGTGTCGTTACGTTACCACTAGAATATACTGCTATTTATTGAGGTCATTTAGCAGCCCATGGTGTGCATAGAGTGTCGTTACGTTACCACTACAATATACTGCTATTTATTGAGGTCATTTAGCAGCCAATGGTGTGCATAGAGTGTCGTTACGTTACCACTAGAATATACTGCTATTTATTGAGGTCATTTAGCAGCCCATGGTGTGCATAGAGTGTCGTTACGTTACCACTACAATATACTGCTATTTATTGAGGTCATTTAGCAGCCAATGGTGTGCATAGAGTGTCGTTACGTTACCACTAGAATATACTGCTATTTATTGAGGTCATTTAGCAGCCCATGGTGTGCATAGAGTGTCGTTACGTTACCACTAGACTATACTGCTATTTATTGAGGTCATTTAGCAGCCCATGGTGTGCATAGAGTGTCGTTACGTTACCACTAGACTATACTGCTATTTATTGAGGTCATTTAGCAGCCAATGTAACTCAGTGTTGACTTGTCAGGTTTTTTTTTTTGTTTTCATTGTGCTCATCTGTGACTGATTGTCAGTTACCGTAGTTTACTGCAGTCATCTGTAAGTTACTGTTGATAGTGCTGGTTGATTCTTTTACTGTTGATATTGCTGGTTGATTCTTTTACTGTTGATAGTGCTGATTGATTCTTTTACTGTTGATGGTGCTGATTGAATCTTTTACTGTTGATAGTGCTGATTGATTCTTTTACTGTTGATCTGCTGGTTGATTCTTTTACTGTTGATGGTGCTGGTTGATCCTTTTACTGTTGATGGTGCTGATTGATTCTTTTACTGTTGATGGTGCTGATTGATTCTTTTACTGTTGATGGTGCTGGTTGATCCTTTTACAGTTGATGGTGCTGATTGATTCTTTTACTGTTGATGGTGCTGATTGAATCTTTTACTGTTGATAGTGCTGATTGATTCTTTTACTGTTGATGGTGCTGGTTGATTCTTTTACTGTTGATGGTGCTGATTGATTCTTTTACTGTTGATGGTGCTGATTGATTCTTTTACTGTTGATGGTGCTGATTGATTCTTTTACCGTTGATGGTGCTGGTTGATTCTTTTACTGTTGATGGTGTTGGTTGATCCTTTTACAGTTGATAGTGCTGGTTGATTCTTTTACTGTTGATAGTGCTGATTGATTCTTTTACTGTTGATGGTGCTGATTGAATCTTTTACTGTTGATAGTGCTGATTGATTCTTTTACTGTTGATGGTGCTGGTTGATTCTTTTACTGTTGATGGTGCTGGTTGATCCTTTTAATGTTGATGGTGCTGGTTGATCCTTATGTCAGCCTATAATTATTTTAACTTAACTTACATCTTAAAAAGAAAACAAAAACAACTAAATGGTGTGTGACCATATGGTATATGTGTTAGGCATTTTATGTATGTTACTATCACAATAACCCTAAACAATATACTGGCTAGCAAAATAAACTTTGACAATAGGCCCACACTGGCTATCACAATAATATCGCTTTTCCATGGAGGTTTTCTTCTCGTATCTAATGACATATATATATATATATATATATATATACTGGTCGGCTAAGCTTAACCAAGCACCGGTCAGAGTTGAATTCCTTTTCCTGCTGGCATCCTTCATTGAAACTCATTGGGCCCCGCATCCACTCCAATACCACCTTGTTTAATCCTTCTTAAGTTCATTGTTTTGGTCAAGGCTGCAGGTCTTTAGTGTATAATAAAGAGATTGAAATCGGCCTACGAGTTGTCTTCGTCATATCATTTAGAATTTTGTTTGTTCTGAGCCAAACCCACCATATATATATATATATATATATATATATATATATATATATATATATATATATATATATATATATATGATTTATGACTTGTGTTTGAATCTATGTATGTATATACATATTTAATGATCAAGGCTTTGATTCAGTATTAATGCAAAGATTTTGTGAGTCAATATTGGATGAGAGCAACTCACCTCTCACCAGGTCACGCTTGCACTCAAACACACATGAAATACGATGACCCTTTGCAGGTCACGCCTCCAACCGATGAGACCCTAGGGCGCCCTAAGCAAACGTTTAGGGTTCACCACGAAAGTCTCACTGTGACCTACGTCTTCGGACGCCCCTCCCCCGCCACTACAGCACCCGGTCTCATTGTTCAGGTGGGAGCTGAACAAACTGTCTGACACCAGCCTCGAAGTTCGTCACGGAGAATCAACACCAAACACCAGTGTCACGGTGTCACCAGAGACTAGAGCACCTATCAGTTTTGTGTAGAGTACTCAACCTGGGGGCCAGTGGTGAAAAAAGTCCATGACATGCACACGGCAATATGGACACAAGGAATTGTACTCTCCCCTTCACCTGTGTCCCAATTTGTTTGCATTTAACACGAGCCAGCGATCGCTACAGCGTGAAGAAGAAATAGAATAAATTACATTTGAATGAGGTCCACCCTGGTCATTAGTTCTCTTCGTATTTCATGTACTGATAATATTTAAATAAAGCTTATACTGAGTGACATTGCATCAATTATTTTGAATTAATGTTAAACAGATCTAGACAAGCAATAATTTGTGAGATTGGAAATAGTTTTATTCATGATTATAGAATGCTCACTGAGCTATGGTCCAATCACTTTAGTGGACAGTAGGGGAGGGGGGTTTCCGTGCTGCCTTTTTAAAAGCAATTAAAAAAAAAAGCAGAGTCTGAATCCTACCTCAAGCCTCCACTACGGGAGGCCGACGTGTTTTCCACTGAGCTATTCACGTAGGCCTACGCAAGTAACTCGTGTAGAAGTTGATGCACATTGTTTACAGAATATGCTGAAAAGCATCATGGTGCAAGAACTCTTGGAAACTTTCATGTTCAAAGCTTTTGGTCACAAGTTTGTTGAGGGTATCCCTTGGATGTGGATAAATGAATCTATTGCAAGAACTTTCATGTTACTTCCTTGTTTGATTCACTCTTGTCATTAGATCACATCGTTTCTACATCATGTAATAAAGTTTTCTATAGAAAATAATAATGGTTAAAATTGTACAATTGTTTGTACAAATTGAGATTTCTTATAGCCAAGTCTGTCTATATCATAGACTATAATGTACAAGTCTATCTATATCATAGACTATAATGTACAAGTCTATCTATATCATAGACTATAATGTACAAGTCTATCTATATCATAGACTATAATGTACAAGTCTATCTATATCCTAGACTATAATGTACAAGTCTGTCTATATCCTAGACTATAATGTACAAGTCTGTCTATATCATAGACTATAATGTACAAGTCTGTCTATATCCTAGACTATAATGTACAAGTCTATCTATATCATAGACTATAATGTACAAGTCTATCTATATCCTAGACTATAATGTACAAGTCTATCTATATCATAGACTATAATGTACAAGTCTGTCTATATCCTAGACTATAATGTACAAGTCTATCTATATCCTAGACTATAATGTACAAGTCTATCTATATCATAGACTATAATGTACAAGTCTATCTATATCATAGACTATAATGTACAAGTCTATCTATATCATAGACTATAATGTACAAGTCTATCTATATCATAGACTATAATGTACAAGTCTGTCTATATCATAGACTATAATGTACAAGTCTATCTATATCATAGACTATAATGTACAAGTCTATCTATATCATAGACTATAATGTACAAGTCTGTCTATATCATAGACTATAATGTACAAGTCTATCTATATCATAGACTATAATGTACAAGTCTATCTATATCATAGACTATAATGTACAAGTCTGTCTATATCATAGACTATAATGTACAAGTCTATCTATATCATAGACTATAATGTACAAGTCTATCTATATCATAGACTATAATGTACAAGTCTATCTATATCATAGACTATAATGTACAAGTCTATCTATATCATAGACTATAATGTACAAGTCTGTCTATATCATAGACTATAATGTACAATCAGTAGATTACAAAACGTCAGATTAGGCCTAGCCTATGTACCAACCCATGTTTTCTTGCATTCAGTTTTCAATGCATGAGCAAAACTTTAATAATTATTAGGAGGAGGGGGTAACAATAAATGTAGGTCATATCAATCTATTTGTGGTCCGATCATATAGCAATGTCAATGTTTGGACACCCAGTCCGCTCCTGATGGTCGACATTCTCTGGGGACACAAGAATCTCACTCGTTCCAATTTTAAGTTTCGGTCAACTTGTCGATGTACTAATTGTCAATGTACTAATTGTCGATGTACTAATTGTCGATGAATTAATTGTTGATGTACTAATTGTCGATGAATTAATTGTCGATGAATTAATTGTCGATGTACTAATTGTCGATGAATTAATTGTCGATGTACTAATTGTCGATGTACTAATTGTCAATGTACTAATTGTCGATGTACTAATTGTCGATGTACTAATTGTCAATGTACTAATTGTCGATGTACTAATTGTCGATGTACTAATTGTCGATGAATTAATTGTCTATGAACTAATTGTCGATGAATTAATTGTCTATGAACTAATTGTCGATGTACTAATTGTCGATGCACTAATTGTCGATGAATTAATTGTCGATGTACTAATTGTCGATGAATTAATTGTCGATTTACTAATTGTCGATGAATTAATTGTCGATGAATTAATTGTCTATGAACTAATTGTCTATGAACTAATTGTCGATTAACTAATTGTCTATGAACTAATTAACGATGTACTAATTGTCGATGTACTAATTGTCGATGTACTAATTGTCGATGTACTAATTGTCGATGAACTAATTGTCGATTAACTAATTGTATATGAACTAATTAACGATGTACTAATTGTCGGTGTACTAATTGTCGATTAACTAATTGTCGATGAACTAATTGTCGATGAATTAATTGTCGATGAATTAATTGTCGATGTACTAATTGTCGATGAATTAATTGTCGATTTACTAATTGTCGATGAATTAATTGTCGATGAAATAATTATCGATGTACTAATTGTCGATGAACTAATTGTCGATGAACTAATTGTTTATGAACTAATTGTCTATGAACTCATTGTCGGTGAACTAATTGGCGATGAACTAATTGTTGAAGTACCATTCATCTGGTGAATCGTTTGTCCGGTGAATCATTTGTAAAGCGACTCATTAGTTCGGTGAATCGTTTGTAAAGTGAATCATCAGTCCTGTGAATCATTTGTAAAGTGATTCATTAGTTCGGTGAATCATTTGGAAAGTGACTCATTAGTTCGGTGAATCATTTGTAAAGTGAATCATCAGTCCTGTGAATCATTTGGAAAGTGACTCATTAGTCCGGTGAACTAACTGTCGGGAACGCACTGCCGTTGAAACATTTTTTGTGAGCCACTTGTAGGTACAAACTAGAAATGTCTGTTAAAGCGTGACTAATGACTAAAGAATACACATGTAAGGATCGTGGCAATAATGGGTAGAAATGCTCCATGGACCAACTATTTCCTATCTAGGCCTAAATATCTACGATCTAGCAAAGAGCAATACATTAACAAGCAAAATGTAAAAATATTTAAAGACCACTTATCTTAATATTTTAAGATCTATCTTCCCTTTGCAATATGAAACAAAATTAATTTAATGCCACTATTGAATATATTTTTTTATTGATTCATGTTTTGCTAGAAACAATAAATAATTGTGCAAAGTTTCAGCTTGATCCGAGTCTTGGATGGCGAAGAACTGACATGTTCAAGATGTGTACCAGACAGACAGAATGAGTTGATAAAAAAATAGGTTTGCTTATTTTCAGATGAAATACTCTAAACCATATCTCATAAAACACCTAGATCTAGTCATTTGTAGTCTCCTGATTTCTACAGAGTAACCCCGGATTTCTAGCCACAAGCCCTACCCTTTTTTTTTGGTGCTCATGGGAGATTAACGGGATCAGAACTTGTAGCTAGAGATTGAATTGTCTTCCCGTGGTAAACACGCTGACACGTGACAAAGGTTTCCAGGGATTTGGGTTTCTCAAATCCCGTGTTGAGCCCAACTCATCCAACTGGCTCAAAAACTCGTTCTAGTTTATGACTCTTACCTAGACCTTCAGCATGGGGTTATTTAAATACAGTTTGGGTTTTTATTGTTTTAATTTCCTGGATTCTTTTGAGTTGAATTTGGGGACGGGATCAGTTTGGCGTTAATTAGGTTTTATCTGCTTGAGAAAAAAAAATCGTTGTTTAAAGTGTATCTATAATTTAAACAAGCGTTGTTTTAGAACTAACACTTTTAACATACGTTTTAAAGTAACCATTCTGTTGATAAAAACGTGGGTAGTAACATAGTTACAATCTTACAGTGGTCTTCCAGCTTTGTTGTCCTTAGAACCAACATAAGTCTCCAGTACACGAGTCACTGGCCATACCAGCACTTGCCGAAAGGAACAGGGACTTTGTGGTTTCTTTATGTCATGCAGAGGCGTAGCTAGGTTGGGGGGGGGGAGAATTTGAAGATCCCCCGGGCCCCCACTTGAGGGGTCCCCCAAATGAGTGTCCGAAATTTGTTTTAAATAAAATAAATATGACGTCACTGCCATGTCATCTTGCTGTTCACATTGTTATATACGTCAGTGACCCTGTTGGATGTATTTCACACAGAGGAGTAACACTTTCCGTGCGGGGGGGGGTAACTCTCAATTTGAAGGAGTAACTTCCAGAACGCTGACTCTCAGAAAGTAACTTGGTATATAGGGTAGTTTATTTCATCATCCTTATCATTTAAAAAGAAACCTGATAAGAGCACTGAAAACAAAGGAGACCATGAACGTGTCAAAGAAAAGTATCACTATTCAGATGATTCATATAAAGATGCAGCAGTCGAAGAAGTGAAAATGTCTCTTGATGAGAGAAGTAGTGCTGAAGAAACTCCAGCGGTATACCATTTACCACAGTCAGAGAAAACATCCGAAGTAAGTGATGATGAGGCAAGTGATGGTCTTCCAAAATCACTTTCTCCAGAAGTGGAAGAAGCTGTAATTAAGTACAAAGACTTCGGATATATCCAACCCGGTACGTGACGTTTTGGTGACGCCGTTTTGGCCCCCGCCGTTTAGACGCGAGCCGTTTTGGCGCTGGGAACGTTTTGGCGCGAGATATAATTTGACGATAATTTAATAAGCACGTAGCGTTTATAACGTATTTATAGCGTATTTATTTCACTCTACCATAGTATTGTATGTATAGTATGAATTCTAACACCGTCCAGCGAATTTTTTTTTTTAAATATAAAGGTTTTGCTTATTAGTTACGAAACACCACTTACATAGAATCGAATATGGGAAGAAACATTATTTGTCACCAGAAATTCAAAATGAGTTTATAAACTTGATGGGCAATAAAGTCAGGGAATCAATTGTAGGGAGAGTCAAGCAAGTTTGATACTTTTCTCTGATGCTTGATTCCACCCCAGATGTTTCTCATCAAGAACAGGTCTCCCTAATAGTTCGTTACTTGGATGTTGATAATTTCGAAATAAAAGATTTATTCATTGGTTACTTTGAAAATTTGAAACCTGATAACATTATGAAGAACTTGTTCTGAAAGCTCTTCAAGACATTGGTCTGGATTTTGATCTGTGCTGAGGTCAAACCTATGATAACGCAGCCACAATCAGTGGCCGTCTGTCTTATTAGCCATAAATCCAAAAGGAAAATTTCTGAACTGTGATAATCACACTCTGAACCTGGCAGCTCTTCATCCTGCTGAGATAGATCCAGCAATAGTCACCTATTTTTTGGAACTTTACATGAATTGTTCAACTTTTTTTTCCAATTCACCCCAGAGATGAGCCAAAGTGAAAGAAGCTGGAGGCTGGAGTTTTAAAAAGGAGTGTAATACAAGGTGGTCCGCAAGAGAAGAAGCTACGTGGGCAGTTTCCTTGTATCTCAACAAAATCATCACGCTGTTGGAGAAACTTTTTGAATCACCAACTGAAAGAATGGACACTAGAAGCAGTGCACAGAATCTTCTTCATGCAGTGGAAAATTATGATTTTTTTTTGCTTATCTGGAATTCTGGTCAAATCTCATGCGCCAAATCAATATAGTCCAGAAGAAACTACAAAAGTCTGGACAGCACATACGGAAAGCTGCTGAAGAAATTAAAATCATTTTATTCTTTCTGCAAAATGATGAGAAACTGACGAAATTTATCCCCCAATCCATCGAAAGAGCAAAAGAAGATAGTGAATGCAATAGATTTTCTGTTATCAAAACAACCAGAAGAAAGAAAAGACTTGATGGGGAGTTTAGTTCTGATGTAGGACTGTCAACAGAACTGTAATTCAAACGTGTTGCGACAGAAGTGCTGGGCAGACTTCATATGGAGATGAAGGGCAGATTCCAAAGGCTGGAAAATCACGTGGACACCTTTGGGTTTCTCTCTTGACTGATGACACGCTGATGAAAAACTGTGTTACTTTTTCCTGTTTTATGAAATCGCTTGTTCAATGATGTCATTGATGCACGAGCACTTTTCATCAACACCCAGTGCCACAATCACCAATTGACATATTGAGGAAGCTGGCTTCATATGGTAATGATGTGTGCTCAAACCTTGTAATATCCATTCGAATACTGCTAACTTAGGTCACTTCCATTGCGTCATGTGAGAGATCATTCTCAAAGCTCAAGTTAATAAAAAGCTATATCAGGAGAACAATGACGCAAGAAAGAGTTAGCATGGCTTTAAATGTCACAAATACTAGACACTATCGATGTAGATAATGTTATAGATTCCTTTGCTGTGCAGAAAGCACGACGTGAAGAGATATGAATTGAGAATGAGATTTGTCACTTGTGCATTATTTCGCCAATAAACAACGGTATTATTCATTAAAAGAGTCTTAATGATTATTTTTGGTTAATTTTACTGATATACTGTACCAATTTGAATGTTGGGTTATATATTTATTAAGTACAATATCTCATGTCATGATGTCAAATGTCAAAATGCAAGGGGCCCTCAAAGAGGTCAATCCCCTAGGGCCCCAAAATCCCTAGCTTCTCCCCTGATGTCATGCTATGTTTTAAGAGGCCCCGCTTGATTGGGGACCCCTCAAATTGGTTACAGGGATAATTTTCAATTATTTTTATGAAAGTGCAAAAAAAAAATAGCTTAGGGCCTTAGCAAGTGTAAATCCAGTCCTGATGCCAGACAGGGTCAAAGAAAATTTCCCACTTCCAAACTAAGTTTCTAAAAGACTAAAGAAGTAATAATTTTTTAAAAATTCCTTTTCAGTTCAAATACAAAACTAAACATTCTTATTTCATTTGTCATTCACAAATATGAACGAAAATTGGCCAGACTGGGGATCGAACACTCGACATTCGCTTTAATAGCGCAACGATCAATCACCTAAGTTAACGAGTCAAACAGCTTTATGCGAAATTTAAGGTTGGAATGATTTTTTTCAAAAATCCCAACTACCATTTAAAAACAACGTTGCTGTGAAGTTGGCGCAGTGGCGTAGCTATGGTGGGGAGATGGGGGGAATTTGAAAACCCGTCCCCACGCCCCCTCTTGAGTGGTCCCCAAATGGGTTTTCGAATTTGTTCAACATTAAATATGACGCCATTAAGTCACGTCATGATCTTATCTTCTTATCTTATATAATACAAACGTATATGGCTCTCTCTTTGTGTCTTTCTGAGTATTTTATTAAATTTTGTTTTTGTATTTGAAGATTATGGTTCAGTGTTTTATGTATGATTGCTACTTTACTTTTAAGCCTTCTGTCCTGAAGGCTTTCTAAATTTAGTGATTTTACTAAAGGTGTTACTCTGGTTAAGTGTGAATATTCGTTTGTTATGAATCGCACTGCTCTATTTTGTGTCTGTTCCAGTTTCTAAATGCTTTCTTGAGGGGTCCCAAACGGAGGATGCATATTCTATTATTGGCCTAACCAAGGTTAAATAACATTTTAGTTTTATGTTCTTATTCGATTTATAGAAATTTCTTTTAATTAACTCTAATGCTTTATTTGATTTTTTGATAGTTTCATCAATATGGGGATTCCATGACAGTTTTTCATTTATTATTTTGCGTTTTTAGTCTGTTCTACTGGTTTGCCATGAATAAGACAGGTGATGTCACAATGCCGGGGCACCTAAAGAGATCAAGCCCTCGGGCCTTTAAATGATGGCTAATTCCTAGCTACGCTATAGTGTTCAATACATAGAACTAGCTGACGATCACAGGGAACTTGAAAAATTAGTCCAACACGTTTTTTTTTCTATTTGGAAACACCGAAACAAAACTTATATTTTGAAAGTAATTATTTTCAACCAATTGTTGCCTACGCATGTTATTAAGTGCAACACAGCATTACAAATACTTGTTTTCTGTTTCAACTAGAAAACCCAAGCTTTCATCTGTGATATACAAATAGAACGAGGCCTAATGGAATGAGTTCTGTCTATTGAAGACACGAAACCACAAGGGGGACATAACTTGCCGACCAATAAAATTGTCTTTCAATTGTCTCCCTTCCAGATGTATTGCATGCCCCTCCCCCTCGTCATTTCTATTTGTTTTATTTTTGTTTCCCCTAGATAAGAAGGAATGGGAAGACGCCTGTGATGGGCGCCATGTTAAATGCCCAAGAGATATGACCACTTGATGGGGACTGGCAAAGTCAAGTTGACATGAGAGGGGACGCAATCCAATCAATCTGTCACACAGTTCCAGGCCCACATGTGGAACAAACAATCATTGGAACAAAAGGAATTCCTCAATCATGTTTCTCACGCTGGGAATCCTGCTGTTACTAGTTTCTTATAGACATATAACCGCAGATAGATTCTACTAATTTCTTATAGACATATAACCGCAGATAGATTCCACCTGTTTCTTATAGACATATAACCGCAGATAGATTCTACTAGTTTCTTATAGACATATAACCGCAGATAGATTCTACTAGTTTCTTATAGACATATAACCGCAGATAGATTCTACTAGTTTCTTATAGACATATAACCGCAGATAGATTCTACTAGTTTCTTATAGACATATAACCGCAGATAGATTCTACTAGTTTCTTATAGACATATAACCGCAGATAGATTCTACTAGTTTCTTATAGACATATAACCGCAGATAGATTCTACTAATTTCTTATAGACATATAAACGCAGATAGATTCTACTAGTTTCTTATAGACATATAACCGCAGATAGATTCTACTAGTTTCTTATAGACATATAACCGCAGATAGATTCTACTAGTTTCTTATAGACATATAACCGCAGATAGATTCTACTAGTTTCTTATAGACATATAACCGCAGATAGATTGTACTAGTTTCTTATAGACATATAACCGCAGATAGATTCTACTAGTTTCTTATAGACATATAACCGCAGATAGATTCTACTAGTTTCTTATAGACATATAACCTCAGATAGATTCTACTAGTTTCTTATAGACATATAACCGCAGATAGATTCTACTAATTTCTTATAGACATATAACCGCAGATAGATTGTACTAGTTTCTTATAGACATATAACCGCAGATAGATTCTACTAGTTTCTTATAGACATATAACCGCAGATAGATTCTACTAGTTTCTTATAGACATATAACCGCAGATAGATTCTACTAATTTCTTATAGACATATAACTGCAGATAGATTCTACTAATTTCTTATAGACATATAACCGCAGATAGATTCTACTAGTTTCTTATAGACATATAACCGCAGATAGATTCTACTAGTTTCTTATAGACATATAACCGCAGATAGATTCTACTAATTTCTTATAGACATATAACCGCAGATAGATTGTACTAGTTTCTTATAGACATATAACCGCAGATAGATTCTACTAGTTTCTTATAGACATATAACCGCAGATAGATTCTACTAATTTCTTATAGACATATAACCGCAGATAGATTCTACTAATTTTTATAGACATATAACCGCAGATAGATTCTACTAGTTTCTTATAGACATATAACCGCAGATATATTCTACTAATTTCTTATAGACATATAACCGCAGATAGATTCTACTAGTTTCTTATAGACATATAACCGCAGATAGATTCTACTAGTTTCTTATAGACATATAACCGCAGATAGATTCTACTAGTTTCTTATAGACATATAACCGCAGATAGATTCTACTAATTTCTTATAGACATATAACCGCAGATAGATTCTACTA
Organism: Biomphalaria glabrata; assembly: GCF_947242115.1. Taxonomy (NCBI): domain Eukaryota; kingdom Metazoa; phylum Mollusca; class Gastropoda; family Planorbidae; genus Biomphalaria; species Biomphalaria glabrata. Next base: position 20,010,720 of record NC_074716.1, read on the forward strand.
ATTTCTTATAGACATATAACCGCAGATAGATTCTACTAGTTTCTTATAGACATATAACCGCAGATAGATTGTACTAGTTTCTTATAGACATATAACCGCAGATAGATTCTACTAGTTTCTTATAGACATATAACCGCAGATAGATTCTACTAGTTTCTTATAGACATATAACCGCAGATAGATTCTACTAATTTCTTATAGACATATAACCGCAGATAGATTCTACTAATTTCTTATAGACATATAACCGCAGATAGATTCTACTAGTTTCTTATAGACATATAACCGCAGATAGATTCTACTAGTTTCTTATAGACATATAACCGCAGATAGATTCTACTAGTTTCTTATAGACATATAACCGCAGATAGATTCTACTAGTTTCTTATAGACATATAACCGCAGATAGATTCTACTAGTTTCTTATAGACATATAACCGCAGATAGATTGTACTAGTTTCTTATAGACATATAACCGCAGATAGATTGTACTAGTTTCTTATAGACATATAACCGCAGATAGATTCTACTAGTTTCTTATAGACATATAACCGCAGATAGATTCTACTAGTTTCTAATAGACATATAACCGCAGATAGATTCTACTAATTTCTTATAGACATATAACCGCAGATAGATTCTACTAGTTTCTTATAGACATATAACCGCAGATAGATTGTACTAATTTCTTATAGACATATAACCGCAGATAGATTCTACTAGTTTCTTATAGACATATAACCGCAGATAGATTCTACTAGTTTCTTATAGACATATAACCGCAGATAGATTCTACTAGTTTCTTATAGACATATAACCGCAGATAGATTCTACTAGTTTCTTATAGACATATAACCGCAGATAGATTCTACTAGTTTCTTATAGACATATAACCGCAGATAGATTCTACTAGTTTCTTATAGACATATAACCGCAGATAGATTGTACTAGTTTCTTATAGACATATAACCGCAGATAGATTCTACTAGTTTCTTATAGACATATAACCGCAGATAGATTCTACTAGTTTCTTATAGACATATAACCTCAGATAGATTCTACTAGTTTCTTATAGACATATAACCGCAGATAGATTCTACTAATTTCTTATAGACATATAACCGCAGATAGATTGTACTAGTTTCTTATAGACATATAACCGCAGATAGATTCTACTAGTTTCTTATAGACATATAACCGCAGATAGATTCTACTAGTTTCTTATAGACATATAACCGCAGATAGATTCTACTAATTTCTTATAGACATATAACCGCAGATAGATTCTACTAATTTCTTATAGACATATAACCGCAGATAGATTCTACTAGTTTCTTATAGACATATAACCGCAGATAGATTCTACTAGTTTCTTATAGACATATAACCGCAGATAGATTCTACTAATTTCTTATAGACATATAACCGCAGATAGATTGTACTAGTTTCTTATAGACATATAACCGCAGATAGATTCTACTAGTTTCTTATAGACATATAACCGCAGATAGATTCTACTAATTTCTTATAGACATATAACCGCAGATAGATTCTACTAATTTCTTATAGACATATAACCGCAGATAGATTCTACTAGTTTCTTATAGACATATAACCGCAGATATATTCTACTAGTTTCTTATAGACATATAACCGCAGATAGATTGTACTAGTTTCTTATAGACATATAACCGCAGATAGATTGTACTAGTTTCTTATAGACATATAACCGCAGATAGATTGTACTAGTTTCTTATAGACATATAACCGCAGATAGATTGTACTAGTTTCTTATAGACATATAACCGCAGATAGATTGTACTAGTTTCTTATAGACATATAACCGCAGATAGATTCTACTAATTTCTTATAGACATATAACCGCAGATAGATTCTACTAATTTCTTATAGACATATAACCGCAGATAGATTCTACTAGTTTCTTATAGACATATAACCGCAGATAGATTGTACTAGTTTCTTATAGACATATAACCGCAGATAGATTCTACTAGTTTCTTATAGACATATAACCGCAGATAGATTCTACTAGTTTCTTATAGACATATAACCGCAGATAGATTCTACTAATTTCTTATAGACATATAACCGCAGATAGATTCTACTAATTTCTTATAGACATATAACCGCAGATAGATTCTACTAGTTTCTTATAGACATATAACCGCAGATAGATTCTACTAGTTTCTTATAGACATATAACCGCAGATAGATTCTACTAGTTTCTTATAGACATATAACCGCAGATAGATTCTACTAGTTTCTTATAGACATATAACCGCAGATAGATTCTACTAGTTTCTTATAGACATATAACCGCAGATAGATTCTACTAGTTTCTTATAGACATATAACCGCAGATAGATTGTACTAGTTTCTTATAGACATATAACCGCAGATAGATTCTACTAGTTTCTTATAGACATATAACCGCAGATAGATTCTACTAGTTTCTTATAGACATATAACCGCAGATAGATTCTACTAGTTTCTTATAGACATATAACCGCAGATAGATTCTACTAATTTCTTATAGACATATAACCGCAGATAGATTGTACTAATTTCTTATAGACATATAACCGCAGATAGATTCTACTAGTTTCTTATAGACATATAACCGCAGATAGATTGTACTAGTTTCTTATAGACATATAACCGCAGATAAATTCTACTAGTTTCTTATAGACATATAACCGCAGATAGATTCTACTAGTTTCTTATAGACATATAACCGCAGATAGATTCTACTAGTTTCTTATAGACATATAACCGCAGATAGATTCTACTAATTTCTTATAGACATATAACCGCAGATAGATTCTACTAGTTTCTTATAGACATATAACCGCAGATAGATTGTACTAATTTCTTATAGACATATAACCGCAGATAGATTCTACTAGTTTCTTATAGACATATAACCGCAGATAGATTCTACTAATTTCTTATAGACATATAACCGCAGATAGATTCTACGTGTCTCTTATAAGACATCCAGCGACATCCTGGATCAACATTTTATTTGCAGACTTACAGTCACATAGTGATCCAACTAATCTTGTCTAGATCTACAGCCTATTATAGATTCATGTATCGCATACGTTACAGATATTACTTCCAAAGAGAAGAGAACGTCCCCCTTACGTCAGACGCATATGGAATCAACAAACTGTCTCTCAATGACAAACAACATATGGAATCAACAAACTGTCTCTCAATGACAAACAACATATGGAATCAACAAACTGTCTCTCAATGACAAACAACATATGGAATCAACAAACTGTCTCTCAATGACAAACAACATATGGAATCAACAAACTGTCTCTCAATGACAAACAACATATGGAATCAACAAACTGTCTCTCAATGACAAACAACATATGGAATCAACAAACTGTCTCTCAATGACAAACAGCATATGGAATCAACAAACTGTCTCTCAATGACAAACAACATATGGAATCAACAAACTGTCTCTCAATGACAAACAACATATGGAATCAACAAACTGTCTCTCAATGACAAACAACATATGGAATCAACAAACTGTCTCTCAATGACAAACAGCATATGGAATCAACAAACTGTCTCTCAATGACAAACAACATATGGAATCAACAAACTGTCTCTCAATGACAAAAGAACACTAACTAACTTAATAAATAAGGTTTGGTTCATCTAATTCTAATTTCAACTCTAATATGTCTTAGAGTATCTGGTAAATAAAGTTTGTACACGTTATTTTTACCATAACCAATTTCGGATCAAGCTGAAATTAGTCATATTTCTTTTACCTGACAGCACAAGAATCAGTTTAAAAAAAAACAATTAGCTAATTAACTATTGGTAATTAATTATTTTGTTTGGTATCTAAAACAAAGGAAAGAATTTGTACTTGACTGAACTTGTGGTATAAGCTGCATTGGTCCCCTATATAGGTCGTCGTCTGAGTCTTAGTAAACACAACATGCAAACTAGGACGAGACTAGAGCAACAATAGATGACTAGACAATCTTACAGGTTCTAAGGATCTCCACTAGCAGAGTGGTTACCGTGTTGGCTTGAGAAGGCTCGAGCCATGATTTCAAATTCATGTTGTTCCACTTTTTTTTTTCTATAATTGTTTTTTTATTGTTAGTCTACATTGACTCTAGATCTGTTACAAATTCCTCGATGCCGCCTTCAAATTCAATGTTGGTGTTCGTTGCCTTGCCCTTTTTAATGCTTATGATGCCACACTTATCCAGGCCAAAAGACACAGATATCGTCACTAAAGCATTTTACCGTTTTGATTAAGGTGTGTAGTTTTTTGCTCGGTTTCTGCATATAGCTTTAGATCATCCATGTATAATAAGTGGGACACACATTTTGTACATTTAGTGTCAACCCTAAAACCGTTTGTAGAGTCTTGGAGTAATGTAGATAGAGGATTAATCGCTAGGCAGAACCAGAGTGGAGATAGTGAGTCACCCTGGTATATACCTCTTCTTATGTGCACAGAACCTAGTTATTATTGTGGGAAGACATTCATCATGCATTGTGGGAAGACATTTTGAGGAGCCGAAGATCACGGACCTAGAACTCAGTAGGCCATAAGACGTCAAAACAAACAAGATAGTACAATAAATACATAAACACGAGGTTTGCTTTCAAAAATAAACACAGAACAAACAAGATAGTACAATAAATACATAAACACGAGGTTTGCTTTCAAAAATAAACACAGAACAAACAAAGTTACAAGGATAGTTTGTGTACACACTCAGAATTGGCCCCTGAAGTAGTCCTCCGTGATTCACGCAAGTCAAAAGGCAGGTTTCAATATTTTCAGCTGGAATATCAGAAGCTTTGAACTACAAGCTATTAACAACCACGTCTATAGTCACAACCCTATCAACAATAAAAAAAAGTCGTGTTAGTGCCGATATTATTGGTCATTATTACACGGTCATGTCGAGATAGTTTTAAATAGGCGTCCTTTTTCTTGTAACATGGTTAATATTCATATCTATACAATAAACCGATTTTTACAAAGATATGATTCAATGAGAACCTGGTCTAACTGATGTTATTGAATGATTATCTAGTTTATGTCCTGGACCAGTCTCTCACTAAAGACCTCAAGGAAGAAACCTTTCCTTTTGGTTAATTGGTTATAAATGGCTTGTATATTGTAAATAGCACTCCACTTGTATCTCAGGAAATACTGCTAGTCTTTAGTATCCATAAGGATATTGGCCTTACAATGTGTGTAGTACACGAAACAAAGCGCTTTTCTTCCCCATGGTTTCACAACAATGAAGATGAACATTGTTTAGATATTAGAATTTTTCAAACTTAATGATAATTAGCTTGTCTATTTTTTCTCATTTGTAGACACATGCACGTGCTTTAAGTGCATTTAAAAAAAACAACAACACAATTAAACACCTTTTAAAAAAAAAAAATTCAATAACTTGTATAAGAGAAAACACTTGGTTTAGTCCTACAATAACTTGTATAAGAGAAAACACTTGGTTTAGTCCTACAATTACTTGTATAAGAGAAAACACTTGGTTTAGTCCTACAATAACTTGTATAAGAGAAAACACTTGGTTTAGTCCTACAATTACTTGTATAAGAGAAAACACTTGGTTTAGTCCTACAATAACTTGTATAAGAGAAAACACTTGGTTTAGTCCTACAATAACTTGTATAAGAGAAAACACTTGGTTTAGTCCTACAATTACTTGTATAAGAGAGAACACTTGGTTTAGTCCTACAATAACTTGTATAAGAGAAAACACTTGGTTTAGTCCTACAATAACTTGTATATGAGAGAACACTTGGTTTAGTCCTACAATAACTTGTATAAGAGAAAACACTTGGTTTAGTCCTACAATAACTTGTATAAGAGAGAACACTTGGTTTAGTCCTACAATAACTTGTATAAGAGAAAACACTTGGTTTAGTCCTACAATAACTTGTATAAGAGAAAACACTTGGTTTAGTCCTACAATAACTTGTATAAGAGAAAACACTTGGTTTAGTCCTACAATAACTTGTATAAGAGAAAACACTTGGTTTAGTCCTACAATAACTTGTATAAGAGAAAACACTTGGTTTAGTCCTACAATAACTTGTATAAGAGAAAACACTTGGTTTAGTCCTACAATAACTTGTATAAGAGAAAACACTTGGTTTAGTCCTACAATAACTTGTATAAGAGAGAACACTTGGTTTAGTCCTACAATAACTTGTATAAGAGAGAACACTTGGTTTAGTCCTACAATAACTTGTATAAGAGAGAACACTTGGTTTAGTCCTACAATAACTTGTATAAGAGAAAACACTTGGTTTAGTCCTACAATAACTTGTATAAGAGAAAACACTTGGTTTAGTCCTACAATAACTTGTATAAGAGAGAACACTTGGTTTAGTCCTACAATAACTTGTATAAGAGAGAACACTTGGTTTAGTCCTACAATTACTTGTATAAGAGAGAACACTTGGTTTAGTCCTACAATAACTTGTATAAGAGAGAACACTTGGTTTAGTCCTACAATAACTTGTATAAGAGAAAACACTTGGTTTAGTCCTACAATAACTTGTATAAGAGAAAACACTTGGTTTAGTCCTACAATAACTTGTATAAGAGAAAACACTTGGTTTAGTCCTACAATAACTTGTATAAGAGAAAACACTTGGTTTAGTCCTACAATAACTTGTATAAGAGAAAACACTTGGTTTAGTCCTACAATAACTTGTATAAGAGAAAACACTTGGTTTAGTCCTACAATAACTTGTATAAGAGAAAACACTTGGTTTAGTCCTACAATAACTTGTATAAGAGAAAACACTTGGTTTAGTCCTACAATAACTTGTATAAGAGAAAACACTTGGTTTAGTCCTACAATAACTTGTATAAGAGAAAACACTTGGTTTAGTCCTACAATAACTTGTATAAGAGAAAACACTTGGTTTAGTCCTACAATAACTTGTATAAGAGAAAACACTTGGTTTAGTCCTACAATAACTTGTATAAGAGAAAACACTTGGTTTAGTCCTACAATAACTTGTATAAGAGAAAACACTTGGTTTAGTCCTACAATAACTTGTATAAGAGAAAACACTTGGTTTAGTCCTACAATAACTTGTATAAGAGAAAACACTTGGTTTAGTCCTACAATAACTTGTATAAGAGAAAACACTTGGTTTAGTCCTACAATAACTTGTATAAGAGAAAACACTTGGTTTAGTCCTACAATAACTTGTATAAGAGAAAACACTTGGTTTAGTCCTACAATAACTTGTATAAGAGAAAACACTTGGTTTAGTCCTACAATTACTTGTATAAGAGAAAACACTTGGTTTAGTCCTACAATAACTTGTATAAGAGAAAACACTTGGTTTAGTCCTACAATAACTTGTATAAGAGAAAACACTTGGTTTAGTCCTACAATAACTTGTATAAGAGAAAACACTTGGTTTAGTCCTACAATTACTTGTATAAGAGAAAACACTTGGTTTAGTCCTACAATAACTTGTATAAGAGAAAACACTTGGTTTAGTCCTACAATAACTTGTATAAGAGAAAACACTTGGTTTAGTCCTACAATAACTTGTATAAGAGAAAACACTTGGTTTAGTCCTACAATTACTTGTATAAGAGAAAACACTTGGTTTAGTCCTACAATTACTTGTATAAGAGAAAACACTTGGTTTAGTCCTACAATTACTTGTATAAGAGAAAACACTTGGTTTAGTCCTACAATTACTTGTATAAGAGAAAACACTTGGTTTAGTCCTACAATTACTTGTATAAGAGAAAACACTTGGTTTAGTCCTACAATAACTTGTATAAGAGAAAACACTTGGTTTAGTCCTACAATAACTTGTATAAGAGAAAACACTTGGTTTAGTCCTACAATAACTTGTATAAGAGAAAACACTTGGTTTAGTCCTACAATAACTTGTATAAGAGAGAACACTTGGTTTAGTCCTACAATAACTTGTATAAGAGAAAACACTTGGTTTAGTCCTACAATAACTTGTATAAGAGAAAACACTTGGTTTAGTCCTACAATAACTTGTATAAGAGAGAACACTTGGTTTAGTCCTACAATAACTTGTATAAGAGAAAACACTTGGTTTAGTCCTACAATAACTTGTATAAGAGAAAACACTTGGTTTAGTCCTACAATAACTTGTATAAGAGAAAACACTTGGTTTAGTCCTACAATAACTTGTATAAGAGAAAACACTTGGTTTAGTCCTACAATAACTTGTATAAGAGAAAACACTTGGTTTAGTCCTACAATAACTTGTATAAGAGAAAACACTTGGTTTAGTCCTACAATAACTTGTATAAGAGAAAACACTTGGTTTAGTCCTACAATAACTTGTATAAGAGAAAACACTTGGTTTAGTCCTACAATAACTTGTATAAGAGAAAACACTTGGTTTAGTCCTACAATAACTTGTATAAGAGAAAACACTTGGTTTAGTCCTACAATAACTTGTATAAGAGAAAACACTTGGTTTAGTCCTACAATAACTTGTATAAGAGAAAACACTTGGTTTAGTCCTACAATAACTTGTATAAGAGAAAACACTTGGTTTAGTCCTACAATAACTTGTATAAGAGAAAACACTTGGTTTAGTCCTACAATAACTTGTATAAGAGAAAACACTTGGTTTAGTCCTACAATAACTTGTATAAGAGAAAACACTTGGTTTAGTCCTACAATTACTTGTATAAGAGAAAACACTTGGTTTAGTCCTACAATTACTTGTATAAGAGAAAACACTTGGTTTAGTCCTACAATAACTTGTATAAGAGAAAACACTTGGTTTAGTCCTACAATAACTTGTATAAGAGAAAACACTTGGTTTAGTCCTACAATAACTTGTATAAGAGAAAACACTTGGTTTAGTCCTACAATAACTTGTATAAGAGAAAACACTTGGTTTAGTCCTACAATAACTTGTATAAGAGAAAACACTTGGTTTAGTCCTACAATAACTTGTATAAGAGAAAACACTTGGTTTAGTCCTACAATAACTTGTATAAGAGAAAACACTTGGTTTAGTCCTACAATAACTTGTATAAGAGAAAACACTTGGTTTAGTCCTACAATAACTTGTATAAGAGAAAACACTTGGTTTAGTCCTACAATTACTTGTATAAGAGAAAACACTTGGTTTAGTCCTACAATAACTTGTATAAGAGAAAACACTTGGTTTAGTCCTACAATAACTTGTATAAGAGAAAACACTTGGTTTAGTCCTACAATAACTTGTATAAGAGAAAACACTTGGTTTAGTCCTACAATAACTTGTATAAGAGAAAACACTTGGTTTAGTCCTACAATAACTTGTATAAGAGAAAACACTTGGTTTAGTCCTACAATAACTTGTATAAGAGAAAACACTTGGTTTAGTCCTACAATAACTTGTATAAGAGAAAACACTTGGTTTAGTCCTACAATAACTTGTATAAGAGAAAACACTTGGTTTAGTCCTACAATAACTTGTATAAGAGAAAACACTTGGTTTAGTCCTACAATAACTTGTATAAGAGAAAACACTTGGTTTAGTCCTACAATTACTTGTATAAGAGAAAACACTTGGTTTAGTCCTACAATAACTTGTATAAGAGAAAACACTTGGTTTAGTCCTACAATAACTTGTATAAGAGAAAACACTTGGTTTAGTCCTACAATTACTTGTATAAGAGAAAACACTTGGTTTAGTCCTACAATAACTTGTATAAGAGAAAACACTTGGTTTAGTCCTACAATAACTTGTATAAGAGAAAACACTTGGTTTAGTCCTACAATTACTTGTATAAGAGAAAACACTTGGTTTAGTCCTACAATAACTTGTATAAGAGAAAACACTTGGTTTAGTCCTACAATTACTTGTATAAGAGAAAACACTTGGTTTAGTCCTACAATAACTTGTATAAGAGAAAACACTTGGTTTAGTCCTACAATAACTTGTATAAGAGAAAACACTTGGTTTACAATTACTCTTGTACGACATTATTGTATACAAGAACATGGGCGTAGCCAGAACATGTCCCGCAAACCTCATGCGACGCTCTGTCACAACCTTACTAAGGTTACTAAGGTAAGCTTACTTACTCCCAGTTCGGCATAGGATTTCCCTAATTGAGACCCGTTCTATATAAGTGACTCCTAAAATTCGTCTTAGCCATCTTTGTTGAGCCACATTTAGTCTTTTTTTCAATTTCGGCAGATTACTATTCACTGCATTTTATTAATGGAACCCAGCCACTGGTAGAAATGTGTAACCTCTCTTGAATACGCTCTTGGAATTAGGTGACTGTAGTTTGCTTTAGATTTTATGTCGAAAAGGGAAGTTTTATCGTCAAAATCATCTGTTGGGGGGTTTTAAACTAAAAAATCTCTGGAGGGGGGTTTAAATTCAAAATTCCCTTTGGCTACACTCACAGAATTTTGAGCGTAAAATTTGCTTTTTTTTTTTTTAAATATTAAAGAGGTATTTTTAGCTTCAAACCCCGCTAAAGGGGCGTTTAAAATCAAGACCCCTTTGGCTACGCTCATAGATTTTAGAGTAATTTGCTTTTTTATATTGAAGAGGTGGTTTATCGTAAATTTTGGAGGGGGTTTTAAAATCAAAATCTTCCTGAACTGTGCTCTTGGAATTTGGGGATTGTCTGAGCATTTTTTTTTTGTTTTGTTTTATAGAAGAGGGGGATTTAACTTCAAAACCCCCTTGGCTGTGCTGGGGCAAGTGATGGTTTAGTATTAAAATCTTATTAAAATCTCACCTAAAATAAACAAATTCAAAGCAAAACATCAGTCACTAATTTCGGGGGAGGGGGTTTGAAACCCCCCCCCCAAACTCCCACTGGCTACGCCCATGTAAAAGAACAAAACCGTTTGCATACACATTTTAAAACTATACAAACGAATAGCCTCCCTTTTCATTAATATGAGTACAATTAATACTGAAAACAGTGAAAAGTTGTAAAAAAAATGTGTATTTTTAAAGTAAATAACAGCTTGCATATATAATTCTAAAATGGAATTGTTTCACGTTCACTCCCTAAGGCCGCCTCTGATATTGTTAACCGGTAAACTAAAAGGTTTCCTTTTCAGACCTTGCGATCTATGGGGCAGATGATGTCAAGGTCATCTGTTTCTATGGTCGACGGTTAACGAGCATGGTCCCAGCACAACGACCATCCACTTTTACTTTTCCCACGTCAGGTACTCATTAGAGTTGGGTGGACTCAATGGCGCCCTAAAAATCACGAAATTCAAAATCCTAGTCTCCACCGAGATTCGAACCCAGGACAACTGGTTCGGAAGCCGAGCGCTTAACCATCCAGCCGCCTGATATTGTAAATTTTGAACTTAATTGCTAACTCGTCAGGTTTCTATAAACTAGTTGAACGGATGCCGATCATTTACTGCAATCTCGTTTGGTCGTTGGGAAAACACAATATAAAAAATTTCTAATTACTTTCAAAGCATAGAGAGTTCCATTGTACTCTAGACTCAAATTTAGACCGTGTTCTACTAAAAAGTTGTGTTCCGTACATTTTATTTAAATACACACACAACGAGTACATCTAGATCTTTAGATATTAAGACTCTAATGAGACTGGAAATGTAAGTCGGGTGTCATCATAAACAGACTTAAAGAGTTCTAGCCCCTGAACGAGCCGTGCAAGTGAACGAGAAAGGCATAACTCATAGCAAAGTAAACAACTGAGCTATAAATAGTACACGAATGTATCTCTCCGACTCTAATAAGTACTTGGTGGCTGGGGGCGGGCTGTTTGATTGACAGTAACACGAGCTAGTTCTAAGGCACACTGCGGGGTGCCAGAGAAAAATCTGGAAATAGGAAGGGGTGGGTTAGGGAAAGGGTGGGTTAGGGAAAGGGTGGGTTAGGAAAAAGGAGATTTTTGGAAAACTGGATGAGAGTTTTTTTTTTTTTTTAAGTTTGCTTGAAATGGTTAGACAAACAGACAGATAGATAGATAGATAGATAGATAGATAGATAGATAGATAGATAGATAGATAGATAGATAGATAGATAGACAGACAGAGAAGACAGACAGACAGACAGATAGATAGATAGATAGACAGACAGACAGACAGACAGACAGACAGACAGACAGATAGATAGATAGATAGATAGATAGATAGATAGATAGATAGATAGACAGACAGACAGACAGACAGACAGATAGATAGATAGATAGATAGATAGATAGATAGACAGACAGACAGACAGACAGACAGACAGATAGACAGATAGATAGATAGATAGATAACAGGGGCGGACTGGCTATATGGGCAACTTGGCAAATGCTTGGTGGGCGGTGCCTAAATGGGCCGGTGGGCATTGGCGTAGCAAGGTACCCGTGGGCTCGGCTTTAAGAATATGTTGGTGCCCCCCCCCCCCTTTTCCCATAAGACTAATTTAGTGTGTGACAAAAAAAAAACAAAAAACAACGAGTAAACTTTCAACGAGTAAAAAGTGTTTCACATGAACCAACACATGTTTTTGGTAGTTCTTGTTCCTTCTTCCCTAGTGCTAGTAGAGCATGGAATGGGTTGCCTGAGCTAGCCAGGAAAACCAGTGACCTGGCAGAATGTAAGTCATTGGTTAATATGCATGACTAAATGCATGACCCGTAGGACGTAATCATCTTCTTTTTTGAAGTAACGTTTGTATTATATAAGATAAGATAAGATAGTATACACATTGACATTCCGAAAACACAACTATGATAAAAGCTATAATCTAGTTCTGGTACTAACAGAAAATAGGTTTAACATTAATTAGTGCTATAACTTTTTCTCAATCGTGTGGAGAGAACAAACTGGATCAACAGCTTAAGTTTAAGCTGACCCAGCAGCCTCAGTTCTTACCATCTCAAAGCCACTTCTCAAATGACTTGCTGATCACTTTCCAAATTTGTTGACACAAAGTTCATTGCCCTTTCAATTTCGTACTATACTATGCACTAAGCAGAACAATTCTATCGAATGTTTCTAATGTTCCTTTAAGTGCTGCAGCTTCCAGTCGTTTTTTTTCCTTTAGGAACACAAAGTAATTTGTGTTAACAACTTTTGTACATCCAAATATCTGAATCTCATTGCTATTCAAACATTTTTCTTGATTCTATGGGAAGAGCTAGGTTGTTGTGATTTATGTTTTAAAGTGCAATAATTTTTTCAGCTTTGGTGTTACCCTAAGGGCTCGTGTGAGCTCCAATCAGTTATGTCTCATGAGCTTTGGTGCAATGAAACCCCTACTCGAAATGGTTACTACTCCACGGGCTGTGGGCCCCTGATGGTCGTGGGCCCGGGTTCATTGAACCCCTTCACGTCATGGATGTTACGCCACTGACGGGGCTGCCGAATGGGCCACATTAAATGTCAGTAAGTACCATAAGCTTGATTGGTCTCACCTTACCGTTCATAAAGACATGATAAAGATCTTACTTAACTGTGTATTAAAGCCACATAATCCGAAATAATGGATTGGCTTATAGCAGTTTACCGTGCTTTTGTAATAATCCTCTTAACACACTGAGAGATTACCCAAACAACATAAGACCTGGGTTTTTTTTTTATAGTCCTATAGCAGTCGAACTAGTGTGAACATACTCGCTTGAATCTAAAACGACACCCTGAACTTAAAATTAGAAAGTATTCCCTCATGTTATGATGTAGTTATGTTAGCAGCAGTCTGTAGACCCACTGTTACTAAAATTGACTCAGTAATGGATTGACCTCTCTAATGTGCATTACATATTTGGATTGGTCGGTTCGTCGCAAGATCACAGGATTGCTCAGCTACGAAGTCAATGACAAACCACAATTATTATTTAAACAGTTAAACATGTAACCAAATATAAACCGAAAGGAAAAAGTAAAGTACAAAATTGAGAGATAAAAAAGCAAACAATTGCTAAAATCTGCTGCCAAGAGATGCAGTCAAATAACTAATTTCCTCGCCAGTTTGGCACAAACAATTCAGATACGTTGCTCAATCTCATGATAACTTTTATGAAGCAACATTCACTACTCCATTTACTCCTGGAGATCATGCCACTAGCAACACTAGCTCATATCCACAAAGTTGCAGACTTAAATGCTCTAATTCATACATATTCATATGCGCCCTTCAGATGTCTTTTAATAATGTTGTGTCTCTAAATGCGATCCCCAAACAGTGGTGTAGTGTCTTGAAACAATAATGTTATTTGAGGTTGACTGAACCGAGAAGCATTACTAATTAAGGTAACGAATTGATGACTAGAAATATGACACTTGGAATTGAAGAGCGATGTCCTATTGTGGAGATGGTTTATGGTCCTGTAATAACTGTCCCAATGGCTAGTAATGGAGATGGTTTTATGGTCCTGTAATAACTGTCCCAATGGCTAGTACTGAATTGAGGGTACAATTAGTTTGAAATCATCAACTAATGCTAACGCTGTAATTAGTGATGGGCAAAAGTTAACTAAAAAGTTGCTAACTTTTAGTTTAACTAAAAAAAAATAGTTATGGCCAAAGTTTAATTAAAAAAAAAAAGTTTAGTTAAAATCCTAGTTTAATTATTTTTTTTTTAGTTACAAACTAAAAAGTTTAATTACAAATTTTACAAACTTTTTTAACACACATACCAATAAATATTCAGATCTATGTAATTTGGAGAATAAATATAATGAATAATAGAGAAGAGAATAAACTAGATGGTGCACTGGTCACTAGAAAGCCTTTTGACCTTTTCCCTATAATGGTCGCTATTCCCGCCAATTCAAGGCATTTGAAAGGCGAGAAAAAAAAACGTGTTTATTATATTTCTAGCAAGTTTCGCTGCTTGATAAATCCTGATAATTCCTTGCTTCTATAGATCTACATTTTGCTGCTTTTTATTAATTAAACACCAGTGTGTTCCTGTATAGCTGCAGGCAAAGAATTTTGCTTTACTATAGAGTATAGATCTAAAAGAAATGTTGACTCTTTTTATTTTAAAACTTTTTACTAGATAGATCTAGAGTTAGAGTCTAGTGACTAGTCTATTAGTATTAGTCTATTGCTACTATTAGATCTATAGTATAGTCTATATTTAATTATTTTAGTCTTAAGTAGAGTCTAACTCTTAGTAGTCTTAGTCTTAGATCTAGATGTAAATTTAAAATTATAAGTCAATAATATAGATCTATTAATTGAAATCTATATTACTTTACTTTATTAGAATAGATCTATTTAGACAATTAGTTTAGAGATTCTACTATTCTAGAATTAGAGTCTAGATTAGATCTAGATATATCTAGATTACTTATCATACTAAGACCTAACACTAAGATGCATAGTCATAGATGATAGATCTATAATGACTATAATACTATAATAGTCGTCACTATACTAGATCTAATACTAAATTAACTAGATCTACTTCTATTATAATTATACTTATATCTACTATCTAGATATTATATTAGATCTAGATCTAGTATTATCTACTAGAGTATATAGATCTAAATACTCATATCTAGTTATAATCATAATTATAATAATCTAAAATCTCTAGATCTAGAGTTAGACTATCTAGATTTTAGATCTAAATCTAGTAGTAGTAGTAGTAACTAGTATTTCTTAAGATTATTTTTAGATTAAAATATTAATTATTTGATCTAGGTCTAGTAGCTAGATCTAATTCTAGATCCAGAATATATTTCTGATCATTTCGTTTGTAGAAGATATTAGAATATTCTAGAATCTAAGTTAGAGAGTCAACATGCAGTTTTATCATTATGCCTACTTCTAAAGGTAACTTATATTAGAACATGGACAATTAGGCTACTTCTAATTTCTTTCTATAATAGTATCATTCTAGTGATTCTATTAAGATCTACATCTATCCCATTAAAGACATTTAAATCTTTTTTCATGTGCACAAATAAATGTTTATTACATTTTGCTAAAGAGATTGGTTGTGCTTTATATTTTTCATGTTTGGCTGTTGCGTCCTTAAAAAAGGTCAAAATAGTTAGTAAAAGTTTAACTAATGTTTCTTAGTTTAGTTTAACTAATTTTTTCAATTTGTGATTAACTAAAAGTTTAATTACTTTTTTTTAGTTCAAACTTAGTTTTAGTTTAACTAAAAAAAATTAGTTTAGTTCCCATCACTAGCTGTAATATAGGCAAGTGACTTTGGGAAATAAGTTTTCTACCTGATCTGCATGTCAAGAAAAAGGCTTAAAAGCAGAATTTCATGCTAAAGACATTTATCTGTTACATTGATTTCTGATTCCAATTTTTGGGTTGTTTTATTTTTACATGATTTGGTTGTTACTTCATAATAGTCTAAACATCCGGAGCGACAGCAGGAAAAGGGGGGGGGAGGAGGAATGGGCGATTTTTTACAAACCTTAACCCTAGGCATAAACGCGCATACAGCATATATATATATTATAATATTAGATTTTTTAAAATATTATTTTTCGGGGGGGGGGGGGGGAGGGCGGGACTGAGGCCATCGCCACCTCCCCATCCCACATAATCAGCCAACATACTAGAGCTAATAAATTCGAATACAAATTGTGTTATTACTTTAATAAAATTCTTCCCCCTCCCCTCGGGGGGGGGGGGGTCGGCCGAGTGGGTGGGGGGGGGGCGATGGCCCCTACCACCCCCCTGGATCCGCCAGTGCGTCAGGCATAGTTCGAACCTGAGACGATACTACAGAGCGTGCAACACGCAAACAGCCACGAGCCATCTAGTGTTAACGCTTTAAGTTTTGCCAAAGTAATGTTTAAAATAACTATTAAGCTTACGACTGCACTGTAGATTTTTGTGGTTACAAATTGAGATTTCCTTAGCATCTAAGTCTATTTATAGACAGCAAGTTTAGAAGCCCACGTTTGCATACATGCCTTCCTTGTTTTGCATATCATATGCAATCAAATTGTGGGCCGAATCTTATGGTAATGCCCGGGCCGATTTAGCACCCCCCCAGTCCGCCCCTGCTTAGGACGTTAATCAAGGTCTAATCAGTGCACAGTAGGTTAGTCAAATATTTAAAAATTGGTCTAATCAGTCAAACATCATCATCATGTTAGTCAAATATTTAAAAATTGGTCTAATCAGTGCACAGTATGTTAATAAAATATTTAAAAAATGGTCTAATCAGTGCACAGTATGTTAGTCAAACGCATGTAGAAATTTGTGTAGTCAATTGACAATAGGCCTATTTCGATAAAAAAAAAAACATAACTTGCAAATAAACTAATCTAGATCAGACATTAACCGTTAGACTTTAGTGAAACCTCTAGAGTTTGTTGTTTTGTTTTATGTATTATAATAAACTATCAAGAAAAAGGTCACACAACTAAAGTTGTAATTAAAAAGCAACATCAAAAACAAAAAAAACAAAAACAAAACGATCACTGTTTTCAGAGTTATTTACTCTGAACTGACCAAGAAATCTTTGAGGTAATGAGCTTCGCGGGCACGCTGCCCTGCCTCATCGTGGCGCCCGCGTGGAAACGGCCATTTGAGGAAGTGGCTAGGCGAAATGGGTAGCAACACAGGACTCCCGTGGGGATGCCCACGGGTAGACGAGAGTCCACCCCTTGCACGGGCGGGGTTGTAACAAAGTCCCCACAAACACGTCACCAATCCATGCGCTGTTCCTCAAAGGGACCGTTACATAAATGGCGGATCCCGCACAGTTAGCTTGGTACATTGAAGGAAAATGGCAGAAGTCCCCGGTGCATTCCCGGCCTTCGGCCGTGTCTCTAGTCCACGTGTCGGGGGTCGAATGCATCGGTAAACAGCAATGCCTTACATAGGCATTGTCTAGGGTCTCTCCCAAACAGAACTGTGTGTTCACACAGGTTTGTTTTTTTTTACTGTTTGGCGTCCAAGCAGGTTTTTTTTCAAACTTAGAGCTCGAAGAGCCTTCGGCTCAGCTCTTAGACATCAACCAGGTAATGAGCTTTGCAAGATCTTTGCCAACAGACTCTAAAATTCTTATGATTTTAAATGCTTTTATTTACAAAATATGCCAACTATAATTAGAGCTACAGTTTAAGATGGAACATCAGAAAGATGTCTCACTGTTTTAAAAGCTACATCCTACATCTGTATAAAGTAACGTTCAAATAGAGGTGTTTTCAACAACTGCACCTCAACCACACATCTGAGTTCTCGTTTGAATAAAAGATAACACATCTTTGAGTCAATAGTTGGCCTATTAGCCTACCTCGTATTACCAATTTCATCAACGCGATAAGCATTAAATTATCGACAATAAATACTCCATAATGTGTACCTCATATTTTGATCTAGATCTAGATTAGGCCTATATATCTCATAAATCATCTTATTGTTGATTAGAATCTCCAGTAGATCAAGATCAGTCACTATGGATCTACATTGATCATTCTGAGAATCACTGTAGTAAAAAAGGCTACAAAATTTGTGTATTAGGTCTAAATCTAGATCTATATATGGGTGGCTGCCTTATTGTGCGGTATGCGCGCTGGACTGTCGTTCGGACTTTCAATGGTCCCGGGTTCATACATTAATTATGAACTTTTAATGCGAATCTGAATCATAGCGTTGTGGTAGAAAATAAAAAAGGTCTTTTGTCCATTATAGCAACATGGCGGTGTTTAGTAAACCTTTGACCGTAACACATACATGTTATGAACTTGGTCACTGTTGGACTCCTTATTGCAGGACAGCAGCACTGGATATTGCACGTCATGTTTTCAAAGAAGCTATCAAAATTTATGGCACTCTTTATTTTGTGAGTTTTAAAATAGAATTTTAATTGATCTAGAGTCTTAGTCTAGCTAAAGTCTACGAGTTAGACTTAGAGTAAGTTAGAGTAACTAAGAGTTAGAGTACTCACTCAGAGTACTCAGACTCACTGAGTACTGAGTAGTCACTCTAGTCACTAGTCAGTCTAGAGTTAGAGTTCTAGAGACTAGACTAGACTGTCACTAGAGACGAGTAGATTATAGATGAAGATTAGATCTAGTTTAAAGAGTCTAGAGTATTATAAATTAGTTTATTTATTTAATCCGGACATTACGTGAATTCGAACACTCGCTCTTTTTTGTGGTCATTAAATCTTTATTTTGATATTTAATATCATGAAACTAGTGTGCTGTACTATAATGAATGTGCTTGTCCATTTTCCAATGAATTTTATAATTTTAATTGATCTAGAGCAGTGGTCTTCAACGGGGGCGATATTGCCCCCTAGGGGGCGTTTTCGAGATTTTGGGGGGCGCTGAGAGCCAAAGGGGCGGTAGGGGGGTGCTGGGCACAAAATGGGGCGGTAAGGGGGCGCTAGGCATAAAGAAGAAACTAAAGGTGCTCTGAAACAAAACAAATTTTAAAATTCTTCAACATTAAAGCTGGGAAACTAAATATAGACAAATTATATTGCTTCTTATTTAAGATCATAAACAGCGTTAGAAATTGAGTTCGGGAATCCCATTTTCTATTTTTAAATTCTTACTCTTTTTGCTATTAATGGAGAGTATTTATTGTCCTTGGATCTGCGCGTATAAACGTTTAAGATTTGATTTATAAATAAAGTAGGTAATACACCGTTTAGATTAAGGTTTATTGTATCTACATATGTTAATATATTGATATGTAAATGTTAATTGCAAATACATTAAAGGTAACATTTAAGAGAATAATTTAACTTTTTAAAAACAAAAAACATTGATAAAATGTTGTTACGAAAACTCACTGGTATGTCATGTAATATTTCCTTGAGATTTAGTGAATTGCCACTAGAAAAAAAGTAAGTTCTACTTTGATGGCATTTTCAGATGAGGTTATGAAACCAAGCCGGCTTCACGAACATATAGCGATGTCCAAAAATAATTTAAGAATATTCATGAACAATTATAAAAATCTACAATTAAAACAATATTAAAAACAAAAAAACGGCAAAGCAGGATATGTTTTAATGGCTTCTTAGAAAAATGCATAGCTTTTTAAAAATTCATATGATATTGTTGAAAAATTGATTAAAAACTAAATTTATTTTAAAACATATGTAACACAAAAAGACTTTTTTCTGTTAGAGATGAAATATTATTTCAAAATTGTCTAGTTATGTAGCGTATGAGAACATTTAGGAAACCATCAGTGGTTGGACGCTACAATGACTTCATAGGTAATATAGAATAAAGAACAAATCTATTCACTATTCACATTGTGAGTTATAATACACAAGAAAAGTTTAGCCCGCAATTTGATTTCTATTTGAATCTAATTATAAAACTGAAAATAAAATACAAACCCATGCCGAAAATAAGCGCATCTTTCAACATCTTTGTGAAACAAATAATGAAAAAATTTTAGACTGTGTTAGACTCTTGTTGTAAACTGAAGTTCGCTGGATTTCGAAAGGAGTTTGTTAATTGTTATGGCTCATTTTTTTAAGCTCTTAAATATTTTTGTTTTTTGAGAAACGGGAAGATTCAACGGTTGGCGATGACATAAAGCAGGCTAAAAAAATTTTTTTTTACATGGTAGGCATCTAACACAAATGAATGAAACGAACCTCCGACTGCTAGGAAAGAGATTGACTTTTATTGATAATATTATTTTCTCTTTTATCGAGATATTAAATCTATTTTAAAGAGTTTTACACTCTCACATAACTTGTTTGTTGACAAATGAATTACTGCCCAAGGACAGCGATATCTATGAAATTCACATAACAATGCTGTATGAAGAAATTAAGATTCGCTTCTAAAATTAAATTAAAATCTATATAAATGACAATTATTAAACATCTGTTACTGACGTTGAAATTGAGTTGCATGAAAAAATAGATTTAC
Organism: Biomphalaria glabrata; assembly: GCF_947242115.1. Classification (NCBI taxonomy): domain Eukaryota; kingdom Metazoa; phylum Mollusca; class Gastropoda; family Planorbidae; genus Biomphalaria; species Biomphalaria glabrata. The sequence continues at coordinate 20,031,625 of NC_074716.1, forward strand.
AAAACTATGTCTTCAGAAAAAAGAATGTAAACACAGAAGGCACACAGTGGCGTAGCTAGGGTGGGGGAGGGGGGGGAATTTGAAAATACCCCGGCCCCCATTTAAGGGGGCCCAAATAAGTGCTTTTTTAATTAAGTAAATTAAGCAAAATGCAGCGGCCCCCAAAGATGTCAAGACCCCTGACCCCCAAACGATGGAAATTCCTAGCTATGCCTCTAGAGGCACAACAGAGATGTGGCTGCATTTAAATGTTTCAGTAAAATTCCAAAACTGTGGTCGAAATTGGAATTATGTTTTAGCTTTTCAGTAAACATACATAATTAACCTAGATTTAGTGCGTAACAAAGTTAATGAATAAGCAAAGAAATAGACTGGATGTAGCAAATAGAGGAGACCTTGGCTTGTCTTGGCTAACTTAAAGCTTGAAATTTCTAATATTGTCAGACTGCAGGAGGCACAAGGTTACCATTAGCTTAATTTCATTTTGTAGTGAATTCAGCAATAATAATATTTATATTAAAAAATAAAACTAAATTTACAATTAAACCTTAAAATTTAAACGGAGACTTCTTAGGATTTGAAAGAAAGTCTTTACAATTAATTTTTGTGTGTAATCACTGCAAATTATTTGAAATAATTTTTGCATAATGATAATATTGGCTCTTTTTGCTTTTAATTCCGAAGATTTGGGCTGAGTCCAGTGTTTCACATAACTACGTAAACCCAACAGCGACCTACATATTTTCCCGAATTTATGCAGACAAAGCCTTTGTATGCTGGCTTTTCTTTGAGTATCAAATGTTTGTCACGCAGTTTTTGTAAGAGCTCTCGAACTGTTTCTCTCAGAGGCTATCTGCTGCCAGAGAATGCTGCCAGGTACTTTCCTCTATGCCAGTGAGAGCGAAATGGCACCTGAATAAATCTTTATAGCGCTCACAGGGGAGGGGGCACCTCTGTAACTCAGTCCCGCTCAAAGCTCGTCAGTCATAGGCCAAGGAGTTCACAACAATCGCCTTTGGCATGCAGTCGTCTCCCGGGATAAGTGTTATTAACAGCATACAAATTAATAGATGATATTTTGTTCAAATTTGCCTTCTCACGCTTCTGCTTCTATATAACTGTTTTTCTTAGAGGGGGGAGGGGGGCGCTGGCGGATTTAAAAAAAAAAATAATCGTAAAGGGGGCGGTAGGCCAAAAAAGGTTGAAGACCACTGATCTAGAGTCTTAGTCTAGCTAGAGTCTAGAGTACTCTAGATACTAGACTAGTAGACAGTCACTAGAGACGAGTAGATTATAGATAAAGATTAGTGTCACGAGTCGAGTCTGTGACCTATTTCGACAAGGTTTCTAGAAGCTCGAGGTCAAACCAGTGCAAGTGTCCAGCGTAAACAAGTTAATTTTAGGTATCCAATCAAAGAAAGAGGTTTAGAGAAAAAAATAGCACACGTCAGCTTCTAGAAGGTCAAAGTTACTAAAATAATTAGGGGAGAATTTTCCATGATTCTGGAATGTACGATTAAGAAAGGTATAAATTAAGGGAAAGTCAGTTAGACGGGGTCCTCGCTCAGTCCTCGATTAGTAATGTTTATAAGTTTTGTGATATTAGCGGGTCCATTAGTTAAAGTTTTATTAGTTGAAGTTGAAGTTATACTAAGTGAAGTTTCATGTATCATTTAAGTTTTATTTATGAAGTATCAAGTCAAGTTGTTATTGAATTGAGAAGTTAATTTGATGTGAAAGTTGAAGAAGTATTATTAAAGAAGTTTTAAGAAAATACAGAGAGATGTTTCTTTCTTCATTTCATTGAATTGTCAAGTTTGATAATATAATCCCCAGCAAGTGTGATCGTGACAATTAGAGCCTAGAGTATTAGAAATTAGTTTTTTATTTATTTAATCCGGACATTATGTGAATTCGAACACTCGCTCTTTTTTGTGGTCATTAAATCTTTATTTTGATATTTAATATCATGAAACTAGTGTGCTGTATGATGAATGTGCTTGTCCATTTTCCAATGATTCTGACCCAATTTCCTTCCATTTAGTTGTATTTTTATGTAAGAAAAAAGAATTTTAAATGTCTAGGGTTGTTGTTTTTTCCTATGTTACCAGGATGACTTTGACTTTACCTCGTCCTAGGGCAAGGATTAAGACTATATTTTTTGGTTGGCTAAGTCTATGCTAATGAGCCCAGCAATATTTATTAAATTCTGTTTTTGGAGATTATTTATTTGATTCATAAGCCAAGTTGTTTGATTCCACACACAAAAAAATTTAATAGGGTTTTTGTATTAAATTATGATTTTTTTACCAAAATTTATTTCAAACAGCCAGTTTTGGACATCAATGTTAATGATCTTATATTATATTTGATTTTGTTGTTGTTGTTGTTTTTTTATAGAGAATAAATGGGCAAATGTTTGGAGTGAGCTTGGTACATTGAATGAAGTTAAATGCCTAGATCTAGACCTACTAGATAGAGCTAGATTTATATAGGGAGAATATATAGAGGATTCAGCTATTTAGGCAAGAATGGCCATCGTAGCCTGTACTATACTACAAAAGATCAAACATAAAATAAGTCTAAAAGTCGGTGTAGAAGTCACTATCCCAGTGACCTAATTTTGGTAGAATAAGTGTGTTCATATTTTTATTTTTTGTGTTCATATTTATGCATAATTTGAAAACATCTTAATGATTTCATGTGAGGGGCTATGCTGGGGGATCTTAAAATTTAGTTAATATTAATATATATAGAATTTAAATCTGAGTTTATTGATGCCAAAATATAGAGACTGTTCGAAATAAATTTTATAGTGTCCGGAATCAAATAATGTGTGTCAAATTTGTCTGAATTAAATGAAAACACATGGCCTCTTTGACCGTAAATATAATAACAAATATAGGTTAGGGGTACAAATATAAGTAGTCATCCTTATTCTCCTTAAACTAAAGAAGATTTTGATACTTCATTTTCTTTTCTTTGTCAAACCATTATCAAATAATGCGATGTCAAAGTCAAACTTTGAAATTTTGGCCTATAAGTGTCCGAATAGCAAACTACTCTATCATCTACTAATCTAGATTACTTTTTACTAGATTAAATTTTAGATCAAGCTAGATAAGTAGATCTAAGACTAGATCTAGTACTATTACTATATTACTATGTATATTAGTAAGTAGTATCATCAAATCAAGTATTGAAGTAACTATCATAGGACTATAAGTTAGGCCTACTATGATTAGTATGATTATGATAATCTAGTAGTGGTAGAGTGACGACCTGACTACCTAATTTTAGTCTTTACTTAGACCTTCACCTAGTCCTAGTAGCCCTACTTCTAGTCAAAGCTAGATCTAAATTCTAGAGCAGCGGTTCTCAACCTTTTTGTTGCCGCGACCCCCTAAAACGATTCCCCAGTAGACAGTGATCCCAACCGTATTTTTTCGTTTTCCATCAAAGGCCTAAGTAAATGAAAATTTGCTAATGTTATAAATTTGTTATCGCTATGTCTATATCTGATTTGTTTGATGTAGTTTCATTGGCAGAAATTGAACATGGAAAAAGCTTTATTGTAATGAGTGTAAAATAAATGTCTTTTATAATTAAATTGCTAAAAAAAAAAGTGTATCTTTATGACTTGCATTTATTAACTTTTCAATAGCGTATTCATGTGCATACTTGTGTGACAATTTGAAAAGTATGTTGAAACATGGGTGTTGATATTAAATAAGGTCAACTACATCGTTACACATTTGTAAATACGCCAACGTTGGATTATTGTGGGAGTCTTTGTAAGAGCACAATGAATGTCACATCTTCAGCATCAAGTCCACTTCTTTATTTTAGACTTGATAACTAACAGGCTGGAAAACTCTGCTTCTCAAAAATATACGCATACTGTTAGAAATGGATAAAGAAGCGAAACACAATCTCAAAATGGGATATGACTGCAAAAACGTGATCCGGAATTGTGTAACTGACATTGAAAAACAATAATTTTTAGCTGCATCGTTTTTGATAAGCTCAATAAACTCTTTCTGTCTCCGGAACATCTTCAACTTTGACTTCTAGAAAGTGTAAACATGATGTCTTCTAGATATGGAAGTTTGGTGAAATTTCAATCGCACGCTTGTGCTAATGTTCTATGACAGAAATTACCGTTCTAGTTGGTCTGTCAGATTCAATACACCTTTTTCCTCACAGAAAGCAGATAAAGTTGGCAATATATAAGTTTTATTTTCATCCAGTTTTGTTTCCCAAAGTTGAAGTTTCATTTGGACTAACAGATCTTTTCAGACAAATCTAGGCATAATGTATTCGATCCTTCCATTGAAAAATTTAATTATTCAAGGTGACAAAGATGTCTACCAGGTCGGCTATTTTCTGTGTTTTCTTTCCAAAAAAAATTTTTTAGAACCTTGCCTCGCAACAATCACTTCTCATCGGTGTGAAATAGCAGAACACGTTGAAGGCATCAAGCTCAGTTCAAAGCAGTAACTATCAATGACAAAAGACATGTCTACCCTCAAACAGTGATGTTACACTCACAAACTTTAATTGCCATCTTTATCCTCTAGAATAATATCCTTCTTAAATATGTTACCCTAATTTTTTATTAAATTTTTGATTGACGACGGTTTCTTTTATTTGTGAATTACCACTACGGTTAATGTCCCTTTGTATTGTTATATCAAATGAAAATGTATACTACCTATGGTACCAACTACGCTTGTTACAAAAAAAAACAAAAAAAAAAATTTTAGATGATAAATAGATAAAAAGTTTTTAAAACTCAAATTTCCGATGGTCTTAGGCGACCCCTGACAAATAGCCATTCGACCCCCAAAGGGGTCATGACCCATAGGTTGAGAACCCCTGTTCTAGAGCATCATCATCAATGATCAAGTGATTAGATTTTAGATCTAATTCTAAATGCAAAAAGAAATCACTGTTTGACCAGATGTTTTAGATAACACTGATCAGGTTTATTTAAATGAAAATGTACAGACTGCCTGATAGAAGACTCAACAACATCTAATGTCCTCGTTGCTTTTCTGTTGTTGCCTTTATTTTCATATAGAGTGGATTTAACTGCTGTATGTTGCATTGAGTTGTCAGCATTGTTCTAAGTTCTCTGATAGATTTGATCCAGATCCTCTAAGCATTCATTCAGTTATTGTCATCTGTTAACTAGTTCAATGAAGGAGAAATAGACTTCACACACTGAATGGTCTAGGTATACTTGCTGAAATCTCAACTTGATCATTAAGGCAAAACTTTAAAATTCTTGAAATGTTGCAAATAAATATCTGTTTAATTTGATTGACATAGATCTGACTTCTAAATTACCAGCATCATCTTTTCACTTCCCTCATATTGTTTTTTTTTTTTTTTTTTTTTTTTTAATTACCTTTTAATAGTTTTGAAATAAGCTAACATGTGTGCCTAATTTATGTCATGTGTCATAGTTATAAACATGTACAAACTAATATATTTTTCAGATTGCTGCTCTTCTCCGTAGGAAAGATTCAAATTATTATAGGAAAAAATTGATTCCTGAAACACTGAGATCCACCATTTTTCTTACTATTAATGGAACATTATTCATTATTATGTTCTGTGCTTGGAGGTAGGGAAAATTAGTAATAATTTGACATAGTACAATTATTTATTTTTTAGTACTCTTTCAGACCTTGCAATCTATGGGGTTAGATAATGTAAATCTCATCAGTTTCTTTGGCAGGTGGTTAACCAGGTTGTCATGTAGCCAGCACAATGACCAACAGCCTTTACTCCCCCAATGTATGTCAGGTATCCATTAGAGTTGGGTGGACTTAGGGGTGTCCTAAAAATCCTGAACTCTAAAATCCCAGTCTTCACATGAGACGCTGGTGTTGGTGGTTCAACTGTTTCATACGATTCAATGAAATCTCTAAGCATAAGGAACATTTGTAAAAAATCTGTAATGATAAAAGAGATATTTGAAATCATAGCCATTGCAACAACTCATAAGGTCAACATCTAAGCAAGATGAAGATGGACTGCTTGCTTCTTATTATATTTCTTTATTGATTGCAAATATGTAAAGATGAACACTATTGTGGAAGAACTTATTTTACCAGCTGTTAATAAGCAAAATACCTAGTTGTTATAATAAATGAAAAACTGTCATGGAATCCCCACATTGATGAAACTATTAAAAAATCAAACAAAGCATTTGGATTTATTAAAAATAATTTCTGCAAATCAAATAAGAACATAAAACTAAAATTTTAACCTTAGTTAGGCCAATAATAGAATATGCATCTTTGGTTTGGGACCCCCTCAACTCAAGAAACATTAAGAAACTGGAACAGATATAAAAAAGAGCAGTGAGATTCATATCAAACGAATATTCACATTTGACTAGATTAACATCTTTAGTATAATCAATAAATTTAGAAAAGAAAAGAATTCCAAATTGTACAAAGAAGGTAAGACAAATGTGTACAAACGCTCCTTCTTCCTTAGTGTTATTAGACCATGGAATGGGTTGCCTTAGCCAGCCAGGATAACCAATGACTTAGCAGAATTTAAGTCATTGGTTAACATGCATGACTAGATTGACCTAGAAACACACATAGGATGTAATCATCTTCTTTTTTGAAATAACGTCTGTATTTTATAAGAGAAGAAGATAAGATAAGTGAGGTACTACACATAAAGTTGCACAAGCCAGTTTTCAACAATGTGAAAAGAATTCCAAATTGTACAAAGAAGGAAAGACAAAGTGGCTCAGTGCATTGACATTGTTTATGTGAGTATTTTAAAACATCAGAGTACACTTGACTAGGAACAAAGCCTTGCTTATGTAAGATTTGTAAAACAAAATTTGCACAGAATTTTTATTTGCTAAATGTTTTGAATCTAATAAGAAAGGTTCAACATTTCATCCATTCAAAAGATTTTTTGTTGTCAAAGCTTACCCTGAACTATCATTTCTGTTTCTACTGAGGCAATGGTAGGAAGATACCAAGGCTTTCTGGCACACTTAAAACAAGATGTGCCTAAAAGATATTCAGGACATTGTGTCCTTCATTGACATTATTTCATTGCAAAACTCCCTATTGAACATTTACTTGGATCACTTGATTATGTCATTAGAGCAGTTCATAAACTCAAAAGGAATACCTTCAATAAGAGATTATTTGCTCATCTTTGTTTAGAAGATCAAGATTATAATCATTTACACACTACTACACTGAAGCACATTGGTTATCTAAAAGTGCATGTTTTAAATCAATTGTACGCTCTCTTTGATTTAGTGTTGGAATTCCTAGAAAGCAAAGGCTACACAATTTCATGTGTTCCAAAAATGTCAATTTTCCAAATTCAAACTACAAAAATTTAATCAAAACTAAAAGCATAATATTTGTATTTGTTGCTGAACTTTTTCCATACAAATAAAACTTAGGAAAAGGAGAATGTTCTTAGCTTCCAAATCTTTTAAAATTGCAAAATAGAGATGAAGATTCTCTTTAAACAATAAATGTCTCTTCATGCAGATCTGAATCAAAGTTTTGAAGACTTAGATGTTCCCCTCTGGTTGTTGAACCCTTTTGCATGTTGACAAACTCAGATCCCATATACAGTTGAATCCATCCATATTAATACAGGAGCAGCTTATTGAAATATCCACAAATGAGAAATTTAAACCAATGTTTGAAGAAGTTGATCTCAAATTCTGGCTATGAAAATTATTCAAATTTTATATTCTGCATTATGGGTTATTGAAGTTTACTGCTTTCCAATCTTCTTGATGGCTACAAGGGTGAGTCAGTGCCATTATAAATCTCATCACAAAAAAAGAAAGAAAGAAAGAAAACAAATAGAAATAAGTATTCTGTTTTTTTTAGTTGCTACTTACAACTATTGAACTAGGCAATACATCAGGTTCATCCAAGTTATACATTTTTTAAAATGTTAGTTTCAACAAAAGTTATAATTGTAGTAAATACTTCTTCAATGAAATTTTTAATTTGTATACTATGCATTTATGTATCTTTTTCATTTGTTTTCAGTCAATTTTTTCTTTTTTTTTTTTAAATCACATACTCTCAGTTTGTTTACAGTAATCTATTTTTATTCCCATTCATTCAAGGTCATATGCAAGGCATCACTTTCTCATATCTTTTTGTTTTTCTACTCAATGTATTGTTGACTTTGCTGGAAAAAAATGCTTCTGCCTGTAGAGTAGGCCTTTCAGTTATTCATCCATTCCATTTCCCTACAACACACCGAGAGATGCACTTGTTCTCCTCCCAAGATCTTCAGTTTCATGAATAGGTTTTTGTTGGTTTCATCAGAATGAAATATTTAGTAATGACTTAATAAGAACTTGTAGTACCAATAAACATCAGTTGTTGAGCCTATTTTTTTCCTAAAACATTTTTGTAATTCAAAACTTTCATTGTATCATATATGTATAATTGATATATTTTTTCCCACTTATTTAGAACAAATAAACTTTTCAATGTAATTGATGTACTAATTATTTACTAAAATAGTGACTGTTGCTGGTAACTATTTGATTACACATTTCTTTTTGTGCAGATTGTACATGAAACTATCCAGTTTGTTTTGACTCCTTTTGAAGATTTTGTAAAATATGACTTTGCATTAGCATTAAAAAATATGAAACATTTGCACTTCTTCAGGAATACTAGGGCAGCTTAAGGGCTGTTCACATACAAGTGACTAGAGCAGCTTAAGGACTATTCACATACAAGTGACTAGAGCAGCTTAAGGACTGTTCACATACAAGTGACTAGAGCAAAGACTTTAAATGACTAGGGCAATGTAAAGACTTTACAAGTAACTATGGCAGTGTTGAGACTTAATAAGTGACTAGGGCAGTGTATAGATTTTACTCGTGACTAGGGCAGTGTACAGACTGTACAAGTAGCTAGAAAATATTGTATATTGACACTAATGAAAAATGGAAGCAAATATTGACATGTTTGCAGTGAACAAGTTTCATACCAGTGACACAATCTGACATTCACAATTAGATCGAAGATTTACTCTTGCCAAACTGTCTTAAAGTTACTAGCAAGTCATAGTTTGTGGGAACTAAATAGAGACATTGACTTGTGTGGAGTTATTCTCAAATATTCATTTTTAGATTTATCTTTTTTTTTTTTTTTTTCAGATTTTGAAACTAAATATTTCAGCTTGTCAGTTTAGTTTTTTGACTATTGTCTTGAATATCTACAAGATTGAAGAAAGCTGATCAAAATGTAGAGGCTCACCTCAAAGATTCCTTCATTTTTAACATTTTCATGTTTTTTTTTTACCACTTTCAGACGCCTGGTTGGGTTTTACCTGTTTTATAACGTGTATTTGTGTGCAATACCTGCATGTATACTCTCTCTTCACCTAGAACACAAGAGCAGGTACCAGGCACTTATTTGATTGTTGATTCTTGAGTTGACAGTTTGTAGTTATAATCGTGTGTACTCATCATTTGATGTAGTTTCTATTTCACTTGAATTTAAATAAAACAGAAATAAAAAGGTAAAATGAACCTAAAAAGTCATAAATTACTGACACAATTTGATCCAATATTTTTCAAAAAAGGAAATTTTAAATTAAAATTTCACTTTATGCATTTGTTGTGATAAGAATTGAAAGCCAGAGTAACTATTTAAATAACTACAACTATTCAATGGAGTAAGAAATGGAAGCTACAGTGTGTGCCCTATTTCCCCTTAACACTTTGTTTTTGTCTATGACTTGATTGTATTCTGCTTGAAATTTCATGTCTCACTAGTGGATCTCCAATGGAAGAGCTTAGTGTTTAGACATTGAATAAGCTTTAGAGCAAACATCTCAGCACCAGAAAACAAATTGAAAGCAAACCTTTCAACAGACCAGAATCCTAAACTCTTTCATTAACATCTATCCCTATTTCAGAGTCTGTTGCTGATGATTTGAATTCTTCATTTAGACTAGGCTTACCTTTGACCTCTTGACTCTTACATGAGCTATCATTGACTTGATCTGCCATTGACTGGTTCTCCCTTTGGTTGGCAGGACTGTATTGGGATGTATGTTTCTACTCACCGCATCCTTCCTACCGGCTTACATGGCGGCTTTTACTGCTGTCTGCTTGGAGAGAAAATCAAGGTATGGCAACAAGGGGAAGGCTGCTCAATGTTCATGTGGACATGTACAAACCTTTTAGGAAAGTAGAAAGCATGTATTAGAAAACCTTTCAGTAACCTTTAGAACTCTTCTATTCTTTGGTTCTTAAGTTGAATTCTATATTGATATTTGTTTTGTGGTTTTTGTTGGCCTTACTTTTTCATTTCCTCTTTACTTTCTTGTTTAAATCTTGTGTGGTAAGATTGGCAGCATGTCATCAACTTTATCCTTCTGTCACCCTGCTCCTCCCTGCATTTCTGTTTGTTAGAGCCACAATTTTAAGATCAAAGTGCTGCCACTGTTTCTAACTGTATCTCTCTGTAATCATGTATTCAAAGCTAGATTACCCATGGCTAGGTTTTACATAGTTATGGCTAAGTTTTGTGCACCAAGGGCTAGATCTTACATAGTTATGGCTAAATGTTTTTATGCTAATTACTAACAATCTTTTGTTCCAATTTTTCACATTTTGTTTGCTAGTCTTGGATTGCTTGATATCAGCTTCTAGTGAGATTTGAAAACTGTTTAGTTGAGTGATTTATCTCCATAGTTAGGTTTAACCTAACACATACAATTCACTTTATTCACATGAAAACCTAATGTATATATTTGAGAAATAAAATGTTTATTCATTAGAAAATAATACCTAGAAAAGCCAACACTGTTAAAAACATAAATATATTAGTTCTTATTTAACTCTTATAACTGTGACTTGTTGAGGTCTTTTCTTAGATGTTTGGCATTCATGGTGACTTTAATCAATAGATATGTAAGATTTTATATTAGTAAACATGTATCATATATATTAGTAAATATGTAAGGTCTCAGATATCTCAGAAATCTCTAACCAATATAGAAGATTTGTCTCAATGCTGTCTATAAAGCTTGAATGAACAAGCTGCACTATGTCTCAGTGATGTCTATAAAGCTTGAATGAACAAGCTGCACTATGTCTCAATGCTGTCTATAAAGCTTGAATGAACAAGCTGCACTATGTCTCAGTGATGTCTATAAAGCTTGAATGAACAAGCTGCACTATGTCTCAATGATGTCTATAAAGCTTGAATGAACAAGCTGCACTATGTCTCAGTGATGTCTATAAAGCTTGAATGAACAAGCTGCACTATGTCTCAATGCTGTCTATAAAGCTTGAATGAACAAGCTGCACTATGTCTCAGTGATGTCTATAAAGCTTGAATGAACAAGCTGCACTATGTCTCAATGCTGTCTATAAAGCTTGAATGAACAAGCTGCACTATGTCTCAGTGATGTCTATAAAGCTTGAATGAACAAGCTGCACTATGTCTCAGTGATGTCTATAAAGCTTGAATGAACAAGCTGCACTATGTCTCAGTGATGTCTATAAAGCTTGAATGAACAAGCTGCACTATGTCTCAGTGATGTCTATAAAGCTTGAATGAACAAGCTGCACTATGTCTCAATGCTGTCTATAAAGCTTGAATGAACAAGCTGCACTATGTCTCAGCTTTGTTCATTCATCTCTCAGTGACATTACCACATGCTGCAGTTTTAAATATTGTCTTACAACTAGTCCAAAAAATATCTTGTCAACTAGTCTATACAAGATCCTGACAAAGGGTCTATAAAATATCTTGTTAACCAGTCTATAAAATATCTTGTCAAACCTTATAATGAAGAAACTGAGAATGTTAGATTTCTCTTGTACATACGTTATTCATTCCCAAACATGACTACATAGGTTATTCATTCCCAAACATGACTACATACGTTATTCATTCCCAAACATGACTACATACGTTATTTATTCCCTAAATGACTACATATATATTTCATTCCCAAACATGACTACATACATTATTTATTCCCTAAATGACTACATATATTATTCATTCCCAAACATGACTACATAGGTTATTCATTCCCAAACATGACTACATACGTTATTCATTCCCAAATATGACTACATACGTTATTCATTCCCAAACATGACTACATACATTATTCATTCCCAAACATGACTACATACATTATTTATTCCCTAAATGACTACATATATATTTCATTCCCAAACATGACTACATACATTATTTATTCCCTAAATGACTACATACATTATTTATTCCCTAAATGACTACATACATTATTTATTCCCTAAATGACTACATACATTATTTATTCTCTAAATGACTACATACATTATTTATTCCCAAACATGACTACATACATTATTTATTCCCTAAATGGCTACATACATTATTTATTCCCTAAATGGCTACATACATTATTTATTCCCTAAATGACTACATACATTATTTTTTTCCCTAAATGGCTACATACATTATTTATTCCCTAAATGACTACATACATTATTTATTCCCTAAATGACTACATACGTTATTTATTCCCTAAATGACTACATACATTATTTATTCCCTAAATGACTACATACATTATTTATTCCCAGAATGACTACATACGTTATTTATTCCCTAAATGACTATATACATTATTAATTCCCAAACATGACTACGTACGTTATTCATTCCCAAACATGACTACTTACATTATTTATTCCCTAAATGACTATATACATAATTTATTCCCTAAATGACTACATACATTATTCATTCCCAAACATGACTACATACATTATTTATTCCCTAAATGACTACATACATTATTTATTCCCTAAATGACTACATACATTATTTATTCCCTAAATGACTACATACATTATTTATTCCCTAAATGACTACATACATTATTTATTCCCGAAATGACTACATACATTATTTATTCTCTAAATGACGACATAATTATTTATTCCCAAACATGACTACATTCATTATTTATTCCCTAAATGGCTACATACATTATTTATTCCCTAAATGACTACATACATTATTTATTCCCTAAATGACTACATACATTATTTATTCCCTAAATGGCTACATACATTATTTATTCCCTAAATGACTACATACATTATTTATTCCCTAAATGACTACATACGTTATTTATTCCCTAAATGACTACATACATTATTTATTCCCTAACTGGCTACATACATTATTTATTCCCAGAATGACTACATACGTTATTTATTCCCTAAATGACTACATACATTATTTATTCCCAAACATGACTACATACGTTATTTATTCCCTAAATGACTACATACATTATTTATTCCCAAACATGACTACATACGTTATTTATTCCCTAAATGGCTACATACATTATTTATTCCCTAAATGACTACATACATTATTTATTCCCTAAATGACTACATACGTTATTTATTCCCTAAATGACTACATACATTATTTATTCCCTAAATGGCTACATACATTATTTATTCTAAATGACTACATGCATTATTTATTCCCTAAATGGCTACATACGTTATTTATTCCCTAAATGACTACATACATTATTTATTCCCAAACATGACTACATACGTTATTTATTCCCAAACATGACTACATACATCATTTATTCCCAAACATGACTACATACGTTATTTATTCCCTAAATGACTACATACATTATTTATTCCCTAACTGGCTACATACATTATTTATTCCCAGAATGACTACATACGTTATTTATTCCCTAAATGACTACATACATTATTTATTCCCAAACATGACTACATACGTTATTTATTCCCTAAATGACTACATACATTATTTATTCCCAAACATGACTACATACGTTATTTATTCCCTAAATGACTACATACATTATTTATTCCCTAAATGGCTACATACATTATTTATTCCCTAAATGACTACATACATTATTTATTCCCTAAATGACTACATACGTTATTTATTCCCTAAATGACTACATACATTATTTATTCCCTAAATGGCTACATACATTATTTATTCTAAATGACTACATGCATTATTTATTCCCTAAATGGCTACATACGTTATTTATTCCCTAAATGACTACATACATTATTTATTCCCAAACATGACTACATACGTTATTTATTCCCAAACATGACTACATACATCATTTATTCCCAAACATGACTACATACGTTATTTATTCCCTAAATGACTACATACATTATTTATTCCCAAGCATGACTACATACATTATTTATTCCCTAAATGACTACATACGTTATTTATTCCCTAAATGACAACATACATTATTTATTCCCTAAATGACTACATACATTATTTATTCTCTAACATGACTACATACGTTATTTATTCCCGAAATGACTACATACATTATTTATTCCCTAAATGACTACATACATTATTTATTCCCAGACATGACTACATACATTATTTATTCCTTAAATGACGTTCCTAAAATGACTACTTACATGAGTCATGCCTAAATATGACTACATACATTAATTATTTCTTTACCTGACTATATACATCATTCATTCCTCAATATCACAACATGCACAGAAAAGACATGACTACATACGCTATTTATTCCCTAAATTACTACATACATTATTTATTCCCAAGCATGACTACATACATTATTTATTCCCTAAATGGCTACATACGTTATTTATTCCCTAAATGACAACATACATTATTTATTCCCTAAATGACTACATACATTATTTATTCCCTAACATGACTACATACGTTATTTATTCCCGAAATGACTACATACATTATTTATTCCCTAAATGACTACATACATTATTTATTCCCAGACATGACTACATACGTTATTTATTCCCTAAATGGCTACATACATTATTTATTCCCTAAATGACTACATACATTATTTATTCCCAGACATGACTACATACATTATTTATTCCCTAAATGACAACATACATTATTTATCCCCAAATATGACTATATACATTATTTATTCCCTAAATGACGTTCCTAAAATGACTACTTACACGAGTCATGCCTAAATATGACTACATACATTAATTATTTCTTTACCTGACTATATACATCATTCGTTTCTCAATATCACAACATGCACAGAAAAGACATGACTACATACGCTATTTATTCCCTAAATGACTACATACATTATTTATTCCCAAGCATGACTACATACATTATTTATTCCCTAAATGGCTACATACGTTATTTATTCCCTAAATGACAACATACATTATTTATTCCCTAAATGACTACATACATTATTTATTCCCTAACATGACTACATACGTTATTTATTCCCGAAATGACTACATACATTATTTATTCTCTAAATGACTACATACATTATTTATTCCCAGACATGACTACATACGTTATTTATTCCCTAAATGGCTACATACATTATTTATTCCCTAAATGACTACATACATTATTTATTCCCAGACATGACTACATACATTATTTATTCCCTAAATGACGTTCCTAAAATGACTACTTACATGAGTCATGCCTAAATATGACTACATACATTAATTATTTCTTTACCTGACTATATACATCATTCATTCCTCAATATCACAACATGCACAGAAAAGACATGACTACATACGCTATTTATTCCCTAAATGACTACATACATTATTTATTCCCAAGCATGACTACATACATTATTTATTCCCTAAATGGCTACATACGTTATTTATTCCCTAAATGACAACATACATTATTTATTCCCTAAATGACTACATACATTATTTATTCCCTAACATGACTACATACGCTATTTATTCCCGAAATGACTACATACATTATTTATTCCCTAAATGACTACATACATTATTTATTCCCAGACATGACTACATACGTTATTTATTCCCTAAATGGCTACATACGTTATTTATTCCCTAAATGACAACATACATTATTTATTCCCTAAATGACTACATACATTATTTATTCCCAGACATGACTACATACATTATTTATTCCCTAAATGACAACATACATTATTTATCCCCAAATATGACTATATACATTATTTATTCCCTAAATGACGTTCCTAAAATGACTACTTACACGAGTCATGCCTAAATATGACTACATACATTAATTATTTCTTTACCTGACTATATACATCATTCATTCCTCAATATCACAACATGCACAGAAAAGACATGACTACATACATTATTTATTCCCTAAATGGCTACATACGTTATTTATTCCCTAAATGACAACATACATTATTTATTCCCAGACATGACTACATACATTATTTATTCCCTAAATGACAACATACATTATTTATCCCCAAATATGACTATATACATTATTTATTCCCTAAATGACGTTCCTAAAATGACTACTTACACGAGTCATGCCTAAATATGACTACATACATTAATTATTTCTTTACCTGACTATATACATCATTCATTCCTCAATATCACAACATGCACAGAAAAGCTAACACACTTTTTTTTTTTTTTTTTTTTTTTTTTTTTTTTTTTAAATTGTCTAATTATTACTACATAGTGTCATTAAGTTTACATTTTGTTGAATATTTTTCAGACGAGGTCAGCTTGCTGTATATCTCACAAATTTAGTAAGTTTTTCTTTGATTCC
This sequence comes from Biomphalaria glabrata, assembly GCF_947242115.1. NCBI lineage: Eukaryota > Metazoa > Mollusca > Gastropoda > Planorbidae > Biomphalaria > Biomphalaria glabrata. The sequence continues at coordinate 20,048,313 of NC_074716.1, forward strand.
TTTTGTTGATACACAGTCCAGAATTGCTAAATACATATAGTAGAATACTATCTATTGAAACATAAATGTATCACAAAATATATTTTTGAAAAAAAAAATGTTTACTAATTGTATTGCTGTGACGAGATGTTTAATTATGTTAATATTTGGCTTGTTTGTTTGCACATTCCTCGTCCCATATGCTAGGACAAATTTGTACAAATACTCCTTCTTCCTTAGTGCTATTAGAGCATGGAATGGGTTGCCTGAGCTAGCCAGGAAAACCAGTGACTTGGCAGAATTTAAGTCATTGGTTAATATGCATGACTAAATGCATGACGCGTAGGACGTAATCATCTTCTTTTTTGAAGTAACGTCTGTATTATATAAGATAAGATAAGTCTAGGGGAAATTATATTATTTTTATCTCGCTCACATATAAGATTTTGTACAGGCACACCGCAACTAACAGTAAGAACAGACCAATATTATAAGTTCATAAATAAAAATAATTTAATAAATGAAAGTTTACAAAAGATAAATGATCAGATAAAATTATAATTAAGAAATGAAATGAAGGTGTTAATATCTAACATAACTACTCATCATGGATTGCTAATTATTGAGTGATTGGAAGAGAAGAATGTTCCTATGTCTGGCTACTTATTTTCTTAGCTGCTAGCCCGTGGGTCGTCTTCTGGCGGTCGAAGGACTGGCACTCAGAAGGATGAGTCATCCGGCTCTGTCTTAGGACGTCGGCTCGGGATATTCTCTATGCTATAGGCAAACTGGCTCTAGGGTGAGGCCGCTGCCTGTTTAGCCGTAGAGAGGGTTGGTGCTGCAGACTAAGTATTAGTGGGGTGATCTCTCAGCTGTGGTCTCTAGCTCGTAGAGAGCCGTGCCAACTCGACACCAGTTTATCTTCTGCAGCGAAGGTTGCTCTAATCAGTCGGCATTAGGCAATAGCTATTGGGCAGTGGATAGTTTGGGCCGGGTACTGGGCAGATGATAATGGGCAGTATAAGGCACTGTGGACACTGGGCAATATGTTAAGACCAAGAACAGTAGGCAATGCCTTCTTGCTAACAGGTATATAATGGGTGGGGGGAGGGGTATCTGGTGTGGTCTGCTCCGGTTACAGCTTTGGGAGGAGATCTGGTAGTTATAGCAGTCGGGTGTAGCAATCGGGGGTAGCAACCAGGCTGGGGATAAGACAGACAATTAGGAACCTCCTAAAGGCATTGAGTAGGGATTCCCATATGCCTTGCAATCATTCAGATACAGGCATTGGTATCAATCCCAATAGGGCATTTAAGACAATTAAGTATAAAATATCAAAGCATGCATATAACTCAATAACAAAAAGATACAAGTAAGATAACCACAATAAATGTGTCATCATACAATGTAGGATGATACTAGTCAAGATTCATTCATTAAATTTGATTACGACGATAAGCAATCAGTTAGAGTACAATGGGGAATGAGCATGTTATATACTAAAGGATAAGATGAAAATAGAATACTACGGATCGAGATACAGTAGAAGGGTTTGATATAATTAATCAAAATGAAACTCATCTAAGGAACTATAAGTTCACAAGCATGTGAGACATAATAATATGTATGAGGGATATAATAGAAATGTGAAATGATTAATTTCACATGGGCTCTGTAAGTTTAGAGCACTGTGATCTAAGTTCTTAGACAGTACTTAGATTCAAGAAAGGTTATTGTTTACATCAATCACTAAAATACAGGAATGGATGAAACATAACAAATCAAATATAATAACTATGGCTTCAAACTTAGACAACAATAGCGGCATTAATAATACTATATGAAGATATAGCATTGACATAGAATAGCACAACGTACATACATAATAAAGTCATAATGTAATGACGGGGAACGTGGTTGTGTCCTAATGTGTACTCAACATTCCTATAAGATAAAATAAGTATAGTAAAATGTTTACACTTACCCGTTTGTCCCTAATGAAACCTCACTAATAAATTTCCTAACAGAGGAGACTGAACTTTGAATGCTTTGGTTCCTCTCTATATATAGTTGGGACTTTTCATTTAACGGGTGGGGAAGATATCTAGTTGATTTTCTCACATGTATCGATGTACCGGAGATGTCAGGCGTCAGGTCAGATTTATGGTCAATATTCGTAGCCTACCGTGAGAGTAAGTCTTAAGCGAATATGTATCTGTCCAGCCCGAGTGCAATGCTATTCTTAGGGCGGTGCGTATCCTGCGGGAGGGGGGGGGAGGGAGAAATAGGTGTGAAAAGTTATTAGGCCGCTGCGTGTAGCGCTGGTGCAGCGACTATTGTGTGCTGGTCACCTGTCCAGCGGTCAAAAATTAAAAGTTAGCCCTAGAGAAGCTAGTTAATGTTTTACGTTGAGATTCGTCCCGTGAGAAACAGTGCGAGGGGAGATAAATCCTAAAAGAAATTAGTTATGGATGGACAAGAAAATAATTGTATAAGTTGAAAATTAAAGTTTCCCACGATTTGCTGTGAAAAACTCAAATGAACTTTTGCATGCAAGTTTCGTATCGTCACAATTGCTCACCTCCTCCTTTCACTGTTGTAGAGCACCAACAGGATCTACACATTTAGATCTCCACCCCCCCCCTTCTCTGTTGTAGAGCACTACCAGGATCTGCACATTTAGATTTCCACCCCCCTTCTCTGTTGTAAAGCACTACCAGGATCTACACATTTAGATCTCCACCCCCCTTCTCTGTTGTAAAGCACTACCAGGATCTACACATTTAGATTTCCACCCCCCTTCTCTGTTGTAAAGCACTACCAGGATCTGCACATTTAGATCTCCACCCCCCTTCTCTGTTGTAAAGCACTACCAGGATCTACACATTTAGATTTCCACCCCCCTTCTCTGTTGTAAAGCACTACCAGGATCTACACATTTAGATCTCCACCCCCCTTTCTCTGTTGTAGAGCACTACCAGGATCTACACATTTAGATCTCCACCCCCCTTCGCAGTTGTAAAGCACTACCAGGATCTACACATTTAGATCCCCACCCCGCCCTTCTCTATTGTATAGCACTATCAGGATCTACACATTTAGATCTCCACCCCCCTTCTCTGTTGTAAAGCACTACCAGGATCTACACATTTAGATCTCCACCCCCCTTCTCTGTTGTAAAGCACTACCAGGATCTACACATTTAGATCGCCACCCCCCCTTCTCTGTTGTAAAGCACTACCAGGATCTACACATTTAGATCTCTACCCCCCTTCTCTGTTGTAAAGCACTACCAGGATCTACACATTTAGATCTCCACCCCCCTTCTCTGTTGTAAAGCACTACCAGTATCTACACATTTATATCTCCACCCCCCTTCTCTGTTGTAAAGCACTACCAGGATCTACACATTTAGATCTCCACCCCTCCCTTCTCTGTTGTAGAGCACTACCAGGATCTACACATTTAGATCTCCACCCCCTTCTCTGTTGTAAAGCACTACCAGGATCTACACATTTAGATCTCCACCCCCCTTCTCTGTTGTAAAGCACTACCAGGATCTACACATTTAGATCTCCACCCCCTTCTCTGTTGTAAAGCACTACCAGGATCTACACATTTAAATCCCCACCTCCTTCTCTGTTGTAAAGCACTACCAGGATCTACACATTTAGATCCCCCCTTCTCTGTTGTAAAGCACTACCAGGATCTACACATTTAGATCTCCACCCCTCCCTTCTCTGTTGTTGAGCACTACCAGGATCTACACATTTAGATCTCCACCCCCTTCTCTGTTGTAAAGCACTACCAGGATCTACACATTTAGATCTCCACCCCCCCTTCTCTGTTGTAAAGCACTACCAGGATCTACACATTTAGATCTCCACCCCCTTCTCTGTTGTAAAGCACTACCAGGATCTACACATCTAAATCCCCACCCCCTTCTCTGTTGTAAAGCACTACCAGGATCTACACATTTAGATCCCCCCTTCTCTGTTGTAAAGCACTACCAGGATCTATACATTTTGATCTCCACCCCCCTTCTCTGTTGTAAAGCACTACCAGGATCTACACATTTAGATCTCCACCCCCCTTCTCTGTTGTAAAGCACTATCAGGATCTACACATTTAGATCTCCACCCACCTTCTCTGTTGTAAAGCACTACCAGGATCTACACATTTAGATCTCCACCCCCTTCTGTGTTGTAAAGCACTACCAGTATCTACACATTTATATCTCCACCCCCCTTCTCTGTTGTAAAGCACTACCAGGATCTACACATTTAGATCGCCACCCCCCCTTCTCTGTTGTAAAGCACTACCAGGATCTACACATTTAGATCTCTACACCCCTTCTCTGTTGTAAAGCACTACCAGGATCTACACATTTAGATCTCCACCCCCCTTCTCTGTTGTAAAGCACTACCAGTATCTACACATTTATATCTCCACCCCCCTTCTCTGTTGTAAAGCACTACCAGGATCTACACATTTAGATCTCCACCCCTCCCTTCTCTGTTGTAGAGCACTACCAGGATCTACACATTTAGATCTCCACCCCCTTCTCTGTTGTAAAGCACTACCAGGATCTACACATTTAGATCTCCACCCCCCTTCTCTGTTGTAAAGCACTACCAGGATCTACACATTTAGATCTCCACCCCCTTCTCTGTTGTAAAGCACTACCAGGATCTACACATTTAGATCCCCACCCCCTTCTCTGTTGTAAAGCACTACCAGGATCTACACATTTAGATCCCCCTTCTCTGTTGTAAAGCACTACCAGGATCTATACATTTTGATCTCCACCCCCCCTTCTCTGTTGTAAAGCACTACCAGGATCTACACATTTAGATCCCCACCCCCTTCTCTGTTGTAAAGCACTACCAGGATCTGCACATTTAGATCCCCCCTTCTCTGTTGTAAAGCACTATCAGGATCTATACATTTTGATCTCCACCCCCCCTTCTCTGTTGTAAAGCACTACCAGGATCTACACATTTAGATCTCCACCCCCCCTTCTCTGTTGTAAAGCACTATCAGGATCTACACATTTAGATCTCCACCCCACCTTCTCTGTTGTAAAGCACTACCAGGATCTACACATTTAGATCTCCACTCCCCTTCTGTGTTGTAAAGCACTACCAGTATCTACACATTTAGATCTCCACCCCCCCTTCTCTGTTGTAAAGCACTACCAGTATCTACACATTTAGATCTCCACCCCCCCCCCTTCTCTGTTGTAAAGCACTATCAGGATCTGCACTTTTAGATGTCCCCCCCCCCCTCCTTTTTTTTCCTCTTCCAATCCCGACAATTTTTTTTTTTTTTTTTCTGTTTAGTATAGTGTTGACTTGCTACTGTAGACTCTAACATAAACCAGAGCAGCAGCGGCAGTAAAGGTCAACTTGTCTTACTACCAGGCCCCTCTCCCCCTTCTTTTCCAGTACCTGTCAGACATGTCACCCTGACATCTATTCACATGTCATGAAACGCTGGCTAATTATCTCAACTTGGCCATTACAGCTGACACTGGAAATATCAAAGTTGTTGGTTCAGGGTGCAATGACCTCTGAACTTATACACAAGAATGTTAGATTAGCCTCGACCTGGACCTACTTAGTGGCGTTCAATATAGACAAACTATCTAATGCATTACGGAATGTTAGATGACCTCAAGACCTGGACCATTTACTAGTTTTTGATTTAGTATAGTTTAAAAAAAAATAAACATACCGGATTGGATGGGACTGATAGAAGCAGGAACTCTATTGATGTTTATTTTACAAGAACTCTACCTATTGCATATATAAGTCTACTAGTAGGCCTACCTCTAAACACATTGTCCTATATATCCATGTGAGTCCATCATGGGGTTCTGTATGTAAACCTAACTACATTGCTCAAATAGCAGCCTTTAATAACAGTCTTGTTTATGCTATTAGTTGAATAGAAGAACATGTGTGACAAATCACAGCTTGTTTTTGTTGTCAGGCCCTAGAGACAGGATATCGCATGCTGGTAGAGAGACAACTGATCACTCCAGTACATAACGGCGAGGTAAGTCAACCAGAGTGTTACTTCTTAGAGACTACATCATTGACATCGAGGTACAAGACATACTGTACATACACACATAACCTTTGAACTTCATCCGGATTCAGTTATAATGTGAAATCAAGACAATAATAAGGACAGTTATTTGTATGCTGTCTAGAAGCTGCAAGTGTAGGCTAGATTAAAACTCAGCCTCTTTGCTTGCTTGTTCTCTGCCATAGATAACCCAAACTCTGTTCATTGTCAATAGTCCACAGAGTTCCTTAGTAAAACATACTCTACTGGCATCTACAATATCCAATTCTTGGTCTTGACCACTCACTCATAAAAGTCAAGTTTCCCTTTCAGACCTAGCGATCTGTGGGGCAGATAATGTTAAGGTCAGGGGTGCCATAAAAATCCCAAAATTCAAAATCCCAGTCTTCACCCCCACTCACTCATAATAATCACTAATTGTTTTTACTTGCCATGGACGATAAAATAGTAACCTTTTATCTCTTACTTTGGATGTAGGACAGCTAAAATACTAAAATGTTATTTCTTACTTTGGATCTAGGACAGCTAGGACATTTAGATCTAGGACAGCTAAAATACTAAAATGTTATCTCTTACTTTAGATCTAGGACAGCTAGGACATTTAGATCTAGGACAGCTAAAATACTAAAATGTTATCTCTTACTTTAGATCTAGGACAGGCAGGACATTTAGATCTAGGTCAGCTAAAATACTAAAATGTTATCTCTTACTTTGGATGTAGGACATTTAGATCTAGGACAGCTAAAATACTAAAATGTTATCTCTTACTTTGCATCTAGGACAACTAAGCCATTTTCAAGATCAAAACCGCGGTGGTTCAATTATCCAAAAACGATTTTACATTCGCAGTTTCTTCCAACAATGTCTTTGAAAGCCGACATTTGAATGTCTAAAGTACAACAAAATAATTCCTTCCTCTTCAGTAGCGGTGTGACTTATTCAAACGTTTGTGGTGCGTTACTTTCTAGTATACGTTCGAGAGTTTGTTTATAAAGTTTTATTTGTTCGCAGATCTAGATCTTAAATGTCATGCTTAAATTGTCAGAGTGAATGTTAGAGATTATCTTTAGACCATTGTGATTATCAAATGTGTTTTTACATCTGTATGAACGCGTGTGTATGTAGAACAATTTTAAAACAACTAGATTTAGATCTGCAAGTAGTCCTTTATTCTAAAGCAAAATTAAAATCCATAAAAATGGTACAGAGAATATAAGGACCTATTAAAAATGTGAGTGTGTGTAGGCCTACATTTTTTTTTGGGGGGGGGGGAGATGGGGTGTATACTACACTTTATAATGAAGGGTTATTCTAAATAAGCTGCCTCTCTAGATCTCTGACTGACCAAACAAAAGATGTAAGAGTATATGAAGTTCCAAACAGAGCTAGTATTGTAATATATTAAGTTCCAAACAGAGCTAGTATTGTAATATATTAAGTTCCAAACAGAGCTAGTATTGTAATATATTAAGTTCCAAACAGAGATAGTATTGTAATACATTAAGTTCCAAACAGAGCTAGTATTGTAATACATTAAGTTCCAAACAGAGCTAGTATTGTAATATATTAAGTTCCAAACAGAGCTAGTATTGTAATACATTAAGTTCCAAACAGAGCTAGTATTGTAATACATTAAGTTCCAAACAGAGCTAGTATTGTAATACATTAAGTTCCAAACAGAGCTAGTATTGTAATATATTAAGTTCCAAACAGAGCTAGTATTGTAATATATTAAGTTCCAAACAGAGCTAGTATTGTAATACATTAAGTTCCAAACAGAGCTAGTATTGTAATACATTAAGTTCCAAACAGAGCTAGTATTGTAATACATTAAGTTCCAAACAGAGCTAGTATTGTAATACATTAAGTTCCAAACAGAGCTAGTATTGTAATATATTAAGTTCCAAACAGAGCTAGTATTGTAATACATTAAGTTCCAAACAGAGCTAGTATTGTAATACATTAAGTTCCAAACAGAGCTAGTATTGTAATACATTAAGTTCCAAACAGAGCTAGTATTGTAATATATTAAGTTCCAAACAGAGCTAGTATTGTAATATATTAAGTTCCAAACAGAGCTAGTATTGTAATACATTAAGTTCCAAACAGAGCTAGTATTGTAATATATTTAGTTCCAAACAGAGCTAGTATTGTAATACATTAAGTTCCAAACAGAGCTAGTATTGTAATACATTAAGTTCCAAACAGAGCTAGTATTGTAATACATTAAGTTCCAAACAGAGCTAGTATTGTAATATATTTAGATCCAAACAGAGCTAGTATTGTAATACATTAAGTTCCAAACAGAGCTAGTATTGTAATACATTAAGTTCCAAACAGAGCTAGTATTGTAATACATTAAGTTCCAAACAGAGCTAGTATTGTAATACATTAAGTTCCAAACAGAGCGGGCGTTTCATTAAATAGTGATTGTGTGTGTGTGTGTTTGGGGGGGGGTGTGTATTAGAATGTAGGGAGATCAGAAGACTACAACTGATGGGCCTAAGAAGTGTTTGTGCATACTCTATAACAGATTGGGGGGGGGGGTGTATTAGAATGTAGGGAGATCAGAAGACTACAACTGATGGGCCTAAGAAGTGTTTGTGCATACTCTATAACAGATTGGGGGTTTGTGGGTCGTTCGGATGAAGGATGAAAGAGAAAAAAATAAAGAGGATTTATAGAATTTTAAGGCTAGAGAATTGTGTTAGCTGTGTTCTAGTAATGCGGGCCGTTTTAGTGATGGATTTAAAAGTATTCAAGGTGATGTACACACATACACCAACAATTCAACAGTAACGTAGTACGTGTAGCAGGTAGCGTAGTACGTGTAGCAGGTAGCGTAGTACGTGTAGCAGGTAGCGTAGTACGTGTAGCAGGTAGCGTAGTACGTGTAGCAGGTAGCGTAGTACGTGTAGCAGGTAGAGCTATGCACTTTTAGAATTCAAGGACAGCCGTTTCATTAGAATATACACTGGCCAAAGTGATGGGCCTAAGTAGTGTTTGTGCATACTCTATAACAGAAGTTGCGGGCCCTTTTTTTGTAGAATGAAAGAAACCAAAAAAAAAAAGGACAGAGAATTGAGGGGGGTGGGTGGGCTAGAAAATTGTGTTGGGGTGGGGGAACGTTGTATTGATGGGTTTCAGAGTGGTCTGGGCAAACTGCCCGGTACATTCATGGCAATGTTTCAGAGTGGTCTGGGCAAACTGCCCGGTACATTCATGGCAATGTTTCAGAGTGGTCTGGGCAAACTGCCCGGTACATTCATGGCAATGTTTCAGAGTGGTCTGGGCAAACTGCCCGGTACATTCATGGCAATGTTTCAGAGTGGTCTGGCCCGGTACATTCATGGCAATGTTTCAGAGTGGTCTGGCCCGGTACATTCATGGCAATGTTTCAGAGTGGTCTGGCCCGGTACATTCATGGCAATGTTTCAGAGTGGTCTGGCCCGGTACATTCATGGCAATGTTTCAGAGTGGTCTGGGCAAACTGCCCGGTACATTCATGGCAATGTTTCAGAGTGGTCTGGGCAAACTGCCCGGTACATTCATGGCAATGTCTGAAAAGACTAAGGAGGCGTTCACTGACATGACTATGCCGACACAGTTGCGACCTGCAAACTTTTCGTGCAGACCAAGCCGTTGTCCGCTGACGGTTATATTTAAGTTTTCCTTTCGTCTCCTGCGCCTGTCTTCACTAATGGCGTCTCTTAAAGTCTCAAATGTGTGTCCAGCGGCCTTTGTGAGACCTCTCCCTTTTCAGAGACCCTCTGTTGCCAGCTACTTTCCTCTATGTCAGTGAGGGCGAAATGGTGATCTTTATAGCACTTAAGGCTGAAAAGGGGGGGGGGGGAGAGCACTTCTGTTACGCGGTCCTCCTTTAAGCTCGCCAAAGAAGATCGCCTATTAGCATACGGTCGTCTTCATAAGTGTCCGACCCAGCTCAGCTGTCCGAATGGTAATTAGTGCTTCTATACTGTCCACACCGGCCTCTAGCAGAACATGGTTATTATAATGTAGTCTTGTCAGCGATCATGAAGTGAAGGCACCTTTGTTGGAAGCGTTCGAGGAGCCCTTAATGCCTTCGATAGAGCACACAGGTCTCAGAGCCATACACTGCTTTATAAACATTGATTTTTGTTGCCAGATTAAGAGACCTATTCCGCCATATTCTCAGTCTGGTCGCCTCAAGCATATATAGTATACCAACAATAGCGTAGCACGGGTATCAGCTAGTGTGTTCTAAAACTGGAATTTACTTCATTGTTATGAGCAAATTTTTAAAAATGTATTCCTAAGCAGCAAAGAATAAAACAAACCCAAAAAACCTATCTAAATAATCAAGACACAAGACTTTAAACACCTCCCTAATCTACAAGCTCATTAACATTTCACTCTTTCATTGAACAAAACGTAAGAAGTGCACATTTGTATTGTTCCTGCTAATAGCGTCTCGCACTGAACCAGCCGTACTACTCCAATATAGAGATCTACATGCGCACGAAAATATAAACATCCCTAACTATCTGACATTATAATGTAGTCTTGCGCCTCATGTCTCCACACTACTAAACTGACAACGACAGAAAATAGAAGGGACTGTTATTGTTAAGATAGGAAATAGGAAGTTTCTGTGTCAAATAAGTTGTCATTGTAATGAGAGAATTCACATATCAATCAGTCATTAAGGATGTGAGAGAGCTATGTGGTGTCTCAAGCAAGACTCTAGATCTAATAGAGCCTGTTCATCTACAACACGGTTTTCACTAGTGTCTCAGAGTTAAGATTCAACATTACTTTAGGTTAATGTCAACAAGACAAGTCCATTAATTCTTCTTAAATATGGGCCAGCCAGTTCCCTCCCCTTGTCGTCCAGCAATCAGCTTTTCATTGGACCGTAATAAACTGTCATTTTCTAAGGCGCACAGCAAACTCTTTGTGGTCTGTCAAGTCCGTCCACTTCACTGGCTAGTCATGTGACCTCCGGATACAACACGTGACTAGGAGTTCTTTGATCTTGCTCTTTAATTTCGCTGTCTATATAATTAGCTTTCTTAGAGTTTTTTGCGCGAGCTTTGTACAACGTGGTTTTGAAAGCGCGTGCCCGATGTTATGTTGGTACTAAAACACGTTCAGTTTAAAACAACTTTCTTCTCTGCATAGGACAGAGTCCAGTCTATGTATATTGGATCTAGGACCAATGTACATCTTATTTGATTTAGGACCAATGTACATCTTATTTGATTTAGGACCAATGTACATCTTATTTGATTTAACCAATGTACATCTTATTTGATTTAGGACCAATGTACATCTTATTTGATTTAGGACCAATGTACATCTTATTTGATTTAGGACCAATGTACATCTTATTTGATTTAACCAATGTACATCTTATTTGATTTAGGACCAATGTACATCTTATTTGATTTAGGACCAATGTACATCTTATTTGATTTAGGACCAATATACATCTTATTTGATTCAACCAATCTACATCTTATTTCATTTCATGTGCTCCCACTTCTCTCTTCAAATGACCAAGTTAGGTTGACATGTTGTTGGACTAAATCTCTTCAAATGACCAAGTTAGGTTGACATGTTGTTGGACTAAATCTCTTCAAATGACCAAGTTAGGTTGACATGTTGTTGGACTAAATCTCTTCAAATGACCAAGTTAGGTTGACATGTTGTTGGACTAAATCTCTTATAATGACCAAGTTAGGTTGACATGTTGTTGGACTAAATCTCTTCAAATGACCAAGTTAGGTTGACATGTTGTTGGACTAAATCTCTTACAATGACCAAGTTAGGTTGACATGTTGTTGGACTAAATCTCTTACAATGACCAAGTTAGGTTGACATGTTGTTGGACTAAATCTCTTACAATGACCAAGTTAGGTTGACATGTTGTTGGACTAAATCTCTTACAATGACCAAGTTAGGTTGACATGTTGTTGGACTAAATCTCTTACAATGACCAAGTTAGGTTGACATGTTGTTGGACTAAATCTCTTCAAATGACCAAGTTAGGTTGACATGTTGTTGGACTAAATCTCTTCAAATGACCAAGTTAGGTTGACATGTTGTTGGACTAAATCTCTTCAAATGACCAAGTTAGGTTGACATGTTGTTGGACTAAATCTCTTCAAATGACCAAGTTAGGTTGACATGTTGTTGGACTAAATCTCTTCAAATGACCAAGTTAGGTTGACATGTTGTTGGACTAAATCTCTTCAAATGACCAAGTTAGGTTGACATGTTGTTGGACTAAATCTCTTCAAATGACCAAGTTAGGTTGACATGTTGTTGGACTAAATCTCTTACAATGACCAAGTTAGGTTGACATGTTGTTGGACTAAATCTCTTCAAATGACCAAGTTAGGTTGACATGTTGTTGGACTAAATCTCTTCAAATGACCAAGTTAGGTTGACATGTTGTTGGACTAAATCTCTTCAAATGACCAAGTTAGGTTGACATGTTGTTGGACTAAATCTCTTCAAATGACCAAGTTAGGTTGACATGTTGTTGGATTAAATCTCTTCAAATGACCAAGTTAGGTTGACATGTTGTTGGACTAAATCTCTTCAAATGACCAAGTTAGGTTGACATGTTGTTGGACTAAATCTCTTCAAATGACCAAGTTAGGTTGACATGTTGTTGGACTAAATCTCTTACAATGACCAAGTTAGGTTGACATGTTGTTGGACTAAATCTCTTACAATGACCAAGTTAGGTTGACATGTTGTTGGACTAAATCTCTTACAATGACCAAGTTAGGTTGACATGTTGTTGGACTAAATCTCTTATAATGACCAAGTTAGGTTGACATGTTGTTGGACTAAATCTCTTACAATGACCAAGTTAGGTTGACATGTTGTTGGACTAAATCTCTTCAAATGACCAAGTTAGGTTGACATGTTGTTGGACTAAATCTCTTACAATGACCAAGTTAGGTTGACATGTTGTTGGACTAAATCTCTTCAAATGACCAAGTTAGGTTGACATGTTGTTGGACTAAATCTCTTACAATGACCAAGTTAGGTTGACATGTTGTTGGACTAAATCTCTTCAAATGACCAAGTTAGGTTGACATGTTGTTGGACTAAATCTCTTCAAATGACCAAGTTAGGTTGACATGTTGTTGGACTAAATCTCTTCAAATGACCAAGTTAGGTTGACATGTTGTTGGACTAAATCTCTTCAAATGACCAAGTTAGGTTGACATGTTGTTGGACTAAATCTCTTCAAATGACCAAGTTAGGTTGACATGTTGTTGGACTAAATCTCTTCAAATGACCAAGTTAGGTTGACATGTTGTTGGACTAAATCTCTTCAAATGACCAAGTTAGGTTGACATGTTGTTGGACTAAATCTCTTCAAATGACCAAGTTAGGTTGACATGTTGTTGGACTAAATCTCTTCAAATGACCAAGTTAGGTTGACATGTTGTTGGACTAAATCTCTTCAAATGACCAAGTTAGGTTGACATGTTGTTGGACTAAATCTCTTCAAATGACCAAGTTAGGTTGACATGTTGTTGGACTAAATCTCTTACAATGACCAAGTTAGGTTGACATGTTGTTGGACTAAATCTCTTCAAATGACCAAGTTAGGTTGACATGTTGTTGGACTAAATCTCTTCAAATGACCAAGTTAGGTTGACATGTTGTTGGACTAAATCTCTTACAATGACGTACTACCTCCATGCTTCAGTGACTAGTCAGTTTAGGAGGAAAGCATAGGCGGTTGAACGGTTAACTGTGGGCCACGTGACGTAGTCGTTAACTGTGGGCCACGTGACGTAGTCGTTAACTGTGGGCCACGTGACGTAGTCGTTAACTGTGGGCCACGTGACGTAGTCGTTAACTGTGGGCCACCTGACGTAGTCGTTAACTGTGGACCACGTGACGTAGTCGTTAACTGTGGGTCACGTGACGTAGTCGTTAACTATGGGCAACGTGACGTAGTCGTTAACTTTGGGCCACGTGACGTAGTCGTTAACTGTGGGCCACGTGACGTAGTCGTTAACTGTGGGCCACGTGACGTAGTCGTTAACTGTGGGCCACGTGACGTAGTCGTTAACTGTGGGCCACGTGACGTAGTCGTTAACTGTGGGCCACGTGACCTAGTCGTTAACTGCTGGCCACAGAAACAGACGACATGGCCTAAATTGTGCCGATGTGCCAAAAACCCAAATACAGAAACAGGTGGCCTTGATTTGCCCTATAGATGGCAAGGTGTGAAAGGGCAACTCTACTAACTTACTTTCTGGTGTATACACGTTAATATACGTCATTGCTCCACATTGATCTCTCTGCGAAGACTGACAGAGATAGTGATTGTCATTGCTCCACATTGATCTCTCTGCCAAGACTGACAGAGATAGTGATTGTCATTGCTCCACATTGATCTCTCTGCCAAGACTGACAGAGATAGTGATTGTCATTGCTCCACATTGATCTCACTGCGAAGACTGACAGAGATAGTGATTGTCATTGCTCCACATTGATCTCACTGCGAAGACTGACAGAGATAGTGATTGTCATTGCTCCACATTGATCTCACTGCGAAGACTGACAGAGATAGTGATTGTCATTGCTCCACATTGATCTCTCTGCGAAGACTGACAGAGATAGTGATTATCATTGCTCCACATTGATCTCTCTGCGAAGACTGACAGAGATAGTGATTATCATTGCTCCACATTGATCTCTCTGCGAAGACTGACAGAGATAGTGCGTGAATATAAACTGTCAAAACGTGGTGCTAAAAAAAAATAGTTCTATTGGTCACATGTTTGCTAAGCATTGTCACGTGATTTAAATATGCGATGTAAGCCTTTTCTTTTATATTGAGTGTTTGTTTGAACCAGACGAGAATGACGTCACACACATTTGTGCTCAAAGGAGACTCTTAATGTTTATATTTACATTTTATGTCGAGTCCTAGGTCTAGATTTCTACTGGACTGAAGAGGTCAAGGTCATCTGACCTAACACGGTGAACGTCAATGTTGTGTGGCTGGTACAGCATCACACGGACATAGTGCATTAACTTTATTGAATCTCCCCAAACCAAAGTTTAAACTCATTTCTTTTAGCCAAAGTTATTAGACTGAGTTTAAATTCATTTCTTTTAGCCAAAGACATTAGACTGAATTTAAATTCATTTCTTTTAGCCAAAGACATTAGACTGAGTTTAAACTCATTTCTTTCAGCCAAAGACATTAGACTGAGTTTAAATTCATTTCTTTCAGCCAAAGACATTAGACTGAGTTTAAATTCATTTCTTTCAGCCAAAGACATTAGACTGAGTTTAAATTCATTTCTTTTAGCCAAAGACATTAGACTGAGTTTAAATTCATTTCTTTTAGCCAAAGACATTAGACTGAGTTTAAATTCATTTCATTTAGCTAAAGACAATAGACTGATAACGCTACCTTCAAAAATCACGTGACCAAAGCCTCTGACTTTGGAACTTCTTTACTTCGAATATTTTCAGGGCTTGACAACAATAGTTCCAATTTGACGTCTGTAACAAAATAAGTGCATTTACCCAATGGCACACAGTAAGTGAATAGAATCACCCCGATCCTTCCTTATTTCACTATTGCACTAGGACTGCTGTCGAGAAGGAGAGAGGCACCTACTTCCTCCCATATAGGGCAAGGCGCCCCCTCTCCCATTGACTACTAGGAACACGATGCATAGATTCGTGTTTCCAATCTCCACTTGTAGTCTGGGGCTATCAACTATCTACATTAGAGTCTGCTGGACCTCCCTGTGGCTATTCTGAGCCTTAATGTCTCAAAAGTTAATGTCACCCCGGAGACCACTCAGTCCTCTTGCAAACCTTTATGTCAATGGGAGGGGCGCTGTTTCTCGGCCACTTATCCAGTTTCTGTATTAGTTCAATAGCCGATTGATCTCCCGGGATGGTCGCTTCTGGTCATTCAGGACCCCGGGCTGAAGACATCGCAGATCAAAGACTCGAATGTAAGCGAACACCCAGTGTATCCCAAGAAGCTTTGTAAGCGGCTTATTGCTTCGATGTGATTACAGTCTTCCTTGGGATAATGTGGGCACATTAGCACGTCTCGGACTTCACAGAGAAATGGGACATTCAAGTCTGTAAGCAGAGAATGCTATTCCCAAATTAACTCTAACCTTGTTGGCACTCAGCCTTGTTGTTGACTGAACAAACTATTGATCATTGAACTTGTATGTTGTTGACTGAACAAACTATTGATCATTGAACTTGTATGTTGTTGACTGAACAAACTATTGATCATTGAACTTGTATGTTGTTGACTGAACAAACTATTGATCATTGAACTTGTATGTTGTTGACTGAACAAACTATTGATCATTGAACTTGTATGTTGTTGACTGAACAAACTATTGATCATTGAACTTGTATGTTGTTGACTGAACAAACTATTGATCATTGAACTTGTATGTTGTTGTCTGAACAAACTATTGATCATTGAACTTGTATGTTGTTGTCTGAACAAACTATTGATCATTGAACTTGTATGTTGTTGACTGAACAAACTATTGATCATTGAACTTGTATGTTGTTGACTGAACAAACTATTGATCATTGAACTTGTATGTTGTTGACTGAACAAACTATTGATCATTGAACTTGTATGTTGTTGACTGAACAAACTATTGATCATTGAACTTATATGTTGTTGACTGAACAAACTATTGATCATTGAACTTGTATGTTGTTGACTGAACAAACTATTGATCATTGAACTTGTATGTTGTTGACTGAACAAACTATTGATCATTGAACTTGTATGTTGTTGTCTGAACAAACTATTGATCATTGAACTTGTATGTTGTTGTCTGAACAAACTATTGATCATTGAACTTGTATGTTGTTGACTGAACAAACTATTGATCATTGAACTTGTATGTTGTTGACTGAACAAACTATTGATCATTGAACTTGTATGTTGTTGTCTGAACAAACTATTGATCATTGAACTTGTATGTTGTTGTCTGAACAAACTATTGATCATTGAACTTGTATGTTGTTGTCGTAAGACCACAGGGCAGACGATATGTTCCATTGTTTTGAGGTGGACTAACTATAGGCATTACGTTCGAGTTCTGTAGTAGGTATTGTAATGTACATGGCTACCGAAGAGTGGCTGAGATTTAGGATTTTAACTTTGGATCATGAGTCTAGTGAAAGTTGACATTTCGTTGAGAAGTAAGGGCGATTAGAATTAGAACTTTACGTAACCTGTCCCATAAAGCGTTCAATCCTAACTTGGACTACTTCAACCATCTTGACACAATACCAATGACATGTCCTTGAGGATATAATATTATTTAATGTAGCACCAAAGTGATACTTATGGTCAGTGGTTCCACCAAAGTTAAACTTATGATCAGTGGTTCCATCAAAGTTAAACTTATGATCAGTGGTTCCACCAAAGTGATACTTATGATCAGTTGTTCCACCAAAGTTAAACTTATGATCAGTGGTTCCCCCAAAGTTAAACTTATGATCAGTGTTTCCACCAAAGTTAAACTTATGGTCAGTGGTTCCACCAAAGTTAAACTTATGATCAGTGTTTCCATCAAAGTTAAACTTATGATCAGTGGTTCCATCAAAGTTAAACTTATGATCAGTGGTTCCACCAAAGTGATACTTATGATCAGTTGTTCCACCAAAGTTAAACTTATGATCAGTGGTTCCACCAAAGTTAAACTTATGATCAGTGGTTCCACCAAAGTTAAACTTATGATTAGTGGTTCCACCAAAGTGATACTTATGATCAGTGGTTCCCCCAAAGTTAAACTTATGATCAGTGGTTCCACCAAAGTGATACTTATGATCAGTAGTTCCACCAAAGTGATGCTTATGATCAGTGGTTCCATCAAAGTGATACTTTTGATCAGTGGTTCCACCAAAGGGATACTTATGATCAGTTGTTCCACCAAAGTTTAACTTATGGTAAGTGGTTCCACCAAAGTGATACTTATGATTAGTGGTTCCCCCAAATTTAAACTTATGATCAATGGTTCCACCAAAGTGATACTTATGATCAGTAGTTCCACCAAAGTGATACTTATCAGTAGTTCCACCAAAGTGATACTTATGATCAGTGGTTCCACCAAAGTGATACTTATGATCAGTAGTTCCACCAAAGTGATACTTATGATCAGTGGTTCCACCAAAGTTAAACTTATGATCAGTGGTTCCACCAAAGCGATGCTTATGATCAGTGGTTCCACCAAAGTGATACTTATGATCAGTAGTTTTACCAAAGTGATACTTATGATCAGTGGTTCCCCCAAAGTGATACTTATGATCAGTGGTTCTACCAAAGTTAAACTTATGATCAGTGGTTCCACCAAAGTGATACTTATGAACAGTGGTTCCCCCAAAGTTAAACTTATGATCATTGGTTCCTTCTTACTCTCTTCTCCATCTTGTTCTCACAGATTAGGCTCAACATTGAAACAATGCTAAGACAACGAATCAAACAATTCTTACAGTGTAGAACTTGGGTAACGCACATAATGGCCTGCACACAATGACCTGCACAAATGACCTGCACATAATGGCCTGCACACAATGACCTGCACATAATGACCTGCACAAATGACCTGCACATAATGACCTGCACACAATGACCTGCACATAATGGCCTGCACAAATGACCTGCACACAATGGCCTGCACAAATGACCTGCACATAATGGCCTGCACACAATGACCTGCACACATCCTACAAAACTCTGGGGGCGTGATGACTGCGTGGTAACTTCCGAATCCAGGGGTCTCGGGTTCGAATGAAGACTGGAATTTTGAATTTCGGAATTTTCAGGACGTCGCCCCCCCCCCACACACACTTTACCCAATTCTAATGGTTACCTGACAGTAGCTTGGGAAAGAAAAAGCGGTTGGTCGTTGCACTGGCTAAATGACATCCTCGTTAACCGTCGACCATTTAAACAGGTGAGCTTAACATCATTGATCTTTCTACCTCATGGCTCGCAAGGTGTGTTGTAATGGGGGGGGGGGACTTACCTTCTACAACGCTCCCTCTTCTGGTGTAGCGTCATCTGACTTGACTAGACACAACTGATCCACAGTTCTAGTAGTCTACAAGCGCAGTATTTTGGTAACATTTCATTACTTTGTATCTTGGTTGTTTTGTAGAAATAAAATATAAAGTTAGGGTCTAGTTTTATGCAGAGACATTTGAGTTTCACATTATAGGGTCAGGACACACACACACACACACACGCATATATACATACATACATAGAAATGACACTGTTTGATATTCAGAGATTGTTCTTCTACTGTTGTCGGTAGTGAGCCTCTGAGACTCAAACAATGTCAGACCAGAGACTTGAGTCAAACAATGTCAGACCAGAGACTTGAGTCAAACAATGTCAGACCAGAGACTTGAGTCAAACAATGTCAGACCAGAGACTTGAGTCAAACAATGTCAGACCAGAGACTTGAGTCAAACAATGTCAGACCAGAGACTTGAGTCAAACAATGTCAGACCAGAGACTTGAGCCAAACAATGTCAGACCAGAGACTTGAGTCAAACAATGTCAGACCAGAGACTTGAGTCAAACAATGTCAGACCAGAGACTTGAGTCAAACAATGTCAGACCAGAGACTTGAGTCAAACAATGTCAGACCAGAGACTTGAGTCAAACAATGTCAGACCAGAGACTTGAGTCAAACAATGTCAGACCAGAGACTTGAGTCAAACAATGTCAGACCAGAGACTTGAGTCAAACAATGTCAGACCAGAGACTTGAGTCAAACAATGTCAAACCAGAGACTTGCCGTTGAACGTTTCTCTCCATGTTTATTAGCTCGAGCTTGTCTGAACGCTTTTGTTGATCACATCGTTTTGGTACGAGCAAGTGGACAGGAAGTGGAAGCTTGTTTGACCTGGACATTGGTGTGGTCTGACTGCCGAGACAAAGGATGGAGAATCTGACGCTGATCTATGGCTACATTAGGTGCAGTGATAGAAGATAGGTGTTACATTAGGCGCATGTATCATGGATTTGATAGAAGATAAGTGTTACATTAGGCGCATGTATCATGGATTTGATAGAAGATAAGTGCTACATTAGGCACATGTAGCATGGATTTGATAGAAGATAAGAGCTACATTAGGCGCATGTAGCATGGATTTGATAGAAGATAAGTGCTACATTAGGCGCATGTAGCATGGATTTGATAGAAGATAAGTGCTACATTAGGCGCATGTAGCATGGATTTGATAGAAGATAGGTGTTACATTAGGCGCATGTAGCATGGATTTGATAGAAGATAAGTGCTACATTAGGCGTATGTAGCATGGATTTGATAGAAGATAAGAGCTACATTAGGCGGATGTAGCATGGATTTGATAGAAGATAAGTGCTACATTAGGCGCATGTAGCATGAATTTGATAGAAGATAGCTGCTATATTGTGTGTAGTAGAACAATTAGTGCAATCAATATTGAAGCATTGTGGTTTAGTTTTATACAATTCCCTACAGATATATCTTTTTTCCCCCTAAGTTCGATCTGCAATCGTTTCTATTGTATAGACTCAACTAGATAATCTAAAGTGTGTTGAAGCCAAACAACGGAGCTGCCAAGTCAATCTCATACTTTTAGTCGTTTTGTTACACCGTCAGTTCTTTTGATACTGTAGTAGCACTTGTCATTTAGTGTTCTTGTACTACAGTACTAGACATAATCAGGTAGACACACAAGCAACTGACTTTCCGTAACCCGACAAAATTGCGATGACAAATAGCGCCACTATTTAGTATCCTATGATTGCTTCAGATAGTCTAAAATAAAAATATGCTAACATAATAGAACATGATTCATAATAGTCAAACAAGAGGAAATGAAATATATTCATCATTTATATATAGTCCAAAAATGCATTTGAGAAACACGAAAGCCTAATGACACATATAATAATAGCCTACTTTCATACTGGACAGTTATACCAAATGGGCTTTCGCAGTCTAACTGTATACAAGGTCAGGTAGAATTCTACTCCATCAGTGGCTTATTTCCACACTTTCATACTGGACAGTTATACCAAATGGGCTTTCGCAGTCTAACTGTATACAAGGTCAGGTAGAATTCTACTCCATCAGTGGCTTATTTCCACACTGGTGTCAACATAGCTGTGCCAGATGTCTAAGTAAGAAGCACTTTGTCTTGACTGCAGTTTTACTTCCTTCTCCAGCATTGCATCTAAGACTCATGTTATCGGTATACTCTTGTTCTCAGTGTACTCTTGTTCCCAGTGTACTTCTGTTCTCAGTGTACTCTTGTTCCCAGTATACTCTTGTTCTCAGTGTACTCTTGATCTCAGTGTACTTTTGTTCTCAGTGTACTTTTGTTCTCATTGTACTCTTGTTCCCAGTGTACTCTTGTTCTCAGTGTACTCTTGCTCTCAATGTACTCTTGTTCTCAATGTACTCTTGCTCTCAGTGTACTCTTGTTCTCAGTGTACTCTTGCTCTCAATGTACTCTTGTTCTCAATGTACTCTTGCTCTCAGTGTACTTTTGTTCCCAGTATACTCTTGTTCTCAGTGTACTCTTGTTCTCAGTGTACTCTTGTTCCCAGTGTACTCTTGCTCTCAGTGTACTCTTGTTCCCAGTGTACTCTTGTTCCCAGTGTACTCTTGCTCTCAGTGTACTCTTGTTCCCAGTGTACTCTTGTTCCCAGTGTACTCTTGCTCTCAATGTACTCTTGCTCTCAGTGTACTCTTGTTCTCAGTGTACTCTTGTTCCCAGTGTACTCTTGTTCTCAGTGTACTCTTGCTCTCAGTGTACTCTTGCTCTCAGTGTACTCTTGTTCCCAGTGTACTCTTGTTCCCAGTGTACTCTTGCTCTCAGTGTACTCTTGCTCTCAGTGTACTCTTGTTCTCAGTGTACTCTTGCTCTCAGTGTACTCTTGTTCCCAGTGTACTCTTGTTCCCAGTGTACTTCTGTTTTCAGTGTACTTCTGTTTTCAGTGTACTATTGTTCTCAGTGTACTTCTGTTTTCAGTGTACTTCTGTTCTCAGTGTACTCTTGTTCCCAGTGTACTTCTGTTTTCAGTGTACTTCTGTTTTCAGTGTACTCTTGTTCTCAGTGTACTTCTGTTTTCAGTGTACTTCTGTTCTCAGTGTACTTCTGTTCCCAGTGTACTTCTGTTCTCAGTGTACTTCTGTTTTCAGTGTACTCTTGTTCTCAGTGTACTTCTGTTTTCAGTGTACTCTTGTTCTCAGTGTACTTCTGTTTTCAGTGTACTCTTGTTCTCAGTGTACTTCTGTTCTCAGTGTACTTCTGTTTTCAGTGTACTCTTGTTCTCAGTGTACTTCTGTTCTCAGTGTACTTCTGTTTTCAGTGTACTCTTGTTCTCAGTGTACTCTTGTTCCCAGTGTACTTCTGTTTTCAGTGTACTCTTGTTCTCAGTGTACTTTTGTTCCCAGTGTACTTCTGTTTTCAGTGTACTCTTGTTCTCAGTGTACTTTTGTTCTCAGTGTACTCTTGATCTCAGTGTACTCTTGTTCTCAGTGTACTCTTGATCTCAGTATACTCTTGTTCCCAGTGTACTCTTGTTCTCAGTGTACTCTTGTTCCCAGTGTACTTCTGTTTTCAGTGTACTCTTGTTCTCAGTGTACTTCTGTTCTCAGTGTACTTCTGTTCTCAGTGTACTTCTGTTCTCAGTGTAATATTGTTCCCAGTGTACTTCTGTTCTCAGTGTACTCTTGTTCTCAGTGTGCTGTGCTCTTGTTCTCAGTGTGCTCTTATTCTCAGTGTTTTTCTGTTCTCAGTGTACTTCTGTTCTCAGTGTAATATTGTTCTCAGTGTACTTCTGTTCTCAGTGTACTCTTGTTCTCAGTGTGCTGTGCTCTTGCTCTCAGTGTGCTCTTATTCTCAGTGTTCTTCTGTTCCCAGTGTACTTCTGTTCCCAGTGTACTCTTGTTCTCAGTGTACTCTTGTTCTCAGTGTACTCTTGATCTCAGTGTACTTTTGTTCTCAGTGTACTCTTGATCTCGGTATACTCTTGTTCTCAGTGTAATATTGTTCCCAGTGTACTCTTGCTCTCAGTGTACTCTTGTTCTCAGTGTACTCTTGTTCCCAGTGTACTCTTGTTCTCAGTGAATTCTTGTTCTCAGTGTACTTCTGTTCTCAGTGTACTTCTGTTTTCAGTGTACTCTTGTTCTCAGTGTACTCTTGTTCTCAGTGTACTCTTGTTCTCAGTGTACTTCGGTTCTCAGTGTACTCTTGTTCTCAGTGTACTTCTGTTCTCAGTGTACTTCTGTTCTCAGTGTACTCTTGTTCTCAGTGTACTCTTGTTCTCAGTGTACTCTTGTTCTCAGTGTACTTCTGTTCTCAGTGTACTCTTGTTCTCAGTGTACTTCTGTTCTCAGTGTACTTCTGTTCTCAGTGTACTTCTGTTCTCAGTGTACTTCTGTTCTCAGTGTACTCTTGTTCTCAGTGTACTTCTGTTCTCAGTGTACTTCTGTTCTCAGTGTACTTCTGTTCTCAGTGTACTTCTGTTCTCAGTGTACTTCTGTTCTTAGTGTACTCTTGTTCTCAGTGTACTCTTGTTCTCAGTGTACTCTTGTTTTCAGTGTACTTCTGTTCTCAGTGTACTTCTGTTCTCAGTGTACTCTTGTTCTCAGTGTACTCTTGTTCTCAGTGTTCTTCTGTTCTCAGTGTTCTTCTGTTCTCAGTGTACTCTTATTCTCAGTGTTCTTCTGTTCTCAGTGTTCTTCTGTTCTCAGTGTACTCTTGTTCTCAGTGTACTTCTGTTCTCAGTGTACACTTGTTCTCAGTGTTCTTCTGTTCCCAGTTTACTTCTGTTCTCAGTGTACTTCTGTTCTCAGTGTAATATTGTTCCCAGTGTACTTCTGTTCTCAGTGTACTTCTGTTCTCAGTGTACTTCTGTTCTCAGTGTTCTTCTGTTCTCAGTGTACTTCTGTTCTCAGGGTACTTCTGTTCTCAGTGTACTTCTGTTCTCAGTGTACTTCTGTTCTCAGTGTACTTCTGTTCTCAGTGTGCCTCTGTTCTCAGTGTACTTCTGTTCTCAGTGTACTTCTGTTCTCAGTGTGCCTCTGTTCTCAGTGTACTTCTGTTTTCAGTGTACTTCTGTTCTCAGTGTACTTCGTTTTTCAGTGTACTTCTGTTCTCAGTGTACTTCTGTTCTCAGTGTACTTCTGTTCTCAGTGTTCTTCTGTTCTCAGTGTACTTCTGTTCTCAGTGTACTTCTGTTCTCAGTGTTCTTCTGTTCTCAGTGTACTTCTGTTCTCAGTGTTCTTCTGTTCTCAGTGTACTTCTGTTCTCAGTGTACTTCTGTTCTCAGTGTACTTCTGTTCTCAGTGTGCCTCTTTTCTCAGTGTACTTCTGTTCTCAGTGTACTTCTGTTCTCAGTGTGCCTCTGTTCTCAGTGTACTTCTGTTTTCAGTGTACTTCTGTTCTCAGTGTACTTCTGTTTTCAGTGTACTTCTGTTCTCAGTGTACTCCTGTTCTCAATGTACTTTTGTTCTCAGTGTACTTCTGTTCTCAGTGTACTTCTGTTCTCAGTCTACTTCTGCTCTCAGTGTGCCTCTGTTCTCATTGTACTTCTGTTCTCAGTGTACTTCTGTTCTCAGTGTTCTTCTGTTCTCAGTGTACTTCTGTTCTCAGGGTACTTCTGTTCTCAGTGTACTTCTGTTCTCAGTGTACTTCTGTTCTCAGTGTACTTCTGTTCTCAGTGTGCCTCTGTTCTCAGTGTACTTCTGTTCTCAGTGTACTTCTGTTCTCAGTGTGCCTCTGTTCTCAGTGTACTTCTGTTCTCAGTGTACTTCTGTTTTCAGTGTACTTCTGTTCTCAGTGTACTTCGTTTTTCAGTGTACTTCTGTTCTCAGTGTACTTCTGTTCTCAGTGTACTTCTGTTCTCAGTGTTCTTCTGTTCTCAGTGTACTTCTGTTCTCAGTGTACTTCTGTTCTCAGTGTACTTCTGTTCTCAGTGTTCTTCTGTTCTCAGTGTACTTCTGTTCTCAGTGTACTTCTGTTCTCAGTGTGCCTCTTTTCTCAGTGTACTTCTGTTCTCAGTGTACTTCTGTTCTCAGTGTGCCTCTGTTCTCAGTGTACTTCTGTTTTCAGTGTACTTCTGTTCTCAGTGTACTTCTGTTTTCAGTGTACTTCTGTTCTCAGTGTACTCCTGTTCTCAATGTACTTTTGTTCTCAGTGTACTTCTGTTCTCAGTGTACTTCTGTTCTCAGTGTACTTCTGTTCTCAGTGTACTTCTGTTCTCAGTGTACTCTTGTTCTCAGTGTACTCTTGTTTTCAGTGTACTCTTGTTCTCAGTGTACTTCTGTTCTCAGTGTACTTCTGTTCTCAGTGTACTCTTGTTCTCAGTGTACTCTTGTTCTCAGTGTTCTTCTGTTCTCAGTGTTCTTCTGTTCTCAGTGTACTCTTATTCTCAGTGTTCTTCTGTTCTCAGTGTTCTTCTGTTCTCAGTGTACTCTTGTTCTCAGTGTACTTCTGTTCTCAGTGTACACTTGTTCTCAGTGTTCTTCTGTTCCCAGTTTACTTCTGTTCTCAGTGTACTTCTGTTCTCAGTGTAATATTGTTCCCAGTGTACTTCTGTTCTCAGTGTACTTCTGTTCTCAGTGTACTTCTGTTCTCAGTGTTCTTCTGTTCTCAGTGTACTTCTGTTCTCAGGGTACTTCTGTTCTCAGTGTACTTCTGTTCTCAGTGTACTTCTGTTCTCAGTGTGCCTCTGTTCTCAGTGTACTTCTGTTCTCAGTGTACTTCTGTTCTCAGTGTGCCTCTGTTCTCAGTGTACTTTTGTTTTCAGTGTACTTCTGTTCTCAGTGTACTTCGTTTTTCAGTGTACTTCTGTTCTCAGTGTACTTCTGTTCTCAGTGTACTTCTGTTCTCAGTGTTCTTCTGTTCTCAGTGTACTTCTGTTCTCAGTGTACTTCTGTTCTCAGTGTACTTCTGTTCTCAGTGTTCTTCTGTTCTCAGTGTACTTCTGTTCTCAGTGTACTTCTGTTCTCAGTGTACTTCTGTTCTCAGTGTGCCTCTTTTCTCAGTGTACTTCTGTTCTCAGTGTACTTCTGTTCTCAGTGTGCCTCTGTTCTCAGTGTACTTCTGTTTTCAGTGTACTTCTGTTCTCAGTGTACTTCTGTTTTCAGTGTACTTCTGTTCTCAGTGTACTTCTGCTCTCATTGTACTTCTGTTCTCAGTGTACTTCTGTTCTCAGTCTACTTCTGCTCTCAGTGTGCCTCTGTTCTCATTGTACTTCTGTTCTCAGTGTACTTCTGTTTTCAGTGTACTTTTGTTCTCAGTGTACTTCTGCTCTCAGTGTGCCTCTGTTCTCAGTGTACTTCTGTTCTCAGTGTACTTCTGTTCTCAGTGTACTTCTGTT
This sequence comes from Biomphalaria glabrata, assembly GCF_947242115.1. NCBI lineage: Eukaryota > Metazoa > Mollusca > Gastropoda > Planorbidae > Biomphalaria > Biomphalaria glabrata. Next base: position 20,074,807 of record NC_074716.1, read on the forward strand.
TTCAGGGTACTTCTGTTCTCAGTGTACTTCTGTTCTCAGTGTACTTCTGTTCTCAGTGTACTTCTGTTCTCAGTGTGCCTCTTTTCTCAGTGTACTTCTGTTCTCAGTGTACTCTTGTTCTCAGTGTGCCTCTGTTCTCAGTGTACTTCTGTTTTCAGTGTACTTCTGTTCTCAGTGTACTTCTGTTTTCAGTGTACTTCTGTTCTCAGTGTACTCCTGTTCTCAATGTACTTTTGTTCTCAGTGTACTTTTGTTCTCAGTGTACTTCTGTTCTCAGTGTACTTCTGTTCTCAGTGTACTTCTGCTCTCAGTGTACTTCTGTTCTCAGTGTACTTCTGTTCTCAGTCTACTTCTGCTCTCAGTGTGCCTCTGTTCTCAGTGTACTTCTGTTCTCAGTGTACTTCTGTTTTCAGTGTACTTTTGTTCTCAGTGTACTTCTGCTCTCAGTGTGCCTCTGTTCTCAGTGTACTTCTGTTCTCAGTGTACTTCTGTTCTCAGTGTACTTCTGTTTTCAGTGTACTCTTGTTCTCAGTGTACTTCTGTTTTCAGTGTACTCTTGTTCTCAGTGTACTTCTGTTCTCAGTGTACTTCTGTTCTCAGTGTACTTCTGTTTTCAGTGTACTCTTGTTCTCAGTATACTTCTGTTCTCAGTGTACTTCTGTTTTCAGTGTACTTTTGTTTTCAGTGTACTTCTGTTTTCAGTGTACTTCTGTTTTCAGTGTACTTCTGTTTTCAGTGTACTTTTGTTTTCAGTGTACTTCTGTTCTCAGTGTACTTCTGTTTTCAGTGTACTTTTGTTTTCAGTGTACTTCTGTTCTCAGTGTACTTCTGTTTTCAGTGTACTCTTGTTCTCAGTGTACTTCTGTTCTCAGTGTACTTCTGTTCTCAGTGTACTTCTGTTTTCAGTGTACTCTTGTTCTCAGTGTACTTCTGTTCTTAGTGTTCTCCTGTTCTCAGTGTACTTTTGTTTTCAGTGTACTTCTGTTCTCAGTGTACTTCTGTTTTCAGTGTACTCTTGTTCTCAGTATACTTCTGTTCTCAGTGTACTTCTGTTTTCAGTGTACTTTTGTTTTCAGTGTACTTCTGTTTTCAGTGTACTTCTGTTTTCAGTGTACTTCTGTTTTCAGTGTACTTTTGTTTTCAGTGTACTTCTGTTCTCAGTGTACTTCTGTTTTCAGTGTACTTTTGTTTTCAGTGTACTTCTGTTCTCAGTGTACTTCTGTTTTCAGTGTACTCTTGTTCTCAGTGTACTTCTGTTCTCAGTGTACTTCTGTTCTCAGTGTACTTCTGTTTTCAGTGTACTCTTGTTCTCAGTGTACTTCTGTTCTCAGTGTTCTCCTGTTCTCAGTGTACTTCTGTTTTCAGTGTACTTTTGTTTTCAGTGTACTCTTATTCTCAGTGTACTTCTGTTCTCAGTGTTCTTCTGTTTTCAGTGTACTTCTGTTCTCAGTGTACTCTTGTTCTCAGTGTACTTCTGTTCTCATTGTACTAAATTATTTGTTCTAGAAGGTTCCGACGGGTGTCGGACAAAGAAAGATAAAGAAATGGGTCTCACTGGAGCATTTCAGGAGTAGCACAAAATATGCATACCGGTATTAAACATAAGAAAATACGCGGGGAAAGAGATGAACCTTTGAAGTTCTCTCTTTCTTTCTGGACAAATATGACCTACTTTTAGAGCTATTATTATTAAATTTGAAGATGGTACTCATACAAATTCTACCCGGACTTTCACTTCATAAAATCTGGTACTGATTATATATCACAAAAAGTCCGCGCTTTTTTTTTTCTATGTCTCGCTATTTGGTCGTCTGCTGTTTTGTCGGTTAACCTTACTTTCAGGCACGCGATTCAAGGGACGCGACTAGTGCTTCACAAGTTTCTTGTGGGCTGTCATGGGCTTGTGTATTTGATCTGACTTGACAGCAGTGCCTAATGACAACACTTAGAGACATCTCCACTGCACATCAATTAGTCTGCTTGTTTGTTCATCTGACTTGACAGCAGTGCCTAATGACAACACTTAGAGACATCTCCACTGCACATCAATTAGTCTGCTTGTATGTTCATCTGACATGACAGCAGTACCTAATGACAACACTTAGAGACATCTCCACTGCACATCAATTAGTTTGCTTGTATGTTCACCAGGCATGACACAGTCGGAAGGACAGGCTGACTGGCTGCTCATAATACACCACACCCTCATTCCCGTAAGTTTGATTATAAGTCAATTTAACATATTTTACTTTCTATTACAGGTTTATATCTTCAGTTTAGTCTCAGCTATTTACCTGTATCTATTCAGGTGAGTTGTGTTTTCCTGAAGACTTTTACTGCCATCTAGTCATTGCTACATTAGAAATCCAACTTTTATATAAACCAGAAGCCAGATAACAGAGCGTTCTTTCATTTTGTATTCTAACAACAAAGAATTGCTGTAGATTTTTTTTGTATCAATCATTTGGAGTTTCTTGTTGCTTCTTGTAAATATATTACGTAAATGCTAATTTTTCATGAATTTATTTAATGAACTCCTACCATATAAAAAGTTGGATTTCTAAAGTCAGTTGAAACATAGCAGAGGACATCATGGCACTTTTTGATACACGTTTTTGTTGTGTCTATGTTTCACTAGTGCACGTAAAACCGTGTCTATGTTTCACTACTGCATGTAAAACCGTGTCTATGTTTCACTACTGCATGTAAAACCGTGTCTATGTTTCACTAGTGCATGTAAAACTGTGTCTATGTTTCACTAGTGCACGTAAAACTGTGTCTATGTTTCACTAGTGCATGTAAAACCGTGTCTATGTTTCACTACTGAATGTAAAACCGTGTCTATGTTTCACTACTGAATGTAAAACCGTGTCTATGTTTCACTACTGAATGTAAAACCGTGTCCATGTTTCACTACTGCATGTAAAACAGTGTCTATGTTTCACTAATGAATGTAAAACCGTGTCTATGTTTCACTACTGAATGTAAAACCGTGTCCATGTTTCACTACTGCATGTAAAACAGTGTCTACGTTTCACTAATGAATGTAAAACTGTGTCTATGTTTCACTACTGAATGTAAAACCATGTCTATGTTTCACTACTGAATGTAAAACCGTGTCTATGTTTCACTACTGAATGTAAAACTGTGTCTATGTTTCACTACTGAATGTAAAACCGTGTCTATGTTTCACTACTGAATGTAAAACCGTGTCTGTTTCACTACTGCATGTAAAACAGTGTCTATGTTTCACTACTGAATGTAAAACCGTGTCTATGTTTCACTACTGAATGTAAAACCGTGTCTATGTTTCACTACTGAATGTAAAACCGTGTCTATGTTTCACTACTGAATGTAAAACCGTGTCCATGTTTCATTACTGAATGTAAAACAGTGTCTACGTTTCACTAATGAATGTAAAACCGTGTCTATGTTTCACTACTGAATGTAAAAACGTGTCTATGTTTCACTACTGCATGTAAAACAGTGTCTACGTTTTACTAATGAATGTAAAACAGTGTCTATGTTTCACTACTGAATGTAAAACCGTGTCTGTTTCACTACTGCATGTAAAACAGTGTCTATGTTTCACTACTGAATGTAAAACCGTGTTTATGTTTCACTACTGAATGTAAAACCGTGTCTATGTTTCACTACTGAATGTAAAACCGTGTCTATGTTTCACTACTGCATGTAAAACCGTGTCTATGTTTCACTACTGCATGTAAAACCGTGTCTATGTTTCACTACTGCATGTAAAACAGTGTCTATGTTTCACTAATGAATGTAAAACCGTGTCTATGTTTCACTACTGCATGTAAAACTCGTCCAAAAACAACAACTATCATTGTGAATTATGCTTCGCTTTTTCATTCATCAATTTTGCTACCAGTTGTAAGTAGTACATACAAAATACTGCATCCATTTCAGGTATTGATCACTTTGAATAATTTAAGGAGACAAGTTAATTTTTTTTTTAAAGTTAATTTTACTTTATTCACTCTCATGCGTACATCTGCAGACACCAAATATATTCTACAGACACACACACACACACACACATTTATATATATATATATATATATATATATATATATATATATATATATATATATATATATATATATATATATATGATATATGATATATCACATATAGTGAGTCCGCCCTAACATACATTCTAGTAGAGTCCTACAACATGGATGTGTCTGTGTGATGCCAGACCCAAGCTGTAAACATCCAACTCCAGGTGCGCTAAAGAAACAATCAAACTTTACCTGTCTGCCATGGCCTGTGTCTATACACATGGCTTCCGTGTCATCCACGTCTCATACTACTTCTCTCCCTTAAGCTGATCCCTGCCCGATACCAGGGGAGACTATACATTCTGGCACAGACTCGAGCTTGGCTCATTTCCCCTTTGACATAGAATCAAATTTTGTAATTAGTGTTCGGTTTTGTGATCGAACATTTGGATACAAGCTACTAGATTTAGTCACCTTGTATTGTCTAGCTACTAGATTTAGTCACCTTGTATTGTCTAGCTACTAGATTTAGTCACCTTGTATTGTCTAGCTACTAGATCTAGTCACCTTGTATTGTCTAGCTACTAGATTTAGTCACCTTGTATTGTCTAGCTCCTAGATCTAGTCACTTTGTATTGTCTAGCTACTAGATTTAGTCACCTTGTATTGTCTAGCTACTAGATTTAGTCACCTTGTATTGTCTAGCTACTAGATCTAGTCACCTTGTATTGTCTAGCTACTAGATTTAGTCACCTTGTATTGTCTAGCTACTAGATTTAGTCACCTTGTATTGCCTAGCTATTAGATCTAGTCACCTTGTATTGTCTAGCTACTAGATTTAGTCACCTTGTATTGTCTAGCTACTAGATTTAGTCACCTTGTATTGTCTAGCTACTAGATTTAGTCACCTTGTATTGTCTAGATACTAGATTTAGTCACCTTGTATTGTCTAGCTACTAGATTTAGTCACCTTGTATTGTCTAGCTACTAGGTCTAGTCACCTTGTATTGTCTAGCTACTAGATTTAGTCACCTTGTATTGTCTAGCTATTAGATCTAGTCACCTTGTATTGTCTAGCTATTAGATCTAGTCACCTTCTATTGTCTAGCTACTAGATTTAGTCACCTTGTATTGTCTAGCTACTAGATTTAGTCACCTTGTATTGTCTAGCTACTAGATTTAGTCACCTTGTATTGTCTAGATACTAGATTTAGTCACCTTGTATTGTCTAGCTACTAGATTTAGTCACCTTGTATTGTCTAGCTACTAGATTTAGTCATCTTGTATTGTCTAGCTACTAGGTCTAGTCACCTTGTATTGTCTAGCTACTAGATTTAGTCACCTTGTATTGTCTAGCTTCTAGATTTAGTCACCTTGTATTGTCTAGATACTAGATTTAGTCACCTTGTATTGTCTAGCTACTAGATTTAGTCACCTTGTATTGTCTAGCTACTAGATCTAGTCACCTTGTATTGTCTAGCTACTAGGTCTAGTCACCTTGTATTGTCTAGCTACTAGATTTAGTCACCTTGTATTGTCTAGCTCAGTGTTTCTCAAACTGTGTGCCGCGGCACATTAGTGTGCCGCCGAAGATTTGCAGGTGTGCCGCGGGAGTTTTCCGAACGCCACACGTGCAGCGTTACACAGGTCTGCCTACTATTACATTTGTATTTTACATTGCGATGACATCCCCACTTGTAACGATCAGTAATAGTAGTGGAGCGCTCCATAGTGACGGAAAGGGGTGTTAGCTATTCAGGTTATGGAATTGTCCACTATACATATATTATTATAATGACTCAAATGTAGGCCGCCTTAGCAGACGCACTGCAGTTCTTGTAACGATAATAATAAGCGATGTGTTTCATGTAAATTGTTTAGGTGTATGCTAATAATAACAAATTATAATAATAAGCGTTATTTATTATCCATGGAGAAATACGTTAGCAAGAATGAAACTGCGAAAGCGTTCTATGAAAAGCAAGGAACCAAACAAAGAAGATTGCACATGGATATGGTTTCATATCTTCTGGACCTGAAGATGCTCCATTTCCATTCTGTCTGATCTGCAATGCAACTCTGTCGAATGAGGCGCTTGTTCCAAGCAAATTGAAGAGACACTTGGAAACAAAACATCCAGCTGTAAAAGCGCAACCGAGGGAATACTTCGAAAACATCAGGGCTCAACAAAATAAACAAGCTAAGAAACTTACGAACTACCTAAAGCTGCCAGAAAAGGGATTGATTGCAAGTTATAAGGTTGCTCAGTTATTAGAAAAACGCAAGAAAGCACACACAGAGGCTGAATCAGTCATTGCACCAGCTTTAGCAATAGTTGTTGAAACTATCCTTGGACCCGATGCCGCCGAAAAGTTAAAAAAGTTCCTTTGTCAAATGATACTATCTCGCGCAGAATTGAAAACTTATCGTCAGATTTACAAGATCAAATCTGCGAACACTTCGACGTCACTGACGATGAAGTGTCCCTGCTGTGGTCTTTTCAAGTTGAATCCACTGACGTTAGTGGCAAAGCTCAGCTGCTAGCTTTTATTCGGTTCGTAGAGGATGAAAAATGTGTCAACGAATTCTTATTTTGCAAAGACTTACCAACTACGACAAAAGGCGAAGATATTTTCAAAGTGGTGAACGAAAACATTTTGCTATTCAAACTACTGTGGAAAAACTGTCAGCGTTTGCACCGATGGCTGTCTTTCCATGCAGGGAAATAGAAAGGAATTCGTCACTCTTGTGCGTCAAGAAAATCCAAAGTATTAGTTGTTAACTGCATGATCCACAGATAAGCTCTTGCATTCAAAACTTTACCGAAATATATGATGTCTGCTCTGGATCAAGGGATTGAAGTTTTAAACTTCATAAAATCTCGACCGCTTGCATCCCGACTTTTCTCAGAGCTTTGTGAAGCAATGGATTCAGACTACAAATATCTCCTGTATCACACTAACGTTCGTTGGCTCTCCAGGGGAAAAGTGTTAAAGCGTGTCGTCCAACTCAAGGTTGAGCTAATTTCATTCTTGGAGGCTGAAAAAAAAAGACTTTGGATTTTCTATTCATGACGAGATCTGGTGGGTTAAAGTGACATTTCTCTCTGATTTATTTAACATCCTCAAAACTGAAGTCATTTGGTGAAAAATTGTCTTTGTGGCAAAGTAGACCTAAGATATCGAAAGGACTGCTTTCCTCCTTACAATGAATGTGTTTCAATAAAGAAATCACCTCCGAAATTCTGGAAACTTTGACACACTTGCAGTCAGCGTTGCAGCATTACTTTCCAACAGTTGAAAGTAAAGAGTATGGATGGGTCAGCTATCCATTTGGAAACAATGAAGCTACAAATCTGACAACTGAAGAAGTAGAGCAGCTCATTGATTTAAAAAACGGTGCAGTTCTTAAGTCAAGTTTTGCCGAGAAAAGCCTGGATGTGTTTTGGATTTCAATCAAGTTATATCCTGCAATCAGTTTAAAAGCATTCTTCCATTTGCATCTTCATTGTTTTGTGAGTTGAGATTTTCAGCACTGACTGAAATCAAGTCTAAGAAAAGAGCGAGGCTTCTTACAATAGACGATGAAATGCGATTTGTTTGTAGACTCTGAAGGCTCGATTAGATCGCATTTGCTCTCAAAAACAGGCACACCCTTCACATCAAATGTAATACTTCAAAACAGGTAAAATCTTTTTTTTTTCCTTTTTATTATAAAACAACTGTTGCTCTTCGTGGTGTGCCGCGAAATGTTTGTAGTTTTTTTACTGTGCCGCCAGACAAAAAAGTTTGAGAAACACTGGTCTAGCTACTAGATTTAGTCACCTTGTATTGTCTAGCTACTAGATCTAGTCACCTTGTATTGTCTAGCTACTAGGTCTAGTCACCTTGTATTGTCTAGCTACTAGGTCTAGTCACCTTGTATTGTCTAGCTACTAGATTTAGTCACCTTGTATTGTCTAGCTACTAGATCTAGTCACCTTGTATTGTCTAGCTACTAGATTTAGTCACCTTGTATTGTCTAGCTACTAGGTCTAGTCACCTTGTAGGCCTATTGTCTAGCTACTAGGTCTAGTCACCTTGTAGGCCTATTGTCTAGCTACTAGGTCTAGTCACCTTGTCTTTCAATGTTTGGATGCTCAGTGCGTATAGTGTAGATGTTTTTTTAGTTCAACATGTTTGCTCTCTAGCCGCTGTGTCACACACAACTTCACTAGATGACAAGTATTGCTTTGCTTGGGTAACCGTTTGAGAAGCCTTCAGTGGGCTGTTTATATACCCACTGTCCATGGGGCATATTCATACAATCCATACGTTAGCAGTTCAAAGATCCACTGCCCATTGGTCAGCAGTTTCATATACCTCGATTATGTTAATTAGGCCAAAATGCCTATACCTTTGTCTAATGTTGGATCGAGGTCAAAGCCCCTTGAGACCAACAGTGAGTATGTCTCTTGGTGTCCTTGAGATGAAACAGTGACCTCTGTGCGATCCACCACAAGACATCTGAATGCCAGTACAATAGCACGAGAGGTTCGGGGGCTAAAAGCTGACTTTAAAAAAATTAAACTTTAATTTTTTTTTAAATCTTAAAGTTAAAAAAAAAAAGCCCCCCCCCCCCAAAATACACACTGTTCCAGCTGTATATCTTGCTGTGTGATTGAAAGGGTATTTTAAGACCAATGTTTAATCAACTGTTTACAGTCACATGACAAACAGACGGCAACTGGTTGGTTAGATAAACCCTGATGAATTGGCCTGCTACAGCTAGTTCTATCTAGCGGATGTTTATAAACTATCTCAGCAGCCGTTGTGTGGCTCTCATTGGCCCGCTCCTGAACCTGCCTCCACCAGCTTTGCACTAACTAAAACTCGATTGAATCAGCAGATGATCTATTGTAACTCCTTGGAGGTTTTAGTTCAATCAGTAGTTGATTTATTGTAGCTTCATGGAGGTTTTAGTTCAATCAGTAGTTGATTTATTGTAGCTTCATGGAGGTTTTAGTTCAATCAATAGTTGATTAATTGTAGCTTCATGGAGGTTCAATCAGTAGTTGATTTATTATAGCTTCATGGAGGTTCAATCAGTAGTTGATTTATTGTAGCTTCATGGAGGTTTTAGTTCAATCAGTAGTTGATTTATTGTAGCTTCATGGAGTTTTTAGTTCAATCAGTAGTTGATTTATTGTAGCTTCATGGAGGTTCAATCAGTAGTTGATTTATTGTAGCTTCATGGAGGTTTTAGTTCAATCAGTAGTTGATTTATTGTAGCTTCATGGAGGTTCAATCAGTAGTTGATTTATTGTAGCTTCATGGAGGTTCAATCAGTAGTTGATTTATTGTAGCTTCATGGAGGTTTTAGTTCAATCAGTAGTTGATTTATTGTAGCTTCATGGAGGTTTTAGTTCAATCAATAGTTGATTTATTGTAGCTCCATGGAGGTTTTAGTTCAGTCTGTAGTTGATTCATTGTAGCTTCATGGAGGTTCAATCAGTAGTTGATTCATTGTAGCTTCATGGAGGTTTTAGTTCAATCAGTAGTTGATTTATTGTAGCTTCATGGAGGTTTTAGTTCAATCAATAGTTGATTTATTGTAGCTTCATGGAGGTTTTAGTTCAATCAGTAGTTGATTTATTGTAGCTACATGGAGGTTCAATCAGTAGTTGATTTATTGTAGCTTCATGGAGGTTTTAGTTCAATCAATAGTTGATTTATTGTAGCTTCATGGAGGTTCAATCAGTAGTTGATTTATTGTAGCTTCATGGAGGTTTTAGTTCAATCAGTAGTTGATTTATTGTAGCTTCATGGAGGTTCAATCAGTAGTTGATTTATTGTAGCTTCATGGAGGTTTTAGTTCAATCAATAGTTGATTAATTGTAGCTTTATGGAGGTTTTAGTTCAATCAGTAGTTGATTTATTCTAGCTCCATGGAGGTTCAATCATTAGTTGATTTATTGTAGCTTCATGGAGGTTCAATCAGTAGTTGATTTATTGTAGCTTCATGGAGGTTCAATCAGTAGTTGATTTATTGTAGCTTCATGGAGGTTCAATCAGTAGTTGATTTATTGTAGCTTCATGGAGGTTTTAGTTCAATCAGTAGTTGATTTATTGTAGCTTCATGGAGGTTTTAGTTCAATCAATAGTTGATTTATTGTAGCTCCATGGAGGTTTTAGTTCAGTCTGTAGTTGATTCATTGTAGCTTCATGGAGGTTCAATCAGTAGTTGATTCATTGTAGCTTCATGGAGGTTTTAGTTCAATCAGTAGTTGATTTATTGTAGCTTCATGGAGGTTTTAGTTCAATCAGTAGTTGATTTATTGTAGCTTCATGGAGGTTTTAGTTCAATCAGTATTTGATTTATTGTAGCTTCATGGAGGTTTTAGTTCAATCAATAGTTGATTTATTGTAGCTCCATGGAGGTTTTAGTTCAGTCTGTAGTTGATTCATTGTAGCTTCATGGAGGTTCAATCAGTAGTTGATTTATTGTAGTTTCATGGAGGTTTTAGTTCAATCAGTAGTTGATTTATTGTAGCTTCATGGAGGTTTTAGTTCAATCAGTAGTTGATTTATTGTAGCTTCATGGAGGTTTTAGTTCAATCAGTAGTTGATTTATTGTAGCTTCATGGAGGTACAATCAGTAATTGATTTATTGTAGCTTCATGGAGGTTTTATATTAATCAGTAGTTGATTTATTGTAGCTTCATGGAGGTTTTAGTTCAATCAGTAGTTGATTTATTGTAGCTTCATGGAGGTTTTAGTTCAATCTATAGTTGATTTATTGTAGCTTCATGGAGGTTCAATCAGTAGTTGATTTATTGTAGCTTCATGGAGGTTTTAGTTCAATCAGTAGTTGATGTATTGTAGCTTCATGGAGGTTTTAGTTCAATCAGTAGTTGATTTATTGTAGCTTCATGGAGGTTCAATCAGTAGTTGATTTATTGTAGCTTCATGGAGGTTTTAGTTCAATCAATAGTTGATTAATTGTAGCTTCATGGAGGTTCAATCAGTAGTTGATTTATTGTAGCTTCATGGAGGTTCAATCAGTAGTTGATTTATTGTAGCTTCATGGAGTTCAATCAGTAGTTGATTTATTGTAGCTTCATGGAGGTTTTAGTTCAATCAATAGTTGATTAATTGTAGCTTCATGGAGGTTCAATCAGTAGTTGATTTATTATAGCTTCTTGGAGGTTCAATCAGTAGTTGATTTATTGTAGCTTCATGGAGGTTTTAGTTCAATCAGTAGTTGATTTATTGTAGCTTCATTGAGGTTCAATCAGTAGTTGATTTATTGTAGCTTCATGGAGGTTTTAGTCCAATCAGTAGTTGATTTATTGTAGCTTCATGGAGGTTCAATCAGTAGTTGATTTATTGTAGCTTCATGGAGGTTTTAGTTCAATCAGTAGTTGATTTATTGTAGCTTCATGGAGGTTTTAGTTCAATCAGTAGTTGATTTATTGTAGCTCCATGGAGGTTTTAGTTCAGTCTGTAGTTGATTCATTGTAGCTTCATGGAGGTTCAATCAGTAGTTGATTTATTGTAGTTTCATGGAGGTTTTAGTTCAATCAGTAGTTGATTTATTGTAGCTTCATGGAGGTTTTAGTTCAATCAGTAGTTGATTTATTGTAGCTTCATGGAGGTTTTAGTTCAATCAGTAGTTGATTTATTGTAGCTTCATGGAGGTACAATCAGTAGTTGATTTATTGTAGCTTCATTGAGGTTCAATCAGTAATTGATTTATTGTAGCTTCATGGAGGTTTTAGTTTAATCAGTAGTTGATTTATTGTAGCTTCATGGAGGTTTTAGTTCAATCAGTAGTTGATTTATTGTAGCTTCATGGAGGTTTTAGTTCAATCTATAGTTGATTTATTGTAGCTTCATGAAGGTTCAATCAGTAGTTGATTTATTGTAGCTTCATGGAGGTTTTAGTTCAATCAGTAGTTGATGTATTGTAGCTTCATGGAGGTTTTAGTTCAATCAGTAGTTGATTTATTGTAGCTTCATGGAGGTTCAATCAGTAGTTGATTTATTGTAGCTTCATGGAGGTTTTAGTTCAATCAGTAGTTGATTTATTGTAGCTTCATGGAGGTTTTAGTTCAATCAGTAGTTGATTTATTGTAGCTTCATGGAGGTTTTAGTTCAATCAATAGTTGATTTATTGTAGCTCCATGGAGGTTTTAGTTCAATCAGTAGTTGATTTATTGTAGCTCCATGGAGGTTTTAGTTCAGTCTGTAGTTGATTCATTGTAGCTTCATGGAGGTTCAATCAGTAGTTGATTTATTGTAGACATGTTCCACAAACTGAATTTTAGGCTGGAGAGAAATAAAAGGGGGGCTGGGGAGAGACAATGAGATTATGTTACAAGAAGTTGATAGAGCAATCAATAAATAGCCTTACGGTTATTAATTGATCAAACGATGATCTACAGGTCAAACAACAGTTACATATTCCAGTGATTGATGAAGCCTTGTGAAACTTGACCAGGTCTAGATTTTCAGCTGTTTAAAAGAGAATATTGACTATAATAGATTTCATGCAGACCTGTGGTATAGAATAGATTTCATGCAGACCTGTGGTATAGAATAGATTTCATGCAGACCTGTGGTATATAATAGATTTCATGCAGACCTGTGGTATAGAATAGATTTCATGCAGACCTGTGGTATAGAATAGATTTCATGCAGACCTGTGGTATAGAATAGATTTCATGCAGACCTGTGGTATAGAATAGATTGGGGTAATGCGTTAGGTTTCAACTTTGAGTGTTGCTACTAACGCTTCAAAACTCTATCTTCAAGACCTTCCAGCCATCACTGTCCAATGTTCTCTATACATCGGCACGCTCCTAACATCACATCAAGTAGAGACATGTCTCCGCCTACCTTGTCAGTCAATGACTGCTGGATCCTCCCACTTGTTACTGTCCTTCCAGACTTTAACACACACACATTTGTGACTTTATGTCCACTAGATGTGACAAGAACAACTGGATGGGACAGTATGTCCACTAGATGTGACAAGAACAACTGGATGGGACATTTTCACAGATTCAACACTAACATCTTTTTGTGTAGCATCTCTTTATGAAGACATTGGTTAGTACACTACTTGGTTCAACTCTTTACCTATAGACCAGTCGTTTGTTTTCTTCTAGACCAGTCGTTTGTTTTCTTCTAGACCAGTCGTTTGTTTTCTTCTAGACCAGTCGTTTGTTTTCTTCTAGACCAGTCGTTTGTTTTCTTCTAGAAAAGGATAATTATATCTAAGAAGTATCAAAATAAAAACAAAGTGTGCAAATAAAAAACAATCTGACACAGTGTTTTGAAGAATACGTTTATGGAAGATGCCTTTCCAAACTATATAACATCCTTAAAAGACAATTGTGTAGTTCAACTGAATGTCCATTTGTTAGGGACACGACTTACGACTTTCCTCAACGACGGCATTCCTTTGATAAAACCTAAGAAAAGCAGTTATCTCCCCGCGTCTACATAGCACACTTTTTGGTTGCAAGAAACGGATTTAAGAAATGAGAAACTTCAAAAAAACAACAACAACAAACATCACACAGTTTGAGAAACTCTGGTATGGCCTCCCTTCCCCCACCATGTCTATAGGAATCTTTTGCACTGGTCGAGTTTTTCCAGAGATCGTACCTCTGCTAAGTATGCTCAATCATGCCTTCAACTTGACCTCTCTCTCTGGCACACATACACAGACAATGATTCAACTTGTAAAGCAAAGATTCACTCCTTCCCGAAAGTTCTCCAAAGTCCACCCAGTGATCACGTGAAGGCAATAATTAACCACACAGACGTCAGGAACATCAAAGTGATTTCTGGCCGTTCTAATCTGTTTTCCATTCAGATGACTTGATGACAGGACTTGGCTCCTACAGAAAGATCAATGGACTTGAACTCTTCAGAAATGTCTGATGACTCTGTAACATCTCTAGTGAGTCATCTCGACATAAATGACTAAGTAGCCAGCTTGACAGATACCGCAAATATGTCGTCTGATGATTCTGATCAGTGCCTAGTCACATTTGAATAGAATTGCAGAAATTAAAATATTTAATTAATTCTTCCGTTTCTTTTTTGGTATTGCAAATGTTAAGAACCTAGATAAAAGTATTCATCTTACCATGTCATTAGTATAGTTCCATGATCTTACAGATGAACTCTACACTTAATTTTTACTTGTGTAAGACATTAACTAACGAGCAAAAGGCAAAAAATACTTTCAGAGAAAAAAATTATCACAATTAGTTTGGATCAGTCGTGTATTTAAATATGTACTAGATCTAGTCTAGACTAACAGTAATAAATGTGCGATAAGAAATAGTTTTTCCCATTTATTTTTGTTTGTCACAATATCATGCTTTGAGCTTTCTCACTACACTAGGATCCTATCACTTGTCTGGACCACTTGGAAATTGGTAGGGGGAGATATAACGGGGTATCAGTATGATCGCTTTTTAAATGTATTTAGAAAAAAAAAAAAGGGGAACGACCTGCATTCGAACTTGTGGGTTAAAGACTTCTCAGACTTCTCAAACCAACGCGGTAACCAGTCTACTAGCGAAGAGTCTATGAAGATGGAAGATTGTATTGCTATCTATTGTTTCTATGTCATGTTTGTGTTTACTAAGGCTCACGACAATCTATAAAGGGGACTAATTCAGCTTATACTACCACTTCAGTCAAGTACAAATTCTTTCCTTTGTTTGAGATACCAAACAAAATAATTTATTACCAATAGTTAATTAACTAATTGGTAAAATTTTAAAAATTAATTCTTGTGTTGTCAGGTAAAAGAAATAATTACAAAAAATCAGCTTGATCTGAGAATAAATCACGTGTAGCCTACACAGTTTTGGTCAGACAGAGTGGGTTGATAGAAACTTTGTAAAATTGACTTAATTGATACGTTCGTTGTCTAGAAGCTTTCCGATAAAACTAGTTTGAACAGTTTCCAGCAGAAAGTTCTTTACGTTCCTCAGATGTTTATTTCCAAACACTTTTTGTTCTGATCTACAAGTGTGCGGCAGGTCTCTACACAAACTATTATAATAATGTGATTTAACAGTACACACAGTAGAATCATAACATAACACACTAGCTGAGAAAAAGAAGGAGACCAGAGAGAGACGTCAACAGACGGAAGCTGATCTGTTCATATTGTCAGACACGACTCACTGTCAAGGTACAGTGGAAGGAGCACGAAGAAAGGGTTATAGCTGGCTGGACAATGGAGAATGGACCGGCCTCTCTCCAGCTGCAGACTGAGAAAAGTGGAGGGATTTTGTTATTTGAACTGTCACAACACCTCTACTTCATAGCACATCTACCTCATAACACCTCTAACTCACATCACCTCTACCTCACATCACCTCTACTTCACAGCACCTCTACCTCACATCACCTCTACTTCACAGCACCTCTACCTCATAGCACCTCTAACTCACAACACCTCTACCTCACATCACCTCTACTTCATAGCACCTCTAACTCACAGCACCTGTACTTCACAGCACCTCTACCTCACAGCACCTCTAACTCACAGCACCTCTACCTCACAGCACCTCTACTTCACAGCACCTCTACTTCACAGCACCTCTACCTCACAGCACCTCTACTTCACAGCACCTGTACTTCACAGCACCTCTACTTCACAGCACCTCTACCTCATAGCACCTCTAACTCACAGCACCTGTACTTCACAGCACCTCTACCTCAAAGCACCTCTACCTCACATCACCTCTACCTAACAGCACCTCTACTTCACAGCACCCCTAATTCATTTCTGAAGCAGCGTAAGAAACTTAAAAAAAAAGCAAAAACTTGGCCTATCACAAAGACACAGCTTGCAAAAAAAGAGTTTCATGACATGATATGACATAAAACATTCATTCACTTAGGACTATTACTTGCAATGGTTTACTTTTCTCAGGCTTTGAGAGAAAGTCTTTGTAGATCAGTTTATTCTTCTAAATATTGTAGATCAGTTTATTCTTCTAAATATTGTAGATCAGTTTATTCTTCTAAATATTGTAGATCAGTT
This sequence comes from Biomphalaria glabrata, assembly GCF_947242115.1. NCBI lineage: Eukaryota > Metazoa > Mollusca > Gastropoda > Planorbidae > Biomphalaria > Biomphalaria glabrata. The sequence continues at coordinate 20,090,892 of NC_074716.1, forward strand.
TATTCTTCTAAATATTGTAGATCAGTTTATTCTTCTAAATATTGTAGATCAGTTTATTCTTCAAAATATTGTAGATCAGTTTATTCTTCTAAATATTGTAGATCAGTTTATTCTTCAAAATATTGTAGATCAGTTTATTCTTCTAAATATTGTAGATCAGTTTATTCTTCAAAATATTGTAGATCAGTTTATTCTTCAAAATATTGTAGATCTCGTTTATTCTTCTTAGAAATATTGTAGATCAGTTTATTCTTCTAAATATTGTAGATCAGTTTATTCTTCTAAATATTGTAGATCAGTTTATTCTTCTAAATATTGTAGATCAGTTTATTCTTCAAAATATTGTAGATCAGTTTATTCTTCTAAATATTGTAGATCAGTTTATTCTTCAAAATATTGTAGATCAGTTTATTCTTCAAAATATTGTAGATCAGTTTATTCTTCAAAATATTGTAGATCTCGTTTATTCTTCTAAATATTGTAGATCAGTTTATTCTTCTAAATATTGTAGATCAGTTTATTCTTCAAAATATTGTAGATCTCGTTTATTCTTCTAAATATTGTAGATCAGTTTATTCTTCAAAATATTGTAGATCAGTTTATTCTTCTAAATATTGTAGATCAATTTATTCTTCAAAATATTGTAGATCAGTTTATTCTTCTAAATATTGTAGATCAGTTTATTCTTCAAAATATTGTAGATCTCGTTTATTCTTCTAAATATTGTAGATCAGTTTATTCTTCTAAATATTGTAGATCAGTTTATTCTTCTAAATATTGTAGATCAGTTTATTCTTCTAAATATTGTAGATCAGTTTATTCTTCTAAATATTGTAGATCAGTTTATTCTTCTAAATATTGTAGATCAGTTTATTCTTCAAAATATTGTAGATCAGTTTATTCTTCTAAATATTGTAGATCAGTTTATTCTTCAAAATATTGTAGATCAGTTTATTCTTCAAAATATTGTAGATCAGTTTATTCTTCAAAATATTGTAGATCTCGTTTATTCTTCTAAATATTGTAGATCAGTTTATTCTTCTAAATATTGTAGATCAGTTTATTCTTCTAAATATTGTAGATCTCGTTTATTCTTCTAAATATTGTAGATCAGTTTATTCTTCAAAATATTGTAGATCAGTTTATTCTTCTAAATATTGTAGATCAGTTTATTCTTCAAAATATTGTAGATCAGTTTATTCTTCTAAATATTGTAGATCAGTTTATTCTTCTAAATATTGTAGATCAATTTATTCTTCAAAATATTGTAGATCAGTTTATTCTTCTAAATATTGTAGATCAGTTTATTCTTCAAAATATTGTAGATCTCGTTTATTCTTCTAAATATTGTAGATCAGTTTATTCTTCTAAATATTGTAGATCAGTTTATTCTTCTAAATATTGTAGATCAGTTTATTCTTCTAAATATTGTAGATCAGTTTATTCTTCTAAATATTGTAGATCAGTTTATTCTTCTAAATATTGTAGATCAGTTTATTCTTCTAAATATTGTAGATCAGTTTATTCTTCTAAATATTGTAGATCAGTTTATTCTTCAAAATATTGTAGATCAGTTTATTCTTCAAAATATTGTAGATCAGTTTATTCTTCAAAATATTGTAGATCTCGTTTATTCTTCTAAATATTGTAGATCAGTTTATTCTTCTAAATATTGTAGATCAGTTTATTCTTCTAAATATTGTAGATCTCGTTTATTCTTCTAAATATTGTAGATCAGTTTATTCTTCAAAATATTGTAGATCAGTTTATTCTTCTAAATATTGTAGATCAGTTTATTCTTCAAAATATTGTAGATCAGTTTATTCTTCTAAATATTGTAGATCAGTTTATTCTTCAAAATATTGTAGATCTCGTTTATTCTTCTAAATATTGTAGATCAGTTTATTCTTCTAAATATTGTAGATCAGTTTATTCTTCTAAATATTGTAGATCAGTTTATTCTTCTAAATATTGTAGATCAGTTTATTCTTCAAAATATTGTAGATCAGTTTATTCTTCTAAATATTGTAGATCAGTTTATTCTTCTAAATATTGTAGATCAGTTTATTCTTCTAAATATTGTAGATCAGTTTATTCTTCTAAATATTGTAGATCAGTTTATTCTTCTAAATATTGTAGATCTCGTTTATTCTTCTAAATATTGTAGATCAGTTTATTCTTCTAAATATTTTAGATCTCGTTTATTCTTCTAAATATTGTAGATCAGTTTATTCTTCAAAATATTGTAGATCTCGTTTATTCTTCTAATGTTCATCCTTGTTTGATTGTAAATGTTTCTACGTCTGTGAACCCAATGTAGATCTAGATCTCTAACTTGTCAATACAACCAAATAGTGATGTTGTTACTTCAAGACAATACTCAGCCTCTTCAGTTATCTACCTTTGAAAAGTGACTCTCTACAGCAACAATGACTTCTTCAAATGATCATAATACAAAGCTTTAATGTTCTAATTAAAAACTGTGTTTTATTCTGTATCTTAGGAAACAAAATGGTTTGCCATCCTCAACAGTCTCATTATTTCGGTAAGTCTGCCAACCATTGCTGTAGTCCATATGTTCAATGACTTGATTCATCTTTATAGACAATTGACCTACTTTGTAGGAACAAAAATATGAAGATACAATTACCGGTATTTTTTAACTTATTGGAGTATGGGCTGCTAACAATAGATCTTTATAATCCCCTGTCCTGGGCCATTCTTTCCATCTTGTTCATGGTGGCTAGAAGGATATTTGTTTTAGCAGATACATGTCTAACAGGGCCGGCCTTAGGGAACTGCAACCTATGCAGCCAAAGTGGGCCCTGCACTTTCATAGGCCCCACGCTAATTCTAGTTATAAATTATTAAATTAAACCATTTTAGCTTATAACAGGGTTTCCGCGGTCTCCTAATTTTCCAGGAGCTCCTGGAAATCTGAAATTGCAATGTATCCGAAAAAAGGCATGAAAATCTGAAATTATTAAAATATCCTGAAAACTTAAAACAAACATGTTCTGAAAAATAGACAAAATTGTTATTTTGGGGTGTCATTCAATATGGAAAATGTTAATCCTACTCGCAATTAAAAAAAAACGTCATTGTCAGCTTTCATTTAATAAAAATAATGGTGTGAATTTTAATCAAAACAGTTCCAATACTTAATTTACTGTAATAGCTAATGGCGTTTAAATATAGATCTTAATCTATCTTGATCTCAAAAAATCAAAAGCCATATTTTGATAGTCGATAGTAAATTTAAATAGCAGATCTGAATGTTTATCAGCTTTATGTTGGAAATCTACCTTCTATTGCAGTTGGCTCGTAAAGTTAATTTGATAGTGATTTTGCACTTTGTAAAGAATAAAATGCAAAGACGAATTTATTTTCTAACAAAAAATCTTAATTTTCACTTATTATCCTTATTCCTATCCAGAGTAGGCTCAGCACAATCTGTTTTGCATAGGGCACCGCAATCTGTAGGACCGGCCCTGTGTCTAAGTGCTATCCCATGCTAAGTTTAGCTATGTCAATATTTTCATTTAACAGGTTCATTATGGGCTCTGAGGAAAGTTTTAAAGACAGTCCATCCCAAGGAGCCTCTCTGGACTGCCAGCAGGTCAAGCAAGCTAGCAAGACTAAAAACAGAAATGTCCTAGAGAGATCTTCTGGTGGACTAGTGGAGAGGGTCAAGTCACGGCTGCTAGCCATTCCATTGGTTGGTGGTTTCATCCAGGAGGTGTTTAGTCTGGTGTCCAGTGGCCTTGACATCGTAGAAGATCTACCTAGGCATTTGTGTTGTCCACATAAATATAGTTGTCTTTCATATATACTCAAGGTATGTAATCACGGTTAGTAGTAGCATCTGCAGTTATCTACCTCACCTATCTATAGCACTGATCTAATTGTAATAAACCTATTTACAGACTCAATTACTAATTAGAGCTTTCAACCAAATCTTTACAAATTGAAAACCCTGTAGTGAAATTTACTGACAATGTGCAAAAATTGACCAACTCTGACACACTAAATAAATGATAACTTGAAAAACCAACATATTGTGTTCATAATTACTCCAGTCTGTTACCTGGTTCATTTTTTTCTAACAATGAAAATGTTATGGGCTTCAAAAGACATTTCTACCCTAAGAATACAATGAAACAAACACAGTGAAAATTGCACATAAGTCAATCATAGTTGTACATTTTCTGTACCTTAGGAAACTTGATTATAACATGCTTTCTTTAATAACTCCAATGTTTCTCATTTGATTCCTTCTAGTTTCTCTCAGGTTGAGAGAGAGGAAGTTTTAATTGCACTCTTTGGTTTGTTCCTCTAGGGTGGCCTCAGGATGTTCTCTTTAGGCTTCTTGATGCAGGCAGCACTCAGCACTTTCTCTTCTTTCACTGCCATTGTAAAGAAGCCAACAGCTATTTTTAGAACAGTCTTTAACAAAGTCAACACAAAGCTGGCATTGTTTTTAGGAAGTTATTGTGCAATATTTAGGGTAAGTTTCTTGTACAATATTTAGATTTGTTTGGTACAATGTTTAGACTAAGCTTCTTGGATGTCATTCTGAATGAGACAGAACTTAGTATTAGACCTACTTGTCACTTGCTGTGTGTCTCTGTCTTAGGCTGTTAGTTGTCTACTCAGGTGGATGAGAAACAAAGATTCAGACCAACATGCATTGGTAGCAGGAGCTCTGGCTGGTTTCAGTTTGAGATTTTACAAAAGTATCACTATAGCTTTATATGCAGCAACCAAACTTTTAGAGGTCAGTGCACTAGATTACTCTAACTTGTGAGTGTACAGTAGACATCCACCCTAATGTACAGTGCTAAATATGTTATATCTTTAGTAAATATCCATCTTACTGTACTGTGCTAAATATGTTATATCTTTAGTAAATATCCATCTTACTGTACAGTGCTAAATATGTTATATCTTTAGTAAATATCCATCTTACTGTACAGTCAGTGCTAAATATGTTATATCTTTAGTAAATATCCATCTTACTGTACAGTGCTAAATATGTTACATCTAAAATGTTCTATGTATGTTACTAAAAAAAAACTTATTGCATTGTGTTAGACTGTTGCTTCTCACAATCCTTGACAACTAACCCCATTGAGCTAATAGATTGGCTCAACTAACCTCAATGAGCTAATAGATTGGCTCAACTAACCTCAATGAGCTAATAGATTGGCTCAACTAACCTCAGTGAGCTAATAGGTTGGCTCAACTAACCACAATGAGCTAATAGATTGGCTCAAGTAACCTCTAGGAGCTATCTGTTTAAAATAGATGCAATTGTTGTGATGAAATTTGTTAAACATAAAATAGAATGTTAACAGAAACTAAATCTCTAAAATTGTTGGTTTCCATGATCCTTGTTAGTCTTATATTCTTCTCTGCTAGATCTATAATAGATCAAAATTGAACCTGAGTTTTAGTGACTGAAAGAGAAATGAAGACTACCTTTATATCCATGTTAACATGCTCTACAGTAAAACCCAGGCCAAGGATTAGGGATTCTTTATACTCATGTAAATAAACTGTAGTCTAGCAAAGATTAATAGGTCATTATGAATTGAGAAAGTGTCAGGTCACTTTTTTCTTGAACTAGAATGACACAAAATGTATTCCTGTATTTTTGTACTCCATAGATTCTCTACTTCAAAGGGATTCAGTTGTATAAATTTCCTTACTTCAAGTCAGCTGATATTTGTATTTATGCCTTTTCAACAGCCTTCATATTTCATGCTGTAAGTTTCTGTTAATGAAGTTGAAGAAATATTCAGTAGTAATAAAATGTATTAGCAATCCATCTAAATTAATATATAGCATGTACTAAAACCATGTTGAAAATAACACGCTTGTAAACTTGCCCAGGCTGTCATGGAACCACATACACTCCGACCAGCTTATTGGAAATTTCTACTCAGGGTTACAGAGAACAAGTAAGTTGTTCAGTCCTAGTAGTATAATGTTCATGTCCACATTGTTCCTCCATTGACTGTTGTAACCATTCTTTTCCTGGTCTTGTTCTTTAGGTTCTCTATGATGAATCGTCAATTGTTGGATGTGTTTGGTGTACATTCCTCAAAGTTATATCCAGACTACTGGCCAAATTATGTGCCAGGTTTCACTCAGCTAACCAAAGTGTCCAAATGAAACTGCTGATTTACTGCTTCATGAGATTCAAACCACTAAATGTCCCATTGTTCACTGGAGTGTATGCATTGTCTATGCAATGAATGAATTTTGTAAACTTTCTTCATAAGGAAACATTTGCTGTCAAGTGAAGAGATTCTTTTGCTGTGTTCAATAAATGATTTGTACATTGCATTTTTTTTTATTTAGAAAAAGTATTTGTCACTCTGTATCTTTGTTAACAAAATAAGATAAGAAGGTAAAAAAATGTTTTTACAATCAAATTTATTATAAAGAAAAAACTGGAGGGTAAGCCTAGATCAAGATTACTTAGAGATTATAAGGAAACATATATTTTTGTATTTTTTATATATATATATATAAAAGTTTCTTTGTGTTTACAAATTACAATATACACTTGTGATACTAGGCAAAGTGTTTTTAATTAAAATTGTTAAGTTTATTTGTAAACGTTCAAATGTGGTAATTCTTTCTTGAAGGGTATAAGTTAATTTAAAAGAAAATAATAACTGTGATTAAACACAAGAAAAAAGGAGTTCTGAGATATAAATAATGTGAAAATCTATTCCAATCTGGTTTAAAGTTTCTTGCTAAGAGAAAAATATTAGAAAATGAATGAAATTTTAAAATAATAATTTTCTTGTAAGCGCAGATAAGGAACTTATTTTCATTCTGATTACTTTCAGATACATCTGCCAAGACTTAGTGCATGTTATGTTCTTAGATTAATTTTATATTTCAAAGCTTTTTTTTTATATTAGCCCCCACCCCCTTCCCCCGGGAAGTGCAGTAATTTTGTATTCTATGCCCTATAAAAACTGAATATTTATGATACAATTTCTGGTAGGATGCTTGAATTTTTCTCTATACAACTTTGATTCAAATGTTCTTGTTATCTTGATGTATATGTGCACAAATTTTGTTTCCATTGATCCCTCAGAAGAAATCATTGTTTGTTGTGCATTTTGTTCAACATTTCAAGTCCATTAAAAGATCATTCCCCATAACCACCAATTGTGCTTTGAGCTGTCAAGTGTTTGTTATCTTTGTCTGAGTGTTGATAAGAGAAATGAGACTACAAAAATGAACTACAAATACAGAATAAAAACAAATTTACCAGAAAGGCTTTTCATAGTTTATTGTCTGTTTTGGTGACATATTTACATATATTTCACATTTTATTCATCATGAACTTGTAATGCAACAAATAATTTACCATTAATTATTAATACTAATTAATACATTCATATATAATTAATGAATTAAATTGTAACCATAATCAATAAAATAACATTTGCCATGAAGTAAGTCACAACTGACTGAAAGACTAAACTGAACTTATGTACTTGAGTCTGAAGCAGTGACCAATTCAAACCACTGTCGTAATGCATCACTCAGTATCTGAGGCATTGAATTGATGTCTCTGAGAATAATGTAGAATGGAAATGGAAACATTTCAAGGTAAGACTTGATTTCTTGAACCTGAAAAGATCAAAAGTTAGACCACAAAGTAGACAGGCATTCTCTCAACAGGTTCAAGATGTTGTATCACTAGGCACTGGCCTATGTAGTACAATTATCTCAAGAAAATCCATCACTGTTTCATTTATCTGAATATTTTATAGTGAAGATTTAAATATTGCATGTAGTAACCTTCAAATCACACTAAGTTAATACTGAGCTAGGATGTACACAAAATAGATTGAAATGATCATCTTCTCAAATACATTCAATTCCTATTAGTAGCTTAATTCTTTTCACTAGAAAAGGTTGGAAGTTATTTGGTGGAACTCTGGAAACAGTGAATGTTGTGCTCTGGCCACTGTTGATTTCAATGCTTCAGATCTGATCCAATTTAGGAACATAAAGAAGGGATTGACTTTTTTGTCTCTGACTTGTTTTTGTGTCCACTGAACTTCTCTGTGTACTTTTGGATAGTTTTATTTTTTACTTCCTGTCCTTATTTTAAAAACTAGCAAGGAATTCATTGATTGATTCCATTGCACAAAGATGAAATAATCAGAATTGAAATATTGGCAGTAACAGATAGGTCATTATTTCAAATGAAGAAAATGAAATCAGTTACCTTCCCTGTAGAATCCATTATAGGTACACGAGCATCTAAAATTGAACCCTGAAAAGCAGATTTAGAAAAATAATTCATTTAATCGACTAAATTTTCTGCTTCATTGATATTACTTTTGGATTTCAAAAAGTCAACTAACAGTTTCTGATTCATTATGTCACTATGAAGTAGAACAGAAAATTGTTTATTCATTTTCTTATCCAGGGTTAAAAAGACAATACAAATCTTGCTAGTGTCAAACTAAGACAGACACAAGTATTACTCTACATCTAGGACTAGAACTTTGACTCTTAAGTGTCAAATAAAGACAGACACAAGTATTACACTACATCTAGGACTAGAACTTTGACTCTTAGTGTCAAACTAAGACAGACACAAGTATTACACTACATCTAGGACTAGAACTTTGACTCTTAGTGTCAAACTAAGACAGACACAAGTATTACACTACATCTAGGACTAGAACTTTGACTCTTAGTGTCAAACTAAGACAGACACAAGTATTACTCTACATCTAGGACTAGAACTTGGACTCTTAGTGTCAAACTAAGACAGACACAAGTATTACACTACATCTAGGACTAGAACTTTGACTCTTAGTGTCAAACTAAGACAGACACAAGTATTACACTACATCTAGGACTAGAACTTTGACTCTTAGTGTCAAACTAAGACAGACACAAGTATTACACTACATCTAGGACTAGAACTTTGACTCTTAGTGTCAAATAAAGACACAAGTATTACACTACATCTAGGACTAGAACTTTGACTCTTAGTGTCAAACTAAGACACAAGTATTACACTACATCTAGGACTAGAACTTTGACTCTTAGTGTCAAACTAAGACAGACACAAGTATTACTCTACATCTAGGACTAGAACTTTGACTCTTAGTGTCAAATAAAGACACAAGTATTACACTACATCTAGGACTGGAACTTGGACTCACTTTCTTATCCAGGATGACAAAGACAATGAAGATCCTAGCTGATCGAGCTCTGCGAACAGCACGCTTTACAAAGTCCATTCCTTCTCTAAAAACACCTTGTCCATCAGACAATATCAGCAAAAGTTGAGCAGTGTCTACATTCATGGCTGATGTGTGAGCAGAACTAGCAGCTTGCTTGATCAAATGGACTGCATTGTCTAGAAGCTGAAAACATAAAACACAACTTTGATCCAGACAATCATATAGTCAGCACTTTTGGTCTTGCGCCTTGTTTGACAAATAGTGAAGACTCAATTTGAATAGAACAAGCAAAACAACAAACTTAATAGTGTAGGGACCATGCTACAAAATGGAAACTATTGTGTTCTGGGCAATGCTTCTCAACCTCACCTTGGCGCTGAGTGGAAATGGTCATTAGAGGAGATGATTAGGCCAATAGAGAAGCATCCCTGTTGGGATGCCTAAGGACTGAGTTCATTGCATTGGCAGGGATGGAAGAAAGCCAAAAGAAATTAGTCACTATCCACACACCATTCTGCAAGGAGCCATTTTATATGGTGGACACACTGAACAGCTGTGAGGTATAGAGAAGGAATATAGGAGAGTTTCCCCACTAAGCTCCAGAGTCCAGACTGTCTTGGGATACAAGCCATCTGTAATAGGGATGTAATAATTTAAATCTGCTTGGATCTTTCCCAGAAGTTTGTTCAGACAAGCCGATGGAGGCCAGCTTCCATAGGCCTAGAGTTCCAAGAGACGTAAACTCAACTCTAAGGACTATTACAAAGAAAAAGAAACTATTGTCAATAACTAATTTTCAATGAGCTAAATCAGCACATTCAAGTAACAGAGTGTATTTTCAATGAGCTAAATCAGCACATTCAAGTAACAGAGTGTATTTTTAATGAGCTAAATCAGCACATTCAAGTAACAGAGTGTATTTTTAATGAGCTAAATCAGCACATTCAAGTAACAGTGTATTTTTAATGAGCTAAATCAGCACATTCAAGTAACAGAGTGTATTTTTAATGAGCTAAATCAGCACATTCAAGTAACAGAGTGTATTTTTAATGAGCTAAATCAGCACATTCAAGTAACAGAGTGTATTTTTAATGAGCTAAATCAGCACATTCAAGTAACAGAGTGTATTTTTAATGAGCTAAATCAGCACATTCAAGTAACAGAGTGTATTTACCATTCCATATTTCGTTTGCTTCTGTTGACATGTCATTAGGTGTAAAATGTTAGCCCCTGACTCGTTAGTAAATGGCTCAGAGAATGGATGAAGCAAGCGCATCTCCTCCCCAAAGCTGGAAAGTTAAAAAGTATAACTATGTAACTTCTTTCTCTTGTTTTTAAATGGAAAAATATATGTAATGTAAATGATCTAAAGATAAAATTAAAAGTTATAAATGAAACATATGCACTTAATTATAGCTTTAGCCTACTGACCTACAAACTGCCAATTCTCCAGATTCTAAAAGTGTCAGTGCATTGGAGATCAGAGCTAGAGACTCAAACGCCAACTGTAATTGTCAGGTTAGTAAAATAAAATACACATCAATTATTATGTTATACATACACCTGTAGTTAGATTCAATGATATATTGTGACGACTAAGATAATATTGATCAATATATATTGTTGTAAACCTGGTGGTGACACAGATGGGGGTAGTGCTGTGTTTTTAGCCTACTCAAATCGCCGCAGGACGAGCGGTCAACCGTGACCAGTGACAGTACGGCAAGGACCAGTGTAGTAAATATTACGCACGCAAGTCACGGGCGAAAGTGATCAACTGGAGTGGTCAAGAAGGTTCGAGGCCAGTAGAGACACTACATAAGAGCGAGTGTGTCAGAGTCACTTCACTTCACGTTACCTCGCAATGTGACCAGTACGAGGCGAGAACCAGCACGGTGTGTGAAGTCAGGCGGAGCAAGACTAGGTTTTTGTAAAGACAGTGTTAATGTTGTTGCCAATCGCGATGTATTTGAAATTAAACTGACTGATACTTTGGAGCCCTGAGTTGTGAGGTTCTTTAAGTTCGTTGTGTTGTGTGGTGCAGTTTGAAGAGAGCCTGGATAGTAGGAGAGATCGTAACAATATGTTAAAATAATATATATGCACCAGCAGTAATCAGTAATAATGACAGAGTCAATGTATGCTTTAATATGTTGTAATGGGGTAAAAAATTAAAACTGGAGATTTTTATAGGCCAAATGTTAACATTGGGTCATAATGTCAAATGTTAACATTGGGACATAATGTTAAATGTTAACATTGGGTCATAATGTCAAATGTTAACATTGGGTCATAATATCAAATGTTAAGTAAAACAAGAAATGTAACAGTTGGTGTTCAATAACTAGATGCAGTAAAAAATGATAACAAATAGTTCCTAACATTAGATGAATCATAAATTGAACAAATCCAAACCCTATTTGGCTCCACAAAATAAATATGAATTTCCTCATATAAATGTAAAGTGATAAAAAGAAAAGAGGAGTCCTACACTTTTGTAAACTTGTCAATAAGGTAAACAAAAATGCTGCCACCATTGTAATTAAACTCATTAGCTTCTAGTGCTGATGATGAATGATTTACAAATATAAAAAAAAAAAAGATCAATAGAGAGGAGCCATGCTGACCTTGTGGAGAAGGAACAAAAAGATTTTTTTTTTATAGTGAAAATGAGACCATTAGTTTCCCTTTTGTTCCCAAACTTTTCTAACAAAACATGAAAAAAAAAAAAAGGATGAGACTTTGTTGTCTTCTAAACTTATTCAAAATACAGTGAAAATGTTGCTTTAGATTAATAATACATATATATCAAGTCAAAATATCTTTCAAAGGGTTATCTCCCTTTACTTGACACCACTGGATGACCAAAACTAAGAATTACATTTTTTCTTTTCCTCTTTCTAATTGTTTGTTTCTACATGCTACTTCAATCCCATCTCAAATAAAGATACATTTTCCAGCCTATTGTTCCAAGTGAAATACTATCAGTTACACTCAGTACCTGTTTGGAATGGCTGTCAGCCATACTGGCTGAATCATCAACAGCTATCATGATCTGGTAATTTCTCTTGCTGGGCTTGCTTCTCCTCAGCCAAATCTTGTCTTTGCGAAACTGTGAGGCTATGTAAGGGATAACCTTTCTCATGTTTAATCTTTTGCCTGTGCGGTAGTCTCCCCTAGATAATTAAGTTCAACATATTGAATACGACTGAAATGACATCAATGAATAATATCTAAAATGAAATGACACTATTGCAATCAAACAGATGTAACTGCGTGTTTACTTGAGTTTTGTAGCTTTAGATGGTTCCAGTATAAGTCTGAGTTGTTCACACAGCTCCTGGGCCAGTTGGGACGTCAAACTGTAATACTTCTGCCAGGCTTCAATGGCTGCTTGCATCTGGCCAAACAGAATTTAGTTACATGTACTAACTACTTGGGCTTCATCATCAGTTCCTATTTTTGGATTATTTTCATTCCTATCAATGAACTTACCAAAAGTCCAGTAGGATCTTCAGACCAGATGTGAATATTTTCCTCCAGTTGTGACCTCAGTAAATGGATGTCTACTTCATGACTCTGGAAATTGTGAAATTATTATTTTGTTCATATCAGATGTGAAATAATTTCCAGTGCATGAAATTGTTAACTAGTACTAACAGAAGGACTATTTACCAACTGAAGATTGTCTATCACTGTGTGTATGCTAGACTCTGGTATAAGACTACTTACCAACAGAAGATTGTCTATCACTGTGTGTATGCTAGACTCTGGTATAAGACTACTTACCAACTGAAGATTGTCTATCACTGTGTGTATGCTAGACTCTGGTATAAGACTACTTACCAACTGAAGATTGTCTATCACTGTGTGTATGCTAGACTCTGGTGGTCTCTCTGCTGTCATTGTTAGTATTTTGTCTCCTTCTATTTCAACACTTTCTTTCTCAACTCCAGTTTTGTTGTCTTCAGTGTTGTCTTGACAAGTTTCTCCATCTTGCCTTGGTTTAACTGGCTGCATTTCAGGGAGATCAAACATTTCCTGAAACAAGGCAAAAACTGGATAGTCCTATAAACTACACAATGTTAAGACTGGATAGTCCTATAAACTACACAATGTTAAGACTGGATAGTCCTACAAACTACACAATGTTAAAATTGGATAGTCCTACAAACTACACAGTAGATTATCCAACAAATTACTATTTTCAAGGGAGAGAAATAGCAAGTTACGTTAATGTCCAGTAGAACTACAAAAATTGAAACAAAAATAAGTTTACTACTGTAATGTTAGAGGAAAAGTTTACAAATCAAATGACATTTGTAACCTTCTCTACAGTTTACATCTACTGGTACATCAGTTACTAAGAAACAAGCTATTTAATTTTTAAAAAAGTTGGCTAAGTACAGTAATAACGTAGTAGCTGTATTGTTGCTTAAACTTTTTGTTCTTAACTTGGACAAGTCTTATCATGCTGCAAAAACCTCCGGCCTCTACAAGAGAGTACAAGTTTGTAATATATTCTAATACTTCTTAACCAATGGATGCAAGCACTAAAGCTCTATTTCCTATGCAAGGGGAAGTTAGAAATCCCAACATTCAGATATGCAGCCCCCTAACATCATTTATTTAACCCCCTTTCCCCCTTGTAAAAACTCAACCTCCCCCCTTTCCGTAGAGTAACATAACAAGAAAATTCAAATTTTACATAAGATTTATTATCATCGTCCCAAATTACATTTTTCCTCCCACATGATGGGGAAAGTATCGACTTCTTTCAGCACTTCCAAGACATATTTAGTTGTTTTTTTCCAATACTGTAAATATACATAGTTGGAAAACCCTTGGGGAAAGCACATATAATTTTTTCATTAATATATTTTGAAAGCCCAAAAGTTGGACTCACGAATGTCAAGGGACCTCTGTAACAGTTTTTTTATTTGAATATTTTTGTTGTTTTGTTACACAAAAAATTTTCCGACCCCCCTCTTCCTGTTTTAGTTGTTATGAAATTTCCCAATGCCTGCCAACAAGATGTTGAAAAACTAAAAAGATATCTTAAACCATTTTTAGATGAACACCACATAAGAATAAATTACTGACTTTTATACACAGAGCCTCTATACAAATAAAAACTAGCAAGTTCAGGCAATAACAAATCTAGTTCAATGTCAAAACATATCTAGATTTTTGTTTTGTTGAAGCTTAAGCACTAAAGAATCAAACTGTTCATTTATCAGAATAGAATATTTAGTTAGCATTCAATTTCTAATTTTTAGGCTTCCTCACTTGCACAACCTATATAAATCTCAAGTTCAAAGTATATGCACATTTCAAATTAGAATTTTTTTTTCATTTCTAATTTTCTTATTGCTGATCCTCTCATGCCATTGCTTCAATAAAAAAATAAATATATACATACAAGGCTTCACAACATATCAATATAGAATTGATTATTAAACACAGATACAGCAAAAAATTACTAATAAATAATTTTGGGGGTGGTTTGTTTATATCCAGCGTACCCTCTAAGCAAAAATACTTGAGGATTAAAAAAGACATAATAAAGTTTACTGTGGCAGTGTTAGATAAGAGGTTCTCAAATGAAATCTCTTTAAGATCTATCACTACTGCACTCAATGAATACACAATGCAATCAAATGGAATGAGTCAGTCCTCACCACATCTTCACTGTTCTCTATGTCTGGCTCAACTTCCTCATCCTCATTCATGGACTCTCCATCCTCCTCCTGTGTGGGCACAGCTTGTTTCTCTAGCATTTGATCTTTAGTGGCAGCATCTACATTTTGAGCATCTGTTTCCAACTGAGCATCTCTCACATGTTCATATTCCTGAGCTTTAGAGATGGTCTTTGTCTCTTGCTTCTGTTCTTTGGACTCTTTCAGAGTCTTTAAATGACGATGTTCTTTCTCATTGCTGCCTAGAGTTCTATCAGCATTGGATTCTCCTGCATGTTTCTCTTGCTAGAAAAGAATAAATAAATACACAAAACATATTCAATAGTTTTTTAAGATTCACCAATGACCACACAAATCTACAACTACACAGTCCAATTTAAGTTTAATGACCTCTAAGAACACACAAATCTACAACTACACAGTCCAAAGACCTCTAAGAACACCCAAGTCTACAACTACACAGTCCAATTTAAGTTCAATGAGCTCTAAGAACACCCAAGTCTACAACTACACAGTTCAATTTAAGTTCAATGAGCTCTAAGAACACCCAAGTCTACAACTACACAGTCCAATTTAAGTTCAATGACCTCTAAGAACACCCAAGTCTACAACTACACAGTCCAATTTAAGTTCAATGACCTCTAAGAACACACAAATCTGCAACTACACAGTCCATTTTAAGTTCAATGACTTCTAAGAACACCCAAGTCTACAATTACAAAGTCCAATTTAAGTTCAATGACCTCTAAGAACACACAAGTCTACAACTACCATGCCAGCTGAAAGAAAGTCAATCAAATAATTCAGATTGAGAGTTCACTTTTGTAACATCATTTTATTTTCACATGAGATTTTAGAGAATAGAGTTTGTCTATTTGAACTATAAAAATACATTTAAAAAAAAAACCCACAAAAAACAACATATATATATCCTCATATATTTCTTGTATTAAGCAAACATTCAAATGTTGATATCAACTGGTTAAATCTTTATTCTTAAGAAAGAAAAAAAAATATTCACCTTTGTCTCTTGTTCATCGCCATCTGTGTTTTGTTGTGAATTTCTACCTTTATGTCCAGATTGATCTTCTGAGCTTGCTGCGCCAGCGCCTTCTCTCTGTAAACAGAATCAAGTTAATGTTCACACTTTATACTTGTTGCTTTAAATCAGTGCTAGTCCACAGATAACACAAATTCAAAGTAATTCATTTGGAGACACTGTCCCTGTTGTGCAAACTCTGAGTACCATGAAGGGTATCAGAGGATCATTACAGGAGTTTACTCTAGCAGTTACTGGGAAAAAAGTACTTTTATATACAGGTACTTTAAAATAAGTAAACTGCAAAACTTGAATGACCAGTGACAAGAGAGTTAAACAATTTTGAAACTATAGACTTAGAAATGTATTCAACTAGATGGCTACAATCCAGTGAATTAAGAAGGAAAATAAAGTTTACATATGACATTCATTTGGGACATTTGATAACATTTGTAAACTGACTTCTTCTTCCTTATCCTCCATTTGTTTTTCAGAGGAGTCTGGTTGGACAACTTGACTAGCACTGCTTTCAACAGTTTGGTTATCAGCTCCACTTTGGTCATCCACTACCACATTGTCCTGACTGGACTTGTCCTCACTCTTCAGTTCTGAACTAGGCTTATCTTCCTGTAGTGATAGACATAAAGATAGTTTGAACTAGGCTTATCTTCCTGTAGTGATAGACATAAAGATAGTTTGAACTAGGCCTATATTCCTGTAGTGATAGACATAAAGACATAATAAACAAAGTTTGAATTAGGCTTATCTTCCTGTAGTGATAGACATAATAAACATAGTTTGAATTAGGCTTATCTTCCTGTAGTGATAAACATAATAAACATAGTTTGAACTAAGCTTATCTTCCTGTAGTGATAGACATAATAAACATAGTTTGAACTAGGCTTATCTTCCTGTAGTGATAGACATAAAGATAGTTTGAACTAGGCTTATCCTCCTGTAGTGATAGACATAAAGATAGTTTGAACTAGGCTTATCTTCCTGTAGTGATAGACATAAACATAGTTTGAACTAGGCTTATCTTCCTGAAGTTTTTTTTTTAATATGATGTCATAGCAAAGATTCTCTAAATCACAAGAATGTCAAAGTATTAATTACCAGTACTGTACTGACCTTTACAGCTGACTGGTCATCCTCTTCCTGGTCTTCTGCTTTCATGGTTTCAAAGTCATCCACCCCTTCCTTCTCCTCCTCATCCAGCCCTTCCTTCTCCACCTCCTCAGCAGCAGGGAACTGAAGAAAAACTTGACATTCAATAACTCAGGAACATGAACATCCAAAGATTAAATAGAGCAATAGATTGTTCTTCTGACAAGAAGGTTTGGCTTCTACGTCCATAGAAAGTGTCAACTAAAGTAATGACTCACTTCCTCAGTCTCTTTATTCTCAGAAAGTGTCAACTAAAGTAATGACTCACTTCCTCAGTCTCTTTATTCTCAGAAAGTATAAACTAAAGTAATGACTCACTTCCTCAGTCTCTTTATTCTCAGAAAGTGTCAACTAAAGTAATGACTCACTTCCTCAGTCTCTTTATTCTCAGAAAGTATAAACTAAAGTAATGACTCACTTCCTCAGTCTCTTTATTCTCAGAAAGTATAAACTAAAGTAATGACTCACTTCCTCAGTCTCTTTATTCTCAGAAAGTGTCAACTAAAGTAATGACTCACTTCCTCAGTCTCTTTATTCTCAGAAAGTGTCAACTAAAGTAATGACTCACTTCCTCAGTCTCTTTATTCTCATTGCTGCCTTGACCATTTGCATCATCACATTTATCACTTTCACTTTCATCTGCTCTTTCAGTGTCTTCATCATTTTCTGTTTCCATTTTCTCTTCATCCCCTGAAGCATCAATAGTTATGGTGCATATAACAGCAGAATTTGAACATTTAAACTTTGCAATTACCAGAAAAAATAAAAAAAAAAACAATAAATATGTAAGTATCTGTAGAAGATAACTAGGTATTTATGGTAAACAGCTAGGTATTTGTAGTTTGTATTAACCTTTGTCCCCAGCAGTTTCATCATCTAGTTGTAGATCTTTAGGCAGCTCTAATTCTTCTGTCTTCTCTTCATTGTCAACATTGTGAGGGTTGATTTGGTTGTCATCATAATCATCCTAAGTACACAGTAGAGGTGACACAGTTGTATTTGTTGAAAATGTATATTATGTCAACATACAAACAATATAAACCATGTCCCTGTTGTGCAAACTCCAGTTACCATAATGGGTAATAGAGGATCATTACAGGAGATTAGTCTAGCAGTCACTAGAGAAAGTACTTTATATAATATAAAATACTTTATTATTTTAGTTACTGCCAACTACAAAATGTATCTGCTAAAAAATGAGCTATTTGTAAAAATCACCCCAATAGCAGTGTTTATGTGGCATAATATACAAGGCAATAGAGCATGCATAGTAAAAAAAAAAATTAGGCAACAAACTGATTCTTTTGAATAAAATGGTTAAGTCTATATCTAGACAGGCATTTGTGGTAGCCATAAATAATAATTGTACTTTGTAATTAAGACTCAACTTACTTTTTCTTCTTCTTTATTCTCTTCTTTATTCTCTTCTCGATTCTCTTCTTTGTTTCTCTCATCATCATGTTCCTTAGCTTTGTCCTTAATATCCTCTTTAGCTACCATCTCTTCCATTTGTTGGTCTACACCATCTCCTCCTTGTTCATCAGGCTATAATGATATCAAATTAAGTCATCAGTTGAACAATGGCATCAAATTAAGTCATCAGTTGAACAATGGCATCAAATTAAGTCATCAGTTGAACAATGGCATCAAATTAAGTCATCAGTTGAACAATGGCATCAAATTAAGTCATCAGTTGAACAATGGCATCAAATTAAGTCATCAGTTGAACAATGGCATCAAATTAAGTCATCAGTTGAACAATGGCATCAAATTAAGTCATCAGTTGAACAATGGCATCAAATTAAGTCATCAGTTGAACAATGGCATCAAATTAAGTCATCAGTTGAACAATGGCATCAAATTAAGTCATCAGTTGAACAATGACATCAAATTAAGTCATCAGTTGAACAATGACATCAAATTGAACAAACTTAAATTATACCTATTTATTTTAAGGTTAGAAAATTTTAATAATCAACAGAATGCCAGGTCACCGTCCACACTGTGCAAAGTCCACTTACCCAAGAAGCTAACATAAAGAGTTATTTGTGACAGTGCACAAAATAATGTTTGAAAAAAATAATTTCTTAACTCCTTATAGGATATAAACCATGTCCCTGTTGTGCAAACTCCAGTTACCATAGAGGGTAAAAGAGGATCATTACAGGAGATTATTTTAACAGTCACAAGTACAAATACTTTATATAAAGCAAGTATAAAGTATTTTAAAACTGTAGTAAATACAATCTACAAGATCTCAGGGAAGAATCATTACTGATCAAAACAAACTGAAATGCACTTTTATTGCTAGCATGCTTTGCTCTCTTTAAAATATGTTCCTACAAATGAAAGCATAAAATGTTAGTGCATGCTTTTGAGAGATCATTATTAGCTTATCCACCTGCAAACACATAATTATTTCAGTATCCACAGACAAAGCTGTCTTACTGTTTCAATTAATTTACATATAAGAGTATAAATATAAAAAAACTTAAGAATTTTAACCAATCAGCTTTCTGGTTTTTAAAAATGACCTTTAACACCTAAACAAATGAAGATAGATCTCTCAAAATTTGTAATTTATGGAAAAAACAACAACAAACAAACTATTTTTATGGTTAACTAACCAGTGCTGTATTTAAACTTGAAAAGGCCCTAAGCTTTTTGAGATATGGGGCTCTTTCTAGGGCCTTTGTAGTAATGTCAATGGTGAATATTTCTAATGACTTTTGTTTTTTTCAAGGAGAAAAATGTTTCATTTACATTGCAGTTTAAATTGAAGTAAAAATGACATTATTATCAATGTCAAATCAATAGATTAAGTTTTCATGTTTTAAATAAGATCCTTTTGTATTTGCATGTCATTTCTGAGTATAACTTTTTTTTTTGGTAAGAATGGTTGGTTTTCTTTTCTGAGTGACATTTCACTTTCTGTAAATAAAGTAGGCCCACTACATGACATCAAGCTGATGACAATGTCACATGCTCCAATGGGCCTATCCCACATCTTCTTCATTTGATTTTATACATGAACTTTACTTACTAGGAAAAATAGTGCAACCTGAATTTTAGCTCTAAGTGCAGAAAAGCTCCACTTTGGGAGCTTACTGCTTTTAACCATACCTCCTAGCTGTTTTGAGAAACACTGGTTTATTACCTTGTCTTCATGATCTTCCTCCTCATCACTCCCCCACATTCTATCATCAAGTTTGTCATTGTTGTCATCCTCTACATCTCCCATTTGTTTGTCCATCTCTTCTTCTTCACCTTTGTCTGAATCGTCATCATTATCTTCCTTGTCTGTACACAACAATAAAACAATGTATATATCAGTCTTAGAGATTGTATTATAGCTACAAACAAAACCATTATACAAACAAACAAAATACTGATGTGTAGAACCCTTATACAAACAAAAAAATACTTGTCTGTAGAACCATTACACAAAACAAAAAAATACTGGTCTGTAGAACCATTACACAAAACAAAACTGGTCTGTAGAACCATTACACAAAACAAAAAATACTTGTCTGTAGAACCATTACACAAACAAAACAATACTGGTCTGTAGAACCATTACACAAAACAAAAAATACTTGTCTGTAGAACCATTACACAAACAAAACAATACTGGTCTGTAGAACCATTACACAAAACAAAACTGGTCTGTAGAACCATTACACAAAACAAAAAATACTTGTCTGTAGAACCATTACACAAACAAAACAATACTGTTCTGTAGAACCATTACACAAAACAAAACTGGTCTCTAGAACCATTACACAAAACAAAAAATACTTGTCTGTAGAACCATTACACAAACAAAACAATACTGGTCTGTAGAACCATTACACAAAACAAAAAAATACTGGTCTGTAGAACCATTACACAAAACAAAAAAATACTTGTCTGTAGAACCATTACACAAAACAAAAAAATACTTGTCTGTAGAACCATTACACAAAGCAAAAAAATACTTGTCTGTAGAATCATTACAAAGAGTTACCATTAGTTTCATTCTCTTGTATTTTGCCATCAAAGTCGTCAGACATTTCAATGGCATTGTCTTCGGAAGGCACATCTTTTGGTTCCTCAGAGCTTGGATTGTCTAAGCCTTTCACACCTTCCAGCTTCAGAAATGGAACCATGAAAAAGTTAATAGGATTGTCTAGATGTATATTTATACACATTGAAATGTGACAAGAAACTACAATGTCACCTGGTCTTCAGACTCAATCTGATCGCTGACATCTTTAGCACCTTCTCCTTCCCCTAGGCCACCTCCTTCAATGTCCTTGAACTCTGTAGCACCCTCAGCAGACATCTCATCACTCAGTTCAGGAGGAAGACAAAATCCCTTGGAAAAGACAAAAAAAAAAAATTGGTGCAAACACTCTTCCAAGGGCTGGTACTCACAAACAAAGGAAGATATTTACCAGAGTTGTCTTACCTTTTGTGAAAGTTCAGTGAAGACAGACAACAAGACAGATAACAGTTTGCCAAGACATCGGTGCAGTGAGACAGACTGTACAAGTTGTACTTCTATCAGATTACTGAAAGACTTGATCAATGGCTGACAATGAAGAAGTGTCTTGGCACAGAAACTCACACTTTCTTTATCTGTCTGACTCTGATTATCATATGACACAGTATCTGACATACTCCTTAAACTGTTCAGAAGCTCTTCAAACTTGGATATTCTCTATAAAGCAGAAAAAATTGAATTTGCATTCACTAAAACAAAGAAACAACTACTTTGAATCATCTTTACTTGATATCCAGGGAAAGAAACACAGCTTACCTTGGCACAGTTCAGTTTACTAAGTAAACTTGTCTCCATGTCCAGAAGATGTTTAGTTATATGAGCTTCTTGGAGCTCTTCTGTCATTTATATAGAAAGATAAAACAATTTTACACATTAACCTAAGGTACAATTGTTATCATTGTAAATTAAACAAAATCTCGAGATGGCTTTATAGGGGGCATAGTCATTAAGTACATAACTTAACTGAACCAAGTATAGGGGGCATAGTCCTAAAGTACATAACTGAACCAAGTATAGGGGGCATAGTCCTAAAGTACATAATTGAACCAAGTATAGGGGGCATAGTCATAAAGTACATAACTGAACCAAGTATAGGGGGCATAGTCATAAAGTACATAACTGAACCAAGTATAGGGGGCATAGTCCTAAAGTACATAACTGAACCAAGTATAGGGGGCATAGTCCTAAAGTACATAACTGAACCAAGTATAGGGGGCATAGTCCTAAAGTACATAACTGAACCAAGTATAGGGGGCATAGTCATAAAGTACATAACTGAACCAAGTATAGGGGGCATAGTCCTAAAGTACATAACTGAACCAAGTATAGGGGGCATAGTCATAAAGTACATAACTGAACCAAGTATAGGGGGCATAGTCCTAAAGTACATAACTGAACCAAGTATAGGGGGCATAGTCCTAAAGTACATAACTGAACCAAGTATAGGGGGCATAGTCCTAAAGTACATAACTGAACCAAGTATAGGGGGCATAGTCCTAAAGTACATAACTGAACCAAGTATAGGGGGCATAGTCATAAAGTACATAACTGAACCAAGTATAGGGGGCATAGTCCTAAAGTACAGAACTGAACCAAGTATAGGGGGCATAGTCCTAAAGTACAGAACTGAACCAAGTATAGGGGGCATAGTCATAAAGTACAGAACTGAACCAAGTATAGGGGGCATAGTCATAAAGTACATAACTGAACCAAGTATAGGGGGCATATTCCTAAAGTATAGAACTGAACCAAGTATAGGGGGCATAGTCCTAAAGTACATAACTGAACCAAGTATAGGGGGCATAGTCATAAAGTACAGAACTGAACCAAGTATAGGGGGCATAGTCATAAAGTACATAACTGAACCAAGTATAGGGGGCATAGTCATAAAGTACATAACTGAACCAAGTATAGGGGGCATAGTCATAAAGTACATAACTGAACCAAGTATAGGGGGCATAGTCATAAAGTACATAACTGAACCAAGTATAGGGGGCATAGTCATAAAGTACATAACTGAACCAAGTATAGGGGGCATAGTCATAAAGTACATAACTGAACCAAGTATAGGGGGCATAGTCATAAAGTACATAACTGAACCAAGTATAGGGGGCATAGTCATAAAGTACATAACTGAACCAAGTATAGGGGGCATAGTCATAAAGTACATAACTGAACCAAGTATAGGGGGCATAGTCATAAAGTACATAACTGAACCAAGTATAGGGGGCATAGTCCTAAAGTACATAACTGAACCAAGTATAGGGGGCATAGTCCTAAAGTACATAACTGAACCAAGTATAGGGGGCATAGTCATAAAGTACATAACTGAACCAAGTATAGGGGGCATAGTCATAAAGTACAGAACTGAACCAAGTATAGGGGGCATAGTCCTAAAGTACATAACTGAACCAAGTATAGAGTTTGAATTATCATGGAAACTACATTTTTGTCTGCAAATGGTTCATAATGCTGTAATGCAGTGTGTCCCAAGCTGTGTTCCGTGGAACCTAGTGTTCCACAAGTCACCAATAGGTGTTCCCTGAATTACTGGAATAATTAGCTAATAGCCCTACACCTGAATTAATCTCTAAGTAAATGAGGAAAAAAAAAAAGATTTTTATTAGTTATTTTTGGTATCTTTGGAGTGATCTAGATTCTGACTCTAGTTTTAAACCAAGGTACAATAAAAATAAACCATTAATTAATTTCTGGTAAAGATTTTTCAAAAGTACCACCACCACAATATTTCTTCAGTTTCCTTCAACCTATACAACTAGAATTCAACTTACCAATATTGTGTCTGATAATAAGAAGCTATGCTCTTCAAGGACAAAATACCATCAATATCATTATATATATGTATATGATATATCACATCTTTTTTAAAAGTTTTAAACTTTAAAAAAATGCCGAATTTAAAAAGATGGTTTAATTATTATTTTTGTTACCAGTATTTCAACAATAGAAAAAACTTTTAAAAAAAAATTACAAAAAAAAAAATAAAGTATTACACTAAATACTCTGAATGTGCCAAGTGTTCTGTTCAAGAAAAGGTTTGGAAAACACTACTGTAACTAGCTGGTCTAGTTACATCCTCATTACTTCAGACATTGATACATTTTACATCATCAAATCTAACATACAAAATGATAATAGAATAGGAACATTCTAAGACTAATTGCTACCAATGATTCTGTAGAAAAGAAATGTACCCTGTACTCAGGGCCGGTCCTAACAACAATTGCGGGGCCCTATGCGAAACTGATTAAGTGGGGCCTAGTCTGGGTGGGAATAAGGATTATAAGTGAAAATTAAGAGTTTGTATTAGAAAAAAACTTCAACTTTGAATTTTATTCATTCTTTACTAAGAACAAAATTGCGACCTTGCAACCTATGACACATTTGTATGCCAGTGACTATAAAAGTAAATAAAGTATTGGAACTTCCCATTAAGGTGAAAATTCACCCGATTATTACATTTTATTACAAGAAAGCTGTTTCTTTTATCGCGCATTTTGCTTTTTCCTCAATGAATGACACCCACAAATGACAATTTTGTCTATTTTTCAGGAGATTTTAATAAATTCAGGAGATTTCCAGGAACTTTTCGTATATATTTTGCAATTAATAATTACATGTAGAATTAGTGTGGCCTAAGACCGTCCCTGCATGTACTTACCATTAGAAGTCATTTGTGCTTGAGCTACTACATTCTGGACACTCAGTAACATTCCCTCTACAAAAGACTCCACACTCCTGACAAACTGAAGAGTTTTTTCCCCATATTCTACATGAGCAGGAAGTGACAGATGTGACAAAACCTTTCCACATCTTAAACTTAACCCAGCCACTTGTACACTTGGAGGCTCAGAGTCACATTTCAGATGGTCCCACCAGTCAGTAAACTCCTGGTTCAACTGAGTCACTTCAAGAGCCAGGTAGTTTACTGTAGCAGTGAAACAGCTCTGTGCTCCAGAGCAATCAGAGAATTGAGCAGATATCCAGTCAAAGTGCTGTAAGAACGAAGTAAAGATCTCCATGGTGTGGGACACAACTACCATGTCTTCTCTGAAATACAGACATCAAATATTTTAACACTCGGCAGGCTACAAAAGAAAATGTCATTTCAAAAAATGTGAATATGAAGAATTGGCAGAGCTTTGACTTCTTGATAGGAATTACAAACTGAAGTATTATTATCAAATCTTTTTTAAAAAACCTGATGTGACTTAAAAGAAATAAAATGAATATTACAAGTTCAAGCCAGCAAGTACTCACCTGCCCAGTAACAGTTTGCTTGAGAGTGTCTCTAGTTTCTCTTGTGCCTTAGTTACCTTACTTTGTAAGGACTGTTAAATAGAAACATCTACAATCTAACGGTTGTAATAGCTAGGACAAGTAACATGTGTAACAACTATGTCGGACAGAAAAAGTTACAATCTAACTTATGTGTAATGACAAATAGAGAAATTTACAATCTAATTTATATGTAATGAATAGGTCAAACAGAAAAAGATACAATCTAATGTATGTACATTTTAAAGACTAAACTGTTGACTTATGTTTGTTTACTCTAGCATATATACCTAATCTTTAAGTTGCCACTACATTACAATATGTAAGACTGTTACAAAGCATTATTGAACTAAGATCCAGATGTAACACAATTATGTCACTACAGATTGATCATGTGAGCACCTTACTTTCTGAAGCAACTCTATTTACCTGTAGTAGATCAAGACAATGTTTCCACGACACATCTCCATGGGTCCACACAGCTGAAGGAGAAAGTTTAGGTTTGGCTAGAGGTGAAGGACTGTCAGGCTGTTTAGGACAAGCTTCTAGCAGAAGTATAGTTTGGCTTAGACCTTGACACAATTTGGTGGCTAAATGTTTAGTCTTGGCCTACAAGAGTACAAAATAGACATCCTAGTAAACAGTTTTATAAATATTTTGAATACTAGTTGAATTTTTTAAAAATTAATTCAATCAATAGGTTAAAATATACATTTTAATAAAAAAAAAAAAATTGTATATAATAGGAATAACATTTTATGACCTATATAACTAAAATTAACCTTAGCTCTATAACTAAGATGACACTCACCAGAAATAATGAACTTTGACCTTGTGGAGGTAAACTTACATTTTCCATTAAGGTGGTAACAGCATCAAAATATTTTCTATCAAGAAAAATCAAAACATTTTGTATTCATCTATTTTTTGTAAAGACTTGTACAAAGCTAGACATTTCAATCAGTCTTGAAACACAGTGTAACATCTTTCTTTACCTTAATGAAGACAAATCTTGAGTCAGTTGTACTAGTCTATATCTCTGGTCTACATACAGTTGAGAGAAGTGTTCTATAAAACCTCTACATCTTTCTACCTCTGACATTCCCAGCTCCTGGTGACAGCAAGGAAAGATTGTTTCATTGTAAAATTGAGTCTTGTCAACAAAAAGTTGTAATATATATTATATACAGTAGTATTCAGTAGACTATAGTGGTACTACTATTAGTCAGGTATATGCCTAAGCTAGATACAAGATTCATTGTTTAACACAAGATAAATATGAACTCAATAATTAGATGATTTTTTTTTACATTGACTTTAAAAATACTTTGTTCAATAATGGATTGTGTTCTATAAATCAACTTCACCTTAGATGGTGAGATAATAGCTGAGTTGAACTGAGCATGTCTAGACATACACTTGTAGAAATACTGATCACAACTTGACCAAAGTCTGGAGACTGGCAATCTAAACATACAAGAAGAAAGAAGACTATTAAATACAACAACATTCTCAATACAACTTTCTCCATGTAGACAACAAAACTCTCATTAGATTGGAGGAGCCAATAAAACAAACTGAATGGGGAAAGTTGGAAGGAACACCAGATTTAATTCACAAGGGAAGAGTTATTGGGAACTGGTTGTACTGTTTTACTCCCAGACTTTTAACGCCTTCCTTGATGAGATGTCCTTCAATCTAATCTACACCAACAACAAAGAAATTTCCCATTGAGAGATCAACAACAAAAAATTTGATACTAACAAGAAAAACATTTAAAAATACTTTTTTTTTATAAAGGCAACACCTCTTGTATACATCATATACAGCGATTACTTTGCTATCAATAACTAATGAATATTTGATTTTAAAAAAAAAAGAAACAAAAAAAAATTATACACTATATAATATTCTAATGATCGGCCTTTAGATCTAGACTTAGAAAACAGTATGTAAAATGTTCCTGGACATTAATTTATTTAACTCTTGAATAATATAATGACTACATGCGGAAATACCCAAAGACATAGTCAGTTCAAGACAAATATTTTCTTTTTCTCTAGCTAAATTTAAATTTATTTTTTTTACCTTTTACCTTTAACAGTCAAACTAAAGTTTTACCAGTGTGGCCAATGAGCTAGTTAATTCTTTTCCCAATGATATACAGCAACAATTAAATTTCTAGGAAAATCGTTACAGTTGTTTTCAAGAATTGCGTCCTCCCACCCAGGTTTTTGTTTGCTACAAAGTTATGAATTGAATAGAGGTATTGTCAAAACAAAGAAACCAGTTATACACTTTTGTAATGAGCTAAGCATTAAAAAAAACAAAAACATCTGGCCTGCCAGGGTATTAGACACGGTCCACACCAGTCTCTATTATTTTACAGAAGTGTATAGTAATTAGCATCAGACTACATGGTAATACAAAGAAATAGATAGTGCTAGAAAAATGGACATTCTCAAGAGGCTTCAAAGTGTAGTTGTTTAGTTATATAGGACATTCTATTTCAAAGGTCAAGAGAGTAAACTTTGAAGATCTTTTGCCTTTAGAGTCTTATCATTTTAATTGATTGAAGACCAATCAATGTACTCTTATTTTCAAATTGGGAAAATTGGGGGGGGGGGGGGGGAGGGGGGGTGTTAAAAATAAAAAAAAACTCACCCTGAACTTGTACTTAAATGTACTGGTGGAACCTCTAAAGCCTCTGCCAGAGCAATTTTGTTGTTTTTAATGACACCTTTCCTAAAGGACAGACCTGAGAAAGCACATACATAATACATTGACACAAAATTACTTCAAATAACAACACATTTTTCAAAAATATTTTTAATTAAAATTGCTATTATATGTAAACAGAAAAACATTTGAGAAGCTTACTCAATCTCCTCTAACAATGGTAGTAACTGATTTAAAAATAGGGCTTAATGGACAGGAATGGATTCCTAGAATAAGATTGCTGTCAACTGACTAAGTGCTAATATTCTGATATCTCATTGGACCAAAAACCAACAAGTGACTTGAAAGAGCTTTTTAAAAAGCTGAGTCATCATAAAGCAATGGTGACTAGCTTTCATGTACTCTACTTTGTATCTATAACATCATCTTTTATTTATATTGATGCATTCAATAAAAAACTTCAGCCACACATAATAACTTAACTAAAGGTTATGAACCTAAGAATGCAACATAGAGATGAACTTCTTACATTGCATAACAAATGAAATCCTCATTAAAATGACCTTAACCTAATTCCCCCAACCACTGAATTGGATAGCAAGAGTACCTGAACTGTAAAATCAAAGTTACTTACCTAAATCCGACAGATACTGGAAGAGTTCAGCCAACCTTTTACGTTTTCTTAAGTTGATAGAATGAGCTTCTTTTTGTTGTTTTTCTTTATCTGAGCTCTACACACAACAAACAAATCATTCTTTAATTACGTCAGTCACAAGCTCTCATCACTTTCTCATTATTATAAAGACTTATAATCAAACACCCCATTTTTTTTATTATACTCTAGTCATTTTACAGACATTTGTGTAGTCCATGGAGAGAATGAACTACTTTTTTTAAACATGAAATTTTAGATAAATAAAAAAAAAATTGTTTCATGAATTTAAAGTTACCAAGCTATCATTAAATAATTTACTGTTATTTTCACACACACAATATTTCAAGAAAAAAATAAAAATAAAGATACAAGAAACTAGATTGTGTTTATTACATTACAGCTACAAATTGCATAGAACTATCAAAGTTTGTTTCACTAAGTGATTGTTATCTCAATGAAAACTTTGTCCAGGCTCTACCAGCTCTAAATAGAAGGACATTTACATCTGACTTACTGGTGTTACTTGGAGGGACTGGAGAGAATGTATTGCCTCAATTAACTCCCCTGAATAATGAAACATGTTATTCCATCAGTCACATAGAACTTAATAAACTAGACAAAAAAAAATTGCATGTATTTCTTCACTCTCTAGAATAATCATATAGTTCACATAGAACTTAATTCTAAATATTAGAAATTATACAGAATAATTGATGTATCAATAGACAAACCTGTGAAGTCATCCAGGATCAGGACATTCTTCATCAAACCTGGATCTTCAACACATTTCAGTAAATGCTTTTTCATCTTTTTAAACAAAGACTGAAGTCTGGGTAATAAAGTGATGCCACTTAGAGCAGCAGGAGGCTGGTAGGGCTGGATCACCTAAACATAATAAAAGGAGAGAGGAACATGAAGAAGAAATCTAAATGTCATAGGCCTACCACTATTTCACATGCCTAACACAATGCAGCACATGAGCTCAATGCCTAACACAATGCAGCACATGAGCTCAATGCCTAACACAATGCAGCACATGAGCTCAATGCCTGACACAATGTAGCACATGAGCTCAATGCCCTTCACTATGCAGCACATGATGTCTCTTGACTTACACCAATAGACTCATTCAGTGTTACACTTTCCTTCAGCTTCCCAGTGACCTCTTGGACTGTTGTTTCCAGACAGAATCCTGTAGACTCTCTGACCTCTGAACTCAATTGATCATCTTTCTTGTCTCCTAACAAAGTTTTGACAGGTTGATGTAACACAGCCTGTGTAGAGAAATTAAAAGGAAGTTTTGACAGGATGATGTAACACAGCCTAAGTAGAGAGATTAAAAGGAAGTTTTGACAGGTTGATGTAACACAGCCTGTGTAGAGAAATTAAAAGGAAGTTTTGACAGGTTGATGTAACACAGCCTGTGTAGAGAAATTAAAAGGAAGTTTTGACAGGATGATGTAACACAGCCTGTGTAGAGAAATTAAAAGGAAGTTTTGACAGGATGATGTAACACAGCCTGTGTAGAGAAATTAAAAGGAAGTTTTGACAGGATGATGTAACACAGCCTGTGTAGAGAAATGAAAAGTTCCAGCAGAGTTCACCTCCTTTACATTTGATATGAAGGGAAGCAAGCAAATCCTAGAGATATAAACTTTGCCTACTTGATATTCTTTGATAAATTTATGAACAGTTCTATGTGTCTTTTCTGTGGATGCTTTTAATGACCAGTAGTTCATATCATTCCAACGAGCAATCTTGACAAAACCCTAGATATAAGACAAAAGATAAATTAAATTTCATCAAATAAACCATTCGTTCAAAATAAGAGCCTGGAAAAACACAAGTTTCATCTGTAAGACTATGCTTGCATTCACTGAATAAATGTATGTATTAAACTAATTTATATTTAATTATTATAGCATCAAAAACAAGTAAATGATATGAGCTGGTCACTTACTGTATACAGGTTTGATAATTAGGTATATAGCGCAAGGTCTCAAAAAAAAACAACAAAAAAAACAACAAGTTCCTTACTTTCAACTTTTTCTCTATAGGTTCTCTCATTGTCTTTATTTCATGCCTAACCTGGTTTTGATATTGTTTGTAGAACTGATAGAGATTCCATAACAAATGAAGAAGTTGTTCTGAAATACAAAACATATTCAATCAACAAATAGAGTCAACAGTTGAAAGGATTGACTAGCAAGTACAAAGAAGCTTAGAGGAGTTCTTACTGCTTGTAGGACTGTCCTGCACATGCACAAGCTGACAATGGAATGCTAACAACATGTCAAGTCGTACATCATATTCTCCAACTGAAGAACTTTCCATAAATGTCTTCAATGATGTCACCAGATCATCTTTACAACTCTTTCAAACAAAAGACCATACAAGTTAAGAATCAATAATAACAAGTGTAATGAAGTGACAACAAAATTTGTCTGGAATAGATGTAGATGAAGTCTTTACAAATGTCATGAAATAAGTCTTACAAATAGTATGATCTAATCTATAGAATAGATTGATCATTTAAAAATGTGATCTTGTTTTCTACCTGTTGTTCATCTTGTGATTGCTCATTGTTGATATAACAGGAGAGTAATTGGTAAAGATGAAACCACCAATGGCTAGCTTTATCTTGACAAGTCACTTCCTCTCTGTCTAGAGAACTCTTCCAGCAACTGTTACAAAAACAAACATTTATAATGTAGCATACATGCTTAATCCTTTTTTTTTTCTTTTAAATAGGACTATAAATTAGACTAACCTTAACTCTAGATTCTTCCAGTGAAATATAAATTAGACTAACCTTAACTCTAGTTTCCTCCATGAACTATAAATTAGACTAACCTTAACTCTAGATTCTTCCAGTGAATTATAAATTAGACTAACCTTAACTCTAGTTTCCTCCAGTGAACTATAAGTTGAACTAACCTTAACTCTAGATGCTTCCAGTGAACTATAAATTAAACTAACCTTAACTCTAGTTTCCTCCAGTGAACTATAAGTTGACTAATCTCTCCCAGTTGGATGGACATAGAGACAAATGAAGCAGCATTGCTCTCCCAGTCCTTAAAGAAACAGTTGAAGACTTGATTACATTTTGTACACACAATAACTATTGTAACAAGTGATATATATATTGAAAAATACTTTTGAAAAATTTGCATGCTTATATTGAGTGAAACTGCATCAATCATTTTGAATCAATCCTAACTGGACACACTTGATTCATTTTCTCTCCTGGTCCTGCCACTTTTACATGTTGCATGTTGACAATAGTCCTATTAGCTTTTTTTTTTTTTTTTTTTTTTTTTTTTTTTTTTTTTGGGGGGGGGGGGGGGGGGGGGGGGGGGGAAGAGGAGGAGGAGAGAGAGAGAGAGAAAGAGAACACTGTTCAATCCAAGCCACATTTTTCATTATTGCAAGGCTTATCTCCTGATGGCTTAGTACATTTTTCATATAAAACAAAATTAATTAATTACAACAAATTGATTCACTAATTGTTGTTGTTGTTTTTATCAATATATATATGTTGTTATTGACAATGAATAAAAGTGCAGAGTTTCAACCTGATTCAAGAGTTGGAGAATTAATGTTTTTACCAAACAGACAGAGTGAACTGATGTAAGCTCAAGAAGATAAGATAATTTTAGTGATCCAATCAAATGGAAATTCAGTTTGACTACAGCGACAACCTCAAGTGAACTGATGTAAGCTCAAGTGAACTGATATAAGCTTAAGTGAACTGATATAAGCTTGGTGATCAAAACAAATGTCTACCTGAGCTTTTTGTAGGACAAGTTCTAATCCAGTCAAGAACTTCATCACTGGTTCTGTCACTGAGAAGGTCAGGATTCTGTCCATTAACTGATTCAGCTGTAATGCACAAGAGAAATACAGTCATCTTCAAGTTCATAGGATATGAGAAATGTGCTCATCTTCAACCATGAAGGAGGAGCTATTTAATACACAACAGAAATAATAAAAAAAAAATAATAACTAAAATGAATGAACCAAATAAGTCTACTGTACCAGTAACAAAGTTGGGTGCTCAGGCCACTCTGCCAACAGCTCAGCAACACGCTTTCTTAAATTCTCCAACACAGGTTTGCATTTGATAACTTCACACACATTAGAATCAGAATAAATATTGTATGTTTTCTCTGAAGTAACCTGAAAGTTGTGAAAGAAATGACATTGTAGGGGACAAGTGACAGAATGCAAGGACTTGTCTAAACAGAAATGAAAACTTCATGAGATACCTGTTCCTCTCCATCCCTTAAATTCTGCAGTAGTGATGAGGCAAACAACACATGGGAACCCAAGATACTTTGATCTGTAGCATTATCTATAGAAACATACACAATAAAATAAAATTGATTGCTTTCAAAACTATATTTTAACTTTGAAACTAACAATTTCAATTCAATACATTTCTAGTTTTTTTCTCTCTAGAATTTCAAACATTAAAAAAAAAAAACTTTTGAAAAGTCTGTATGTCTTACTAGAACAATACATATAGTCAAGTGCTAACAAGAATTGGACTAAATATTGAAGTTCTTTCTGTACTACAAACATTAACAGAAAGTTTGATTCCTACCAAAAAAACTTTCTTTTACCTAACACATGATAGACACTCTTGACTACTTCAGCACCAATCTGGTAGGACATTAGAGAGGAAGTCAACACATCTATGTCCTGCTTGAAGTTACATTGAACTCTGTCCAGCCAATCAGCTTGGCTCAATGAAGTCATGAGATCTCTGTGTACAGAGCTGATCAGAACCATCTCTAGCATATTGATGCCTTTAAGTGGCTCACTTGCTCCTATAGAATCTGATGCTCTGGCTTCTAGACCTACATCTTCCAGTCTGTTGGCTCCAGTTACATCAATGAAAGCCTGCCAATAAAAAATTACTTCTATCTGAAGTTAATATCACAACTTTTCATTAAAAATCAGTTGTATTTAATTTTTGAATGCAAGGAAATGTTATTTAGTCAATATTAAAAACCAGTGATTTATGATGTCATGTCTAAAGTCTCTCAGGATCAAATAAGATGTTCAAAGAACAAAAAAGATATTTTAAAGAAACTAATAAAAGACAACCTTTAAGAATGGTGATGCTTAAGGATACTAAGAATAGCAGGAAAAGGGAATTAATGGAACTAGTTCAAGGCAAAGATATGTGATGTCCAATTATGTTAATCCATTACAGGAACTGTGTCTAATAAGATCAAGTATAGTTTTTTTTAACCATATCTATAATAGATATGGCCTTAATAAATATAAACTACAAAATCAATTAAAACTAAAAAGTCTTAGTTTTTATGTAGGCTCATTTATGGTTTTTTTTTTAGTGCAACTTTTGGAAATGAGACTCACCAATTCAAAACTAGGATAAGCTGCCCTGAAATCTGCCTCTTCTTTTTCTTTTTCAGACCTAGTATCTCCATGAATTTCATCCTTATAGACAAAGAGTGAAGATTTCTCTGCCTCTTTACACTTTCTTAGTTCCTCCTGCTGAGTCCAGGCATGGGTGAAGTCATCTAAAATATGTGTTAGTGTCATCATGACTTCTCTGTCTAATTGTCTGTTGCTGTAACAGTGAGCTTTTACTAAGAACAGGGCACAAACAAGCAACCTGAAAACATAGACAAACATTTGCAACACTGAAAATGTGAACCTTCCATTAATTTCAACAACTGTTCCAACAGTTTGAGGGATACAACTTTGAACATACAAAATGTTTTAGTAAAAACTATTTCAAAAACATTGTTACATTAAACATTTGACAATATAACATTGGCTCTATACAGTCCTACTTTCCAAATACCTTGATTTAATGCTGTGGATATATTTGTCTGAGTCGGAAACACTACAGATCAGTTCACTACAAACATTCTGAATTAACTGATTGGCTAACTGCAGCAGATTGGGCCGAGAAAAAGAGACAGTTGGAAAACTGCACAAGTCTTCTACTGTTTTAGCAATACTTTGAATACAGCCAAACTGAAACAAAAAAAAATCTATTTTAACAATACTTTCGATAGGGTATACTAATAAAAATAATAATTTCAATTAAAAGACAGATGTGAGAGGTGTAGTTAAAATAATTTATATTATTATTATCAAGCAAGCATTAAGGAAATCCAATTAAAATATTTGTCAAAAATACAACTATACATTAGAATTAGTTTGAACTAATGCATCTTCAAGGCTGAATTCATGGACTTGCTTTAATCCTTTATTATCTTATATTTATAACAAAATATGTATAATATTCAAAGATATATTGAACAATTTCAATAAAATACTTTGTTGTAATGTCTATATATAATATTCAAAGATATATTGAACAATTTCAATAAAATACTTTGTTGTAATGTCTATATATAATATTCAAAGATACATTGAACAATTTCAATAAAATACTTTGTTGTAATGTCTATATATAATATTCAAAGATATATTGAACAATTTCAATAAAATACTTTGTTGTAATGTCTATATATAATATTCAAAGATATACTGAACAATTTCAATAAAATACTTTGTTGTAATGTCTATATATAATATTCAAAGATATGTTGAACAATTTCAATAAAATACTTTGTTGTAATGTCTATTACAGCTTACTTACATAAGTAGTATAAACGTTTAGCACTATTAAATACATATCTACCTTCTTCACTTGTAACATTCTGTCAGCTTTGTCAGACAATATCCTAAGTCCAAACTTCATCTATATTATATAATTTTAAAATGTTATACAAATATCAATGATAGAAATACTAAGTGTAGCTCAAACTTTAGAAAACAATAGGAAATACTAAGTGTAAAAAAACAATGGGAAATACTAAGTGTAGCTCAAAATTCAGAAAACAATATGAAATACTTAGTGTAGAAAACAAGGGAAATACTAATTAGCAATTTAACTTACTGTGTACAGAGCCTTAACAAATGGATCAGTGACATCTTTAAAACAATGGAAAGTGTTTTGGAGTTGTTGGATGAACCTGGAGGTAGTGTCCTGCCAGACATGCTCTTCTGTCACACAAGAGGAACCTGTCTCTTGGTTCTCACAGATAAGTCTTGACACCAGGTCAGCTATCTTGACCCGACTGCATGTGTTCTTCAGTAAGCCAGAAATGGCTTGAGATACTTGAGAAAACTGAACAAAATGATGCAGTTGAGTAAGTAAGTAAGAGTAAACAGAATGAGATTTGAAGTTAAACATTCAGTGTTTAAAAAAAAAACTAGTGAGAACAATTATGTTTCAATATTTGAAAGTTTAAAGAAGTTTAATGCAATGGTACCTAGCCTAAATCTTTGTTTCCAGATTGAATTCAGATAGAGAATGAAAATTAACACTTCCCAAAAACTGTCTTGTACATATCTTATGATAGGATCATTTAAGATGATATGCCATAAAGATTATTGGGGTGTCTATCATGCAAACATCATGAGCATCATAATAAACATAATATTTTCCTTCAACCATTTAACATTAAAACCTAAATCTTCTTACATAAACTTATTTGTGTCTGGTCAAGACTATTCATTTAAAACTAACAATAAGCACATTTCATTCATTACTTAGTAAAGATTGGCCTTTTATCTTATTAGATATATATGCAGCAAAGTGTTATGGATATCAAGATCATGTCATTGTTATTGAAAGACTTGACCTAGATAAAGTTCCCCTTTCTGACCTTGCAATCTATAAGGCAAAGGATATATAGGTCATCTGTATTTGACCTAGATAGGTCATTTGAAATTTATCTATAAGCAATATGATTCAAATAAATCTAAGGGAAAACAAGTGTTTGAATCATTCTTCAAATTTGTCTAGGCACTTCTACTTCTAACTCTGTGAATGGCTACAAACTATACAAATGTTATTCAATAGAAACAATATTGCAGAAGTGACTGATGTAAAGCAAACATTTCCAATTACTGTCGGTGAGGACTTTACCTGAAGAGGGTCTGGTCTATAAGCTATACAGTTTTCAAATTGACTGAGAGCATCTTTCAAATACAACTGTCTCTGTAACAGTTGAACAACCCTGGGATGATAATATTCTTGAGGAGTCTCAGATAACCTTCTGCCTGTTGTCTGTCTTAAATAAGTACACCATGCTTCAAGTTCAAAGTGAATTTCTTTAGACTGATGAATAGAAACATTGAACAAATTAATACTTACATTGTAACAAGATTTACAACTGATTAGAATTAAAACCTGAGATTGAATTGCTGGAAGAAACAGACACATCCACAATTACAATATAGTTTTACCTCCTGCTGAAAATGTTCCAGTTTTATTCTTGATTTCTGCATGGGATCAACAGGTCCTTTAGGTGATAAGAGCTCAGCCAGAACAAGTCCCACATAAACCAGACCACTTCCAACAATAGCTTTCCTTCTCTCTGGTTCCATATTGGTCATTACTTGTCTCATATGGTGAAAACACAATGCAATATCTGATTTGAGGCCATCTTGCAATGAGAGGGAGTTAAGATTGAGTCTATTCTCTAAGTCTGTCAGAATGTGCTCTGGGACTTCCTTGTGCTCAGACAATACATTTCTTACATGTTGCTGCCAGGCAGTGACTTCGAGGGGAGGTAATAGTGATGAGCCAAGGGCAGATAACATTTCCATAAAAGTTTCTAGCAAGAAGTGTTGTTCAAATACACTGTAAAGAAATATGTGGAAAAAAATCTTAATAAAGTGACAAATAAAAAAATACATTAATAATAATGAATTAATTAGTTAAATTCTGTGTTATAAAAAAAACTAATAATCTTGACATAACCTCATAGTGTACGTCAAAGGAAAATATATATATTTTATAAAATTTAATATTACACATGTACAATGATGAATAATAAAATATAAATGATCTTATTTTTTTAAAATTCTATTGTTCCATTACCTTTTAATTGTATCTATTATAGTAACAAGTCAATATGCTACTTACTTGATACCATACTGTGTATTAGCTAAGGTTGCACTGTGAGCCCAGACATGTCTAGAGATGTGTGACAACTGTTGCCTTTCTTCCTCTAGTCTACCCAAAGCAATGTGTAATGGAAGGGGATCAGCACTGGTCAATGTGGAATGTCTGGTCAAGGTGTGCATGATAAACTTGGACATTATGGCTTGGTGAAACACAGCAGGGCCCTAAAGGTAAGAAGGGAAAAATATAATAGCACCATACTAATGAATATGTGTTCCACTAATGTTCCCTTCAATGAAGAGGTCTCCTTGTTTGTTTTTGTAACAATTACATGTCCTTGGTTGCTTTACTTTAAAGCCCGCCTAGACTTTGTACAACATACCCGCAAGCTGAATGCCAATTTGTTAGAAACAAATGGAAAAAAAAAAAGGAAAATATTTTACTCCGCAACATTACCCCCTCACCCTGAGAAAGAATCCTGGTTAAGCAAATGTATAGATATAATAGACTTTATATTATTCCAATGACAGGCCTTTAGATCTAGAAATAGAAGACCATGGGCAAAATATTCCTGAACATTAATTTATTAAACTCTTGAATGAATGTTTAAATACCATAAGTTAAATATTTTCTAGTTCTCTAGCCAAATTTAAATTTCTTTCTTTTAAACTTTGAAAAATTAAACAGCCAAACTAGAGTTTTCTCAGTGTGGCCAATGAGCTAGTAATGTATCAACTGTCAAATTTCTTAAAAAATCTTTAGAGGCGTTTTCAAGATCTGTGTCCAGGTTTTTGAGCCCACCCACCCAGAAGGTTTTAGTTTCCACGAAGGTACAAGTTAAATGGAGGTATTTTAAAAACATCTCACTGGTTTGACTTCTCTCACAAGAAGTTCTTCATCACTTATTGGCCATTCTATCCACAGGTGGTGGTTGTAGCTTGATGGTGACCCCCACATTTGGTTCAGTACATCCTAATTAAACAAAAAAAAAGTTAAACTGCGTCATTTTATTTAGATATATTGAACAAAGATAATACTTATTTCTAAAAAAATCTGATGATACTTACATGACAAGTGAAACCAGGTAGACGAGGAATATGTGTTAAAATATAGTCCTGACAAATCTCTTCATCTTCCAAACAACTGGTACCAGAATACAGTGACATTTCTACTACCAGTGCCAAGTGATCAAACAGAGGCCATAAACTGACAAGTCTTGAGGGGAAGTTCTGGCTCAAATTTGATGTTTGTGACAATATCTGCTTCACATGAACCAAATCTGCAAGTCAATATCAGTTTGAACTTTGTTTGATATACAAAATATGAATGTTATGAATGACACAGACAAAAGGTCAAGCCTCATTATAAGCTTTACTTGATAATACCACAAACATACACATATGTACATGGACAGACTAATCAGCTAAATTAGTGAGCATTTGGTGTTACATTTAAATTATAGAAATAATCATTTCTCAATCAAAATGTTCTTGACCTTCCTGAGCCTGTAACCATTGTCCTTGGTCCAACAGCCTCATCATGTTCCACAACTGCTGGACTATAGGGGTACCAGCCAGAAGCTCAACCTTTGACTTGATCTTTTCCAATGTACCAACATGACAAGTATTCAAAGATGTTCTAACGCTGTTCACATCAGCTGCAAAATCTGCTTCCACTTGAGTGGCATAGCTTCTTGGGTGACCAAAAGAATGCCAGAACCTAATGTACAATTTCACTTGGTTGTCACCTCCTCCCAAATGACGTTTCAGTTCTTCAGAAGCCATGTACAGCTTGGAATTAGTGCTAAGGATGAAGACAAAATATTTCTTACAATAAACTACTTGGTGAGTTATTGATGGATAAACATTTTCTACTCTAAAGATCATTAAATTTTGGAAAATATATGTATAAAACAGCAGCTATTGTGTTGATTATACAAGTCATCAAAACACCATCAACTTAAGCACAGCATTTCAAATGCAGTTGTAATGTTAAATCATTCACAAAATATTTTCCTTAATAAGCTGTGCAATTTAAAGATAACAAAATAAATCACACTAAGTTTTTTTGTTTCTTTGGTTTTCATGCAGAGTGAATTTAAAAAAAAAATGATTTGAATGCAAAAGATTTTACAGGCAGACACAACACACGCAGACACAACCCAAGTCTACTCTCACCTAGTGCTGTGTGCCATCAAACTGCTGAGTTTATCCACAACCCAATGCCAGTGAAGAGAAAGGAAAGCTAAGAACACTTCTTTAGGCAGACTCTGGCTGCATACAGCTGTATCTGCCAAATAATAGAGCCAGTGGAGCTGCAAGTAAGACTGGAGACAAAAGAAAAAACAACACATTGCAAATTTCATTGAACAATAAATACAATAGTTGAACAAAATCTTAGTCCATGATGAAGAAGTTTGTCTAACCTTGTTTAACTGTTCTAAAGTTTCTTGGTCCATAGTAAGCACTAAGTCGGGAAGAGAATCAGCTAATTCTGATAGAAACAAAGAGACAAGGCCAACAACTTTGTGTTGTGTCTTGTTACCTGAAATAAAGAAAATGTACAATTCTTACATCAAAACTAGTAACACTTCAATTCACAACACAGGAAGCTAATTACAAGTTGAATCTACAGGGCAGATGATGTAAAGGTCATCTGTTTCTGTGGCCTACGGTTAATGAGGGTGTCATGGGGCCAGCCGCCTTTACTTTTCCCCAACTAATGTCAGGTACCCATTAAAGCTGGGTGGACTCAGAGGTGCACGAAGATCCCGAAATTTAAAATCCCAGTCTTTGATTTGATTTGTTGATTTGAGGCACATCGGCACAATTTAGGCCATGTCGTGCCTGCAGTCCCCCAAGGACCACTCTCTCTCTAAACAACAAGGGCCAGACTCCACACAGTCATATAATTAAAATCAAGGTCTATTCACAGTTAAAATAGTAAAGGTAGTAAAAATTTAAATATTTGGTAAAAATCTAATGTAAATAGTGCATGTTCACAAATTCAGAAATCAGATCTTCGTAGATAGCCCCACTTCCCGAATAAAGCCCAGTACCTTCCCAGGGTCGACATTATTAAATAGTGTTTTTAGATTAGTGGCTCTAAAATATTTCGCCCTGACATCCTGGTATCTGGGGCAATCAACGAGGATATGTTCCACGGTGAGGCGAGAGTCACAGTACTCGCAAAGTGGGGGCTCCTCTCTCTTCAGTACAAAAGAGTGCGTGATGTAGGTGTGGCCAATCCTAAGTCTGGACATCCCAGTCTTTACCAGGATTCAAACCCCAGTTTGGAAGCCAAGCGCTTTACTGCTCTCCACCGCGCCTTCACATTAACGGAGTAGTGAAATAGGAGTAAATAATGTTGAAACCCCCCAAACAACTATAGAAATAACTATTTGTAACTTTCAGACTAATAAAACTTCCATTCTATTTTTTCAAATATACATGATATATATATACATGATACAAATAGTCATCCAAAATTCCATGTCATTTAGATACATATTGTTATAACCTTGCCATGCATACCGCCATCCAAGAAAGAAGGTGCGCACTATCTGTGACTAAACAAGTCAGATGTTGACATGGGGAGAAAAGGATTTCCAACCAAAGTAGAGAGCCAATATGGAGATGCTGTGCTCAAGGCAGATGCCCCTTTGTGTTTGTCATGTCTCCGTGTAAATAAACGTTTTTGCCTTGTTGAGTTGCCTCACTTCAGTTATTACAATATATAAACTAGATCTCGTTTTCAAGACAGAAATTTTAGAGAAGACATTTTATACAAGATGTCATAAAGTCTTTGTTTGGTCAGCTATATCACAATGAGTGAGAGATGTCAAACTTGTCAGTCATTGAACTGGCCACACAGTGTCATTACTTATTTCAGGATCTATTCAACTCTGCCCATTGATATATTTCAATTCAAGACTAACCCAATATAGACAAGTAATGTAGAGCCAATAGAGTTAAGTGGTAAACATAAACTCCTTTATACACATCTCCATTTTTAATATGAAGTATTACTCCTACCCACACACACACACACACAAAACACCCACACGCCTATCTACAGCTCCTTGGATTCAATTCCATCAGTTACTGTATCCGAAAATCAATTCATCATTTCCTAATAGGATTGGAGCTCTATATCAGGAACAATAACTCTTAGACATCTTCACACTTAGTAATATTCCACACACACACACAATTGTAACCGCCGATTTTTATTTCATTCCCACATAGCTTGCTTGTGTGTTTCTCTAGAAGCCAGCAAGTGTTTGTACGTGACCATGTGTGAGCGTGTGTGTGTTTCTCTAGAAGCCAGCAAGTGAAGTGTTTGTATGTGACCATGTG
Organism: Biomphalaria glabrata; assembly: GCF_947242115.1. Lineage (NCBI taxonomy): Eukaryota > Metazoa > Mollusca > Gastropoda > Planorbidae > Biomphalaria > Biomphalaria glabrata. The sequence continues at coordinate 20,133,031 of NC_074716.1, forward strand.
TGAGCGTGTGTGTGTTTCTCTAGAAGCCAGCAAGTGAAGTGTTTGTATGTGACCATGTGTGAGCGTGTGTGTGTTTGTAATATTCCATATGAAGCTAGTATTGGCAATGTCCCCACAACACTGCTCTAGATCTAGTACTGACGGACTAGACGGGATTTGCCTGCATCTGAAGCAAATGAACAAAGTGTGGAAACTAGTGTGATTATAAGTGTCACATTGGCTAAGGCCAGGAAATAATGTTCAACAGAAACACTACAGGATTTACACGGTTTTCAACCTACGATATTGAAACAAACTATAACAATGGTTTTAATCTAAGAAACAAAGCTAAAATATCCAGGTTTATTCCTAGTGGATTTCGTTGTGATTGTTTTTTTCTTGTCAGCTGTAGAGATGATGTTTTATGTGGACTATCATCAATTTGTTTAAATTTATTTTTTTCTTGTTAGCTGTAGAGATGATGTTTTATGTGGACTATCATCAATTTGTTTAAATTTATTTTTTTCTTGTTAGCTGTAGAGATGATGTTTTATGTGGACTATCATCAATTTGTTTAAATTTATTTTTTTCTTGTTAGCTGTAGAGATGATGTTTAATGTGGACTATCATCAATTTGTTTAAATTTATTTTTTTCTTGTCAGCTGTAGAGATGATGTTTAATGTGGACTATCATCAATTTGTTTAAATTTATTTTTTTCTTGTTAGCTGTAGAGATGATGTTTTATGTGGACTATCATCAATTTGTTTAAATTTATTTTTTTCTTGTCAGCTGTAGAGATGATGTTTAATGTGGACTATCATCAATTTGTTTAAATTTATTTTTTTCTTGTTAGCTGTAGAGATGATGTTTTATGTGGACTATCATCAATTTGTTTAAATTTATTTTTTTCTTGTTAGCTGTAGAGATGATGTTTAATGTGGACTATCATCAATTTGTTTAAATTTATTTTTTTCTTGTTAGCTGTAGAGATGATGTTTAATGATCGGTGTTTAGTGACTGATGTTTTGCTTTGATTTTGTTTATTTTGGTGATATTTTCAATACTAAATCATCACTTGCCCCAGCACAGCCAAAGGGGTTTTGAGTTTAAAACCCCTACCAAGGGGTTTTGCAGTTAAATCCCCCTTATCTATAAAACAAAACAAAAAAAAATGCAAACGACAATCCCCAAATTCCAAGAGCACAGCTAAGGAAGATTTGATTTTAAAACCCCCTCCAAAATTAAAGATAAAACCCCTTCTTCAATATAAAAAAAGCAAATTACACACTCAAAATTCTATGAGCGTAGCCAAAGAGGTTTTGAGTTTAACTCCCCCCCCCAAACCTTTTTCAGCGGGGTTTGAAGCTAAAAATACCTCTTCAATATAAAAAAAAGCCAATAGTGTTGGTGGTGGGGGGGGGGGTAAAACCCTTCCCCAGATGGCTTTTTTTAAATTTAAGAACCCTTCCAGATGGCTTTGAGTTTAAAATCCCCCTACGGAGAGTTTTGAGGTTGAAAACCTCTCTCTTCAATAGTATTCTAAAGCAAACTACAGTCACCAAACTCTATGAGCGTAGCTAAATGGCTCAAATGAGATTTTTTAGTTTATCCCCCCCCCCAAAAAAAAAAACAAAAAAACAGATGATTTTGATGATAAAATTTCCATTTTCGATATAAAATCTAAAGCAAACTACAGTCACCTAATTCCAAGAGAGGTTACACATTTCTACCAGTGGCTGGGCTCCATTAATAAAGTGCAGTGAATAGTCATCTGCTGAAATTGAAAAACACTAAATTTGGCTCAACAAAGATGGCTGAGACGGATTTTAGGAGTCAGTTATAGAGATCGGGTCTCAATCAAGGAATGACAAGGATGACAATATCAAGGATGACATCCTAGTACAACTTGGCGGCACACTTTCATGGAGGTCCTCAGAGCAGGTGGCAAGAGGCTTCAGACATGTTGTTCTTGTCAGCTTAGGGCTTAGAGTGATGTTGAATGTAGACAGTCATCAATCTGTTTGCATGTTTTTCTTGTCAGCTTAGGGCTTAGAGTGATGTTGAATGTAGACAGTCGTCAATCTGTTTGCATGTTTTTCTTGTCAGCTTAGGGCTTAGAGTGATGTTGAATGTAGACAGTCGTCAATCTGTTTGCATGTTTTTCTTGTCAGCTTAGGGCTTAGAGTGATGTTGAATGTAGACAGTCGTCAATCTGTTTGCATGTTGTTCTTGTCAGCTTAGGGCTTAGAGTGATGTTGAATGTAGACAGTCGTCAATCTGTTTGCATGTTGTTCTTGTCAGCTTAGGGCTTAGAGTGATGTTGAATGTAGACAGTCGTCAATCTGTTTGCATGTTGTTCTTGTCAGCTTAGGGCTTAGAGTGATGTTGAATGTAGACAGTCGTCAATCTGTTTGCATGTTGTTCTTGTCAGCTTAGGGCTTAGAGTGATGTTGAATGTAGACAGTTGTTACTTCGTTTTGAATGTTGTTCTAGTCAATTGGAAAGAGAGCTGTTTGTTGTAAACTGTCAATCTAAATTGTGCTAGTAGCTCATTACAAACTGTGACTTTTTGACCTCTCCAACACCATGGTCTAGTAGTCAACTTCAAAATCAATGGTAGTCAACTTCAAAATCAAGTTCATCTCTAAATGTGACACACACACACAAGTGTAAAGTGCAATGGCATGGAAGATACAAATCAATAAAACATCAAAATAAGATTGGAGTCATGGAAATATTTTTTTTTAAATCCAGAAACTACTTTTTTTTTTGTTTTATAAATAGCTTGTAGCTGGGTCAAGATTTATGTGATGTAATAGGCTGAGGTCAAGTTAGCGGCTAAAGATGGCTACCGGAGAGCCAGGCAATTTCTTGATTCGTGACGCCATTTAATCTGGCTGGAGCGGGGGGGGGGGGATAACGTCAACTACTTTGTCATTCCAACGGCCAACAGAAAGATTGCATTCCACTGGCACCCAGAACTTGGTGAGCAGTCATGGCTGTAGACTAGCACTGGATAACTACTACTGAAGCATAAATCACTGCATCCAGTGTATGGAGCTAGATATGTTAATATGGAAAATATACAAAGAAAATATGTCATGAACAGAAGGTAGCATCCCAGAGTTAATGTATGTAGTCTTAGGTATGTATGTATGTATTTGTTTCTAGAGGTTACAATGCTTTGGTTTGCGGTCAATTAAGAGAAAGCAGATCACGCTGTAAGTATGAACTAAGAAGACTATTAGGTCCAAACGAACAGGTTTGAGATATTCGCCTAGTAAGAACTTGTGTAACTGCTGTACTCTGGTTCAGTAATTAGCTGACATTACTTATGTTCAAATAGATGTCTTCAAGGGAGCAGCATGGCCATGTGTTGAACATTGGAACACATAAACCAGCAAGAAAAAGGTTTAGATGACAAAGTCATAAGTGTTCAAACTGACAACATTTTAAAACAACCAACAAGTACATATGAAAATAGCCATCAAGTACAGGTTTCAATGACCAACAAGTACAGGTTTCAATGACCAACAAGTACAGGTTTCAATGACCAACAAGTACAGGTTTCAATGACCAACAAGTACAGGTTTCAATGACCAACAAGTACAGGTTTCAATGACCATCAAGTACAGGTTTCAATGACCATCAAGTACAGGTTTCAACGACCATCAAGTACAGGTTTCAATGACCAACAAGTGCAGGTTTCAATGGCCAACAAGTGCAGGTTTTAATGACCATCAAGCACAGGTTTCAATGACCAACAAGTACATGTTTCAATGGCCATCAAGTACAGGTTTCAATGACCATCAAGTACAGGTTTCAATGACCAACAAGTACAAGGTTTCAATGACCATCAAGTACAGATTTCAATGACCATCAAGTACAGGTTTCAATGGCCATTAAGTACAGGTTTCAATGGCCAACAAGTACAGGTTTCAATGGCCATCAAGTACAGGTTTCAATGACCAACAAGTACAGGTTTCAATGACCATCAAGTACAGGTTTCAATGACCAACAAGTACAGGTTTCAATGACCATCAAGCACAGGTTTCAATGACCAACAAGTACAGGTTTCAATGACCAACAAGTACAAGGTTTCAATGACCATCAAGTACAGGTTTCAATGACCAACAAGTACAGGTTTCAATGACCAACAAGTACAGGTTTCAATGACCAACAAGTTCAGGTTTCAATGGCCAACAAGTACAGGTTTCAATGGCCATCAAGTACAGGTTTCAATGGCCATCAAGTACAGGTTTCAATGACCAACAAGTACAGGTTTCAATGACCAACAAGTACAGGTTTCAATGACCAACAAGTACAGGTTTCAATGACCATCAAGTACAGGTTTCAATGACCAACAAGTACAGGTTTCAATGACCAACAAGTACAGGTTTCAATGGACATCAAGTACAGGTTTCAATGACCAACAAGTACAGGTTTCAATGACCAACAAGTACAGGTTTCAATGACCAACAAGCACAGGTTTCAATGACCATCAAGTACAGGTTTCAATGACCAACAAGTACAGGTTTCAATGGCCAACAAGTACAGGTTTCAATGACCAACAAGTGCAGGTTTCAATGGCCAACAAGTGCAGGTTTCAATGGCCAACAAGTACAGGTTTCAATGACCAACAAGTACAGGTTTCAATGACCAGCAAGTACAGGTTTCAATGACCAACAAGCACAGGTTTCAATGACCATCAAGTACAGGTTTCAATGACCATCAAGTACAGGTTTCAATGGCCAACAAGTACAGGTTTCAATGGCCAACAAGTACAGGTTTCAATGACCAACAAGTACAGGTTTCAATGACCAACAAGTACAAGGTTTCAATGACCATCAAGTACAGGTTTCAATGACCATCAAGTACAGGTTTCAATGACCATCAAGTACAGGTTTCAATGACCAACAAGTACAGGTTTCAATGACCAACAAGTGCAGATTTCAATGGCCAACAAGTACAGGTTTCAATGGCCAACAAGTACAGGTTTCAATGACCAACAAGTACAGGTTTCAATGACCAACAAGTACAGGTTTCAATGACCAACAAGTACAGGTTTCAATGGCCAACAAGTACAGGTTTCAATGACCAACAAGTACAGGTTTCAAAGACCAACAAGAAAAGGTTTAAATGACCAACAAGTACAGGTTTCAATGACCAACAAGTACAGGTTTAAATGACCAGAAAAGTAGTTTTCAATGACCAACAAGTGCAGGTTTAAATAACCAAAAAAGTGCAGGTTTCAATTACCAACAAATACAGGTTTAAATGATCAACAAATACAGGTTTCAATGACCAGAAAAGTAGTTTTCAATGACCAACAAGTGCAGGTTTAAATAACCAAAAAAGTGCAGGTTTCAATGACCAACAAGTACAGGCTTCAATAGCCATTATGTAAGCGTTGGATTGTAAAAAAAAAAATATTAGTGTCACGTGTCTGCGTTTAAAACGGAAGTTCAGAGCCCATCTCAGTGTTGTCTAGGTAGCTCCAAGTGCGTGCGTGCGTGTGTGTGTGTGTGTGGGGGGGGGGTGAGGGGCAAATGGTCTATGTATTGAAATAAATGAACTGGTACGCTCAGATCGATGAGTCCCGCCCTAAGAAGCTCTCAGAGCCCAATGCAAATATTACTGAGTTGAAAAGGAAGTTCCGAGTGACACAAAGATAAATGAAATGAGAAGCAGACACTAGTCATTATACTCCTCTCACACTCGGCTACAAATACCCTCTGCTACTATTTGCTCAACAAGAGCGCAATGAAACGCAGGCTGTCTTAGCCGAGACTGAATAGGTTACTGTAGAAATATTTCAAGGCATGACTGTCTTAGCCGAGACTGAATAGGTTACTGTAGAAATATTTCCAAGGCCTGGCTGTCTTAGACAAGACTGAATAGGTTACTGTTATGTACTGTAGAAATATTTCAAGGCATGACTGTCTTAGACAAGACTGAATAGGTTACTGTAGAAATATTTCAAGGCATGACTGTCTTAGACAAGACTGAATAGGTTACTGTAGAAATATTTCAAGGCATGACTGTCTTAGACAAGACTAAATAGGTTACTGTAGAAATATTTCAAGGCATGACTGTCTTAGACGAGACTGAATAGGTTACTGTTGAAATATTTCAAGGCATGACTGTCTTAGACAAGACTGAATAGGTTACTGTAGAAATATTTCAAGGCCTGACTGTAATACTAGGGGAAAAAGATTATTGAAAAACTATGGTACACTACTAAATATAAACATTTCTTTGAAGTTTTCAAAACTTGTACATATTTTAAGGACATGACTACAATTACTCTTACAGTGCACTTCAAAAACAGACTATTCCAATCTAATCCTAGACACTCAATGAATCAAGTCATAATGTTTAATGAAGAAACGTATCAGTAATCACTAGGGAAAGGTTGAGTTTAGACAACTTCAAGTAGGTTTACATCTTACATTAGGTTGAGTTTAGACAACTTCAAGTAGGTTTACATCTTACATTAGGTTGAGTTTAGACAACTTCAAGTAGGTTTACATCTTACATTAGGTTGAGTTTAGACAACTTCTAGTAGGTTTGGATTTTTACATTAGAGTTTAGACAACTTCTAGTAGGTTTGCATCTTATATTAGGTTGAGTTTAGACAACTTCTAGTAGGTTTGCATCTTATATTAGGTTGAGTTTAGACAACTTCTAGTAGGTTTAAATCTTACATTAGGTTGAGTTTAGAGAAATTAGGCTGAGTTTAGACAACTTCTAGTAGGTTTGGTGTAATGCACAAATTGTAAGACAAATTTCCTTATGGATAAAAACATGATTATTATTATTACATTAGGTTGGGTTTAGACAATTTCTAAATGCATATATTTCGTTTATAAATGTTCTAACAGTAGGGAAAATATCCACACTCAATAGATCAGATGGACGAAACTCAAATTAAACTTGGCTTAAGATCGTTTTATGATGAATCAATTCTAAGGAAACACACAAGCCTATGAAGATGTTTCGGCCTAGACACCAATGTTTGGCTGGCTAGTCAAACGTAAACAGGGTGTGCATTGATAGGATGCATTTGAATACTGATACAAGACATGGCCCCACTCTATAGTGGCTAGAAGGGGAAAGTGATCTTCAGGCCAGAGTTAAGACTAGACAGTCTAAAAACTGACCACTATGCTGACCCAGGCCTGCTACGTTGACAATGATAGCGGAAAGAATTAGATTTTCCAGAGAGACAAGCACGCGTCGACTCTTGGATCAGGGCGTCCCTAGCTACGGGAACAGCAGACAGTCAATTAGCAGAGCACGGACAGAAAAACAAACTCATCTAGTAGCAGCCAGCAAGTCGTGTACTGAGACTACTGTCAATACAATCCAACAGGGAAGTTGTCACACCACTCTATTTCACGTAAACAAACTATGTAAGGTTTACAGGAAGGTTCAATGTCTAAGATACACTTTCAATAGCAATACTAGGACAGTGAACAACGTCAGAGAACACAATTGTCCAATGAAATAATACACTTTCACAAAATCAAGTATGCACCTATATTGAGCGTAATACAGGTGAAATCGTAATTTCCATAGCGCTGTTAGTTTTGAGTTCTGACTGTGAAATACAGACGGACAAACAGACAGCAATAGAATACTTGTAGCCTTCCGAAAGAATGTCCTTTTTCTTTACTTTTATTTTCTTATACAGTGGCATCTAACATTTAGCCTACACATTGATTTAGGTCTAGACTAACAACTGTATTCTATTTAACAAAATCTATATAGTGACCTACAGCCGTTCATGTTATTTTTAGAACACAGATTTTCAATAATACCCGGTTAGTCGGTATAGTGTCAGACACTACATCAGAAGGTCAGTGGTTCAAATCTCTATAGCGCGATATTTATTTTGATATTTGTGTGTGTGTAAATAGTGTTCTTGCAGAATTTAAAATAAGACTTTCGATCAGCATCAAAGTTAAAACAGAATGTTTGAGCGAAATCCTAAGATACGTTTTAACACTTGATCAAACGTAACATATAGTAGAGTAAACTGGCTGTTGAAGTGCGGACAGTTTTATTAAAAGTACAAAAAAAAAAAAAAGGTACGGCCAAAGTATTATGTGAGCATTTGCAAGATGTAGTAAGAATATAAACAATATAGCCTTGGAACGAATCAAAGGGAGGAAGCCGGTGTGTATTGCTAGTATCTTATATAATCTGTACATAATTTTCTATCTATATATATAATTCTCTCCGTAGCTCAACAGTTTGGAAAAGAAGTAAAGGAAAGATCACTCTTTTATATCTGCAAGTCGGACTAGAGTTACCCTTCGAAAAAAAAAGAGGGGGGGGGAGAACAAGTAGTATTCACCCGTCACAAAATAGCAGGGTTGTGACCAAGAAGTCATGGGAAGATCATTCTTTTTTTATTTCTACCCCACGTAGTTTTAGCAGCGAAAAAAATGAGGGGGTGGGGGGTGGGAGAACAAGTAATCTACTCTGTATTCACCCGTCACTAAATAGCAGGGTCGGACTCAATCGTTGTGGGGCTCTATGCGAAAAGGATTTGGCGGGGCCAAGTTTGGGGAGAGATACGGATAATAAGTGAAAATTAAGAGTTTGTATTAGAAAATAAATTCGTCTTTGTATTTTATTCATTCTTTACTACCTACAGAATTACTTTACGAGAATATCAGAATATCATAAAAATTCTGTTTCCTACATAGATCCCCCTCAATAGCAAAAATTACCAAATGTTCCAAACTATTTTCGAGAATTGTTGACCTAAAGTAATTCTTCATTAGTTTGAGGCGCGAGAAGCTTCTTTCACCAGATTCCACAATTACTGGTATTGCATAATGCCGTTTTTTCATCGCACGTAGGATTGGCGTTTTCCATTTTGAATGACACCCCAAAATGACAATTTTTGTGTATATATTTCAGGAATTTTTTTTTTTTTTTTTTTTTTTTTTGAGTTTTCTAAAATTTTAATAATAACCGGAGATTTCCAGGACTTTTTCGTATATTTTGCAATTTCAGGAGATTTCAAGGAGCTCCTGGTAAATCAGGAGGCTGCGGGAATTCTGTTAAAAGTAATAAAAATGGTTTAATTTAATAATTTACACCTAGAATTAGCGCGGGTCCTATGTCAGAGCGGGGCCCACTGCGGTCGCCACTGCGGTCGCATAGGTTGCATTGGCCTAAGGCCGGCCCTGCAAAATAACGGCGTATGCTACGCCGTGGGTCGACTAGTATATATTAAATGAGTTCAAGGCCTGAGTAATGCCAGTGAGTTGTCTCACTTTGAAATCATGGCGTCTGGTAAACACATACAAAGAGTTTCCTTATTTGGTCTTAGAATTCTAAAAGGTTACAAAAGAACCTCCGTGTTGACAAGTAGTGCCAAGATGTCTGCGAGAGAGAAGGACCACCAAATACTACCAAGTACTGTCCCTTAGGTACGAGACTAATGTTGGTTCTGCGCACTCCCCCCCCCCCCCGACGTGTTCCTGATCAGAATAGTTCACTCTAGTATTTAACAATCTTATCACAGCGTGATATCAACAGGAACGTCTCTAGTAAGAGTTGCTGCAGACAATAAGCAAAATTCATGAAAAAGGGCTTCATGTCATAAGAGCACTTGGTCAGTGTTACACCGAAGCCTAAACACTAGCAAGACTACCATGAAGTTGGTTATGCCAAGGTACTAACTGTACAAAAGCTCTTATCACTATCAATGAGTACATGTACACACAAGCACACACAAACTATTTCCTTGTGGAGGCTGGTGGAGAAAGACAATAATTGCATTGGATAAAGTGTCGACACTCGTTGAAGCAAAGTTGTATTTCAAAGAGAGAGAAAAAAAAAAGGAACATCTTGTGCTTAGCCTTTATTACATGGGGGGGGGGGGCGAATAAACAAAACATCCATTAGGGACATTTGACCGCTGGCCAGTTCGAATGCAAATAGCGCTCCATGGTAAGCAAGAACTGGTTACATTTGTTTTTTATCGTCCCCAAATGCAAGTAATTAGTGGTGAGTAAAGGAATTAGTCAGTCGAGGCTTTGGCAAATGTTCATAGTTTCAAACAAGTCACTTATTTTTTTCAAGAACAGACGCGAAACCAAACTATTGAAACTAATCTTAGTGAAATCTCCAAACATTCTTAATCCCTACAGAGAATAGATCAAAGCTTTATCATCGTAAACACTGGACGTCCATTGAGACGAGAAAGTCCCAATTTTCACAAACAAATTTTCCCCTAGCCTATGATTTTTTAGCCACCGGAAGTGATTGCCATCTCCCAACGCGCACACTTAGGGGGGGGAAAAAAAGATGACCTCCCTCCTAAGAGCCGTATAAGAAAAAAAAAGTGTCCAATCAATGACGGGGTGGGCTGTGGGTGGAAGTCTGTAAGACTAGTCCAGATTCTCGTGTTGCTTGCACTAGACGGAGAGAGTGATCTGCTCCTGAGTAGACCACAAGATGTTAGAGCAGCTAAGATGGGTGAGTAACTTTATTAGTACGCAATAGGTCACATAAATAGACTCATTGAATGCTATACTAGCTTTGTATGAGTCAATCTACTACAAAATTCGACTCAATAGTTAACATTTTTTTCAAGACTATGTTTAAACTTGAAGAGGTATGCATTTAAACGCCACCTATTATCAATCAAATAGCTTAATAATTTAAACATAAAATAAAATACATAAGTTATTGCGCTGACACATAGAACTTACATTATATTAAAAAAAAGAGAATGGCGAGTGTGTGTTTGATTTGATGAATCGTCCAGATTAGAGAGCGAGAAAGAATAAACTATTACAATAATAATAATTAGCAAGAACAACGCCTACTTTGAATAGACAGACAGACAGACAAACAGACAGATAGATAGATAGATAGATAGAATCATCTGGGCCAATAGAGTTAAACTAACAGATCGATGCGAGGTTACACAGAGTGTCAATCACTAGACATATATAGGCGTAAATAAATCAATAGCGATAAGATGACTAACTACATATACAGGAATACATGTCTAGAAAGTTCTAAGCCCACAGACAGTGACTTGCTGGTGGGTTTCAAAGATTTCAACATGTTATAATGGGACTTTGTGATGAGCAATACTAGTTCAACGTTACAGTATTCTGACAATAAACTTATAGACATTTTAGTGTTGTGCCAAATATCTGCATGTGAAAACTAAACCTAGTACAAGTCAAAACATTAGAGATTGTACAAGACTCGTTTCTTTCTATACACTTGGTTTCCCCTTTAGCTTCCAAAGTGCCAAAGATTTAAAAGTGAAGTAATAGAAGACTTCCATAGCATGGATCTAGAAGTCAAGAAATGAAGAACATAAACATGTGTTATTCCAAACACAACGTTGGCCACATACCTCACGTGACCCGGGGGGGGGGGTGAATGTCCATACAAGTAGCTGTGCATGCTGAGTGTCTCGGGAGACTGAACTCTTCGGGTTTCAACACTGAACCTGATGAGTTCAGCACTCTCCTGTTTTTCTTTAAACATTTTGGGAGGTTTGTGGCTCCATTTTAAGTCTCCAGTCTGTGTGCTTTTACTATCTCTGTGTTACTAGATCCTACAACTTTAAAACAAATCTATGACAACATTCCAGAGCTGAGCTGAACAGCTTCAATGAAGTGTGGTTCCACACATGACTTACATCATTTCAGACTAGTCTTCCATTTGCTCAAAGAGTAATCAAATGCAAGAGAAAAGATATTTTTCTACATTCTAGACCAACATTGCTAGTACTAGAGATTGCCACATTGTTCCGATGGAGTGAAAGGGACATCACCCGCTTCTCTGATTCAATACTTGGAGTCGCTGATCTAGTTCATATTGAAAACAAGGTCACAAAAAAACATTTTGTGAACTGAGCAACAACAAAATGAAACAAAGAGTTTCTCAAAATATTCCAACAATTTGTCCGAAACGAAATATTCTGGAATTGAATGTGTGTTGTTTTTTTTAGAAGTGTGTGGGCATAGACTTAGTGGGAACTTGCAAGCAAGATGTAGTTAATGTGGGAACTTGCAAGCAAGATGTAGTTAATATCTCAAAGACTTAGTGGGAACTTGCAAGCAAGATGTAGTTAATATCTCAAAGACATAGTGGGACTTGCTAGCAAGATGTAGTTAATATCTCAAAGACATAGTGGGACTTGCTAGCAAGATGTAGTTAATATCTCAAAGACATAGTGGGACTTGCAAGCAAGATGTAGTTAATATCTCAAAGACATAGTGGGACTTGCTAGCAAGATGTAGTTAATATCTCAAAGACATAGTGGGACTTGCTAGCAAGATGTAGTTAATATCTCAAAGATATAGTGGGACTTGCTAGCAAGATGTAGTTAATATCTCAAAGACATAGTGGAACTTGCAAGCAAGATGTAGTTAACATCTCAAAGACTTAGTGGGAACTTGCAAGCAAGATGTAGTTAATATATCAAAGACATAGTGGGACTTGCTAGCAAGATGTAGTTAATATCTCAAAGACATAGTGGGACTTGCTAGCAAGATGTAGTTAATATCTCAAAGACATAGTGGGACTTGCTAGCAAGATGTAGTTAATATCTCAAAGACATAGTGGGACTTGCTAGCAAGATGTAGTTAATATCTCAAAGACTTAGTGGGAACTTGCAAGCAAGATGTAGTTAATATCTCAAAGACATAGTGGGACTTGCTAGCAAGATGTAGTTAATATCTCAAAGACATAGTGGGACTTGCTAGCAAGATGTAGTTAATATCTCAAAGACATAGTGGGACTTGCTAGCAAGATGTAGTTAATATCTCAAAGACATAGTGGGACTTGCTAGCAAGATGTAGTTAATATCTCAAAGATATAGTGGGACTTGCTAGCAAGATGTAGTTAATATCTCAAAGATATAGTGGGACTTGCTAGCAAGATGTAGTTAATATCTCAAAGACATAGTGGGACTTGCTAGCAAGATGTAGTTAATATCTCAAAGACATAGTGGAACTTGCAAGCAAGATGTAGTTAACATCTCAAAGACTTAGTGGGAACTTGCAAGCAAGATGTAGTTAATATCTCAAAGACATAGTGGGACTTGCTAGCAAGATGTAGTTAATATCTCAAAGACATAGTGGGACTTGCTATCAAGATGTTAACATCTCAAAGACATAGTGGGACTTGCTAGCAAGATGTAGTTAATATCTCAAAGATATAGTGGGACTTGCTAGCAAGATGTAGTTAATATCTCAAAGATATAGTGGGACTTGCTAGCAAGATGTAGTTAATATCTCAAAGACATAGTGGGACTTGCTAGCAAGATGTAGTTAATATCTCAAAGACATAGTGGAACTTGCAAGCAAGATGTAGTTAATATCTCAAAGACATAGTGGGACTTGCTAGCAAGATGTAGTTAATATCTCAAAGATATAGTGGGACTTGCTAGCAAGATGTAGTTAATATCTCAAAGATATAGTGGGACTTGCTAGCAAGATGTAGTTAATATCTCAAAGACATAGTGGGACTTGCTAGCAAGATGTAGTTAATATCTCAAAGACATAGTGGAACTTGCAAGCAAGATGTAGTTAATATCTCAAAGACATAGTGGGACTTGCTAGCAAGATGTAGTTAACATCTCAAAGACATAGTGGGACTTGCTAGCAAGATGTAGTTAACATCTCAAAGACATAGTGGGACTTGCTAGCAAGATGTTAATATCTCAAAGACATAGTGGGACTTGCTAGCAAGATGTAGTTAATATCTCAAAGACATAGTGGGACTTGCTAGCAAGATGTAGTTAATATCTCAAAGACATAGTGGGACTTGCTAGCAAGATGTAGTTAATATCTCAAAGACATAGTGGGACTTGCTAGCAAGATGTAGTTAATATCTCAAAGACATAGTGGGACTTGCTAGCAAGATGTTAACATCTCAAAGACAGATATTAGAATAAACATTCTGATCCGCAGACATCAAACAAAAAATATATGTTAGCACGTGGGCAACCCCTGCTGATCTGTCGTACTCACACACCACGTTGCAGGTAAACTCACATCTAAAGTGCAGAAGATAAAACTCAAATCGCATGAAACATCTTGTTATGACAAAAGTACATTTATACGTGCATACAACGTGCACCTTTTGTGTACGGTGCAAACACCGGACTGCCTTGTTATTGTACTGACTGCAGGTCCAATTTCGCCATTCAGGTTTATTAACAGTCCAGCTAATGATTTGACAAAGACTTATTAGTCAAACTTCAGGTCTACACAAGACGCTGCACAAAATGTTCATCTACATCTAGTTATTGATTCAACTCTTTAGAGAATACGAAAAAACAACATGATAAACATTTGAGTTAAGTGCGGGAATTCCCACTGAATTTGTGTTTTAAAAAAAAAGCTCAATAAAATATAAGATGATTATATTTTTTCACCTCCGTTACGTTAATGTGATAAAAAGGGATTTAAAATCAGTAAACATTGATACTGACCATTGGGAAGACATAGCCTTAGACCGAACTAGTTGGAGAGAGACCGTTGACCAAGATAGCTACAGACAGCGAGAAAACATGGGCTTCGATTCTTGAAGAAAAGCGTGACCAGCTCCTCTACCACCAAAGCGAAAGCCACCTTGACCTGCAATATATGTGGACGGGAGTGTCTCTCCAAAATAGGGCTTCACAACCATACGAAAAAGTGTTCGAGATGAACCATAGTCGTTTCAAGACTGAAGGAGGCCAATGATGATATTTTTCCAAAAGATATAGATAAAATGACATTTTTCTAGGATACTTTTTAGAGCCGTTTTCAAAATGCTCGTCTAGCCAGTTTCCAATTTTTTGAAGGCCCATGCAAGAGAATGCAAGAGGAAATGTTATCAAAACAAAAGGTTTACATAAAGTATTGCGAGCACGGATCAAGCAATAGTAAACTCTCTTCAAGAATGAGTTGTTTTTTGAACTGACGGAGATACCACAATACCCAAAAGTTGTTTTCTTTGTTTCTATGTGGGTCGGTAACAAGGCGAGAATGCAGAGTAATTATGATTTAATAGGAGAAATTCGTTTCATTCTAATTCCTATGAATGAAAAAAAAATGCTCTGTTTCTTAGGAAATGTCAAGAATTGCAATGTTCTTGTGGCATAGTTTCTTTGTCATGGATATTTCTGGATGACAATTATTGCAAATCTTAAACACTCCTTAACACATTGCTGATACTGACACCAGATGTTGATTTTTTTAAAACAAAATATCATTACAGATGTTTATAAACATTTTTACATTCTCTAAACAGATGTTTATACACATTATTACATTCTGTAACCAGATGTTTATACACATTATTACATTTTCTAACCAGATGTCTATACACATTATTACATTCACTAACCAGATGTCTATACATCATTACGTTCTATACTTGTCGTCACTGCCGATAAAGACATACAATACAAAAAAAAAAACTAGACGTGTCATAACTATGTCTCTGCATCCTTAAGTCCCCCCCCCCCCCAATCATGTCTATACATTCAATCAATCTAAAAATCAACACATCATTAACTAGTCTCCGGAGGTGGGCACCTCTCACGTGGTATCGACAAATTTCCTAACAAGCGCGCAGACATGTCCAAACACTAGTGGTGGCCTGGGTCAATACATTGTCCAAGCAAAATGTTCTGCTGCTAATCCCAATGGACGCGTGTCTAGGTACAGATGAAGAGGTGTACCAAGTCCAGCTCAGGCTACCCTTACAATTAATGCCATTTCTTCATCCTCAAAAGAAACGGCTTTTCATCCCCTAGTTGATGACAGCACGGCATTCACTTTCACAATGGCGTTCAATTTAGTTTTGAATGGACCAAAGACAATATCCGTCGTATTTGCATTGTAGCTTAGAACTCCGTACTTCACTAAGTCAAATGCCATGAGTAACCTAAAGTAAACTAACTAAAGTAAGGGACATCTTTTAGCAGGTATAGGTTTGTACGAGAACTTTCACAGGAACATCTACAAACGTGTGTGCGCTAGTCTGAATTCGAAGACCCACCACATTTTTATATATGTCAGTGATGCTTCCTTGACTTAACCAGCGCATTTCTGCATAGTTCAGAATGCAAACACTGGCGGACCTCCAGCTGGCCTTAAAAAAAAAAGGGGGGGGGGGCGAAATTATTTTTTTTATAAAAGACTTCACAGGTAAAAGTTTGAAAACCACTGACCTATAAAATAAAATGACCACTGCCTGTTAGAAGTAATCTTAACCTATGATAAATATCAATTTATAACGGAAAAGATCTAAATGTAAATCTTGAGATGTTTTTGGTAGTGCGAAAGGAAAAAAAGATGAGATGGTTACAATGAATAATTCGTTTCTACTAACTCATGCTAATTCTGAGCTGATAAGTCCCTGTTTGTTTAGAACAAAATGAAGGCACCACTTGACTTGTCAGGAAGCAGAACAAGGAAGTGCTCAATAAAGATGTCACGAGCAACTCAGCCAACATTAATAGGTCTAAAAGTATTGAAAATAACTACTGGTGTTCTCATGGCAATCCACTACAATCTTCTGAAACATGGCTGAATAGATTGTAGTGGAAACGTGAGGACAGTGGTGACGTCACTATCCTGGTGGATTCATCAAGACAGTCTTCCAGTTTTACGTTTCATTTCAATGACATCAAGCTTTGCAACCTTGTAAAAAACATAATCAATGGCACTCCTCAGAATCGCTCGATCTATAACTTTAACAAAATAGATCTATTCCAATGATGAGGATCCTATCCACCCATTAGCCCTCGTGTGTCTTGCACCACTAGCTGAGACATGATTGGAGATGTCTAAGCTCACATCAGGGGAGATAATTGTGTGCCCTATAAAATCATACGATTGACAA
Source organism: Biomphalaria glabrata (assembly GCF_947242115.1). Taxonomy (NCBI): domain Eukaryota; kingdom Metazoa; phylum Mollusca; class Gastropoda; family Planorbidae; genus Biomphalaria; species Biomphalaria glabrata. The sequence goes on from NC_074716.1 coordinate 20,149,901, forward strand.
GACGAATCAGTGAAGCGACAGAAAGGTGAAATGTCGGATTAGTAATTGGAACGATCGATCATTTAGCTAGTCAGCTACGAAGTACAAAATGAGATCGTCTACTAGACTTCACTTTCATTACCATCTAAATGACTAACTGCTGGTGTGTTCAACTCAATGAGAACAAAGTCTACCAATATATTCTAGATAGAGTACAGTAGCAGCAGCCCCAGCAAGTCTTTATTCACTCAATAATTTCTGCTATGTCCATCTCTCATTACACGCGTATACAAAAAAAAAAAAAAAGCCATTCCAGCAAAGTCGTGTTAAAAAATTAGATTCAACTGTCGACAGCACAGAGAAACAAGCAAGCCAAGCATCACTTACTGTCCTCGAAAGGAAAATGGAGGATACTTTTGAAGGTTATACTGTAAGCATTAGTTAGGGAAGAAGAACTAACTAGCGCAAATCTCAAAACAATCTGGAAAGACAAAGGCATAGCTCTCGACACTAAAATCATGGCCACTATCTTGTACGTTAGTGAATTTTGGACGCTAACTTGCAGATCTAGAGAAGCGGATACTAACAATGGAATGGAGATGCTAGAGAAGGATCCAATGTATCACTTACGAAGACCGCATCACAAAGGAGAAGATGCGAAACAGGTTCACAATGGCAATTGGGCCTCACGATGACCTGTTGACCACTATGAAAAAAAGCAAAAAACGCAAAATAAAACTTTAGGGCCAAGGTCATGAGGGCTTGCAAAGACCTTCCTTCAGGGCACGGTACCAAGAAAAAGAAGAGACAGAAAGTGATGGGACGACAACATCAAAGAACGGACGGGACTGTCATTGAAAGAGATTTTAGTCAAGGCATAAGACAGGGAAGAATGGAGAAAGACGATCGACAGATCATGTGTGGTGCCCCAACGGTTCAAAGGCCTAAGGGACAGAGACAAAAAAAAAGACGAGGGGGCATACGAGAGAATGATGAAGCTCTAAATTCTAGAAAGGTACTTTTGAACTACAGCTGGGGCACGAGTGATTTGGTCGTAGGGTCTTAAACGGTATCGGCAAAGTGCGACATTCGGCATTCCGAAGAACATCTTGGTAGAATAGCTACACATTTTATAGAGTACCTAGTAGAATAACTACACATTTTATAGAGTACCTCGTAGAATAACAACACATTTTATAGAGTACCTAGTAGAATAACTACACATTTTATAGAGTACCTAGTAGAATAGCTACACATTTTATAGAGTACCTAGTAGAATAACTACACATTTTATAGAGTACCTCGTAGAATAACAACACATTTTATAGAGTACCTAGTAGAATAACTACACATTTTATAGAAAACCTAGTAGAATAACTACACATTTTATAGAGTACCTAGTAGAATAACTACACATTTTTTTATAGAGTACCTAGTAGAATAACTACACATTTTATAGAGTACCTAGTAGAATAGCTACACATTTTATAGAGTACCTAGTAGAATAGCTACACATTTTTTATAGAGTACCTAGTAGAATAACTACACATTTTTTATAGAGTACCTAGTAGAATAACTACACATTTTTTATAGAGTACCTAGTAGAATAACTACACATTTTTATAGAGTACCTAGTAGAATAACTACACATTTTTTTATAGAGTACCTAGTAGAAGAACACATTCTATTGAACGCTTGTAGTTCGCACTTTAAAACAGACTACTTTTGACGGCGTTAGGGAGAGGCGGGTTTTAGGAACGTGGAGATGTAGCTTGACGACATTCGACGGTTCCCTTCATTATTATTAAACTTCTTGTTCGATATTCGCTGTCAGCGTCGACTGGCTTATATTATTGTTCTTTCGCCTGTGTTATTTGATTTCGTTATTTGAGTGTTACCTCCGTTTGACTTCTAGTCATGAGACACAGCACGGAAGCGCCTAACACACTTGACACTAGTCGCAACTGGTTTGGCATGGCCACGTGAAACACTGCACTTATCCTCAGAATCAAAGACATTGATATTCTTTAATTACTATAGTAGACAGAAGTAATACAACTATGGTATGAATGTTAGTTTACCATAGAATTGTTTTTTAGCGGCCCCCGAAAGGGGAATAGACACTATTAGTTTTGTCTGGTCTGTCTGTCCATCCGTCCGTCCCGTTTAGATCTCGTAAACTAAAAAAGATATTGAAAAGTAGACATCGTGATAGTTGAGAACATTCAAAGTTCTGATGCAACGGCTACTTTTTTTTTTCTGAAAGTGAAACATTTAATTTTTAAAATCAACTATGCAAGTAGTTTTTTCATAAAATTACACAATTTTTATAACTATTCAATATTAATAGTAAAAAACATGGGAGGCTTTTTTAGTAAGGGAGATGACCATTTACCATATTTTCAACTCATTTATTTAAACGGTTTTAGATTTTTGTCAAACATTTTTTTTTTACAAATGTATTGCCATTTTCAGTACGCTCTGTCATACATTTTACTACATTTACAAAAAAACAAAAAAAACGTTTACTTTTATTTTTAAAGAGAAGGGGAAAATTTTTTTAATTTTTTTACGGAATTTTTTTCTTTTTTGAGGATGTTGAATAAGTGATTGACCCTTTACAGAACAATTAGATCAATTAGATAATTATTATATGACATCAGTTAGACCAGGTTGGTATTGGGATTGGTATTATTACGCGCTCTTGGCAAGATGACTGCTCCCTGTTTACATACATCTAACTTTCACCTATCCCTTGTTCAGCTGGACCGTTGGGGCACCACACAAGGTCTCCCACCTTCTTTCTCCATTCTTCTCTGTCATTTGCCTTTGATAGAATTTCCTTCTGATATTCTTTCTGAAACCTGCCTGGGTGGACCACTTCGGGGGCCGATTTTAAAATTTTGTTCCCTCACAAACTCTCTTTGTAACCTTGTTTAATCTTGTACATGTGTTTCCTTTGCACACTAAAGGGTAGATTGATTCTGTTTATAAACATTGTAACACAGTGCAATAAGTGGAATGCTGTTGGAAGTAATTAAAGCCTCTCAGAAGAATGTTAGGAATGAAACCCATTACAATCAATACAATTTGAATAATCTTACTTAAGCAAAGAGATAAAGAGACTGTGTTGTAAGCCTAGTGGAAGGTGCAGATACACGAGTTGCTAGATCCTACTACAAACATCGGAATGGTAAAAGTAGCAACTAGCTACAGAGAGAGGAATGGGGGGGGGTGATCATCTCTGTTTATTGTCCGCTTTTCAAAGTTCAGTTTCCTCAGGACATGATCAAGTCAAAGAAAATATATTTGACTCCTCGTACACAAACAAGAAGAGAATGACAAGTATCCGTCTATTGGTTGGAACAGATAGATACACGTTTCCTTTCTGACTGCCCCCTAACTTTCACAGTACACATTTGCTAGAAACAAACAAAAACTATGATGAAAATCAGATGCTTGAATGTCTTGATCAACATAGTGAAAGATATTTATACAAATCATTTCTTTTTAGAACAACGTTCCAACCAAGACATTTTCTTTGATTCCATCGAAAGTTTGCCCAAGTTTGACTTCTGAACAGAAAACAAAAGGCCAGGTTGTCATGCCATTATTTACTGGCTTATAACTTAGATACCAATTATTTCAGTGTTTTACTGTGTAGATGAATCTCGGTCGAATCATTATAGGTACCCCACAGAGGTCCATTTCCAAGCGCTAGTTAGAATCTGATTTCACCATCAATTTCACCATGCTTTGGTTTGAGTAAAACATATGTATTCAATAAAAATTATTTGTTAAACAAGATTTAAAAGGGCAGTATTCACTGGCTTGGGATTGAAAGTATCCTCTAACGTGACTTGGATTGCGGTGTGATTGTACAACGTAGCTAAGTACCCGGAGTTTGTCTTCCCTGTGGTTACATTTGTTCACTTCTTATCTTATATAATACAGATGTTACTTCAAAAAAGAAGATGATTACATTCTACGTGTCATGCATTTAGTCATGCATATTAACCAATGACCTAAATTCTGGCAAGTCACTGGTTTTCCTGGCTAGCTCAGGCAACCCATTCCATGCTCTAATAGTACTAGGGAAGAAGGAGCATTTGTACACATTTGTCCTAGAATATGGAACGAGGAATGTGCCTTTATCTTTGTGTCTTCCTGAGTATTTTATTAAATTTTGTTTTTGTATTTGAAGATTATGGTTCAGTGTTTAATGTATAATTGCTACTTTGCTTTTGAGTCTTCTAGCCTGAAGGCTTTCTAAATTTAGTGATTTTACTAAAGATGTTACTCTAGTCAAATGTGAATATTCGTTTGTTATGAATCTCACTGCTCTATTTTGTGTCTGTTCAAGTTTCTTAATGTTTTCTTGAGTCGAGGGGTGCCAAACAGAGGATGCCTATTCTAGTATTGGCCTAAATAGCAAAGCACGTGATACTGTCATTTCAAAATCCTTACTTTGTTTTCCGTGTTTTCAAACTCTAGATGTATCATTTAGGCTGTGGCGCCCGAGTGCACTGCACATTGAGCACCCATCAGCACTGAAATATTTTCTGCTCCACAAAGCTCCCAGACGCACTTCCAGAGGTTGAAAAAGTGCGCCTGCTATTTACTGACATTCGCCTGACTGTCAACTACGTTCAATCTAGGACCTGAGTACTTCAACCAAGTCGTTTCATTTTGTTGTCTTTACATTGTTGCTATGTCATTCTAGGAGAGTTGTCATCAAGAACTATTCTGCGGAAGCAAACTCATCTTCCTAAAAGTCTAGCTTTCAAACGCAGTCATGCTATGAGTGTTGAATGACCAAAGTTAGGGTGTGTATATCTAATCCTGGTATCGATGCCTGACAGAAATTATAGTTTGTACATCACATCTTTAGTTTGCGTGTGCTATATAAATATGAGTTCACCAAACTCTCGGGGAAAGTAAAGGCGCTTGGTCCTTGTGCTGACCACATGACACCCTCGTTAACCGTCGGCCACAGAAGAAGACTACCTTTACATCATCTGCCCTATAGATCGCAAAGTCTGATAGGGGTTGTTAAATATATATTTATTTATAATTCTCTAGCAACTACCTTCACGGTGCGTCTAGGTGTCCCGAGGTTCCGCTGTAATTAACGAATAAAACAACTAAACAACTAGATCAATACACATAAACTTTAATGAATTTTTCCGGCATATCACACACTACCCTCTCTACTTTTGACAACTAACTCACTTCCGGTGATTCGCTCCTTTGTAAAAAATAGATTATACATACATACACACATTCACACGTGACAGGGTTACTTGTACTTATTTGACAATGATCTTGTGCGGAAAAGATGGAGAGCAGGAGGTTAACTTCTACCCCTGGACGCCCACCCCTCCCCCCTTTTAGAAATGTGAAACAATCAAACAAACTCTTAAGTTTTGAATGTAACCAGACAAAATGATCTCCTCTTGCGTGAAAACGTCAATTTCAGAAGAAAAAAAAATGGCAGGAAGCCACTGAACCGACATGTAATGTTTGTTGGAGGGGAAAAAATAATTTCACAACTATGAAGAGGAAAAAAAAAAGCCTGTGAACAACAAATGTGTGTGTGTGTGTGTGTGTGTAAGATGACACGTGTGATGAGAGAAAACTTGTCTGTTTCTAGAAGCTGAAACGTCTTTTTGCAAGGGTATGTTGCTGTGCCTAGAGATCGAGATCTATATCTGTACGTGAGGTGAAAGGTCTGCTGCTGGACAGAATCGATCACACAGTCAGTAGAGAGTGGTCAAGTGCTGAGCTGCCAGTCATTACATTAAGCCTATAAGTCAACTCGAGATCTAGGATGTTGTTTTTTGTATCTGTCTAGTAAATAAAGTTGTCACTACTAGGTACAGCATACAGAGAGAGACAGATGTGATGGTGTATACAGAAGTTGACGTAGCCATCTTTCAGTCTGATCTTCATCTGTACACTAACAAGCGTATAGAAATACTCTATCAACTCTTTGGCCCCGATAACTCACTCACTGACTCATAATAACTCATTCTAACCCCTTGCCGTGGACTATAAAATACGAAAATTTAAACTGCTCTCATTTAACTCAAGCCTAGAATAACTAAGCCCTTATCATGATCGAAATTGCAGCGGTTAAATTTACCAAAAACATTTTTATTCGCAATTTCGACCCAATCTATTTTTGAAAGCCGACGTTTAATAAAATTCCTTCCGCTTGTAAGCACTTATTAACACTTTAATTCCATGTTTTGAAACGTGTACTTCTACAGATCACTGATGTCGGTTCTTCTCTAGATCTAAATACTGGTCAGAATGAATGGGAGGAATTATCCCTAGACCAATGTGATATCAAATGTGTTTTTATAAAGAACACGGAACAACAGTATGGAAGCTTGTGTACAAAGTACACGGAACAACAGTATGGAAGCTTGTGTACAAAGTACACGGAACAACAGTATGGAAGCTTGTGTACAAAGTACACGGAACAACAGTATGGAAGCTTATGTACAAAGTACACGGAACAACAGTATGGAAGCTTGTGTACAAAGTACACGGAACAACAGTATGGAAGCTTGTGTACAAAGTACACGGAACAACAGTATGGAAGCTTGTGTACAAAGTACACGGAACAACAGTATGGAAGCTTGTTTACAAAGTACACAGAACAACAGTATGGAAGCTTCTTTTAAAACGACTAGATCTAGATCTGCAAGTAGGTTTCTAGTTTCCAGTGACTACAAGGGTCTATTAAAAGTGTGAGTGTTTGTGAGCGTATGTGTTTTATAAAGGATGGCAGTGTATGATATATAGTTTGTGCAGATAGGTTATTCTAAATAAGGTGCAAGTCTCTACATCTAAATCTAGGACTGACAAAATAAACATAAAATTGTAGTTTCAAACTCTCGGATTTAAAAAAAAAAAGACACATTTGTATTAAATTGGATCACCTAGACTACAGGTTAGTGTGATGAGATGTCTGTTAAGAACGTAGTCATCACTAAATGTATTCTATTGTCTGATATTGAACTCTTCCTAGGGCCATGCTTTCCCCAAGACTGAACAGTTAAGGTTTCATTCACTGGTCATGTATGCTCAAGAGCACATTTGACGTAACACTCACCCACCCCCCACCCCCAAATAAAAAAAAAAGGGGGAATAGGGAGAGAAATTTCAGCAGAGAATTTTTTTTTAAATATATTTCTTTTTGAACGTGCAGAAACTGTTAAAGCTTGTTCCCTGGGAGTCCTAATTACAGAGAACTTTGTCATCAGAGTTCCGTCCCTTCGTGGTTAACATGTCAATCTGAAACCAATCACTCCGCTGGAGATTTTTTTTTCTTTAGCTTAATAGCAGGACTTTTTTTTTATCTCAGATTATTTTGAGGCGGGTGAATATATTGACGTCAATATTAGACTGAAGAAAAGCATCTCAGTTCTTAGGCACACAGAACTTGTTGGCGAGCTAATTTAAACATCCACTATTAAACCAAGGACTAATTAGATATGCTCTCATCAATAAAAGATGCAGCTTCTAACAATCAGATGAGGCTCTGCTGTGTAGTTAGTTATTACTTGGAATTGAAGGGGAGGGGGGGGGGGAAACTGCAGGTGAACTGAGCTGTGGGAGGGGAGAGACTTGAGTTTGACGTTGGGGAAAGGGGTGCTAGGGAAATACAAGATCTAGAGAAAAAAGTATTCATTAAACAACATCGCAGAAAAGGAACAAAGGGAGATCAGAAAAATCCAAAATAAGTCAATCTATTTCCTCAACAAATTATTCAAACGAGCGAGGCTCAGTCACCAGGTACTTAAACCTAAATCAAGTATTCCGTATGTAAGGAAATATTCCATTAATATGTAGAACAATGTTTAGACAAAAATTCTTTTAAAAAAGAAAAGTTCATGTCATTCTCTGGACAGATTGTCCTCTTCCCTAAGACAAATTAGTTAAAAGGCTAAAAAAGAAAGATGTCCAATGTTCCATTATCTAAATGAAAGCTAACACTGAGAGATGTTACATTATCTAAATGAAAGCTAACACTGAGAGATGTTCCATTATCTAAATGAAAGCTAACACTGAGAGATGTTACATTATCTAAATGAAAGCTAACACTGAGAGATGTTACATTATCTAAATGAAAGCTAACACTGAGAGATGTTACATTATCTAAATGAAAGCTAACACTGAGAGATGTTACATTATCTAAATGAAAGCTAACACTGAGAGATGTTACATTATCTAAATGAAAGCTAACACTGAGAGATGTTACATTATCTAAATGAAAGCTAACACTGAGAGATGTTACATTATCTAAATGAAAGCTAACACTGAGAGATGTTACATTATCTAAATGAAAGCTAACACTGAGAGATGTTCCATTATCTAAATGAAAGCTAACACTGAGAGATGTTCCATTATCAAAATGAAAGCTAACACTGAGAGATGTTACATTATCTAAATGAAAGCTAACACTGAGAGATGTTACATTATCTAAATGAAAGCTAACACTGAGAGATGTTCCATTATCTAAATGAAAGCTAACACTGAGAGATGTTACATTATCTAAATGAAAGCTAACACTGAGAGATGTTACATTATCTAAATGAAAGCTAACACTGAGAGCTTTTCATTTCACTTGGCAACATTGCAACCATTTGTTTTGGTTTGGAATTATTTTTTTTTTTAAGTTTTCCCCTGAGATTTTAGAATTTGAAAAGTGTCTATCTACATGCTATTATACTGGGGACTCTCTAGGACAACTGTTGATATATCTGCTCTCTACATGCTATTATACTGGGGACTCTCTAGGACAACTGTTGATATATATGCTCTCTACATGCTATTATACTGGGGACTCTCTAGGACAACTGTTGATATATATGCTCTCTACATGCTATTATACTGGGGACTCTCTAGGACAACTGTTGATATATATGCTCTCTACATGCTATTATACTGGGGACTCTCTAGGACAACTGTTGATATATATGCTCTCTACATGTTATTATACTGGGGACTCTCTAGGACAACTGTTGATATATATGCTCTCTACATGTTATTATACTGGGGACTCTCTAGGACAACTGTTGATATATATGCTCTCTACATGCTATTATACTGGAGACTCTCTAGGACAACTGTTGATATATATGCTCTCTACATGTTATTATACTGGGGACTCTCTAGGACAACTGTTGATATATATGCTCTCTACATGTTATTATACTGGGGACTCTCTAGGACAACTGTTGATATATATGCTCTCTACATGTTATTATACTGGAGACTCTCTAGGACAACTGTTGATATATATGCTCTCTACATGCTATTATACTGGAGACTCTCTAGGACAACTGTTGATATATATGCTCTCTACATGTTATTATACTGGAGACTCTCTAGGACAACTGTTGATATATATGCTCTCTACATGCTATTATACTGGGGACTCTCTAGGACAACTGTTGATATATATGCTCTCTACATGTTATTATACTGGAGACTCTCTAGGACAACTGTTGATATATATGCTCTCTACATGCTATTATACTGGGGACTCTCTAGGACAACTGTTGATATATATGCTCTCTACATGCTATTATATTGGGGACTCTCTAGGACAACTGTTGATATATATGCTCTTCAATTTAAAAACAAATATGTTCAAGCTCTTTATATTAAGTCTTGTCAACTTTTGCTCTATTGGGCAATGAACAGAGAATTTATTACTAGGAAAATGTAAGTTGAAAACTTTGAGATGCTCAATTCTTCTTTCCTACTAAGCATTGTTGCTTTACTGTCATAAACAGTTCTTGACCGTATACTAGTGGAATTTAAATGGCCACTAAAATGACAATTAAAATTGTACAGAATTTATTATGACTATCCTATCTACAGTTCATTTTGAAAAGTAAATTTATCTTAGTGTTCCTACCAATAAGAATCTGTTTTACTTTTAAATATTGCTTTACTTTTTTTATAGAACCTACAGGTTTTATTACACAAATGTCTTATATCACCAACCTCTTTGATTATAGGTTTGAACTTCATTCATCTTTAGAACTTTCAGGTTACTACTTTCAAAACTTCTTAGAACTGTACATTTCTACTTGGTATTTAGATCATAATTCTACCAAACTTTGTTAGTCCAGAGTTTTTCTTTGAAAGACTAATTCATAACTTACCTTTTGCCTGATCCATGGTGTCCAATTTCTCTTTTAGGTTAAAGGCAACCTGGCAACAATGTTGTAACATCTCAAGTCTGGCAAATAAAAAAAAACAAAAAAACAAAGGTATGTTAAAGTAAAAAAAAAAAAAAAAGAATGACAGAAAAGAGAGAAAAAAAAAAAAGAAAAAGTTCAGTATTGTTAAAGGTATTTCCCAATTTATGTCCAATTGATCAACAACCAAGTTCATAGAGCTGAACATGTAAGTACAACAGACTGTTCAGAAACACAATATTTGTAACTAACTACTGAAGATATATACATCAAATCAACAGCTTATAAATCATCAGTGTTTAGAAGTAAGCCTATTTTCAAACTAGCTTATGTATGACCCACCTTTGAGTAAAACTCTTTAAAACATTCAAATTATGCTGAGTCTTGGTGTCAACATCACCCAACATCACCAAAGCCCGCTGACAGGCCTGGGGATTCATGTTCAAATCCCAACTTTGTTTGCACATCAATGACAATGCTGAAAAGAACAAGTTGAAATGTTGTCACAAAAATGAACCATTGGAAAGAGTTCCAACTGCTAAATGTGTTCAGGTTTTTAAACCTACCTGGTATGGAAGTACAAAATATTTTTTGCAGAACATTCTGTAGTTGCTTCCATGTCAATGAGTTAAAAATGTGAGTAAGACTAGCAGCTAGCAGCTTTCTAATTCTGTCTGTGAAGGACTGGAATACTAAGTCCCTACTGCTGAAGTTCTCAGAGGTCATCATACTTAGCCAATCAAGTGAAAGCTGCCAACTCTCTTCAGACTGAAGTCTTACAAAAATGGATGCAGCTGCCTCAGATTTGATTTTATCTTGGATCAGTTGCCTGCAAACAAAAAAAATTGATGTTTTTTTTTTCATTGTATTTTCTTCCATTTTTTAAAATTAAAAATGGCTATTCTATAAGACAAAGACTACTTTTAAAGAACTTACTCAGACTCTCCAGATACGTCTTGTAAAATAGATAACAGTACAACAGAAGCCATTTTGACTTGACTTAAATAAGACACATCATTAATAAGTGACATCTTTAATCTAGGCAATACTGTCTTGGTTACTTCCTCTTGATCACATAAAGGGAGTTCACTCAAACATTGAACAGCTAAATCTTTAGCAATCTGAAAATGTAAACATTAGAATAAGAAGCAAAATCTTTTGAAACAATTTTCTGAAGTTTCATTTGCCAAAGCAAAGTCTAAGAAACGTGTAGCTCATATTGTAGCTCTTATATAATAGCCTGACTAGACCAACCACTTAATAAACGTAACAATTGTCAAATGACTAGTTTGGTTGGATATTTTATAAATGTTTATGATATTAGACAAAGAATGTCTACACTATTATTAGCAAACAAAATAATCTTGAAAAGATTCCTACCTGTTTTGTGGTAGAGTATTTTGTTGCACTGACATATACATCCTGAATAATATGTCTTGATGCCTCAGGAAGACAGTAACCTTTAGCCAATAGCTGAGACAGTAAACTCCCAGCATGCAGCAGATCAGCCATGACAGGCTTTTCACCATAAGGTAACTGGGATCTCATTGCTGAATGTAAAGCAATTAACCAATCCAAGAGTTTTGGACTTGCCAACCCTACAACTTGCAACATAAAGCTGACATCTTCTTTACTGAAGGGGCAATCATCATCCTGAATGGGTAAAATACAACAGTTGACACCATTTAATATAACTTTTTTTTTTCAGTTCAATACACTAACACAAAGATGCATTTTTTTTTTTAAAGATCAATAATTGTCAAATGATTCTTAATTGGAGTTTTAGTGCTTAAAAAACAGGTAAACATTTAAAAACTTATCAATCAACTTTTAAATTCATAGTTCATCTTCAAGTAATACAACCCTATCAGCATGAGGACTTACTTCACCAAGGAGACATATTTCAACACCTCTATTTCTCATGGCCCTAGACATTTCTCCATGCTTGGGGTCCATAGCAAAGAATAACCTAAACAGTGATAGTATTTTTTTGAAATGATATAGCAATTAAATGAAGACAAAAAATGTTTTCAAACATCAATACAATATGACATCAATAAAACTAACTAGAACAAAGTGACAGACTCACCTAAACTGTGGGTGGGGTACAATGTTTACAGTCACTCCATCAACTGTTCCTCTTTCATTGATACTAAGAATTCCTTTAGGTTCTAGGAGAGCATTTAGTCGATCCAGAACTGATGCACTACATTCAAAAAATAAAGACAAAAAAATAAGTTTCAACTGAATGTTTTCTTTTTCAAATAACATTAACTTTTTCAAATCAATATTTTCTTTTTCACATAGCAAAAACATTATAAAACACTGACCAGCAAAAATTCACATTATCTATCAGAAGCCAATGACCATTCTGAAGTGCCTTGACCAGAACACTGTCCACCCACTCAAAAGTTCCCCCACCACAAACTCCAGACTTCCTATTTGATAAAGTATTGATGAGATGGGCCAGCTGATGTCCAACATTAAGTACACCATTGTCTGCAAAGGGAAAACAGCACATCAGTGAATTCTACTGGAAACACACATGAGTTCAAAACCTAGGCAGCAGTGCTTAGTTAGAAATAAAATGCTGTGTTTTTCTCACCCAGGTCTTTCTGTTTGACTTTCTCCAAAAGTAATACAATAGTTTGTAAATGCTGAACATGTTGCTTCAGTAGACTTTGATGCTCTTCACTTGACATGCCTTCAGCTACACACACAAAATACAAACATCCATTTAAAAACAACAACTGATTTTAATACTGCTAAATAAAAACAAAATTAAAAAAAAAAATGCATGAGTATTTTAAGACATTTTAAAAGTGACTTACTTGATCTAGGTAAATGAATATATTCTGACCAATGTCTTTCTAAACTCTCAACTTTGGACTTTTCTTTTACATCTTCAGCCAGGAGACACTTTCTTTGTAACTGTTTGATTTCTTGTAATATTAATGAGCTAATGTCTCCAATGTGTTTCCATACATCCGTCTAAAGTTCAACAAAATAATGAACAGTATAGTCTAAAGTTTAACAAAATAAATAAACAGTGTAGTCTACAGAATTTTTCTTGAGTATTTGATGAAATATTAGATGTTATGATGATCTCTGTTCACAGACTGACCACAATGACTGGCTACAACACGATGGACAGCCACTACAGTAATCACTTTACAAATGAAAATAATTCAAACCATGTCCATTCTGAGACTGCTGAAGGTGCACTGCTTTTTACTGTTGCATTTGTAGGTGGACTTGGAAATATCATCGCCATGATTGCTACTCTGGTGTGTCCCACTTTCAGGCAAATGTCCTCAGCTTTCCTGTTCCATCATTGCCTCTTGGATGCTGTCAAGTCAGTCTTCTGTATTCCATTTGGCTACAGCCTGCTGATGAACCAGGACATCCCTCACTGCCATGTTCTTGGTGCTGGATACATTCTCCTAATGACAGTATCTGCCTACAACTTACTGGCTCTTCTAGTCAATGAAGAGTACCAGTGCTCTTTTTCAACAGCAAGGAGCTACCACCAGAGTAGCGATGGCTGCTGCATTGCATTTGGTGTTGTGATCATTTGGTTCAGCACAGTGCTACTCCATCTAGGAGTGGCATTTCTTCCAGGCACCTCAGAGTACAACAAAGAGGTGGGAAACTGTGTCTATAAGTATGGGATCACCAAAAACTATGTCATTCATGCACTGTGGGTAATACTTGTGACAGGAGCAGTGTTAATAGCTGCTGTAAGCTTTATACACTTTTACAGAAAGCTTCGCTCCAGTGCCAAGTGTCGAAAGTGGACATTCCTTCATAAATCTCTATCTTCATTGAGTCCTCACAATACAATGCATACTGATCAGAGTGAGGAAGTTCACTATGAGTTTGATGACCTGGCATCCCAGAAAGCTCTCCTTCAATCAAAACGCTACCTGCGCAGAATCTCCATCATGATGGGAATGCTTATATCCTTTGTGCTGTGCTGGTACCCTTTGTTTTTCCTGACACTGTTAGATGTTAACTACCAGCAACCACCACACATCTATCGCTTGTTGATGATTGTAGCATGGACACACCCAGTAACTACCCCAATATTCTGTGCTATTATCTACTATGACACAGCCAAAGGGGAACAAGTCAGTAAAGATATCTATACCAATGCCTTGCCCATGAGTACTTCCAGATCAGGGGTAGCTATTTGCCAAGAGATCAATAACTTGCACAGAGCCAGCGTAGTTATTGGTTTTCACAATGACAATTTCCAGTCCACACCAAATCACGACCAGTCTAGGAAAGATAACTACAGTGTACATCATGATGAGTTGGACCTTCCCTGTGACACTATCATAAATTATAATTCTGAAGGTGGCTGTCAGACACTCATTTTGTAAGCAACTCACAATGTGTAATACAGCCAAACCAATGATAAGTCCAAAGATGAAACAAAAAAATTCTCTAACAGTAACTTCTGCTCATCAATTGCTAAACAACGTCAGGATAATAGGAAGGCCAAACAATATTTATAAATGGTGACTATCAAATGTTTTTGATAATTTTAGCATACAAGAGAAGATTTATTGTTTATCTCTATCAGCCAAGTATGTGCATACAAATAAAATTAATGTTTGTATCATTGTTCTATGGCTAACACTTTGCACAACTTAAGAAGTTCTATAATAAAGAGCCATTGCTCTGATCTCATTCTAACTCTCCAAGAGACTAGTGCTAACACTTTGCACAACTAAAGAAGTCTTATAATAAAGAGCCATTGCTCTAATCTCACTCTAACTCACCAAGAGACTGGTGCTAACACTTTGCACAAATTAATAATTCTGTAAAGCTGACTTTGTTTAGGTTTAGATATGTTCGTGCTAATTTGACGCTGAATACATGTTGACTGTATTCCTAGACTTGATATTAATAATTATATAACAGAAAGTATTTGTATCAATGTAATCACAAAAAAATGGATCTAATTTTTGTGTCAATCAATGAACACCTTTGAATGATCTCTCTAGTTCAGCGGTTCTCAACCTTTTAAGCTCGGCGACCCCTTTTTACAATATCCCACTCTGCCGCGACCCCCCCCCCATACACACACATACAGCAATAGAAGAATAGACAATAATAATCCTTATTTTTGATGGTCTTAGGCAACCCCTGGCAAATTGTCAATCGACCCACAAGGGGGTTGCGACCCACAGGTTGAGAACCCCTGCTCTAGTTGTAAATGATCTGAAAACACAAAGTTGCTATTTATGTTTATCTCTTTCACTTTTTATTTCCAAAGTTGGAACGACTTTCTCAAATTGTCATATAACTTAGCAGAGCAAACATAAATCTTTCTTATCATATGTTTATGTACAAATCTTTAGATGTTTCATTTGGGCATTGATATTCTTAATTTAAATAATACCAATCATTATAATCAGAGTATGTAGTCTTTTTAAACTTAACTGTACTATTAAACTTATCATTCTCCTGTTATGAACAAAATTAGATAAACATTTTCTGAATACAATTTTTCTTCTTTATGATATATTAATTCAAGTCTCTAAATATTAGTCTTCATTCATAGAATGTTCTGACTGCTTGACAGTTCAGATATGAGACTACCAGTCCTTCTGCCACTAAAGATCCTCATCCTGTACAATGAAATCCTTTTACAAGAATCTCCAAAGATTAAAAAAAAATGATATCTGTATGCAAATCGCCCCAAACAGCCACTTTTAAATAGTCAAGAGATTATGTCTCACCTGCTCAAAACCACCTAAGAGTTCTATGGTATCCATGGAACTGTTCATGGGAAGAATTACAAGAGTATTTCCAGTTAGTTGAGCCAGTAGTTTGACCAGACTAGTTTTACCAGTTGACTGGGAACCAAGCTAAAAATGAAATCAATGTAACCAGAGGACATTATACATTGTTTTTTCAATGTGTTGAGATGTATTAAATGTATCACAAAGCTTTTACTAGTTGGAGTTCAGTTGAAACAGGTTAATGGTTTGTTTCAAAAAGTATAAAGTAATAGAACAAACATGTCATATCAAAGTACTTATATAATAATTACTAACTTATAGATAAGATGTTAATTTAATTTGTTAGTTGTTTTTTTATTGTATATATGCCATTATATAATTTAATAATAGTACAATACACTAAGATAAGAGAAACCAAAAAATTGCTATACACTAATGATATTAACTGTACTCAACTTACCAGAATGGCCAACCATCCCATCTCTACACATTTCATCAGAGATTCCATCTTTTCTAAATGATGATGTAGTATGACCACAGTACCAGTGGATGCATTCCAGAATGGATTCTCTCTAACCAGGAAGGAATGTCCAACCTGTAAAGTTGTCTGTCCAAAGTGAAGCTTTCTAGAAGATGTGTACAGTGGATATCTGGAGCCCATAGTTGATATGTATCTCTCTTCCATCTACAAATACACAAGAAACATTCAGTGTTGAAAGAATCTATTTTGTGTCTGAGTCAGAACTACTTAGAGATGAAAGCTGTGTTTGAGATCAATTGTTTCTTTGTATTCTGAATATTTAAGTATTTAGTAATAACAACAATAAAAGCTTAAAATGTTTTCCAGAGCAAGGTCACCCTGGTCAAATGTTCAAAGAATTAAGTTTTGTGAAAGTGACAACACTATATCATGTTCAATAAATTTTTTTAAAACAGCATTTGAATTCAAACTTTAAAATTGTTTATATATTAGAAATTTGTTTTTAATAATCACACATGAAGTGCATCTAGTAACCACAAGTTTTAAAACATCTGTTCAAATGTAAGAACATTTTCTTTTTTAAGTTAACTTATTTGTTATGTTAAATAAATAATAGAATACTGCTAACAATGGCAGTGTCTATACTGGAAGTACAATGATTACCTTCAGTTTGTCTGCCAGTGTTCTCATCCTATCTACATAGATAAGTCCAATATACTCTCCTGGATTGAAACTTGAAGAGCTCTGAAAGTAGGACAGAAAGTTTACTTGAAAAAGATTAACATATTACTTAGTAGAACTTTTCCATTAGAAAACTATAGGATTTTTTTGTAATTTTTTGTTAATCATTTTTGCACATTAAAATTCCAGCCTTAATATATGCATTACAAATATGTGTATATGTCTAAGTTTAAACTTGATGATTTAGAAGATCTACTTAATTGATTTAATGTAAATAACTGTACGTGTGCCATGCCAATTGAATGCTAACAGAATGGTTTGAATTGAAAATAGAGTCTCTTTTTTTTTTTTAGAATCTCAAAGCTTATCAAATTAGCTGACTTGTTTCTCTTTTCGAGGAATTGTTGGACAGTAAAGAAATGAGGTTAATAAAGATGAGAAAATTAGAAGAGTCTGCATACAATTTTGGGAGAATCAAGTAAATTTAGGCACAATTTTGAGGTTGAAAAGGCAACTTCAGAATGTTTTAGCAGCACTAAGAACCTTGCAATGACAACTGTGGGTGTTATGAAGTTTAATTTTCACAAGCTATCAGGGCACCAAGATAAATTACCTGATTCTGTTTGAGCAAGTCACACCACCTGTACAGATCCCTCAAGTTAAACTCCCAAGGAGAGCCTTTCACTGCCCACAACTTCTTCTCCATTGTGTCTTCTAAAACCTGCAAGAAATAGTTCACTTCATTACATTTTCTGTTTCTATAGTCAACACTGCAGTAACTCAATATATCACACTATGTAACTCCAACATACTCTCCTGGATTGAAACTTGAAGAGCCCTGAAAGTCAACACAATCAGTATGACAGACAAGTTTACTTGAAAAAGATGAACATATTAGAACTTTTCCATTAGTAAATTACAGGATTTATAAATATGTATATATATTTAAGAGGCACTCCCTAAATGTAACCATAAAATAGATTTATCTTTGTCATTTCAAAAAAAATATTATTTTTTTTTTACGTTTTGAATTAACTGAATAAAATTGGAAAACATAAATAATAACAAAATAATTTTTTTTTTAATTTGAATATGGTTCAATATTCAGATAGTTAACCCATCAAATTATAAAACTTATAATAAAAAAAACCTGCCTTTGAATTGAACTCCATCATTGCTGACAACATATCTTTAGGAAACTCAGGATAAAGGGTTGATAGAATGTAGACAAGATCATCTTTAGTCAAGGGATCAATGTAAACCTGTTAATTTAAAAAACAAAATCTTGTCTTATCTTTGAAACAATATGTAAATAAGTTCGCTATTCTATAATTCTACGCACTTCTGTTACCTGAGTGAATCTGTTTAGAAAAGACTGTGGCAAGCCTTTTCTTCCTCCTCCTTGAGACAGTGGGTTCTGACAAGCAAAAATGCGAGTTTGGTCTGGCTGAATATAAAACATTTTGCCCAGCTCTGGAATGTAGATTTCCCCTCTGTGATCAAAGCAAGCATTCAGACCCTCTAACACAGACTGTGAGGCCAGATTTAGCTAGAAAACACCAATGTTTTTACACATTAAAATGTTTCTTATAGGAGATACATTTAAAATACAGTACCTACTAAAAATACTGAAAAGAATCAATGCTATATGTTAAGCACCTCATCAAGAATGACCCAATGTCCAGCTTTTAAGGCTTGTAGAAATGGACCATCTCTCCAGGCAAACATTCCAGCTTCCCCTCCCTCCACTGGAAGGTCAGCACCAAACAAATCTGTCACATCCTATGGAAATTGAAAAGTAACAATAACTAATATAAGTGTGTACTAAAATACTAATAATAATATTATTTAATATATTAAATACTAGTAATAGTACCATTAACAAATGTCTTAAACACAAGAAGGAAAAGTAATTTTCTACTTACAGTCTGTTCTGACAAATTGATCCTGGTAAACTTTTTACAAGCCATTCTGGCAACTGCAGCTACAAGAGTAGTTTTCCCAACACCAGGTGAGCCTTCAAGCAGTATTGGGCGAGACAACTGGAGAGCACGAAGAAGTTTCTGTGCATTCATATAAGTAGTTGGAGCATCAAAAGTGAAGGGCTCATCATTGGTATACTTGACAGGATCTGTCATACAAATAAATTATAGGCAATTCTGAAGAAAAAGCTTTCCAATGGTGGTTCTAATTTTATCAAAATATAAGCTTTTTTTAAAAAAGAGATGTATGAGAAAATCTAAGAATTTAAGATTATAAAAAGAATATTCAAAATTTAATTTTTGACTAATTGAATTTAGTAGAGTGACTATTTCCTTTAACTCACCTCTCCTGATAGTGAAAGGATATATTGTCAGTGTGTTCTCTGTAACAACCAAAGACTTCTCTACATTGGCAGATTGGAAAAGTAAGCCACACTTGTTAAAGTCTACACTTACTCCAGTCAATCTAACTAGTTGCTGGTGTAGGAACTGAAGACAGGCTATGCGAGAAACATGACTTCTGTGTTCTGGTATAGAACTAGTTGATCCTAGAGAAAAACTTTTCTTTGATTTATGATATATAAGTATTATCTCAAATCATACATAATATCTGTATTTAGTTGACTTGAACAGTAATAATTTTATAGAAGTAAATAAATTGAAATATTTTAAATAAACCCTGTTACTTATTTGAAATAATGTATATAAACCATTCAAATTATTGATTAATTATTTTATATAAAATCAGTTACTTCCAGAGTTAGTAGCACTTTTCCATGACAAAAGTTTAGGAGACTTTAGAGGTTTTTTAAGGATAAATTCTATGGTGTATATATATATAAATACAGTGCTTATTTTGTAAAAAAAAAAAAATAGGTGCCGGTACTCAGTGATTAGGTGCCGGTACTCAGTAGTTGATTATTAACTTTTAACTACTAAAAATTAATAATATACGTTAAAATAGAAGAAAAGTAATAATTTTTTTCAAAAAGTGCCAGTACGCCGTACCGGTGCATACCGTCATAAAAAAAGCCCTGTATATATATTTGTGTGTGTGCCCCGCCCAATGGTGTTATACATTGTAAAACATACACAAAACTATGCATTTATCAAATCAATTATTGTTACTTGATTTTGGAAATAATAAATACCTTGCCAACATCTCACTCATAACAGTAACAAAGTTATCAGCTGTAGTATGTCCACAGGAAATGTAATAAAAGTTATCTTTTAATCAAGTAACAACTTGACTGTCACCCCAAAACCTTAAACAACCATTTTTATTTTTCAAAGATTTATAAAAGAACTTTACAAATGGCTGCTATTCCATTTTTCTAAAACAAGAAACATTCTAAGAGATGCCTTCATAATGTGTACTCTCTGTGATGGAAATGTACATTTTTAGTTCCTATGTGTATCTTATAGATGCTGAGTCATGGTATAAATTTGAGGTAATCTTTTATTCTTTTATTAGCTGTGCTTAAATCCTCCTCATAAACATAGAATGTAATATTCAGGGGGGTATGAGACCTATTAACATTTTTTTTTCTTTCAAGTACAATTTCTTTATCAACTATGTAGTTTCCCTGGCTTTTACGACTGAAATAACTTTTACTGATTTTTCACAGCTTTGTGCAAAATATTTTCGTTAAATCTACAAAGATCTGGACTCTTGATCTAAGTCACTAAAATTTGCGGACTATCCATGGCTGTGTGAGAATTATCTTCACTTGATTCTAGTGATTTAGCGTAAATCTAGAATCTAGCGTATTTTTAGAGTTATCTAGATATTAGATGTATCGAGATCATTAAATTGACTAAAATTCACTGATTTTTCTGGTTAGGTGCGAATTATCTTCACTAGATCTAACTTAGATCTAAATCTAGATACTATTTCTAGCTATATGATTTACGAACTTTCCACGCAAAGTCATTCTTACTGTTACAACAAGAAGATTTTAGGTGAGGGAGGGCCTGAAAGGGTGTAGCCTGCACATTAGGCTGGTAATTGCTCTAATCATAGACAATAGTCACTACAAACTAGATCTAGCACGTCTTCAGCCGTAACATTGAAAGGAAACAACCATTTCTATGCTGCCATCAGAAAAATAATACCAGGTGAAATGCTTGCTTGAGCCAAGGCCATCTTCAATCACAAGGTCGCGCTTCACAAGTGGGTGAAAGGGGTTGTAGACGCGTAGTCACTGGTCAGCTCATTAACACAGCCAGCCTGTAACGTTACGCGATCAGAATGCCTAGTTGTTCCCTACGCCCCCACACACACACACATTTTTAGCAAGAAATTAGCGCAATTACATTTAAAAAAATATTGGGTAAAAAATTTAGGATAATGGACACAATTTTAGGAGAACTCTGGCAATTTTTAAGAGTATTTTAGGATTTTAGGAGACTTTTCATTTTTTAGGAGATTTTAGGAGTGCTATGAACCCTGTACTTCATGGACATGCTTTTTATAAATCTTACTTCAGTGATGTATTTTTATTAAGCAGATACTTGATGTTTAATTTGGCAGGCATATTAAACATGCCTTGCATAATAAAAAAAAGATGGCTCATTACTAAACAATGAATACTAATTACTGGTAAATAGATTCTCCTTACCTGTGCCAAGACTATCAATAAATATGATACAAGCTCCATGTATATAGGCAGTGATAGGGTCCAATACATGAGAGTCCTCATGACTAGATGTACAGGTATTTATAAAGTAAGCCCAGTTGATGATATCTCTGATACTGACAGTAGTCCTAGTGAAAGAAATAGAGTTATGATGTTGTTAATATAAAAACTGAATTCTAAGGTTTATGTAGATTACTGTTATTTGACCAATTTTGTTGAAAGTATTAAGGACATGGAGGACCCTTCAGCACTTAGATCCCTACATTTCTGAATAATGCATAGATCTAGATATAAGACTAGATCTAGGTCATTAAATATCTTTAGTCTCATTGGTTAATTAGAATAAGGCTCTGTATTCTGTCTGATATTTAAAATACTAAGTTCATTATTTAACATTTTTAAGTTCTTTTCTTTATGAATTAAATGTATGTATTATAAGTTCACATTCATCCTTAAACCATTCAAACCCTTTTTTTTTAATGCTATAGATGGAATCTGTTTTCATACAGTGTTACACAGATAGTGAATAAGTGACATCTAACACTATCTTTCTTGAGAATCATTTTTTTTAAAGTTCATTATTAATACTCAGTAAACTCAGTAGGACAGTTGTTTTCTATATTTGTTCATTGACTTCCTTATTGACAATTCACATTAAAAACAATTTTTTTTTTTTGTTAGCATAAAATTTTACCTCAAGCACAATCTGAAAAAAAAAAATTTCCTCTGAGCAGCTTACAATATTTCTAAAACTAGGCTACATTTTTTAACACTTGTACCTTCTACCAAGATCTGTAGCTAGGAACCACTCAATAAACTCCATGATGGCATGACCAAACCCACTAGTTCCATCTGGGCTAGCATACAGACGTGCATCCGATGTTATACTTTTTTCAATGATGGCAACAAGATCACTATGTTCTAATGACTGGGGACACCAAATCTCTGTAAATCTGTTACGCAGAGCTGGAGAAAGCTAGACAATTCAAAAAAGAGACTTTATCTGTATAATACAAGTCAATAGAAGAGGAATAGAAGTCTCTATGATTAAAAAATAAAAGAACTCAACTATTATTAAAATATATATTTTTATAGAATAGCAATTTAGCATTTTATTTTATAATACATCATTTAAAAAAATCACTGCTCAATGTACTTAATTCAAGATTGGAAAATTACATCATCCCTTTTGTTCCTGTCAATTATGAGACTAATTATTATTATGAAGTAAAGAACTTACTTCTTTTTTACCAAAGTCTCCTCCAGGGTTCATGGTAGCAAACACTTGGAACTGTTCATCAGCTCTCAATATTTCAATCTCTGTGGTCACAGTTGATTCAGTCCCACCTTTTTCAGCAAGTACTAATGTTCTTTCTGGTTCCAGCACACTAGTCAAGCATACACAGACAAATAGAGTCACATTTTTTAAATTATGAGTAGAAGGAAAATTACATCCATTTAATTACATCCATTTATTTGTGTTCAGCATTATTAATACAAATTAATCATAATAAAAAGTATTAATCTATTGATTTATTGCTAACAAGTACGACCTCTTAAGTTATCTCTAAAAAAAAAACTACCTGTATAATTTTTCTATAACTGAATAATCTAGGTATCTGCTTTATTTTTAGAGAATTCTATTTAATTTATTTAAATCCACCTGTTTAATCTTTCTAAAACTGAATCATCAGCCAGTGAAATTTCATCCACTAAAAACATGGAGCCCTCTTTCATAGCAAGAATCAATGGACCATCTTTCCATTCAAACAACTTTTGATTTTCACATTTCTCCTGACAAAACCAAATTTTAAGAACAAGATTAATATTTGTACAAATCAGAAATGATAACTAGAAATGGATTCTTAGAAGAAAAAATCTTAAAAACTTACAGAATTTTCTCGAGACCTAACAGGTCTTAAGCCTCCTAGGAAATCAGCACTTTCAGTATGCATATGGCAATTAATAGAATACAGTTTTTTCCCTTGCATGGCTGCATACAACTGACAGATAGTAGTCTTGCCAACTCTGAATAATTTCAAACAAAAAAAAAATGTACTGTAATCTGTTCAACAACCTTAAGATAGCTAATATTATTTCCAACTATGTTTTAGGTCTTTTATTTTACAATTTTATCTTAAACTCAGACTAATATATTTCTTGCTAAAATCAGATTTTTTCCCCTTATATAAAATATAAAAAAAAAAAAATATATATATATTATAAGCATTTAACTTTATTTAATTAAAAAAAAATACTTTTTATTAAAGTTTAAAAATACAAGCATTGGCCAAAGATGTATGTACCCAGTGCTTCCAACTAATAGAACAGGTTCCTTGAACTTGATTGCCTGGCCAATCAGTACAGCCAATCTTCTCATACTGTATGTCCAAACTATCTGCTGAAATCCTGGAAGTTGTTGTTCCATTACACCAGACAACAATCTTTGAATGGGGCCAGACGTCCCAGGTGTGATACTGTACAAAGAATTAACATCCAATATCCTTTTGAAGTGTTTCTGCAGTACCTCTTTGATGATAGTTTCCTCTTCAATTTTTCTTACTCGACCAGCAAGAAGTAAATAACCTGGGAAGCAGAGTTTGTTTTTTTGTTTTGTGATTATTATAAAAAAGAACATACACAGTTTTTGAAACAACATATAACCATATAACTGATTAAATAATCATAATGAAAAATGATTGATTAATCTACAAACTGCTGTGTACTTTCATCACTCTTATTGCATTTATCTCAAGTTTGAATGATTACATACTCATTCTATTTATTTAAAGGCAGTTTCATTAGGGTTTAATTTCCAAGCAATGACAATACACAATCACACGAAAAGAGGGTGGATATTTGAACTAACATTTTATCACTAATCCACAGTATTTGAGAATTCATGTATTCACCCTACCATGTTCAGCTAAGTGTTGATCCCAATCATAAAATGTTTCTCCTTCTCCAGCATCAGGACATTTATATCTTGTAGCCCATCGGAACAAATCTCTCAGTGTCATGAAGCCATGTTTACCAAAAAATATGCCAGAGCCTCTGCGATGTGTCTTTAAAAAAACATTAGTTATTAACTGCCAAGCATTGGATTTAATATATTCATAATTTTCTTTTTTTTTCCCCTAATACCTCATATGCTTAAAAATATTTTTTATCTAAATTTTAATTTTTATCATTTACACTGTAAATGTATCAAGATAAAAACATTTTAAGAATCATGTGAGACTTTGGTCTACAGATTGTTCAGTGTTGTGTCACATGATAAGTTTACCTGCAAGTCTAACATGACTGACACCAGCTTCTTAGCATAAGATAAAGGAATTTCACATCTTTCATGCAGAATAATTTCAAGTTCTGAGGGGGGGATCTCATCAAAGTGAAGTTCAATGAAGCGATTGCGGAATGCTCTTGACAAAATCTAGGATAAATACATGGAGATAAATGTTAAATTGTATGTCTATCCCAGCACAGAGCACACCCAAACAAAATACATGGAGATAAATGTTAAATTGTATGTCTATCCCAGCACAGAGCACACCCAAACAAAATACATGGAGATAAATGTTAAATTGTATGCAGACATGCCTACCCCCAAGACCCAGAATGTGGAACACTCAGGTTGAAAATGTGGAATTTTGGGCCCCAATGTGGAACATACACGCGTTTATGTTAGTCAGCCATACTGTACGCAATATAAATAAAACTTCAATTATATTACTTTAATAACAATACTAGTTTGCTTCTTATAAATTAGATGTTTATATTCTTCAATTATAATTACTTTAATAACAATACTAGTTTGCTTCTTATAAATTAGATGTAAATAGTATAATATAATTAAAACTAAGAAAACCTTTAATTCATAATTATGTCCTTTGTTTGAAATCAATAGTTCTAACTCCTATATATATGATGAATTCTGAAAACAAAAATCTATATTCTAATGACCTAGACTCAAATGTTACTATTTTTATTTGTTACTACTAGATCTAAATGTAATGACTAGATCTAGATTATTCTAGATCCTTTTCTAGGGCTCTACTCTAGTCACTCTAGAAGTTGTCTCTAGTTCTAGATCTAAAATAATTTAAGAGTCTGTCTACCAGTAACTAGTAGTACTAGTCTAGGACTAGACCTACATCTAATACTAATAAGTCATCTAAGAACACAGATTATAATAAGTATATTAATAGATTTTTTCTAGATCTAAATATTTATGTCTAGATCTATGGACTTATTGAGAACTAAATTTATTACATATGATAATGATACATAGAAATCTAGAGATCTATCACCTTCTAAGTCTATTTCTCTAGATACTAAGATCTAGATTTAGTATCATCTAGACCTAGTTATCTAGTGCTAGATCTAGATTACTAGATACTAATTTAGACTATGTAGATCTAGTATCTAAGTATGTAATATTAATAAGTAGACTAGATATAGCCTTAGGCCTTAGCCTTACTCACATAACTCAGCCTTATTGTGTCTAAGTTAATTAATTACATTTAGGTCTAGATCTAGATCTTTAATAACGTATTTGAAAAAAAATCCTTTTCTTAGATAAGATTACTAATATTTAAATATTATAATTAGAATCTAGAATCTTTATTTATTTTATAATATTACTTAGACTTAGAAACCTAAGACGGCTAAGAGTAAGAAACCAGACGAGTTAGTCACGTTACGTCGTTAGTGTTAGAATAGCCGCATAGCGCCTTTGTCGGGAAAAGGGATTTGAATGGAAAATTTGGCTTATTAGCACTTACTAGATTCTAAGAATAGATCTAGTATCTAGACCTAGAGTACTAGATCTAGATCTATGTCTAGATCTAGATCTAGCTCAACCATATCTTCGTAAATTTAGGACACACCGGGTCCGGGAGGAGATGAAATGTAAAACAATAAACACAGACCTAGATATATTTTATTTTGCATTCAGTATTTTCATTTCGCATTATTAATAAATAATGAAAATCGGCGATTTTTTTTTTGTTGTGTCGGAATTCAGACTTGGCGGAACAAAAAATCGGGAATGCGGAACGGCGGAACATGTGAGCTTTTTTGATGCTTTTGCGGGACGGTTCCGCATAATGCGGGACTGTAGGCATGTCTGTGTATGTCTATCCCAGCACAGAGCACACCCAAACAAAATACATGGAGCTAAATGTTAACTTGTATGTCTATCCCAGCACAGAGCTTACACCCAAACAAAATAAAAGCAGAGACAAACAACAAAACTCACACCAGAACTGAAACATTTTTTTTTTATTTACCTTTCTTCCTCCATAAAGACCAGGAGGATTTTGGGTAGCAAACAAAATGAATTTGGGATGAGCTTGAACCATCTCCTGGGTTTCTGGGATAAATAATTCTTGGTTGTCATCCAACAACTGTTGAGAAAAATAAAAATTCACAAAAAAATAATTTTAAAAATCCATAAGTATTTGGCAAGACAGTTAGACAATTTTGCAAATTATGTTATAAAAAAAAACAACTTGAGAGCAAAAGAGCTTACTCTATTTAAAGCTTCTAGAACATCTGTTGGTGCCAGATTAAGTTCATCCAAAATAATCCAATAACCTTTCCTCATAGCTTCTACCAAAACACCTACAACAAGAAATGGTTAAGGTTTTAAAAGAAATATTTTTCAAAACAATCAAAAGGCTGACACCAGTCACAAAAAAAAATGTCAATATCCCTAAAGTAAGTTATGTTAGTTAGCTATTTACCATCTTTAAAGACCAGCTTGCCAAGTTCATCAGCAACATAAGAGCCAATATACTCTTGGATGTCTGTGTGTTCATGATTGTTCACTCTTAGACACACATTGCCAGTAAGTTGAGCCAAATAATGAATTAAACTTGTTTTGCCAACTGAAGTCTCACCTTGTAACAGGACTGGATGTTTTCTAACAAGAGTAAATTCAATTAAAAAAAAAAAAACTCTGGGTTTCTATGGCCTATGATTGTGATTGTGATGTGTGGCTAGCACAAGCATCAACAGCCATTACTTATAAATACATTGTAATAAAAATGAAGATATCACAGCAATGAAACCTAATACAAAGCTTTATGAAGCTAGAACTGACAAAAGGTATTGAGACTGCAACATACATTACTGTTGTGAATACATTCCCACAACGTTACAAAAACAATTTCACCACAAGTGTTAACTATCAAGATAACCAAGAACATCCTCAAAGCTTAAATGAACATCTGGAAATCCAGAAGGACTTTCAGTTTGGCTGCCATTCAACTACATTCAATGCAAACTCATAATATAAAAGTTAAAATGTATATAACAGTACCCTGCGGACACCACCCTGGCTAGATCTTTCAAGTTAAGTTTCACTGATGCTGTCAGGATATAATGCTGAGGTATTATTGGCTTAAGTTGACCTTTCGAGATCCAGTAGTCAGCTACATTAATAAAGTCACCCTCTGGTTTAGGCAGCTTCTGTGACAACACAGCTTTGGAAGAATCATTGGGGAGAAGATGTTTACATATCAGCTGACAGACTGTTGGATGAGAGGCTCTGTCCAGTTGGGTTAGGAAACTTAAACAGAAACCCTGAAACATTACAGCCACATGGTTGATTAATGCAGTATTATTGGTTGATAGTTTAGTTACTTAGGTTTTACAAAATGTTAATCCCAACTGAATAATGTTATATTCCTAATTGCATATATTGTAACATATTTAGTAAGCCTCAAGTATCACCATTATATTTAGTGATCAAGTATGCACAGCAGCCATGAGCAAGAGTGAACTCAGTTAACCTTGTTAATTCGTTTCAGTCAGTAGTATTTTAAAGTACAAAGTAGAACTCAGTGCTCCAACAGAGAGTCAAGTTGGAGTACTTTAGTCTTATTTGAGAAAGTTTACTTATAATTAATATAGTACATTGTTATTCTTGGATTGTGCTCATTAATTCTATTACCCATATTGAGGGTGTTGTAATGATATGAGGACAACATGAATTGATCTTCCTAATAATAAACTGATTTATTGTGTCTGCAAGACCTGAAGTTTCTTAGACATTTACAGTAACCGCCTGAATGTTTGTCAAACTCAACTCATTCTACTCAAGTAGCAACTATCCATTAAAATAAGAACCCCAATGTCACACATACATGTCAATACTAAGAATTGAAATATAATACAATAATAATGTGTCAAAAGCATTTTACCTCATATAGAGATCTTGGGACACTTTGACAAGGATTTCTTCCACAGAATCTTAAAGCTCGACATAATGTGCGCAGGCTTAATAAAAAAAAACAAATATATTACAAATAGCTACAATTAAAAATATAAGTTGATATGAAGGCTCAAACAGGTAATACTTCATAATTAGACTTACCTATAATGTGGTTTGTGCCCTGTGCCATCTGTCAATTTATCTGAAGGATCATTTTTAATATTCAGGTAGAAATTGACAATTCCAGCTATTTGTTTTGAGGATAGAGACAAGCCAGTAAGATAATCTCGAACCAAGGTGCTCAGATCTTTGGGGCATTCCAACTCCTCAACATAAAACTCTGTCAATCTAGAAATATTATAATCATTTAGAAAAGCCTAAACAAAAAATAAACTTGGATTCTGTATTCAAAGCTGATTTAAAACATCAATGTAATGAAAATACCTATTTCTTATTCCAACAGGCAAATCTTTTTTCCCAACATCAGTGGCTGGGTTCATACAGGCAAACAGCCTAAAGTCAGGATGTCTTATGACTGGCTCTACATCCCTGCAGAATACAAAAATATATTGATGGAAAGCATTAACATTCAGAAACCAAAGTGTACAATGTACACATTAATTGATACCAATAATAAACTGATAACACTTACCCTCTCTCTGTCAGTACTACTGATCCTGATACACTTTCTAGAAGGCCACTCAAACACTCCAGTGTTTCAGCAGCAGCAAGGTTGATCTCATCCAAAAGAACCCAGTCTCCATTTTTCAAGGCTTTCACCAAGGCTCCCTATGTTTAAAAAGCATGATTCATTCAACATCAGCATGATTTGCCACTAGCAACACTAACCTGGATTAAAAACAATTTGAAGTTACTTACTTCAATAAAAGAAAATGCCAAAACATTTTCTGCTTCTCTAATCTGAAGACGTAGCTCATTGATTCTGTTTTTTACTTTGTTCCACTCAGCATATTGCAAGCTCTCTGAAACATGGGTAACATTAAAAGCTGACTTCAAGTGCAACACATTTGTGAAGCTAATTACAAACAGTCCTCACATTAAATGTTACCTTGATCATATTTCATCAGTGCTTTGTTTATTGGAGCTTCAAATAAAATTAGTAGATCCTTCCATCTCTTTTTAGCAAATAAAGTCTACAATGGAAATATCACCATAACAATCATTATTAGCTAATAAAGTCTACAACGGAAATGTCACATAACAATATCATTATTAGCAAATAAAGTCTACAATGGAAATGTCATGCAACAATATCATTATTGAAAATGTCACATAACAATATCATTATTGAAAATGTCACGTAACAATATCATTATTGAAACAAGAAACTTCACTTACTCAACATAGGCAGCTATCTAAACTCTAGAAGAACTCAACCTAGGAAGCTATCTAAACTATAAAGAACTCAACCTAGGAAGCTATCTAAACTATAAAGAATATCAAGTACAAACAAATAGCTTAGATATTATTAGAATGATGAAAATATAACATTTATTGTCTGCTAAAAAAATATATGAAGAAAAAGAGAAAGACACATTCTAAGATACGTTTGTATGGTCAAATAAAATATATTGCATTGTACTAGATTTCTTATGTTAGTACTAGCAGTTTACTGACCTGTATATGAGATAAAAATTTTTCATTTTGAGCTCTAGAGAAACATTCACAAAACAATGTTTCAAATTCTTCTCTAAGAGGCTTCATAACAAACTTAAAGTCCACTGGTTTAAACCTAAGACATACACATAAATAGTAGACTGTCACATTTCTCAAGCAGAGAGATTAAAAGACATGTACTAGCTACTCTGTCAGAATTCTTTCACAAAATATTTGTGATTGGACAAAGTTTTACAATTAATTCACTTATAATTTAGCGATTCTTTGTAAACATTCTAAAATAATATTTTTAAATAGCAATAATTGTTTTGTTAATTTTCACTATAACTCAGTAATACACTGAGGAAAGGTATTGATTGATAAGAAAAATATTTTGTAAAGAGTCAACATTTACCCTCCAAGAAGATCTGTGCTGTCACTTTGTTGATTTAAATTAATAACATGAAGCTTGTGACCTACATGAATACAACCAAATAAAAGATCAAATAAATCAAATACAAAGTATTGGGGGGAACATAACAAACAAATGGAACTTTACTAACACATGTACCACAACACAAACCTAAATGATGGGCCAGGAAATGAATAGTTGAAGTTTTCCCAGTACCAGTTTCTCCACACAATAAAACTGGCTCATTGCGTTGTATACAAACTGATACCTTTTCCAATAACACCATTGAAGATCTTGTGTATGAAAATGTTGGTGCTGGTTTACTATACAGAAAAAGCAACAACACAAATATGTCACTTATATACAATTATCTAGGAAACTGAATGATTAAAGACATTAATCAACTAAACCAAGCATGGCCGCCATAGACATGTTGTGCATAGCAGTAGGTAGCCTAATTTTATCTATTCGCCTAATTTTATCTATTCGCCTAATTTTAAACTTAGCTAAAACCAGTGCTAGGATACAAAACAGATGGTTAAATAAAAGTAAAAAAGTAAAGTTCCCCTTTCAGATCTTTTGACAGCCATTACTTTTCCTTATCTAATGTCAGGTACCCATTAGAGCTGAGTGGACTCAGGGGCACCTTAAAAAAAAAAAAAATTAAAATTCCAATCTTCACTAGGATTTGAATTCAGGACCCTCAGCCACCATGCCCACAGATGGCTAAATAAACACTAAAAAAAATAATAACTAATGAGCATCACTGGCCTGAATATATTAATTTTGTTCTATCAAATAAATAGTTATATCAACCTTCTTTTGAGCTTGGGTTGTCTCAGTTTTGTTAAAAACAAACATTCAATTTACAGACTTGCTCAAAACATTCAAAATTAAGACTTCCTCAATCCAAATATCCAATTGAAATCATAATTTAGTTACCTTTGTAATATTTGCTTTTGTTTTTTCAAACTGTCTCTCCCTATTTTCAAAAAGTTGACTGAATCCTCCAGACTAGGTTTATACTCAGTACAAAAATATTTGGCCTGAAACAAATGAGAAGAATTTTAATGATCAAGATTTGTAAGATTTAAGTCAGCAAAAAGAGATAACGTCTATAGACAAATGTTTTGAAAAAGAAAATTCATCAATTGTGTGAAAGTATGTTGATTGAAGCTTCACAATAGTATCTATGAAATGAAAATTCATGTAATTGGAAATTCATATTTCAACAGTTAGAAGAAATACATAAACCTTAAAAATCAAAGCATAAGAATCCAATTAGCCTTGCTTCTAAGCAAGACTCCCAAAAGTATATGCGTTTCTATCCCTGTCATAATTTATTTTTAAGTTAAATAAAAGTAAAATGAATATAAATTATGAATTTTCTTGTAAGACTATCTTTGCCTTCAAACTACAAATATTCTACTATTACTAGCTATCACCTAAATCAGATTGAACAGCACTATGCTAGCATAAAATGCCAATCTAGGTCATATAAGAACTAGTTTTACTTCATATTATATTTAGATTAACTAACAAAGGAATGGTAAGAATGATGACTTTTAAAACAATATTTATTGAACATGAAACATATATTGGAAGAAATGGACACAAAAGCAGAACTTACCCTTTCCTCTGTGACATTCAATTTCTCTCCTATGGCTGCTGCCAATGCAATTCTCTTAGTGTTTTTAGAAAGACAAGATACAAAACAATCCAAAGCTTCAAGAAACACTTTGACACCTTGAGATGTTTCCATGTGATTGAAGTTTACAGCTGAACGACTGCACCATGTCATCAGGTCTCTGTCAAAAAATAATCTTTTGTTCATCAAATCATATTTAGTAGTGGACATTGAATATTTTCTATACCCAAAATTTAACCCTTTCATCACTATGCAGTTGCCTACCAATAACTGTCCCATCCCTAACAAAAGGGGCATAACTCCGTATTTTTGACAACATATGTTTTTTAAAAATTCACAGAAAAAAAAACTAATGAAGCAAATTAAGTCAAATTTTGAAAGATTAAAGACAAATGGATAAAGTTTAATATAAACCAAAAATAATGCCAATATAAGACAAAAGTACAACAAAAAAAAATGTTTATGGAGCACTTGACGTTAAACATGACTTGGAAGTGTCAGTGAGTTATGAAATTTAGAGAAACATTCTCCTTTACAGAGTCTTATTTGACAGAGATTACATCCATAAACAGTTTCATGTGCTCTGTTTCTTTTTCCAAATTGTTTGTTCTTCATACACCAATGGCAGGCACGTTTGTTTCCCACCATTCGAATCAGCCTATGCTCAAGAAGATCACTCATGCCAACTCCTTGAGTTGATGGTTGGAGATCACTTTGCTTCCTTTTACGAACAATGTTTCCCTTAGAAGGGCTGTGCTTATCTCAAGCCGAAACTCTAGATGTCCTAGTGATAGGCTTTTGGGTCTGGGCCTGTGAGAGGTAGCATAAATGATCCAGCTGTTGATGACAGCAGTCTGGAGGAGAAATCGAAAAATGTATCTCCACCATTTGACAGATTTCCTTCCTACTGGATAGTAGGATGAGAGCTGATCAAATCTGTCAACACCTCCCATTTATTTGTTGTAGGTATTAACAGCAGATGGGACTTTCACTTGAAAGTTGCCACCTGGTCCTCGGCGAGTAATTTCAGCGGTACCTGAAGTGGTGTTGGTACTCAATAGAGTGACACAACGTTTATCCTTCCAGGCTGTAGCAACGAGATTCCCTTTCTGCCTAACCATGACGTCACCCTTTTTAAATTTTTTTAATGCCTTGGGTTTGAGATCAAGAGGCCAACCTTTTCTGTTAGGTCTTATTGTTGAACAGCAATAGGTTTGCTGACGCAAAAGGTCCTCTGCTAACTGAACTGAGCTAAAATAATTGTCAAAGAAGAAATGATGTCTCTTTCCTAAAAACCTTTCACCTAATTGAGTAACTATATAATGTCCAGTTCCATGAGGCATAGGATCCTCAACTTTAGTATAAATACTGAAATTCAACAGATACCCCGTAGATGCATCTGTTGCGCACCAGACCTTGATGCCCCAAGGGTTAGGTTTTCCTTTGATGTACTGCTTCCACATGAGTCTCCCATTGAAAGGTATCATTGCCTCATCTAGGCTAATATTTTTGCCAGCAGCAAATCTTGTAGCAATATTAGTCCTAATTAGGTCTAAAAAAGGTCTGACTTTGTGTAGGGGATCATGGCCAGGGTGACCTCGAGGTACAAATGTTGTTGCATCGTTGAGGTGAAAATACTGGGATAGTTTTTCAAATCTTGTCTTTCCCATAGAACCAGCCACCCCATCAACTCTCAGGCGTTCATCTGATGCCCAGTACATTTTGTATTCAGGTAAAACATGAATACCCATAGTAATGTAGATATGAAACAGCAGCTTGATTTCTGAAGCAGTTGTAGGCTGCCATGCTCTGTCGACTTTGCCTTCTTTTTGTTGACGATAATTGGCATATAAGTTAGTTTGCTAAGCTATATGCTCATAAAAGTTTTCAGGTATTAGAAGGCTAAAATAATCAAAAGGAGTAGCATCATATGGTAGATCATGTGTAGGTCCACATATTTCAGTAAAATTCTCTACCACAACATCAGTAGTAGTAGCACTCCAATCTCCACTGTCATTGTTTAGATCTACTAGATCTAGGCTAGTTTCATCTTCACTATCACTAGAATCGGACCCAAATGGCTCCAATGAAATGTCAATATCACTTTCCCTATCATTATTTTCAGGTTCTAGATCTAAAACTTGTGTATTACCTTCGTAATCGTATCCAGTATAGTCTCTAAACATACTCAAAATATCTTCCATTTTCGCCCGATGGCAAAAAAAAAAAGACAATTTTCAAAAATTCACAAAAAGTCGATCGTTTAAGCTAGTATCATCAAATAAGCATGTAAAAATAGCACTGTTATCGCTCTCTAATGTCAGAGTTAGAAAAGGTATAAAATCAATTATTAAAAACTCGAAATAGCGCCGGTAACGAAACAACCTAAAATCGGCGACTCCCGGCGACTCTAGTTGTCTACCGGTAGAGGCGACTCCCGGCGACTCTAGTTGCCAAATGGTTAAACAGCCAATGACACCATAATTTTCACTTAGCCTACAAACCAAGATTTGAATTAACCTGTAAATCCAAAGATCTTATAAAGAAATAGCACAACATATAATTATAAAAATGCCCTGGTAAATATGTACTTAGCTGTTTATCCAAATGTACATCAATGTGTTAGATTACTAATCAACTGAATTAGAAATGATGTGTTGTTGTTTACATCCAAATGAGTTCAAACCTGGTAGAAATAGGACGTCCATCCAAAGTAATAAACTTTCCAAGTGTGTGGATTTCTTCTTCCCCAGCAATGATTGAGTGATGTCTCCCAGAAGACAGCATGAAATAAATGTCTAAAAGTTTATCCACAACTGGTTCCAACACTGGGTACATTACAGTGATCACCTTTAAGATAAGTTAATACACAACAATGTACAATGTAATTGTGAATCATGACCTAAATATCATCACATTTATAAAGAGTTACCACATGCAAGATTAAAATATTTGTTACATCTGAAATAGACACATCTGTTGTATTACGAAGATTTGATATCTCCTTTATATAATTTATGATAATAATTTTTTTTTTAAATCAAAGAAGTACATCAGATGTGCTTTGTCAAAATTTCATTTTAAAAAATTGATAGGGCAGTACCTCCTTTAATTCCTCTCTAGATAAAGGCTCCAAGTTGATAACAGAACACAGTTTTTCAAGGCCTGAACAGTGGCCACTTTTACTTTCATATAATCCATCTGAAGTACTGTGGAGTCTGTACAAATATAAAATCGTAATGGATGTACTATAAAAATATTTAGTGATTAATGAGAACAAGTTGGGTCAATGGAAAATAGTGGACCACAAGATGTAATGACTTTCAGAGTGATTATTACTATTAATTTCACAGACAAAACGTTGCTTTTGACTAGTTCTCAACCTACCTTCTGGTCACAAACAGTTGAAAACCTGGCGATGCTCTGATTTCATCCCCATGACCTGGAACTGATAACTTCCCAGTCTCTGCCAGGGCTATCAATAAGGATAACACATCCATGGGAGCAGTATCAACATCTTCTAACAGCAGCCAGCTCCCTTCATACAGAGCTCTAGTGAGTACACCAGCTCTCCAGACAAACTCACCTGGTACTTCAGTACTACAGTATGTACCTAGAAGGGCCTAAAATAGAGATTGTAAGAGATTACAAGGCATTGTCTATGAATAGCAAAAATGTATGAAGCTATGAAAATATTAACATATTTTGTTACATCTGAAATAAACACATCTGTTGTATTATGAAGATTTAATATTATATATATATATATAGTGCTTTTTTTTTTTTTTGTAAAAAAAAAAAAAAAAAAAAATGTGCCGGTACTTAGTGATGGATTGCCTAACTTTTAACTACTAATAAATTAATAATAAACGTCAAAATACAAGAAAAGTAATCATTTTTTCCCCCACATTGCAAAAGGTGCCAGTACGCTGTACCGGTGTGTACCATCATATATATATTAAATTAGCTGTGCAAGTAATCTTTAATAAAAATAAAAGTTGAAAGAAAAAAAAAAGAAACAAAATGACAGTTTACTTTACTATCTGTCTGGTCTCCAAGCTGAATTTTCAAAAGGTAGGGTGCTCTGGTACGTCCAGTAATGTGTGCTAGATGCTCAACTAAGCATGTCTTCCCACAGCCGACTGGGCCTTGAAGCATGACTGGCTTACAGCTTGCCACAGCAAGTGCTAGACTTTTTAGATGATGTTGTGTTGATGGTACCAGAACCAGAGGATTCCATGTCTGACCAATTACAAATATATACTTTAAGTATATATGTACATTTGTTTAAAAAAAATGTTAAGCTTTACATATTGCACTAAATAGAATATACATGGATAATCATGAACCAAGTAAGTGAGATAGTTAAATGATATTAGGATGTATGAGCTAGATATATAATATTAAATAAAAAATTTAAACTTTACTTGGAAAAAGTTTTGATTATTCAAGTTTGACTGTCCAAAAATACAAATAAAAACTCTGGTATACTCACTCGATGGTCTGTAGACTGGATGTGCACCATTGGTAATAATATTCCCATGAAACTCAGGACACTTTCACTCATATCACTGTTCAATAAACTTTGCTTTGTGTAGCTCTGTGATGTGCCCAGCCTTTCTACTTGCAATATTCCTTTGGCTAACAATACTTTTTTCTCACTGTTCAGTTTTTCTTTTTCTGTTCTGAAAGTTGATAGATAAACTAAGAAAAAATTATTCCATAATTAAATTTTCATTAAAGATATGTCAAAAATGTTTTATGTCTTTCAAGCTGTCTTTTAAAATCAAAATAAATTAAAAACAAACCTCAATAATAACAATCGTTGCTCTTCCAATGAAAAGTATTTGTTCAAAAATACATTACGCTCACATTCAGACAAATGTAAATGTCTACTCAAAGACAAAGCAGCAAACCTGTTGAATATTTACAATTTATAAGCCTTACTGATAACAAGTCTGATAGAAAGTAATAAAGTTATATATATTTGAAAAATCAATAGCATACAATTTATAATCTTGACTTTATTAGCATTTGTTCAATTTAATTTTTTTTCTAATTTTAAAATTCTGATTCCATTGTTTCATACACTAATTTTATAAATCCTTTTAAATTTCTTACGTTTAATCAAAACAAATAGGCCTACCAGCCTAGTAGAATCTACCTCTAGTATCTTTTGTTATATCTAAAATCTTAGATTTATTTAGATCTACATAACATGCTACATCACAACACTATCTTATCTCAGAAATTACTGACATTCCTTAAAAAGAGAAGATACTTGTTAATCTTGTCTTGAATGTTAATTATTCTTAAGCTCTGCTAAATCATTGGTTTTCCTGGCCCATTCATGCAACCCATTCCATGCTCCAATGGAAATAGGGAAGAATCAGCACTTGTACGAACTTGTCATGGCATATGGCATTAAAACTGCATCATAATGTTTTTCTGAGTATTTTATTAGGTTGTCTTTATGTATTTTTGTAAATTATGGTCTAGTATTATATATATTATTGATACTTTACTTTTTAGTCTTCTATCCTAAAGTGTCTACAAGCAATGGTGATGTATATCACAATGTAGCAAGCTAGAGCTGTCTTTCAAAAGATGCTAACCATGGCTCAGCAACAGCTATGGCTGAGAAGGATCCTAGGAATAGTATACCAAATTGATGTCACCAACAGACAAATCTTCTACCACAGGGGCATTTGCCTTAGATAAGACAAAACACTTTACCCAAAGACAGCCAAAAAAAGAACAAACAAGGTCGCTCTGTGTGACATGGCATTGCACTTTCTGAGAAGACCTAAAATTCAAAGGTACATGCTGCACAGATCTTTGTGGAGACAGCTTACAGCAGACCTGCCTACCAAAAAAAGTCCAAATGCGTAACACTTACGGTCAAAATGCGTATTTTGGCACCAGAATGCGTAACACTTACGTGATCCTCTATTTTGTCATATATATATATATATATATATAATATTAGATGTCATGATTAGATCTACAATCTAAATCTAGATCAATAGAGATGATATCTAGACTAGATCTGGATCTATGTCTATATAATGAATATAATCTACTCTAGATCTGGGCTCAAAAGTGTTACCGGTGCCGTGGATCCGCTAGATCCAAACTTTCGTAGGCCTACCTTCATACTTGATCTATTCTATACTAAGACTAAGAATCTAGTCTAGATCTAGACTAGATGGTAGTAGATGTTATCGATCTAGTCTAGTCAATCTAAATTCTAAATCATACTAGATCTAGATCTATAACTAGTTTGTAGGGTAATGTAGAGAATCATAACGTAATGACTAGCTAGACTCGAGCTAGATCTATTCCTGTATAACAAGTTATCTAGATTCTAGATCTAGAATCCAGATCTAGATCTAGACTAGATATCTACAGTGTCACTCAATGTGTTTTGAATCGATAGCTCTTCGATTTTTTTTTCTATACAAATGAATACGAGAATCAGGAATGCACCAACATAATTAATTTCTACTCATGAACTTACAAAAAAAAAAAAAAGTCACGTTGGTGTATCAGCTAACTGACGGTACCAACCTGGTACCAGCCCGCCACTCCCTCACTCTCTCGTTCTTCATTTCTAGACATCTAATTGCTATTAAGTACCAATCAACGTATAGATCTGGGCACATTGTGTTCACCCCACCTTTTCTGTTTCGCCCCTCTCCCCACAGGTGGGCTTAGCGTGACCTCCGTGACCGCTTGTAAGCTAGTCTAGAGAGGAGAAAAAAAAAAGCATACAAAATGCGTAACGCGACGGGTTAAATGCGTATTTGCATACTGGCAGTCATTTTTGGGAGATTTTGCGTAACGAATACGCATTTTGCGTAACGGTAGGCAGGTCTGGCTTACAGCTCAATTTTCCATCTGTTCTACTTTCTTTGTTTCCTTAAATTGAGGTATCCCGAAGAATATTCTAATATTGGTTTTAAAAAAAAATTAGCAAGAATAAAGTATATCATGTATCTAAATCAATTAACAGTAATGTCAGAAAATGTAGTCAAGGACAAATATTTACCATCTGACCAAAGAGTTGCTAGAAGATAAATAATCAGTGAGATGGTGCAGATCTAAGCTGTCTGATAACTCAGGTAGGTAAAGCAGATAGTTCCACATCGCACAACACCAGTCCAAGTCAGCTATCTTCAAATAAAATAAATAAATACACTGAAACACAAATGATCCAAGTATTTAGAAGCTTAGTGTACATGAACAACTCAACCGCTGCAAAATAAAACTGCACAAACTAGGCAAGCTTATTTCAAATGGAAAGATTTAAAATAAATTACTTGATGTTTCTTTTTCTTTTTCTTAGAGGGCTCTCCATCAACATAGATTTCTGTCTGTAAGAAAGGTTTATGTTGTCTTACAAAATCTACAGCAAACCTGAATTATACAAACAAATAGGTTAAAAATAAAACAATGAGTACAATGAAAACATCATAGACATATGCTGCCACATATAATTTATATTAACCTCCATGGTGTTGAAACATACGTAGTGCAATTCATTGAAAAAAAAAGTATTTGCTATATCTGTTTATAATCAATGGGTGGCGAAGTGGCTGAGTGATTAAGCACTTGGCTTCCAAACCTGGGGTCCTAGGTACAAATTTCTGTGAAGACTGGGATTTTTAATTTCAGGATTTTTGGGCGCCCTTGAGTCCACCCAACTCTAATGGGTACCTGACTATGGTTAGGGAAGCAAAGGCGGTTGGTCATTGTGCTGGCCACATGACAACCTGCTCTTTAACCCTTGGCCAAAGAAACAGATGACCTCAACATCATCTGCCCCACAGATCGGATCTGCCCCACAGATCGCAAAGTCTGAAAGGGGAACTTTACATTTTACTGCATAATCAATATTAAAAGCAATTTTTTTTAGCAAGAGTTGTTTACATGGCTTGAATGGCAGAATGATCTGTCATGTCTAAGAACCCATTAATATAATAGAATTTAAACTTGCATTCAGCAATTGAAACTTTTCAGTAGTACCTTTGTAATTCGGGGCTAACACAAAATCCATGACTAATCAGAACTGCAAATTTTTTCAACAGTTCAACGTTGGAATGTTTGTCCTTTAAAATTGTGTGAAGCAGCCTGTGAGCAAGTTCTAGTATCAGTGGTCTAAAGCATACACAAATATCAACTATACACTCTGAATGAAGAAGAAGATCAGAGAGTTGCTTGACTAGTGCTTCTCTGTCCTGCTGTGACCATATCTGTTTCAGGAATAAATATTTAAAAAAAAAATGATTTGTTATCCTGAGAATAAATTGAATATTTAAATCACTAAAATAAAAACAATGTATTATATATGAATACTATTATTAATAATGAAAAAGAATTACTATTTCAATCATTTTTTTAAGAACATAAACATTATTTACTATAAGGTGCCAAAGTGAGTAACTGGCACCTAAACCAATAAGCTTCAACAGGAGCTGGTTAGCCTTGGTGGTTGGCTACCCACCTATGAGAAGACAATTAAAACCTCTGCTGTTTTCCCAATACACCTCAAACATGGGAGTCAAAATGTGGAAAAATCAGGAGCTGGCAATCCTTTCAAGCCTTAGGCAGCTTGATGTACAAGATAGTGCTAGATCTACAATCTGCAGAGCCTGCAACACCACTGTTATGTAGTCTATAGATCTGATGACACTGATGTAACCATGAGAAAAGTAGGGTGTTTCGATGATGTTTACAAGCTAAAAGGTTTTTGATGAAAGTCACAAGGTAGCCTGATGTGAATCAAGCAGATAAAAAGGACTGGTAGTGTGAAAGTTGAAAGAGAATAGCAAGAAATATGATAGAAAACACATTGGTGTACTTTTTTAGTGTATATTTCTAGAGAGTTGTTGTTGTTAAAAATAAATATCATTTCATTTGTCTTTGTTATATATATTTCTATCTTGAGTCTACAATTAAAACTCTACTTTTTATTTAAGTTGAAGTTGTGTATATTTATAGATTTAAATATAAGTTATATTTATGATGGTTTTAAAATGAAAATGAAGTTAAAAATTAAGAATGTATATATATGTATACATGCTTTTTTACATCAGTTTAGTTAAAGTAGCTGACTCTATCTCACTATCTGCTAGGACCAAGAAACAACAGCCACTCATCCTAAATAATAAATGATGGCACTTGGCATTCCTTTGCTACATTAGCCTTTGAGCTGCCTTTATTGCCTTTTTTACGCGTCATGCATGTTAATGTCACAATGTTAATCAACATAATAATAATTTATTACACATTTAAAAAATAAAGAGAAAAGTGAAAAGACACATTGATTTCATTGATAAAAATAGGTCTAGACCTACTAGATCTAGATCTTATAATAAATAATATGACTATAATTATGAATTATAAATTATATGAACATCATCATGGACAAGTCACAAAAGGAGGCCCAAGAGAGTGCTTGATTTGATAATGATAAGGCAGCTTCTGCTTAACTCTATAACTATAGTCACACTATTTTGACTATACTCGACTATGACTATAGATCTATATAGTGAAATGACAGACACTACAAGAACAACTCTACAGAACATATATATATATATATATATAATATATATGTATTTATAGTCTATTTCCTCATATACTCTCTCTCTAACTCTCTCTATATATATTAATATATATATATATATATAATATATATATCGTTTATTATTTATATACCTATGTAATCTATGTGTAGAAACAGACAGAAATAAATCTATATAAATTATATATATCTATAAATTAATTATTATAATTTAATAAACATGATATTTTCAACTAGGGCGACTAGGCTACATTGGCTACATGTATTTCCTCTGTCTTTCTTTTAATTCCTATCCAAGGACCCTCTTCTTGTTTTCATAATTTGGATGTTCGTTTTGTGACACATTAACACCCCCTCCCTCCCATAGATGCTTATAATAATTCTTTTCATGACTCTATCCCACTTCCCTCCACTGCCTGTTTGATAGTTTGTGACACTAAACGCTTAAGTGTATACC
The DNA here is from genome assembly GCF_947242115.1 of Biomphalaria glabrata. NCBI lineage: Eukaryota > Metazoa > Mollusca > Gastropoda > Planorbidae > Biomphalaria > Biomphalaria glabrata. The sequence continues at coordinate 20,192,581 of NC_074716.1, forward strand.
TCTCCTCACTGCCAGCTCATCTGGAGTGATCACATGCAGTGGGCATGGTCTATGGCTTCAAATTAGCAGCCCGCACTTTTTCTTTCATTCATAAATTATATATTATAGATATCTCGATCTAGGTCATGCTTATTCATTGAAAAAATCATAGATTTATTCATCCCAATAATATTTCTTATTACGATTTTGCTGTGTCCAATGAAGGAGAATGAGCTGAATTCATTATTATTCGTTGTACACCCCCTTATTAAATTTTATTTAACAGCTAACGGTATAAATGTGATTGGAATGTCTTTCTAAAGATGTTTGGAAGCTTATTTTGATATGCCCATCAGCCTACGATCAAACAGGCTCATAATATAGCCTTCCTTCATCCCTTATATGGGTATGAATTGCCGGGGGAGGTTAAAACAACAGCTTTACATACATGGTTACTGAGAATCTAAAAAACGCCATCTGCTTTGGAAAAACGGAACAAAATTACCGGAACTTATCTAAAATTGGACATGCGCAGTCCCGAAACGTTGCTTTTTGCTCCAAACATAAAAACAGATGAATTACAAACAAAAAAAAGCGACCTGTTCATTGAAGGAGAATTCGACGGAGTGTCCAAAATATAAGAACCTACTATAGTCTATATATTAATATATATTATGTACACTGCCCGAGAGCCGAGAGGGTTGTGAAAGAAGATCGTAGATCTAGATTTTATACATAACAGAGATTAAGTATAATAATAATCATTATCATGATTAACACTCATAACATTAATCATTAACTATTAACTATTAACACTAACACTGTACTACTTTAACTTAGTACTACTACTAATGTACTACTAACACTCAGACTCAGTCGTAAAGTTAAAGTTAAAAGTTAAAGTAGCATTTTCAATCGTTTTGACTAAGACTAGTATTATATAGATCTAGAGTCTAGATCTAAAAATAAAATCTAAGACTAAGTGTAAGTAAAACACTATGGTAGATTCTTATAACTGAACACCGACTTTCGGGAACTAGGTCAATTTTTTATTTTATTTTTTTATTTCGTGAAGGTTTAACTTACAAAAAAACTGAAAGCAGATTCTTATTCTGCAACTAAAGGACTATAAAAATAGCTGTGTTCCTTTGTATTACCACCCATAGTCAAGATTTTATTTTAAAATAAATTAGGTCACTTCATGCTCCTATTTTGAACGCAGTTTTTGGGCTTTCTCCTTTAGTTGAACAGTGAGCACCGGTGTTGAACACCACTATGTAATTGCTAATAAATTATATCGGTGTTACTTAAAAATTATTTAGATTGTAGTAAAAGAAGTAGATTCAATTTTGCAATATGTATTTATAGTCTATTTCCTCATATACTCTCTCTATTTCTCTCTTTATATATATATATATTTATATATATATATATATATATATATATATATATATATATATATATATATATATATATATATATATATATCGTGTATAGTTTATTTATTTAAATACCTATATAATCTATGTATGTGTAGAAACAGACAGAAATAAATTTATATAGATTATAGAGCTATAAATTAATTATTTTAATTTAATAAACATGATATTTTCTAGATCAGAATAAAACAGCAAAAAAAGTTTTAAAGACTCACCTGCTTTGAAAGATAATTAAGCAGTTTCGAAGCACATATTTTGTTCACTTTACAAATATAACTGAGACCATTCAACATATTCCAAGAAGATATTTCATTTTCCATGATGACTTTGACTAAAAAGTTTAATGAATATGATTAAGACAAAACATAAACATTGAGTAAGGTATTGTAAATTCAATATTTACTATCCCACATGGTCTATAACACAGACCTATATATTTCTGTCTATGGTCTCAGCACAAAAATGTATAAAATGCGGAATGACTCGATGAGTGAGTCATGTTACAAAGTGTCTAGATCATGACTAGGACTAGAATCTAGATCTTAATATGTTAATAATTAATAATATATATATACTTTTTTTTAATGTAGGCCTAAATATATATATATAATATATAGAATACTAATTATTTATATTTTAACATATTTTTGGATTAGATCTAGACCTCTATGTCGCCCCCTTCTCTAGTATGTTGGCCGATTTTGGTGGGGTGGGGGCGATTGCATCAAGTCCGCCCCCGACCGTTAACTTTTGAATGTCGGGGAATGTCGGGGGGGGGGGGAATAAAAAATGTCCCATTGTTTTTTAATCTAACATTCATTAGTTATTAAAAGAGAAAAAAATCGCCCTATAAGTTATATATAAAAGCGATATTTAGGCCTACATTAAAAAAAGTATTTTAATGTCTTCCTTGTTTATTAATACTAATAAAGAAAACGAGATGGTATATTTATAACATAGGTAGGCCTATATAACATATCTATACATAGGGACAACAGCTTTATAAAAATAGCCTAGGCCTATATAGGGCCTATTGTAAAATTTTGTATTTTATATTAAATATTATTCAAGCATTAAATTAATTTACCAAAATGTTTAATTTTTCTTTTTAAAAAAGTAATAAATGCTTTTCATATGCATATTATATATATATATTACTATTAAAAAAAAAACAATCATCATCATCAAACTCCATTAGAGTGAGGGCTTGAGAGGCTCAAATCCTCTCTTGCAAAAGCCCTGGACAGAAACCCTGCTGTCTTGCGTAGTGCATGAATGTCGCCATACAGGTCGAGAATTTTGGGTTTCCCAGACCTGTCGAGACGGAGATCAGCAAGTCTGGGGCAGTCAAACAGAATATGAGGCACGGTTTCCTCTTCTTCCCCGCAGCGAGGGCACCGTGAATCGAAATTTGGCCATAGCCGCGAGAAATATGAGCCAACAGGACAGTGGCCTGTCCTGCACTGTGCTATGATAGCTTGCTCAGGCCTGGACAGCCTCCACCACGGGGAAGTGCGGTCAGGGCGCCTCATGCGCTCCCAGACTCCACGGGCTTTTTGGGACTTGTCCCAGCACTCAAACCACTTTTCCATTTCTGTTTTTTGTATTATAGCCAGGGCTTGATGAAAGCTTACAGCCTGATCAGTGGGTGGAATTTGCCCTCCCTGGTGGGCCAAAGAGTCTGCGATTGTGTTGCCAGTCACACCTATGTGACTCGGTACCCACTGCATTATTACAGGGGTGCCATAGCGTTGTTTGATGTTATGTGAAGCCATGATGACAGTGTTGATATTGGGGGGCCATGGTCCGGGGCTTTGCAAAGCATGTAGTACAGATTTTGAGTCAGTGACCACAACAATCTGTGTTGCCCTCAAATTTCCCTCGCCGAGTTGAGAGTCAATGACTTTTAAGGCTTCACAGACTGCCATGGTCTCCGCATCAAAACTGCAAACACTACCACATGGTCCAAAGATTTTGACTGTGTGAGAGCCAAGAAAGTCGATGTAGGCTCCATAGCCTGCTCTTCCAGAATCTATTGATGCCGATCCATCAGTGTATGCAAAAAAAAAACAATAATGAACCATAACCATAATATATGACTAGAATATCTCTTAGACACGTCATCAAAAGGAAAGCTCACTTTCAGTGGCTGTGAATAAGATATTGGCCATTCACTAACCTTTTTCCGTAGGTCCACTATCAATTAGACTTTATCACAATTAGCTTTGCGATGTTAGAGCTCTCCAGCCATTGGCAAAAAGAAGTATAGTATTGTGTATTAATGAAACTTGCACAAGAAGTAGGCCCTATTAGAACTTGGGAAAGAAGTTTTAGGTCTTAATGAAACTTGCAATAGAAGTATTATAGAACTTGTAAAAGAAATATTTGGTCTTAATCATACATATTGGAACCTACACAAAGAAGAACTAGGTTGTAATAGAACCAAGGTAGGAAGTATTAGGTTGTAATGGACCTTGGTGTTATGGAGTGTGTGTTTCCAGAGTAACGATGAGGAAAGGGGGGTATTAGTTTTTTGTGATGAACAAAATGATGAAAACATAATTTATGTTGAGAAGTCAGATGGGTGATAGTTGAACGAGAGACTTCTTAATTCTTCCCTAGTGCTATCAGGGGCGGACTGGGTGTCAAAATCGGCCCAGACATTTCTATGCAATCCGGCCCCAAAATTACATGTCATATGAGGGGCATCGAATATCCTCAAAATCAGTATGCTAAGTTTGATAATGTGACGAAAACTGGGTTTACTTAACAATGCATTTCTACTAGTAACTAGTAGGTAGCCTTCATGGCTAGCTGCAGCTATATGAAGAAATTCCCTTCATATTTTTTTACTATTTGGTAGGCTACTACTGAATGACACTTGAATTGGATTTTTTATAAGGTGAAAAAAAAAATGCTACCATATATAGGCCTTGATATTCACATAAAAGGCTCGTTAAGACCCCCCATGATCAACGAACTATTCGAATGTGTCCAAATAGGTTACTCGCAGAAAGTCTTTACCAAATGCCTCTTTTCATGATGCTTCTTAGCCTACTTTAACACATCTTTAATATGCACTGACTTCATTCGTTCATATAAGACAAAGACAGCATAATAACAAGGTATATCCCTGTCAATAAATTTTACATCTTTAAAATTCTGTAGGCTATCTATCGCACCATCTTCATGTTCTCCTCTGATTCGGTTTCGCTCCTAGCCATGTTCTTGTGTATATGGAATTAAATGTACAAATCCAACTCTTCATCCTCAATTCTTTTGTCCGCCCACCTCACAAGGTTATCTGCTGCTTTCTTAATAATTTGTAGATCATGTTCGCAGGGGGGGGGGGCTTAGCTAGGAAATTTTCATTGTTTAAGGGCCCGGGGGACTTTTGGGAGCCCCTGCATTTTGCGTAATATTTTAATTTTTAATAAATAAACCCCACTCATTTGGACCCCACCTCAAGTGGAGGCCCGGGGGGATTTTCAAATTCTCCCTATCCTCCCCCACCCTTGCTACGCCACTGCCTGTTCGAGTGTCTACAAATCTACATTCGAGTTGACTACAGACAATGATATATGCTAATACCCTTGTGGAAAACAAATACGGTCAAGATTGTTTCATATTTTAGCAGTCTCTTTGTATTTCGGTTTAAGTGTATGCTTCTTCGTTGGATAACATGGCTTGATCTCTGGGAATAACTTTTTTTTTGTTCATTCATAGACTCTTTCAGCATGAGATTTAACAACGTGCGCTAATGTTTATATTCCGTCATAATTTGTTGTGGATGTTTTTGTGAAAAACTATTTAAAAGGATGTGACGTAATAAAATGATAGTTATCAATGTCTACTTTTATCACGAAGTTTCTGTTAATTAATTGTTATGTTTAATTGTCTACAGTAATATATTTATTCTCTGTGAAAACAGAACATTCTTTTATAAAAGACTATTATAAAATCTTTTTACAAATTAATACAAGTCTTATAATAGTGGCTACCATGTGGCCCTTTCATGGCCCTACCTACCCAATTGGGTACCAGCCCACCGGGCATTTGCCCGAATGCCCATATAGCCAGTCCGACCCCTGGTGCTAATGTAGAGCACGGGATGGGATGCCTGAATAAGCCAGGACAACCAACAAGTTGACATAGTTTAAGTCATTGATTTAACATGCATGACTAGATTGACCTATAGGGACACGCGCAGGGCGTTATGATTTTTTTTTTTAAAGTAACGTCCGTATTTGTAAAAGACAGCTAGAAAAAGAGACGCAAGAGAGTAAAGTCTAGTACTAGTCTTTGTAGCGAGTTCTGTTCAAATATCTATATTTTATCTCTAGTTGAATCTGTGTATATTGTTAATAAAAGTTATATTGAGCTTTTGTTCAAAAGAAGTTTTGTATCCCGCGGCCATTGTAAGTGATCTCCAGCTGTCTCGTTCCAAAGCCGATTGCAGTCAGGTGCACTCTTCTAAGTTGACGCTTAAGCGTTTCCGTGGGGCGCCTCTGTTACGTCGACCATCTTTCAGCTCACAAAAAAAAAAAAGGACTGCTTTTGACATGCGTTCGTGCTACATACAGGATACATGCACTGCCCAGCGTAAATGTCGGACCATAAGAAGCAGTCCATCTCTATAAAATATAATAGGCTACGCCTACATTGGTTGAGTAGGCTACGTTGTAGGCAGCTGGCTGTCTGGAGCTACCTACAAGCCAATGTCCGAGAAATAACATAGGGAAAAAATCTTATCTTATGAAATACAGACGTTACTTCAAAAAAGATGATGATTACGTCCTACATGCATATTAACCAATAGTTTTCCTGGCTATCTCTGGCAACCCATATCCATGCTCTAATAGCACTAGGGAAGAAGGAGCAATATATTAGTACGAATTTGCCCTAGTATATTAAACTGTAGACCCTACTAGAACTTTGAAAAGAAGTAGGCCTATTAAGTTGTAATTGAGCTTATATATCTTCTTGCATGAATTGTAAAGTAGGCCTACCCTTTTCACACCTTTCATTTTAAAGGGAAAATGATGATGTCAAGGCTACAGTAAAGGTCATATAAGAGAAGAAAAATAAAGTAAATGGCACAACATTGGGGAAAAAAAGAACAACATAAAAAAAAACTTGAAAATTTATATCGAACTGCATAAGAATACTTGACAAGACAGCTAGTGTAACGATTTCTTAAAACGTAGGACCTGAAACAGCTAACCAATGCAAAGGATATGTCTTATATTATAGAGAAAGTAAAAATGTCTTTTCATTGATTTTTTTCATTTATTGAAATGATACATTAAAAACAACAACATGGACAAAAGCAACGAAACATTGTTTAAAATTCCCTTACAGTTTCACACAGTACATTAATATGATATAATTTATGACTAACATTTCCTTATCAAAACATTTATCCACAGAATCATGCCAGATACAAAATATATATATAGGCCTATATATATATATATATATATATATATATATATATATATATATATATATATAGGCTATATATATATATATATTTAAAGTGATTATGCATTAATTCATATTTTGCCCTGTGATTCAAGACCCTAGTAATGTAATTATTGTTCATAATTTGTAGGCCCTTCTAAGTAATATGAGTTTTACAAAAAAAAAAACAACAACAAGAAGTAAATATATTGAACATAAAAATATGTATAAAAAAAATTAGATCTACGTAGGCCAAGTTGGATTAAAGAGATGTATCAAAACATGCTACAATGTACTAAACATAGCTGGCTAGTTTGAAAATCTACAATTTTAGATGGAAGACAATTTTTTTTATCTGACTTAAGTTTAAAGGAAAAAAAAACAATAAATTGTACAAAACTATACAAAGATATGTGTTGAATTAAATTTAGATTACACTATAAAAGTGTCTGTCAGCAGTAGCTCATTCAATTGAATGAAATAAAAAAAATGAGAACAAATTCAGAAGAAAAAAAGGCATAATGTAAAAAATTGTTAGTACTCACTTGTCTGCTACCATTTTGAATGAGCCTATTCCCTTGTCATTTTCTTTTAAATTACTTTAAGATTTTAATTTTTAAAAATATTATTACAATGAAAAAATGTTAACACCAATGAAAAATAATCAAGTTTTACAAATATTTTTGGCAATAACATTTGTTAAACATTATCTAATATTAATTTTAACTACAATCTTATTAATGCCAATACCTACAGAAAGTGTACATTCTTTAAAATAAAGTTTTAGGACTAATAAAGTGGCCATAAGTAGGATAAAAAAGAATAGATTTTTATGTTAAAAAATAATAATGTCTTTGAAATAAATAGAACTGAATTAATCAAAGAGACATTTAGAGAATAAATTAACATTGAAAAATATAATTTTGACAGTGAAAAAAACTTTATTCCTCAACTAAAGCTGAATTCAAGTCTTCAATAAAATGTTATCTGTAATAATGTACAAATGAATGCTTTAAAATATGTTCGGAATGTAGAAATATTTCCAAGGTATAAAAAAAAAAAGGACTGCACAGATGCATGTATTCTAAATCCTATCCAAAATTACCCCTCCCCCTTCCCAACCAAAAAACAAAGCAAAACATACTATTTGTATTCACAACATAAAAAAAATATTTGTGTACATTTCATTTTGAAAGTTCTGCATGAATTTCAATAAAGCTATAAGGCTGTCCCATTGGACTCCAATAAAACTAAAACAAAGGCTGTTTCCAATTATCAATATTTTATAATAGATATTATGCTTTTTACAATATTCAGAAATGTTTATAATTTTAAAGCAAATAAGCATTATAAATTAGCTGACAGCCACATTATGCATTTTTTTTAATCTCTTGATAATGTTTTAGAAGCCTTTCTTAACCAGAAACAATAAAAGTGAATGCAGACAAGAAATGAATGGTCTCTTGTTCTATGAGGAGAAATTCAATAGCAGAAATATTATCTTATCAATGATCCTTTTTTAAAAAATTACACCAATTTAACAAGAAAACAACAAATAGAATAAAGAATATTTTAGAATAATTTAACATGAGATTTCAATTACTCCAAGTAAATAAGACATTATTTGACCAGCAATATAATTCTTAAGTATTCTCAGGTGAAAGAAAGAAGTGTTAAAACAGATTGCACATTTTATTTCAATTATATATATATATATATATATATATATATATATATATATATATATATATATATATATATATATATATATATATATATAATTTTTTAAAAGATTTATTTTCATTTTCATAACAGGACTATTATTTATTTCACAGGACTAGAACTCAAACAAGAAATAGAGGCACTACCAAAATTTATTTAAAAAAAAAAAACTGGTTTGAAAAGGAATGGAATACAAATATATATATATATATAAATGAATGGCAATGTCTTTGATTCCAAAGATTTAGGATGAGTGCAGTGCTTTACATGGCCACACATATCCATATTTTCCCACATCTCATGGGGTGGAGGTCTTTTTAGGTTTTCTTTATGTTATCTGCGCCTGTCTTCTAAAATTGCTTTTCTTGGGCTTCAAATGTGTGGCCTTCATGTGAGCTTTTCAACTTTCCTCTATGCCAATGAGGGTAAAATGGCGCTGAGTTGACCTTTATAGTGCTCACATTGGAGAAGCGGGTTAACTCTGTAAGACCATCTTGCTAAAGCTGGCTAAAAAAGATCATCTTTGGTATGCGGTTGTCCCCCATGCAGGATAAGTGTCTGATCCAGCACAGCTGTGGAATGGTAAGTGGTGTTTCTTTACTGTTCACATGAGCCTCCAGCAGAACATGGTTATTTGTGAGATAGTCGTGCCAGTGTATGCCCATTATAGAGTTGAGACACCTTTGATTGAAGAGTTCAAAGAGCCTTAGATGCCTTCTATAAAGCACCCAGATCTCAGAGCCATACAAAAGTGTGGTGAGAAGCACTGCTTGTTAGATACTGATTTTTTGAAGGCAGGTGGAGCAATTTATTTAGCCACACTCTCACTTGAAGGAGCCCAAAAGCCCTTCATAATTTAGCAAGATGGTTATCAGCTTCTCTTGAACATGATTTGCCATTGGATATCAAGCTTCCCAGGTATGTAAAGGGGTCTACAATGTTGAGGGGAGTGTCCATTCATGGTGATCTTTGAGTAGTTTTTGTTGGGTGACATGTTTTTTGTTTTCAAAAAATCATTTAAAAATGGTTTATTACATTTTTTAAATAGATATTCATATTCATCATGTCTTGTTGAATTTGTATGCTGAAAATTATTTTTTTTTTTGAAGAAATATTTCAAAGAATTATAACTTTAAAAAAGTAAATTTTAAATAATATTCAACAAAGTATTTAGAAAAGGACACCTAAAAGTAACTCATTGTGTCAGTAAAGCGTATTAATTATAAATTTTAAAAAAGCAAAAATGTGACTATTACACAAACAAAGAAAGCCAGCTGATAATGAGAATATTTTTTTTACATCAAACATCTTTTCGAAGTAAAAATTATTTTAGTACTGTATTTCAATATGATTCAGATGTTTAATACAGTTCTTTTATACGCTGAGATGTGAAATATGCACTAATTGTGATGCTTTTAAATTCTTTTTTTTTTTTTACTTTCTTCACTATGTTTATATAATTTTCTTAAACTTCATCATGAATAGTTTCCCTTTGTTAAATTTTTTTTCTTTCTACATATTTTTACTAAGAAAAATGTGTTTAAAGCGGTTACTTCCATCTTATTTTTCAAATAAGTTTTTCTGGTGGTTATGACATATGATAAACAGCTCCACTTTTCAATTGTGTTTTAATGATTTATATACTTTTTGTGAACATTTGAATTTTTTTTTATTTATTTAATTTGGATAATAAAAAACTTTCTAGATCTATATTACATTTAATTATCATTTTGTCCATTGTTGATGAATTTTCATTTTGAATTTTAAATTTTCATGCTTCAAAATAATACAGATTTTTAAAATCTATATCATGCATTCTCCTTTTATTTTATACCAAAATTAACATTTTCTGATAAAAAGCAAATTTGCTATGTTAATTTAAACACAGTTGTGAAGGACAAAAAGGCAGAGTGAATAATTTCATTAGGATATGTAAAATAACTTTGGAGACAATAATAAAGTTGATAAAATTAACTTTTTACTGACAATCCTCTGCCTTTTGACGTAAAAACCTAACTTAGCGCATAATTTTTTAATTTTTTTTTGCATTGTTTTTCTTTTTTAAATAGAAATGACAGTTGGCTATCCTTTGTTCACTCAAGAGAGATTAAAATACCAAGGAAATAAACATTATATACCTAGGACCTGTGTATATATATATATATATATATATATATATATATATATATATATGTTATGTTTGTTTTTCTATTTATGTAAATATAATGACTTTTCTACAAACAATTATGTCTTCAGAATGAATGAACTATTTACACTGACTATGACAAGAAGAGTTTTACACAAACATTTATCATAAGTTTCCACCAGTAAAAAAAATATGAATTAAAACTATGACATGCTCCCCAATGCTGGAATGTACAAAATGTCAGTATCTAAATACAAAAAAAAAATTATGGTTGTAACAAAAAATTTGAGGCAAACCAAAAAAATTCAATGTTAAGGCACCAATTGCCTTTTGAGTTTCTTAGACCTGGGCTTCACATAAGTTTATGTACAAGTCACTGTCGTAAGACACTGTTGCTGTGGACTCTTTCTCTTGGCTTGGTGGATCAAATAAATCTATTCTCACATCATTCTTCTTACTTTTCTTGCCTTCCAGTTTCCCGTGCCCTCGTTCAGCATTGTCTTTACTGCTGGACTTCTCTGTGGCATTGGAGAAGTTGCTATCTGATGGACCATCTGACAGATAATCAGAGTAATCTGCCTTGGTTATGCTCAGTTCTATTTGATTACTTGAGTTTCCTCCACCTCCCTTTTTCAGCAATTCTGTTGTGGATCCATTATTTTTCATGGCATCTTTCTCTTCAGCAATTTTAGTGAGTGTTGCCTGTTTGGGTTTCTCTCTCTCTTTGTGCTGGACAAAACACTGAAGCTGCACACGAACTCCTCCACCTTCTGTTTTATTGTTGGAGCCTGGGATGCATTGTCTGGTAAGTTTGAATGGCGCATGTCCATTGTTAGTTTGATGGTTATGCTTGCCAGCTGGACACCCTTCTGAGAAATCAATGTCTAAAAGAGCAGCAGCTTCAGTGATGTGGGCATTATACTGGCAACTGCTGTGTTTCTGAAGAACTTCTTGATTTGATGGATGTCTTTCAAAGAAAGGCATAATGTAAAACATCAGTCCTCCAACAATCATAGCCACTCCTGCTAAGATATAGCCAGCCACATTGGACTTGTAGCTCTCATTTAGATAAGCTGAAATAAAATAAGCAAATTGTTTTATTTCATTAAATAATGCATTTGCTAATTTTTATTTTGATTGTTATAGAGATATAGCAAGTATGAAGTGTGTTTAATATTAATAAGCCTTTATCTAGGATAACTAAAATCACAAGGATATGTGGAAAATCTTTGACACATTTTAAACTAGCTTCTGGCTCCACTTTGGATGGGTATTAAATTTCTTTTTAACTGGAGGACACTTGTCACCAGTACACTTGTTTCTTTTGTTTTACATGATAAAGATGTTTCTTCAGAACAGAAGATTATTAGATCCTAATAAAAAAAACTCCTGTAGGACAGGTTTGGATGGCAGAGAACATCAAGACAACAGTCCAGATAACAAATACCACACAACAATACCACACAACCACACAACAATACCACACAACTAGGCAGATTTATTACTATTCAATACTTCACCTGCTACTGGGGCACCAAATAACATTGGGAAACTGTTGGCTGCACTTAGAAAACTCCAGGCTCTTTCCATAAGCTTAATTTTTACTAGCTCATAAACATATGTCTTTAAACTAAATTAAAAAAAAAAAGTAGAAATTATTTGTATATTAAAATTATCTAAAGCAAATAAGTATTCTAATAATATAATACTACTGCTATAGTATACTATAGAAAAATTAACCCCATACTGACCTATAATAATAACTTCCACAACAAATTCCATATGCCCATGCATACAGAATGTGAGAGCTTTCATTAGTAGCCAATATAAGCAGAAGTGTGAACAAACCACACAACAATGCAGAAGTCTGGCATAAGTGGCGTCTAGTAAAATAAAATGTAACACTTAGATAAACAACTTTTTTATGTCTGCACATTGTAACATTCTTGTTAGGATCGGATTACAACATTTCCTATAATGTTTCTAATATTAGTGAATGTTTCCTTAAAATGAAGTTAAGCTACTATCAAACCTTGCTATGTAACATTCTGTGCTGTTTCTGATTGTGATATAGCTGAGACCAACACATCCAATCACAAAGCCTATGCCCATGTACACACTCAGAAGGAAATAGTGCTCAGTTTGATTTGGTGCTGACTGTGCTGAAGCAGTAGATACCTTAAAAAGAACACATACAAAAAAAATACACATGTTGATTGATGGGAGGACAACATCAAGGAATATATAGGCCTTTCAATGAGAGAGACTCTGATACTAGCAAAAAAACAGAAAGAAATGCAGACAGATGGTTGATGAATCATGCATGGTGCCCCAGTGGTCCAACAGACAAAGGGACAGGTAAAGGACCTTTTTGCTTAAAAATATTCTGTCTTTTAATTGTGACTCCCTAAAAAAAGGTAAGTTCGATGTTTTTGTGCTGCCATATTGGTACAATGGTAGTTTTGGAGAAGAGTTTTTGACAATAATTTATAAAACACACATACAAAGCATATATATGTATCATTCATAATAAAATGAACATGTATGATGTGAATAAAGCATTTTGCTCCAAAATGTACTGTGCCAAAATGGTTATGCCAAGCAACCATTGCACCATAATGGCTGCTGGCTGCACCAAAAAAAAAATGTCTAGCTTTGAGTCTCAGAGCCCTCTTTAGTTGGTTAAGGGTTCTGGAGATCCCTGTGAAGACCTCCAGCCTTGTCAGGGGTAGAATTTTGGTGCCAAGCAATATCCTGCATTCTGAGCTGCAGAAATTCATTTGCCAGACATTTTCTGTGCACATTTAGTTATTTAAAACAAAATTCAGGTCAAAAAAAAGAAAGGAGTGGGATGAATTAGCATAGATATTGATCGATACTGAAGTGTGAAAGATATTGTAAACACATTTAGCACAAGTACATCTGTGACTAAGCAAAACGCAGTGGTTTTGTACATAACTCTAAAGCTAAAGTAAATTGGTTTGGTGTCCTTAACATGGCAGTATTTGCAACATCAAAGTTACTCTACCTAAAATTGGGACGCATGTAAAACAAAATGTTCTTAGCAAAATAAGTCAATACTTCATCTTAGTATATTTTATTGTTACAATGTGAGTGAATGTCAATAATACAGATAAGAGAAACTTTAAAAAAGAAAATGACTCTATTTGTCAGAAATTGTGTGTGTGTGTTTGGCGGGAGCCCCACAAGTATAAAATTGTGGTTGTAGCATTTAAAAAATAATATAGAAATATTTAAGTGTGCTTGTGGGTGTTTGGCAATTTACTTGCCAATGGGAACAGTGATCTAAGTACTTATATTCACAACCAATTTGATTCAATTAAACAAGGTTTGACTGCAACTGTTTTTTTCAAGCAGATCATAGTCACAGGTTTTTGTTGAAGTATGCTGCTCAATTCTAAATCAAGAGGATGAAATATTTACCAAAAGTACAAAAGGAACATGAATGCCTATAGCAATGACAGCAGAGATAACAATAAGAGCTCGAAGTGATCTCATTCTAAGTGCACTGAAATCCAAGTATGGAGGTTTCTCTGATTCTCTTTCACGTCTGCTCTTTTTCTGGCTTTTCAGGTGCAAGATAACTTTGCGCCTTGGATGGTACAAGTTGGCAGAACGATACATTGCACCAGCAAGGATTGTCAACACCAGCAGACCTGCCACACACTCTAGGCCATGCATCCAGTCTATGGCTCTGTCAACAAAAACATTGAAATAGTTTAGACTAAGACATGAGTAGATTTACTTACAACAATGTAAGTTAAGTAACCCAACCTTAATTTTTTTCTTAGCTATTAGTGTCATGTTTTGTAGTCATTGATGTAATATAATCAATATGGGCTAAAATATAGTCTACTCAATGTGAATTACATATTGCAATGTAGCCCATGTAATGTCATTTGAAGTGCTTTCATGATGACTGAAAAGTCATTTTAACTTTCTTGTCAATGTTTATCTGTGATAGGGGAAGATGTAATGGTGTGAAAAAAACATTACAAGCAGGAGGTACTTCAAAGTAAAATATATATGGCCTACTACAAGAAAAAGAGAACTTTAAATAAAAGTAATCAATGTGCTAACAGCCTTACATGGGTCAATGATGACAGTAAAGTGTTAACTAAAAAAAATATTCAAAACATATAATTTAATGTAGGCTAATAAGCCTCTGAGCATGAAAATATTCAATGAAATACAGACTAATTGATCAACTAAATTTTCTTTTACAAACATTTTAAGTTATGAATAAGCCTGTACGAAGCACAAATTGATGTTTAATTTTTTTTTTCAATTTCTGACTTACATTTCCAACTATTTATAATAATACTGATATCTAACGACATCCTGTGTTAGCTTAAGCATTGTTTAGGAGGAATGTGTTTTAAAACAACAACTTGTGGTAACACATAGTCATTCATGTTACAACTAATACTTCAGAGCATCATTTGTTCTCATTGTGATGTATTTCAATTGAAAGAAAGCAGATTCAATTTTTTCATTTAACCTACAAGCACACTTTATACAGAATATTTTGTTACTTTATATTTCAATGACTCAAACGTCATTTCATATGTAATGTTAAGATAATATTGTAGTCCCACATAGATCATTTTAGAAAATTAATTAGGGCTAGATAGACTGGTGTTAAAAGAATAACTGGTAGGTCCAAAAATTTCAAGTTTAGAAATTTAAAAAAGGTGTGCAATAGATTAATAGAGAAATATATAGTGCAATGGATGACTGATGCTCAGGACTGTCAACTCAAACCCTGCTCTCCAATTATGAAGGAGCATCCAAAACATGTAAACCAAACAAACAATTTGATTCTTTTAAATTTCTAACCTTGGATTTACTCATTAAAACAATGCTATATTGATCTGTAGTTAAAGCAAATCATGTAATTTTTTTACTAGGGTCAAAAGGTTTCCTTTCAATTTTTTGAGGAATAAAGAAGCAAGCTCCAAAACTCTTTGGAGCAATAATTCCAAGCTTCATTTGAATTGAGTTGATAGAAGCTTTGTAAAAAGTAACCCAACATTTCTTTTCTTATAATATTATAAAACAATAGCAGTATACATGACATCAACATTTGCAACCATTACAAGACAAAACCAGTATATTATCATAGCATCAACATATGTAAACATCACAAGAAACAATTAATAATTATAACATCAACATATACAAAATCACAAGACAAAACCAATAGTCATAACATCATTATATACAAATATCACAATACCAATAGTAATAGCATCAACATATACAGACATCACAAGATAAAACCAATAGTCATAACATCAACATATACAAACATCGCAAGACAAAACCAAGTCATAGCTTCAACATATAGAAACAAGACAAATCTGCCAAGTTTCATCAAAAGGTTTCCATAGGTAAATCCTAGTTCAACGCATCAACAGCATACACTAGACAAAAAGACACTATACTGTAGGCCAATACACAAGGCAAAGAGTCTATGTACTGTAGCCTAAACCTACGCATGTGTACAGTATGCCAATACACGAGGCAAAGAGTCTTATGTACTGTAGCCTAAACCTAAGTATGTGTACAGTAGGCCAATACACAAGGCAAAGAGTCTACGTACTGTAGCCTAAACCTAAGTATGTGTACAGTATGCCAATACACGAGGCAAAGAGTCTATGTACTGTAGCCTAAACCTACGCATGTGTACAGTAGGCCAATACACGAGGCAAAGAGTCTTATGTACTGTAGCCTAAACCTAAGTATGTGTACAGTATGCCAATACACGAAGCAAAGAGTCTATGTACTGTAGCCTAAACCTAAGTATGTGTACAGTATGCCAATACACGAGGCAAAGAGTCTTATGTACTGTAGAATAAACCTAAGTATGTGTACAGTATGCCAATACACGAGGCAAAGAGTCTTATGTACTGTAGCCTAAACCTAAGTATGTGTACAGTAGGCCAATACACGAGGCAAAGAGTCTATGTACTGTAGCCTAAACCTAAGTATGTGTACAGTATGCCAATACACGAGGCAAAGAGTCTTATGTACTGTAGCCTAAACCTAAGTATGTGTACAGTAGGCCAATACACGAAGCAAAGAGTCTATGTACTGTAGCCTAAACCTAAGTATGTGTACAGTAGGCCAATACACGAGGCAAAGAGTCTATGTACTGTAGCCTAAACCTACGCATGTGTACAGTAGGCCAATACACGAGGCAAAGAGTCTTATGTACTGTAGCCTAAACCTAAGTATGTGTACAGTATGCCAATACACGAGGCAAAGAGTCTATGTAGGCTACTGTAGCCTAAACCTAAGTATGTGTACAGTATGCCAATACACGAGGCAAAGAGTCTATGTAGGCTACTGTAGCCTAAACCTAAGTATGTGTACAGTATGCCAATACACAAGGAAAAGAGTCTATGTTCTGTAGGCCAACAGATTGAATTGAATCCAACCAATCAATTATTTCCATACTTAGCTAAGTTGTTTATTGGCATTTAATGTTTTCAAAATGTTCTCATTCATTCTTGTTTACAAGATGTGATATTATTTCATGATTATCTATTTCTAATTTTACACCGCCTCTCAAGTTACGGGTCTGTTTTCTAAGAGAAACGATTGTATAACCTTCCGGTGATCCCCCCCCCCCGAGTCTATTTTACGAGTGAGCTGCCGACACGTGTCCCCTCCCCCCTGCTCCAATCTGGGAACAACAACAAAATGATCTTTTCTTGCCATAGATAGCCGACATCTGAGCTCTCACAGGCTAAATCTGGACACAAATTGACGTCACGCTCAAGGCCCGGGTCACCGTTACCTAGGAAACGTGACGCTAAGCGACTGATGCCTATATTTTCTTGCTGCAGTAGTAGAGGGGGAAAATACTAACCTGGTATGAACTTTTGGGTTTAAAGAGATAAGGCGAACAAAAAGGAGTGAAAGAAAACACAAAGGTTTAAGTGGCCGATGAAGACTTCACTGACACAATGAAAGAGAGAGGAAAGGAGAAAGGGGGGGGGGGGGGGAAGGAGTAGGCGACGTGTACGATTCTTAGAAGTCTGCGCTCATTTCCGCTCACCTAACTTTCTAGCACCTAATCGAGCAACTCTTTCACCCCTTGGAGTAACTGCCTGGGCCCACATGAAGGATCTCCCTAAACCCGCAGTGGTTCCCAAACTTAGCTTTGCTGGCCATATTCAGTTGCTCATATAAATGTCCCTTGGAAAGTGCATTCAATGAAGTCAGAGATGCTCGGTTCAGTTTCACGGTAATGTGCTCTGCCAGGCTTTCAACCCAGAAAGAAGGAATTCATACAATATATTGTTGTTGTTGTTTTAAAAAGCTTCAAAATATCCACTCTGTTTGACTGTTAAAACGTTTGTACACGTTATTGCTCCCACACCCAACCTCGGATCAAGCTACAATTTTGCACAAGTAGCCCCATTTCTTTAACTGATAAAACAAGAATCAATAAAAAAGAATTAACCAATTTTGTTAATTAACTATTGGTAATTAATTATTGTGCTTAGTATCGAACAAGGGAAAGAAATTATACTTGACTTATTTGGTGGTAGCGTGTAAGTTAAATTATTCTCCTCTAAAGTCGCCGCTTTAAAGTTGAAACTAACAATAGATAACTATAAAATTTTCTATTTTCATAATCACCTCGCCAGCAAAATGGTTAGTCTGATGGCTTGATGAGGCTTGACCCCTCAAGTTCCAATTGAGGCCGTTGAACTTTTTGCATTTAAAAAAAAGCGAACACTGTAACATTGACACAAATACTCGGTTCTTTCTCACACCCCCACCACTTTCACAACTGGTCAAGACAAGAGATAGAATTATAGTGTATGAGAAAGCTAAAAGCATGAAATTGCGCTAAACAATATGTAAAAAATATTTCTAATCGCACAGATCCTTTATTGTTAGTTTAGATATCTAGATCTATTACAAATTTAATTTAAAGCTAATTGATACAACTAAGCTTAATTTAAGCTTTTTTACAAAATTTTTTTTTTAAATTTTCTTTTTGTTAATTGTTACCTTGATCCAGACTAAACTACCGTGGTAATTTATTTTTTTATTTTTGGATCTTTCACGTGTCCGCGGAACTGTTTTCACTCGGAGAAGGGGCGAAGGCGAGTAACTGGCTTCAAACAGAAAGGGCTCATTAGCCACATAGGAGAAGGAAAACTGAATTCAAAACTCTGCTGCCTTGCAACTATTCCCAAAAATGGGAAAGCTGTCGTGGGTCAACCCTGAGGAAAAATAAGGAGCTTGCGACCCTTAGGCAGTTTGCAGCACACAGCGCTACACCCTGTCAGAGCCTGTGACGCCACTGCAAAGAATCACTTAATTTGATAGCTCATGCCACCGATGTGCCTTTGAACTGTATTGTTGCTTAAAGAAATTCTTTTAATAACATCAGATGTAGGTGTGTGTAAAACAGTTTTCACAACTACAACGGCTGGTAAAATCAATGTTTTACCTTTAGTGTTTTCCGTATTTTGCTATAAGTAAGAGATATTGTAAGACACTCACAAACCAACATCTTCTCTATATGATGTTGAAGAGAGATTGTGTGGGTCTATTCAGAACTTTATCTTTGAGTGTTAGAAAATTTTCAAATCTTTATCTAATTTGTCAGGGTGATATTGTCTCAGATGATCCTTAGCCGCACTCTGATGTAATTGGTTTCGTATCATTATTTTAAAAAAAGTCACTTAGGCAACCGCTTGCTTGACAAGGAAGGAATGAATCCCAGTTTTAAAAAATCAACGCTGGACAGTGTACATTTCTTTTTGTTAAACATTTGTTACATGTAGACAAAATTAAGCTTTTTAAATAAGTATTGAGACTAAATACCACAATTCTTTGGTTTGATTAGCAGGATAAATATTTAAAGGATTTACCAAGGTACAAATCATATATTAGTGTATAAAATAATTACATTAAATGAATGTAAAAATTAAAGTCACGATCTGCTTAAATGAAATCTATTACCGTGGACATCTCAAAGACACCCAATTTATTTTTTCACTTTCGTAGACCCCCTGGAAGTCTTTGTAGACCCCTGGGGGTCTATATAGATCACTTTGAGAATCACTGCCCTAGACGACAAAAAATTTAATTAGCGCCCCATAAGCCGTCTGGGACAACGCTATAGACTTCCACTCTAGTCATGTCGTCTTCTCCTAGTAATGCCGTCGCTCCTCCTAGTCATGTCGTCACTCCTCCTAGTCATGTCTTCGCTCCTCCTAGTCATGTCGTCACTCCTCCTAGTCATGTCGTCGTTCCCCCTAGTCATGTCGTCACTCCTCCTAGTCATGTCGTCGTTCCCCCTACACATGTCGTCGTTCCCCCTAGTCATGTCGTCACTCCTCCTAGTCATGTCGTCGTTCCCCCTAGTCATGTCATCACTCCTCCTAGTCATGTCGTCGTTCCCCCTAGTCATGTCGTCGTTCCCCCTAGTCATGTCTTTGCTCCTCCTAGTCATGTCGTCACTCCTAGTCATGTCGTCACTCCTCCTAGTCATGTCTTCGCTCCTCCTAGTCATGTCGTCACTCCTCCTAGTCATGTCGTCACTCCTCATAGTCATGTCGTCACTCCTCATAGTAATGCCGTCGCTCCTCCTAGTCATGCCGTCGCTCCTCCTAGTCATGTCGTCACTCCTCCTAATCATGTCGTCGCTCCTCCTAGTGATGCCGTCGCTCCTCCTAATCATGTCGTCACTCCTCCTAATAATGCCGTCGCTCCTCCTAGTCATGTTGTCACTCCTCCTAGTCATGTCGTCACTCCTCCTAGTAATGCCGTCGCTCCTCCTAGTCATGTCGTCACTCCTCCAAGTCATGACGTCATTCCCCCCAGTCATGACATCGATCCCTTCTAGTCATGACATCGTTCCCCCTAGTCATGACTTCGTTCTCCCAAGTCATGTCGTCGTTCCCCCCTAGTCATGTGTCGTTCCCTCTAGTCATGTCGTCGTTCCCTCTAGTCATTTAACCTTTCCCCCCTAGTCATGTCGTCGCTCCTCCTAGTCATGTCGTCACTCCTCCTAGTCATGTCGTCGTTCCCCCTAGTCATGACGTCGTTTCCCCATAGTCATGTCGTCGTTCCCCCTTAGTTATGTCGTCACTCCTCCTAGTAATGCCGTCGCTCCTCCTAGTCATGTCGTCACTCCTCCTAGTAATGCCGTCGTTCCCCTAGTCATGTCGTCGTTCCCCCTAGTCATGACATCGTTCCCCCTAGTCATGTTGTCGTTCCCCCCTAGTCATGACATCGTTCCCCCCTAGTCATGACATCATTCCCCCCTAGTCATGTCATCGTTCCCCCCCCTAGTCATGTCGTCGTTTTCCCCTAGTCATGTCATCGTTCCCCCCTAGTCATGTCGTCGTTTCCCCCTAGTCATGTCATCGTTCCCCCTAGTCATGTCGTCGTTCCCCCCTAGTCATGTCATCGTTCCCCCTAGTCATGTCATCGTTCCCCCCAGTCATGTCTTCGTTCCCCCAAGTCATGTCGTCGTTCCCCCCTAGTCATGTCATCGTTCCCCCCTAGTCATGTCATCGTTCCCCCCTAGTCATGTCGTCGTTCCCCCTAGTCATGTCGTCGTTCCCTCCTAGTCATGACATCGTTCCCCCATAGTCATGTCATCGTTCCCCCATAGTCATGTCATCGTTCCCCTTAGAAAGTTTCAGAAAGACTGCTCTACGTATTTAGCACAAGAACGACTTACTAAGTCAGCAATACAAAACTAAAACTTACATATAATGTACACGAAGTTGATGAGCAAACAATCGGTAGAGAAAGTCGCCATTTTCTTACAGACGTATTTTCTTACAGTCGTATTTTCTTACAGACGTATTTTCGTGATTGTGCGTAGTCATGTGTTGGTGGCGATTGCCATTGATATTTAAATTCTACTTTATATTTTTCATTGTTATGCAAAAATAATTGACAGTAAAACACAAACACGTTAGGAATGCAGGATTGATAGTATCAAAGCTGTTCGTTTTCGATCAGCAGTAGTGTACGATGCTTTGATAGAAGTGGATGAAAATGTCAACAATCCATAAGCAATGACCGAACTGAAACAACTAATTTGGTACTATTTATTTATTGGTTCAAGTGAATATTGATGCATTCGATAAACATAGCCTACACTGACATGTATAAAAGTGTAAACGAGTTCATAAAAAATACAAAGAAAATCAATCTGATCAAAAAAAAAACTCTAATAAAAAGATAAAGTTAAACCAAATTTCAATGAGGGGGGGGGGTGACTCCCCTCCGATTACGCCCATGCGCCTTGGGATACAAATTACAAGCCCCCGAAATGATGACATAAGAGCGGGGAATTTATATCATTTATGAAGTTATAGGATCGACTAAGTAGATCACCAAGCCTGAAAACTAAATCACACAAAGGTCATCTTAGGGTCAATGGTGACCTATATCATTCATTGAAGTTAAATAAGGTGACCAGATATTTTTGTGAGCAAATATATCCACAATTTGACGTTAGTACAATACATCACAATGTAAACACACACACACAATTTGTTTGCAAATGTTGGCAAGAAGGTGCTGTGCCACAAGACCTGCGGGATGCTAAAATCGTTACACTGTATAAGAACAAAGGTGACAGAAGCGACTGCAACAATTACAGGGGAATCTAAGTATTGTAGGCAAAGACTTTGCTCGAGTTGATATTTTCCACAAAAATTCGCTGATCGGGCTTATCCAGAATCACAGTGCGGCTTTCGCTCAGGAAGATCCTCGGTTGACATGATTTTCTCCATCCGCCAACTTCAGAAAAAGTGCAGAGAACAAAGGATGCCTTTGTATATTACGTTCATTGACCTGACAAAGGCCTTCGATCTAGTCAGCAGAGATGGCCTCTTTAAAATTTTACAGATAATAGGCTGTACACCCAAGCTACTAAATGTAATAGTATTTTTGCAACAAAATATGATGGGTGCCAGCTCCGAAAGTTTCAGTATAAACAGTGAAATTAAACAAAGATGTGTCCTGGTCCCAAACCTCTTTGGAATACTATTTTCACTGCTAATCCACAACGCGTTTGACAAATCCACCGAAAGCATCTATCTCCATTCCAGATTTGATGGCAAACTCCTAAATATTGCCAGACTGAGGGCCAAAACTAAAATCTGAACCACCCTCGTAAGAGATAAGTTATTCGCGGATGACGCAGCGGTAGTGGCACACACACAAGAGGAACTTCAGTCACTAATGTCCCGCTTCTCCCAGGCCTGTAAAGAATATGATTTAACTATTAGCATGAAGAAAACAAATGTTATGGGACCACCTGCTACAGCTCCATCCTCATAGAGGATAACAAGCTGGACGCCATAAATGAATTCTGCTATCTGGGATCCACAATTCAAGATGACCTGTCTCTAGAAGAGGAGATTTAAAAAAAAAACGCATAGGGAAGGCTGCATCGACCTTCGCTAGACTCAGGCCAAGAGTTTGGGAAAACCAGAAGCTCACTACAGTGACCAAAATGGAAGTCTACAAGGCATGCGTTATGAGTATACTATTGTATGGCAGTGAAACATGGACCACCTACGTAAAGCAAGAGAGAAAACTGAACTCATTCCATTTGAGATGTCTCCGTAGGATCTTGAAAATGACATGGAAAGAAAAAATGTGCAATACTGATATCCTTGCACGAACAGGTATTCCCAGCATCTTTACAGCCCGTATTGTTCGTTTTTCTTTCTGAGCTGAGACCCATGTTCTTTCACTGTCCATAGCTTTCTTGGTCACTGTCTCTCTCCATTTGATGCGGTCTAGAGCTATGTCTCCCCAATGGTCAGTATTGATGTTAACTGATTTGAGGTCCCGTTTAATTACATCTATGTATTCCCAGCATCTTTACAGCCCTAAGACAACGCTGCTTGCGCTGGCTTGGACATGTTCGCCGGATGGAGGACAATCGCATCCCGAAAGTCATCCTCTACGGACAACTCGCCACTGGCTCAAAAAAAACTGGTCGCCCCCACCTCCGCTACATAGATGTATCGTGCTTCACTGTGATTTTTCGTGCCCTCTTTATAAATAAGAACTCTGTTGTAAGTTCATATGACCTTCGATGTTTTGTGTAGGACATCCCTTTCCCTGTCATCCACTTGAACTGAAAGCCAAGCCAAGGAATACTGTATGCTGGTTCACAGAATCAGCGAGAAACATGCCGAACGACAACACGCTCGAAAGAAAACGTGCTGACGTCAGTTTCTGAGAAGAAGGCAGGATGCTGTAAAATAAAAGCACTACTCAAGCCTCAACACAAGGAGTTTGCTAGACAGTGAACATGAAATAAGGACCAAGAAGAAAACGACAAAAGGTGGTACCTTTATGTTTATTAGTCAAAGGAGTAAGAGGGATTTTAAAATAAAAGCGTGACATTGATCGACTTTTGTATGAAAGTGGGACATTGGCCGTCCCGCCCGGACATTTTATGAAAAGCGGGACTGTCACGTCAATGTCGGGACGTCTGGTCACTAAGTAGGTCACCAAATCTGAAAACTAAATCACACAAAGGTCATCTTAGGGTCAGTGTCTGGTCTGACTGGCCAAGTTATAATCTTTTTCCATTTGTAACAGATCTAGATCTACATGTATGTATCCTACCCCAGTAGCCGACGAAGTTAAATTTATTTAAGGATAATTTTTTATAAAAATATGTTTCAATTTGGTAAGTATGTCTGAGACTATGGCCTAATTTATTCCCTCCCTTGAGTTGACCACGCAGCCTAGTTTATTGGGTAGCCTCTATTGATTGACCTAGTTCCAACAAAAGAGTGCCTGAAACACGTTTCCTATGACCTCTGATCTTAAGGCCAACTTTATCTATAGATCTAGTCTTTTGTCTTCGCTAGGATTCATACTCTATACATGATTTTTAACACACTTCTGTGGCCTTGATTAATGACCCATTGGTGCGATTGGTTTCTGATCTCCATCTCCTAATCTTTCTAGAACCCTCTGTATATATATGTCAGTTTAGAGTTATGATTGATTGACTGCGGGCATTCTTAAATGAAATGACTTTTCTTTTATAAACATATTAATACCTAACCAGTTTTCACTAAAAGGTAATTTATTAAATACTGCATTTACTATTTTTGCACCGATGACTGTATACTAGTGCCTGTGCTAAACTAACATGCCTTTTTTTTTTAGTGTTGAATAGCATACTAAAATAAAGATAGTAAATTAAAAAAAAAATGTTTTCAACATTAACTTTTAAAAAAAAAGGCAAAACAAATTCTGAATATATTTTATTGATTGAATATTTTTTAAAATAAAGATCGATTAACAACGTCTGTGCAACAGAAGCAGGCAGCTCGTAAGAGAAATTAATTTAATCCAACTAATAATTTAAACAATTTAATTTAAATAATTGTTTTATAATTGATTGTTTTAAATGGCCAATATATATATATATATTCATGTATATTCTATCTGTCAGTCTGCTAAGTAGGCCTACCATGCAAGGGAATGTTTAATGGTAAGAAAAAAAAATATGTTAACTGAATAGTGAACAGTTCATAAGCATTCATCATTCATTACATTTCCAAAGTATTTTCAATAAGTGTTGCTACAAGAGATAAAAAGCTAAAAGCAAAATCATTGGGTTCCTTTTTCAATGGGATATAAATATATATACTTGTGTCTAAAGAAGTGGATAACTATCAAAATATCAATACAAAAAATGTAAGCAGTTGTTTGAGCCTATGAATACAATTTATTTTTATTTCACTATACTATGTTGTTACATTAATTTAGACTGTCATATATTAGAGCATTTCTAGCAATAAACAATAAAGAATAGAATAATTTATTCTAAACCCACCAAAACAAAAATACACTCAAAATGAGTGATTCTTAAAATAAATCCCAGAAAATTAAAAATTGTGGCCACAGATAGAACTATTTAAATTTGGTAATTCATTTATTAAAACTACAGTGCAACTGATTTTTTCTTTGTTTCAATTTCTTTTTTTCCTTTTTTTTTTTGAGATTTTGATAAGGAATACCTATAAAATACAACTTTTCTTTCAACAAATTTGTGAAGTAAAATTTATTTCTTTTGATCTGAGAAATATGTGTGTGTGTGTGTGTGTGTGTGTGTGTGTGGCTACCTACCAAAGGAGCTCCAGCTGAGTTGTGTTTGCTGAGTGCCTAGAGACACTCTCTTCTCCCATAGGTACACACAAGAGATTGGACTATAGCCCACTGAGCTCCAGCTGAGTTGTGTTTGCTGAGTGCCTAGAGACACTCTCTTCTCCCATAGGTACACACAAGAGATTGGACTATAGCCCACTGAGCTCCAGCTGAGTTGTGTTTGCTGAGTGCCTAGAGACACTCTCTTCTCCCATAGGTACACACAAGAGATTGGACTATAGCCCACTGAGCTCCAGCTGAGTTGTGTTTGCTGAGTGCCTAGAGACACTCTCTTCTCCCATAGGTACACACAAGAGATTGGACTATAGCCCACTGAGCTCCAGCTGAGTTGTGTTTGCTGAGTGCCTAGAGACACTCTCTTCTCCCATAGGTACACACAAGAGATTGGACTATAGCCCACTGAGCTCCAGCTGAGTTGTGTTTGCTGAGTGCCTAGAGACACTCTCTTCTCCCATAGGTACACACAAGAGATTGGACTATAGCCCACTGAGCTCCAGCTGAGTTGTGTTTGCTGAGTGCCTAGAGACACTCTCTTCTCCCATAGGTACACACAAGAGATTGGACTATAGCCCACTGAGCTCCAGCTGAGTTGTGTTTGCTGAGTGCCTAGAGACACTCTCTTCTCCCATAGGTACACACAAGAGATTGGACTATAGCCCACTGAGCTCCAGCTGAGTTGTGTTTGCTGAGTGCCTAGAGACACTCTCTTCTCCCATAGGTACACACAAGAGATTGGACTATAGCCCACTGAGCTCCAGCTGAGTTGTGTTTGCTGAGTGCCTAGAGACACTCTCTTCTCCCATAGGTACACACAAGAGATTGGACTATAGCCCACTGAGCTCCAGCTGAGTTGTGTTTGCTGAGTGCCTAGAGACACTCTCTTCTCCCATAGGTACACACAAGAGATTGGACTATAGCCCACTGAGCTCCAGCTGAGTTGTGTTTGCTGAGTGCCTAGAGACACTCTCTTCTCCCATAGGTACACACAAGAGATTGGACTATAGCCCACTGAGCTCCAGCTGAGTTGTGTTTGCTGAGTGCCTAGAGACACTCTCTTCTCCCATAGGTACACACAAGAGATTGGACTATAGCCCACTGAGCTCCAGCTGAGTTGTGTTTGCTGAGTGCCTAGAGACACTCTCTTCTCCCATAGGTACACACAAGAGATTGGACTATAGCCCACTGAGCTCCAGCTGAGTTGTGTTTGCTGAGTGCCTAGAGACACTCTCTTCTCCCATAGGTACACACAAGAGATTGGACTATAGCCCACTGAGCTCCAGCTGAGTTGTGTTTGCTGAGTGCCTAGAGACACTCTCTTCTCCCATAGGTACACACAAGAGATTGGACTATAGCCCACTGAGCTCCAGCTGAGTTGTGTTTGCTGAGTGCCTAGAGACACTCTCTTCTCCCATAGGTACACACAAGAGATTGGACTATAGCCCACTGAGCTCCAGCTGAGTTGTGTTTGCTGAGTGCCTAGAGACACTCTCTTCTCCCATAGGTACACACAAGAGATTGGACTATAGCCCACTGAGCTCCAGCTGAGTTGTGTTTGCTGAGTGCCTAGAGACACTCTCTTCTCCCATAGGTACACACAAGAGATTGGACTATAGCCCACTGAGCTCCAGCTGAGTTGTGTTTGCTGAGTGCCTAGAGACACTCTCTTCTCCCATAGGTACACACAAGAGATTGGACTATAGCCCACTGAGCTCCAGCTGAGTTGTGTTTGCTGAGTGCCTAGAGACACCCTCTTCTCCCATAGGTACACACAAGAGATTGGACTATAGCCCACTGAGCTCCAGCTGAGTTGTGTTTGCTGAGTGCCTAGAGACACTCTCTTCTCCCATAGGTACACACAAGAGATTGGACTATAGCCCACTGAGCTCCAGCTGAGTTGTGTTTGCTGAGTGCCTAGAGACACTCTCTTCTCCCATAGGTACACACAAGAGATTGGACTATAGCCCACTGAGCTCCAGCTGAGTTGTGTTTGCTGAGTGCCTAGAGACACTCTCTTCTCCCATAGGTACACACAAGAGATTGGACTATAGCCCACTGAGCTCCAGCTGAGTTGTGTTTGCTGAGTGCCTAGAGACACTCTCTTCTCCCATAGGTACACACAAGAGATTGGACTATAGCCCACTGAGCTCCAGCTGAGTTGTGTTTGCTGAGTGCCTAGAGACACTCTCTTCTCCCATAGGTACACACAAGAGATTGGACTATAGCCCACTGAGCTCCAGCTGAGTTGTGTTTGCTGAGTGCCTAGAGACACTCTCTTCTCCCATAGGTACACACAAGAGATTGGACTATAGCCCACTGAGCTCCAGCTGAGTTGTGTTTGCTGAGTGCCTAGAGACACCCTCTTCTCCCATAGGTACACACAAGAGATTGGACTATAGCCCACTGAGCTCCAGCTGAGTTGTGTTTGCTGAGTGCCTAGAGACACCCTCTTCTCCCATAGGTACACACAAGAGATTGGACTATAGCCCACTGAGCTCCAGCTGAGTTGTGTTTGCTGAGTGCCTAGAGACACTCTCTTCTCCCATAGGTACACACAAGAGATTGGACTATAGCCCACTGAGCTCCAGCTGAGTTGTGTTTGCTGAGTGCCTAGAGACACTCTCTTCTCCCATAGGTACACACAAGAGATTGGACTATAGCCCACTGAGCTCCAGCTGAGTTGTGTTTGCTGAGTGCCTAGAGACACTCTCTTCTCCCATAGGTACACACAAGAGATTGGACTATAGCCCACTGAGCTCCAGCTGAGTTGTGTTTGCTGAGTGCCTAGAGACACTCTCTTCTCCCATAGGTACACACAAGAGATTGGACTATAGCCCACTGAGCTCCAGCTGAGTTGTGTTTGCTGAGTGCCTAGAGACACTCTCTTCTCCCATAGGTACACACAAGAGATTGGACTATAGCCCACTGAGCATACTATAAGCATGAAAGATGTGCTTTACAAAAATAATAAAAATAAAAAACACCCCATAAATAACTGAAATTTGTGAGCTTACCTTATGAGGTGCTTGAACATAGTTGCCATAAGAGCTGTGCCTATTCCACTTCCAGATACCAAAATCATTTCAGCCAGTTCTCTTTTTTTACGAAAGTATCGTCCCACCATAATATTGGCTGTGACTATGGTGAGACCAGTGCCTAGAGATAACACCACACAATGGCTAGTATACAGCTGCTCCTGCTGGTCTGAGAAAGCTAGGAAGAGACATCCAAGGGCACATATCAAACCACCAATAACAGCAAAGAGTCGAGGAGACTTGCGTCGACAAATGATGGTTACAATGGGTGCTGTGAAGAGTGAAATGGCAATACCTAGACTGCCTAGCCATGCTGGGGAAAAGAAAATAAAGAAAAACAGATAAAGATCTTCTTTTTAATAAGGTTAAGTTGTTATGTTTTTTATTTTGATTTTTAGATAGCATATATGCCATGTAAAGCTAAAAACAAAAATCTCAAATATATTTTTTAGAATTCAGATAATTTAAAGAGCAAAAATGTGTGTTCACTATAGACAAGGGGTGGGCAAATTATGTCATGCAGGCCATATGCGGCCCGCTTGAGTGATTTATGCGGTCCACAGACACCTACAGAAATCAGGTGCTCCACTAATTATATATATAAAATGCATATATATTAAAAATAGATAATTGTAAATATCTATATAAATTATTAAAACTTCTGATTCTTATCACTTATGAAGAGCTTAAATAAACATTGTCTCTACATGCCATTCTAAAACATTGAATGTAAATGAAGATTACTCTTATTAAGATAAGATAATTTTATTGATCCAATCAAATGGAAATTCAGTTTGACTACAATTGACAATATCAGCGTAACTACTGTACAATAACAATAACAGTATAGATGAAAAATTCGAACAACATTCACACACAAACACATACGCATTTACAACCAGTGCTTTATGAATTTGATCAAACTTATCAGAACTAGGGATCTTTACCACAGGTGGTTCCTATAAGTACTTGAAGATTTGGAAACAAAACATTCCTATGTTTGGTACCACGGTAGTATCCGCTGGCTTAGCATGGGCAAGGTATTGAGAAGAATAGGGAATCTCAAGGAAGAAATGTTAATGTTATGGATATTGATTGTGACTTTGTTACTAATATTTCTAATGAAGAGTGGAAGACCGTCTTCATGTTTTTCACATTCACTATTGCAATGAAATGCATGTGCATCTTTAAATCTTTTCATACAAAGCTATCCCATTTCTCTAAGACTAAGACTAAGACTAAGACTGCTTTATTGATCCTTACGGAAATTTGTTGTGATTACAAGGCAAGCAAGTGAAAACAATTTTGTCCTTTTCCTTTGCTGAGAATTAAAACTATTTCTAGTGAAATGGTTGAAAAGTACAACACTTATTTGGATTCCTTGAAAGCAAATTTTAAGATGTCTGAGGATCTGGAATCAGTTTTCAATGCCCTCAGATTTAGTGCACAAGCTGATTCAGCTCCAGAAGACATACCTCCAAGCAATTATGACCTGAAAAAGATGTTCCAGTACATTCTTCTGCTGGAGTTTTTTGGGTGCCAGAAGCTGTATTTACACACTTAAAACAGCTTTGCTGTTAAACTTTTACTTTATGAGCCCACATACATGTGTCAACAAGCATTTATATCTTTTTGAAAATAAGTGTAAGAACTGGAACAGATCATTGCTGACTGACTGTAATTTGAATGCAATCACAAGGATAACAACTACTAAGCTAGTTCAGCAGTTCAGGAACATTTTGCATCCAGTTAAATACTTCACATTATAAGTGCAACCGTACATTTGTGGTGAAATGTTGTTGATATAAAAAGACAATAACATTTTTATTTTAGATATTCGTAAAATTAGTTTCAGAAATTTCTAACTCTTTAATTCAACAACTGGGAGTGTAAAAAAATTAAATGTAAATGTAGAAAATAGTATAAATTAGAATTAAAAGACATTATACACAGTTAGCTAGCATATATTTCTACGGTCTAAGTGCATATTATATATATATATATATATATATATATATATATATATATATATATATATATATATATAAATATAATCATATTTTTAAAAGTTTTGTATGTTTCAAAGTAATTTCTGAAAGTATTATTTTAAAAGTAAAATATATGAGTCAAGATATTTTATAATATGATTCCATTAAAAGATTAAAAAAAAAAAAAAGAAATCCTTTTATTATTTTTTTTTAAAATATTTTGCCCTTAGCAACGTATGTTTACTCTTCATTACTCTATTTTTTTTTTCATACTTCCCTTACCAATAGTTCTATAAGCCATCATCAGCTATGAAATATTACATAAACTTTACCTGTTGATAGGTCAGTGATGGTAAATTTTTTCTTTATCTCTAGAAAGAGGGTGCCATAAGCCAGGTGAAATCCATTGCACATCATATGGACAAGAGTAGCAGCCCCAAGTACTATCCATCCCCAGCCTCCATCAGGGTAGAAGTCCCCCAAGTCAACAAGGCTAACAGGTTTCACATCCTGATCAAACAAGCACATAGTGAAGTTAGTAATATCTGACATGTTCAAGTCAAGTATGAATTGGACATTTTATAAACCAGGTCAACAGTGATAATCATTTGTAAAATTAATGTGAAATTAATTTTCTCAAAAAGTTTATCATGCTCTTAATATTAAACATGTTTTTCTGAGTTATATATATAGTTTGATTTACATTAATTAATATTGCTAAGATTGGTAAGAGAAATTCTTTAAATAAAACTAAAACTTTTAGTGATTTCTATTTAATAGCTAAAACACCTCACCTGTAAACAGAGTGCTTCTCTTTTCCGTATGCTTGCTGCATTGTCAATAATGACAGGAAGTGCACCTGCCACACATGAGACCGGTGACTGTCCACCTGTAGTAGACCCAATCTCTAAGTTCATACTCTGGCAGCTTTCATCACTGGATGCTCTCTTGAGAGGATGCTGCTCCGATTGAGCACCAGGATCTGGAGAACTTTTATTACTGATGGGGCTAGGTGAGGGCATGGCTGCCCTTTGCGAGGTAACATCCCCGCATTCAACGCACGTGGCGTCGAAGATTTTACACTCGTTGTGCGTTGTGACCTTCGTGGTGCTAGTAAGAGTATGGCATCATTGACACAACACGCTGGTAAGATCTGGATAACTTGTAAGATGCAGTAATATATATATATCAAATGTTCCAGTCAATTTGTTGTAGAAAAAAAATAATTTTTAAGTTACTGTTTATAGTAGTCAGATGAATCCACTAATTAAATGATTAAGAATTAATTTCATCAGCCAGAGGAATCCACTTATTGAATAATAAAAACTAATTTCATCTGTCAGATAAATCCAATCAATGATGATTATTAATCAATTTTTTTTACAATTCTTATATTAACTCACTCTGTATCTTTTGTGTTTAGATTCTCTCAATCAATTTTTATGGTTGAAACTGAAATATTATTGATATTTTACAGGTTTGAAGCCACAAGTAAATCAGTGTCCCCTTCAAAACAAGAAAATACAAAACTTATTTAAATTATTTATAGTTATAATTTCAAAAATACAAACTAAATTTTGTCAAAAAAATTGAAGTGAACCATGTAACATAAAGAGAATACATCGAACTTACAAAATTCAAGTGTCCTTTCAAAAGAGAAGATAGCAGACTAAAAACTCAAAATATATACTGGTAAGAGTAATAATAAATAAAAAGTTATGAAACTCCCATATTGATGAAATTGTTTAAAAATCTAAAAAAAGCTAATATATGTTTACACTAACTACAGATTAAACAAAATTATAAATCTAAAATGCTATTTAACTTTAGTCAGGCCAATATTAGAATAAGCATACTCAGTTTGGGATCCCTCAACTCAATAAAACATAAAGAAATTAAAACAGACCCAAAATAGAGCTAAGAGTTTTATAACAAACGAATATTCTCATTATATTAGAATAACACCATTAGTATCATCACAAAATTTAGTGACACTTCAGTACAGAAGAATAAAAAGTAAAGTAGCAATACCGGTTATACATAAAACACTGAACCATAATTTACATATAGAAAAACAAAACCTAATAAAATACTCAGAAAGACTAAAGATAAAGGCACATTTCTTATTTCATATGATAGGACAAATTTGAACATGTATGTGTTTCTTCTTCCCTAGTGCCAATAGAGCATGGAATAGGATGCCTGAATCAGCCAGGAAAACCAATGCATAACATGCATGATTAGTTTGACACATGAAATGCATAGTATGTAATTGTATTCTCTTTTAAAGTAAAATCTGTACACACAATTAATAAGATAAAATTTGTTTTAGTTTGTTATTACTCTTAATCATTAGCATTTTTTCTGGGTGGAAAGACATGTTCCAACTTGATTGACATTTATTTAATTCTTTTAATTCTCTTACATTATCTTGTGTGTTTTTTTTATCTACATATTATGCAATCATCTGCAAAAAGTCTCATTTGACAAAGGCGTTGTCATTAATTGTAGTAGTACTAATAAAGAAACAATTAATAAATACTCTTATTCTGAATAAAAAAGTTGACAAAAAATAAAAAATTCTGTGTCTTGAGACAAAAAGAATAACATTGTGGATTCAAATGTCCTCTAGTGAACTATTTGAAGACATTGTGTCACAAAGTAGAAGTGAAATGTAAACTTACTTAAGTCATCACTGTATTGTCTAACTGGCCCCCTCCTGTTCCTCAAAGATAGGCTTACTTAAGATTAAGATATTTTTGAACAGTGTGTGCAAGAAGCTTTTGGAATGATGTAACAATAGGAATTTAGGGAATCTACAGGCCAGTACAGATTGCACAGAGTGACCTTTCTGTAAAAATGTGGGTGGAAAAAATGTTTTTTTTTAATGCAAAAGCTATGAGTATTTTTTTTAAAGAATAGACCTTAGCTAGTTAAATTATCTGAAGAAGCTTTTCTTTGGTAAAGTTTGTTTTGTGGAAGATGACATGAATTTTAGCAATGACTCTGGTTGAGGGTATGCTTTTAAGAACATGATGGATTACCACGTAAAGGTGGGCTTGAAGAAAGGAAGATGATAAATGAGACAACTATAATAGAGACATGAGGAGACCTAAATGGTGACAGCAAGTAGGGTTCAGTCAAGTTCAGTGTGTTCAAACTAGAAGGGATAATCTGATAACTTAAAATTCTAGTCTGGATCTTATTATTTTGGATTTAACCTTATTGCATACAGGAAATATGGAAGTTAAAAAAAAAAAAATAATAATAATAATTCTTGTTGAAATAAACAATTAGGCCTAAATAGATCTAGAAATGATAAAAGTAATAAAAATCAATATTTGCATGCCTACTTAAGGAGTTATATTATTCCTGGTGTGAAAAAAGAAAGTTACTGGCACTTTTAATTTACAAACATGACCAGAATTTAAATTGCAGTAATTGGTACCGTATGTATAGTCTATATTGATATATTTAGATCATTTCATAGTATATTTATAAGCTTTGTCTCCCCTGAATATTCTGTGTTAGTTTCACATACACACATTCCTAGACGTTCTGTGGGCTAACTTCCAACACATTGAATCCTTTTCCTGTCTAACATCAATCCGCATAGGCCTACATTATTTTTGTTTACATAGATCTAATAGTCTACTTCCCTGTATGTGTGTTAACATGACTTTAGACTCATTAGGCCTAAATATGTTTAATTATTAAACAAACAAACAAAAAAAAAAACACGCCCTGCGCCTATGACGTTTGAACAATAAAATGAACTGCATTTTGATGCAAGGTCATGTAGGCCTATCATTTCACTTGTCTGACGAAAATAACTGTAGGTAGCATATAGATCTAATGCTACACTGTTGCTACACCTGATACCATTTTTCCATGTCGCCAAGTACGGCACCACACCAATGTTTTGACCCGTAGTTTCCTACTCTTAAAATAGACACAAATAGATCTGTTCCGAAGGGTGAGTCCATAATCGATTTTACTAAACTATGATAATCGTTCCATTGAGACGCCAAGACCACAATAATATCAATGTGGTGAAAATGTCGAGGCAACATTGCCTATAATGACTAAAGCAGATCGCAATTAGTCTACTTAAGACAACCACCTCAGCATCTGTGATCGAGACAATTTCGTTACAACTGGTCCGCGATCAGCTCACTACAGTTGTGATGGAATACACATCTTTACAACACGAAGTACAGGAAGAGCTTGTGTATGACCCTTGTTGAGAATGAGCACATCTTACAAACCTCTATCTTGGTAGATATCCCAATGGTAGAAACTCTCGCTAGTGATCAAAGGTAGAAAAGAAGTAGTTCAGTGTTTGTTTTTTTAAAAACAACAGCCAGTAGAACAGAAAAGATTACTCCGATGACACTAAAAAAAAATATTTAGAGCGAACAACAAGTGCTAGCGCCTTCACATCAGTTGCTTCGCAGCGACTCGGTTGCCTCGCATGAGTTCGATCGCCGTCCGCTAGTCGACACATATCATTTTGTGCGTAACGGCGGGTCGCTAGCATCGTTCCTTCTCGCTTACTCCTCGCACTCTCCTTTCTAAGCTTAATTCTTTGTTCTTGGTTTTTATCCAGGCGTTTTCTTACGAGACACCGGGAGTCAGTCTTTCAAACCACATTTAGACTTGGCTCTAGTTGTGTTCTTTCCTTCTACCCTTTCAGTAAGCCTACTTAACGTATAGATCTAGATACCTTTAGGCGCCCTTAGCATAGGCCTATTAGATATGAATAAAGCTATACGAGTGTAATGAGAAAGATAATATTCAAGACAGAGTGAGTCTGCTCTGTTAAGTGTTGAGGTTCTATTTCCATCCATGATAAAGAAATCCTGCAACACTTGGTCATAGAGTGTGTTTTATAAGGACACACAAGTCCTACACTTGGTCATAGAGTAAGTTGTTAGAATACACAGGTCTATAAAGTAGGCTACCACATTTGGTTATGGAGTGTTTTAAGAACACATAAGTCTATGGACATTTGGTCAGAGTGTGTTTTGAGAACACATAAATCTATGGACATTTGGTCATAGAGTGTGTTTTGAGAACACATAAGTCTATGGACATTTGGTCATAGAGTGTGTTTTGAGACCACACAAGTCTCTGTACAACACTTGGTCGTAAAGTGTATTGTTAGGACACACAAGCAAACACTAGGCCTATATGTTATTTGGGAAACAAATTAGTGCAGTTTTCATGGCATATGTATAAATAGTACATCGCTATCCTTTGAATGTATCGGTAAAATGGTTACACTTGTACTAGCATTATTTCATTTGAGTTGGACAATTGTTTTTTGTTACCCAAAGAATCTCACCTCGCACCCTCTGCCCTATATAAATGAAACAATGTATATATGCATGTCTGTGCGCGCGTGTAAGTTCTTTATAAGTAAAAAGTAAAGAGAATAATAAAGTAGATCAAACTAAGATGCTACATCACTTTGTATTTTATGTCATGGGCAGGTGATCACATCGTGTCAAGCACGTTAATACCAGATACTTTCATCTCATTGTTATAGATGACCAAAAATTAGCAAATATCAAAAATATCTCTATGGGAAGCACTATATCAGCAAACGCCAACCTAGATGATGAGATAGACCTCCGTGTTGCTCGTGCCAGTGATGCTCTTGGCAGACTTCAAGGACAAGTGTGGCAACAGAGAGGACTAAGCATATCCACAAAACTGAAAGTCTACAGTGCTGTAGTCCTCCCGTCACTCAGAGTCCTGGGCCCTGTATTCCCGCCACATCAAAAAGTTAAACTCCTTTCACCTACGCTGTCTAAGGAGTAGCCATAAGGTGCGTTGGTCCGACCACATACCAGACACAGAAATCTTAGAGCTGTCCATTGTCCAACATGAACAGTATCAATGCGATAGTGAAAAGGTCCCAACTTCGATGGGCGAGACATGTAGTCCGTATGCCAAACAATCGCCTTCCCAAACGACTTCTGTACGGGGAGTTATGTGCAGGAAAGCGCTCACAGGGAGGTCAATACAAACGCTATAAAGACACTCTCAAGAGCCCCTTCAAGGAATGCGATATCGACTATCATAACTGGGAAGCACTAACTCTTGATCGCCTCTCATGGCGTGAAGCTTAGTCTCGGAGTCTCGAGATTTCAAGCAAGAAGAGTTGCCAGGGTGAAAGAGCGCCGAACAAACAAAAAGCTGAGAGAAGAAGCAGGTCTATCTGCAACTGACCAAATATACTCATGCCACGTATGCGGCTGGCTTTTTAAAGCGAGAATTGGACTTTACAGTCATCTTCAAGTCCATAGGAAATGAGAAATGTGATTATCTTCGATCACGAAGGAGGAGCTATATACTTTCATCTCATGTATAATTTCATCTCATGTATACTTTCATCTCATGTATATTTTCATTTCATGTATACTTTGATCTAGTTCTGTTAAAAGAGGAAGACAAATAAATAGCAATATACAGCATTTAGACACACATCAAAGACTTGAACCACTTAATACTTCATTGCTTTTAGATATCTCTGTTTTCATTTTGTATTCAGTTTTCAGGCCATCTAATTACACACAATTTTTTTAAAGAATTCAACCAAAAACTTTCACACACAATATCGATGGGTTAGAGTGACCTCCCTTCCCTTGAAACATCTTCACCACTTCTGACAACATTAAGACTAGATCGACCTAAGTTACACAGGAAGTTCATCTCAAATAGGCACTAGCCTGAAATTGATGATATTGATAGAGAACTCTCTGTTGCTCCAGTCTGCCCAACAGCTAACCTACACAGCTGAGCATCACCATGTAGCCATATAATCACTTTATCCATCAAAATATCAGATTGACTTCGTGATGCATAACTCTTTAGTATTACCCATAAACAAACTCAGATTTCAAGCAGTACAAACCAACCCCAAACAGTCAGAGCAAGGACTTTATCCTTAAATCTAATTTCACATCCTTTATAACGAACAGCTGAAAAAAAAAAAAACAACTGCAAGCTTTTTTTGGCACAGTCTGCAAAAGAACTCACGGCTCTGGAGCATAAAGCTGGCTAGAAGAAACAATCTTGATTCACAAACCTTCACAGAGAAATAAATTGGCAGATAAACAAGCTAAGTAGCAATCAAGAAGCATGGAAAAAGGCGTTCAATGTAAAAGAAAAATGCTTCTCTGACTCATTTCAACTACAGCAACAATTATGTTCGCTACAGGTTGTCCCGCGATGCTCTCACCTCTGAACAGGACACGGGAGGAAGAAGCATAGTATAGGCCTATTTGTTTTAGAAAAATGACAATCAACGAAGACCCTAGAGATGACACAAGATTATGCCAACCACGTCATTTAAGCCTGCATATTAGTTGTTGATTTTAAGAGTCATTGCTGATACACTAACATTTTCTCCGGAATCCCCCGCTGTCTCGCGGGAGTTTCAAGTCTAAAGGAACATCCGAAACTTCTTAAACAAATAACCAAGCAAGCCTTTAAAAATGTGTTGTTTGACTAGCTAAGCTAAATATTCTTGTTGAATCCTTTGAATTTTTTTGAAGAATAATTCACCAAAGTATAGCAATGTTACAGCAATAGGCAATATATTTAGACTTAAAATCAGGCAATTGATAGGCTGATATTATCATAACGAGATTCATGATTTATTTCTAAAACATAACTGTGTCGAATGTAAACCAATTGGACCCTTTGAATCATGCCCTAATAAGACTTAATAATCTCAAAAACAAGCATCCTTAAATTGTGCTTATGTATTATTATTTTAAATAACGGGAGTGATTTTTTTTTTACAGCGGTAGTTTCCATGAACAGCGGATATTATAATTATCAAATTATAATCGAATGATCAATTAGTAGGGCATATCCGATAACAGGCTCCCTGAATTATTATACATTTTGTTACACCAGCTTTATCTAACCGGTGCGAACCACTACATTTCCCCGGAAGCTGTGTTTTCCGCCAATCTTAGCTAATAATATTTCTTACAGAATATATTTAGATATACACTAATAGCCTACTAAATAGAGGACTGAGCTTATGTTACATTCAGATCAAGATCTAGCTAGACATTCGTTAGAACACTGAACTGGCGCAATAAGGAGACAAGTCCATCTCTCTCTCTCTCTCTCTCTTTTCTGCCATGTGTTGTGTCGCCTAGCAGTGAGTGCGCGAATCTCGTGGTCATATGTTAGCATGGTCATTGAGCTGAGTCGTGTTATCGATCTCTTTCACAAGAGAGTGTAGATAAAGACTGAACACAGATATTGATC
Organism: Biomphalaria glabrata; assembly: GCF_947242115.1. NCBI lineage: Eukaryota > Metazoa > Mollusca > Gastropoda > Planorbidae > Biomphalaria > Biomphalaria glabrata. Next base: position 20,231,864 of record NC_074716.1, read on the forward strand.
TGTTCCACAAGAGAGTGTAGATAAAGACTGAACGCAGATATTGATCTGTTTCATAAAATACAGTAGATAAAGATTGAACATAGATATTGATCTGTTCCACAAGAGCGTGTAGATAAAGACTGAACGCAGATATTGATCTGTTTCATAAAATACAGTAGATAAAGATTGAAAATAGATATTGATCTGTTTTACAACAGATTGTAGATAAAGATTGAACATAGATATTGATCTGTTCCACAAGAGACTGTAGATAAAGATTGAATACAGATATTGATCTGTTCCACACAAAAGAGTGTAGATAAAGACTGAAGATAGATATTGATCTGTCTTACAAGAGAGTGTGTGACAATTGTATTGTTTAGTGTTATTAACATGTATCAACTCTGACGCTGACTGAGGATATAGGCTACAAGTTTTAATCTGAATATGTCACTAATTTGTTTCACCAGTCAGGGTATGTCAGATACAGTGACAACATTGTCTGAACATTATGCTTGATCTGTTTCACCAGTCAAGGTCTGTCAGATACAGTGACAACATTGTCTGAACATTGTGCTTGATCTGTTTCACCAGTCAAGGTCTGTCAGATACAGTGACAACATTGTCTGAACATTGTGCTTGATCTTTTTCACCAGTCATGGTCTGTCAGATACAGTGACAACATTGTCTGAACATTGTGCTTGATCTGTTTCACCAGTCAAGGTATGTCAGATACAGTGACAACATTGTCTGAACATTGTGCTTGATCTGTTTCACCAGTCAAGGTATGTCAGATACAGTGACAACATTGTCTGAACATTATGATTGATCTGTTTCACCAGTCAAGGTATGTCAGATACAGTGACAACATTGTCTGAACATTGTGCTTGATCTGTTTCACCAGTCAAGGTCTGTCAGATACAGTGACAACATTGTCTGAACATTATGATTGATCTGTTTCACCAGTCAAGGTATGTCAGATACAGTGACAACATTGTCTGATCATTATGATTGATCTGTTTCACCAGTCAAGGTATGTCAGATACAGTGACAACATTGTCTGAACATTATGATTGATCTGTTTCACCAGTCAAGGTCTGTCAGATACAGTGACAATATTGTCTGAACATTATGATTGATCTGTTTCACCAGTCAAGGTATGTCAGATATAGTGACATTGTTTGAACATTGTTATTGATCTGTTTCACCAATGATAATTAATTAACAGTGATATGTTGATCAACAATAATTAGACTGCAGAATGGAAGACTGACACATCCCTAAAAGACTCCTGTATGGCCAATTAAGGGAAGGAAAGCGTTCGCAAGGTGGACAAAGAAAACGCTTCTGGGACACCCTTAAAGCTTCTCTGAAGGCGTTCAGCATAGACTCAGCCACCTGGGAGATAGAGGCACATGACAGAGCATCATGGCGTCGCGCCGTGAAAACTGACGCACAGTTTGCTGAGGAAAAGAGAACCACGCTGGCAGAAGAAAAAACGCCAGAGAAGAAAAACACTAGCTCCAGCTGGAATAACCTGCCCAGTGTGCGGCCGAACACTCCGGGCTCACATAGGTCTCACCAGCCACATAAGGAGGCACAAAACCCCAGTGCAAAGCCCTCAGCCCCCTGGATGACAATAGTGGTCATCATCGAACCACGATGGACGAACCATATATACCATACTAAATCTAACCGCGACTTCTAATCTTAAATATTACAGACGTTACTTCGAAAAAAAAAATGGTAATTACGACCTACGCATTTCATGTATCAATCTAGTCATGCATGCTAATTAATGACTTAAACTCTGCTAAGTCGTGGGTTTTTCTGGCTGATTCAGGCAACCTATTCCATTCTGTAATGGCACTATATGGAAGAAGGAGCACTTGTACAAAAAAGTGTTTGGAATAAGAAGTGTGCCTCTTTGTGTCTTTCTGAGTATTTCAGTAGGTTTAGTTTTTCTATTAGTAAGTTATTGTTAAGTGTTTTATGTATTATAGCTACTTTACTTTTATTCTTCTGTTACTCTAGTGTCCCTAAGTTTAGGGATTTTAGGCTACTAAGACTCAAGAAAACATTAAGAAACTGGAACAGACACAAAATAGAGCAGTGATATTCATAACAAACGAATATTCACATTTGACTAGAGTAACACCTTTAGTAAAATCACTAAATTTAGAAAGCCTTCAGGACAGAAGACTCAAAAGTAAAGTAGCAATTATACATAAAACACTGAACCATAATCTTCAAATACAAAAACAAAATTTAATAAAATATTCTGAAAGACACAAAGATAAAAGCACATTCCTCGTCCCATATGCTAGGACAAATTTGTACAAATACTCCTTCTTCCCTAGTGCTATTAGAGCATTGAATGGGTTGCCTGAGCTAGCCAGGAAAACCAATGACTTGGCAGAATTTAAGTCATTGGTTAATATGCATGACTAAATGCATGACGCGTAGGACGTAATCATCTTTTTTGAAGTAACATCTGTATTATATAAGATAAGATACTAATGGTGCATTATTCTTTTGTTATAAATCTCACTGCTCTGTTTTGAATTTGTTCTAGTTTCTTTGTTTTCTTGAGTTGAGGATGCATATTCTAATATTGGCCTAACTCCTTTTTCCTGGATGAAAGCCAACTTACTGTCTGAAGCTCTGAGCGTTCAAAGTAGGGGCAGTTTTACACCTGTTTTTTTTTTCTTTCGGTGTCTCTAATCCAACGACACAAGGGATTAGATAGCGTGTCCAGGGATCGAGGCCGAGGGTTGAGCACCCCGAGGAGACCATCTCTATGTTCGTCTTTCTCAATACCACTACTGCCAAGGGTCCGCCAAAGAAAAAACAGCTCTTTTGAGGAACGTTGTGATGGATCAGACAGGCTATTAGGGCTTACTCTCATCTCCGCTAAGAACAGTGATCTCAGTTTCATATAACAGTTTGTTTTTCTTCATGATAGTCTCCTCTCAGAACGTTTCCAGGCGGACACCATTATGGTGGAGTCTTGAAAGCGTGTCCAGGATACAAATAAACCCTGTTACCGTATCCAAGCAAAATACTTAAAAAAAAAAAAAAAAAAAGCTTTTATTGAGTGAAGGAAGAGACCATTCAATCGCTGCCATATCTCTCAGTATTACAAGTTTTATCTCCCCCTTTTCTATATAAAACCAAATTAATTAATTACAACTAATCGATTAATTGATTGGTTAATTGTTTTGTTGATTCTTGTGTTGTCAGTTGTCATCAACAATGAATGATTGAACTAATTTTTTACTTGATCCGAAAATAGGAAGTGGGAGGACAAGCAGTATACAAGAATCCACCTAGACAGACAGACAGAGAGTCTATTTAGATTTATGTTAAGGGTTAGGGTTAGGGTTAGCAATCAGTTGCTATTGTCAGAAGAGTTTTACAAGGTACTACATGATATGGTGTTTGGTAACTTTTGATGTCGAATTTAATAAAGCTACTTACAGTAGCCGTATAAATAAGATTTCAGAGGTACTCTAATGGGTTCAACCATGCTGTTTGGGTACATTTCTATATCAAAAGCTATGAACTACAAAAATTTTAACAATCTGCTTTTGAACTTGGCCATTTGATTTGCAAAGTTTCAGCTTGATCCGAGAAAGGGAAGTGGGAGAAATAACATGTAGGCCTACCGAACAAGATTCCACTCAGACAGACACAGTGAGTTGGAATATACTTTGTAATTAGAAGTCGTGGTCCAAACTTCTTTGTTTGTTTTTTGTTTCGTACATCAGGTTTTCTATATGTATTTTTTAAATTGTATTTTGTCATCAAACAGAACCTGACAATCAGGTGCCTATGTATTCTTTTACCGCATTTATCGTGGCGGCCTTTTCACGGCAGCGGTATATTGTAGAAATACTAAGGACTCGATACTTAGAATTTCTCTTTAAGCTGCTTTGAGAAACAAGCAATTTAAAAAAAAAAAATCCTTTTTAAAGAACAAAGCTTATCTAAGGGAAAGAATTCCGCACTTAGGCTACAACTGTGTCACACAATAATGTAGAATTTATTTCCCTTATTCGATATCAAACAATTAAATACCAATAATTAATTGACTAATTTTAATTAATTTATGTTTTGTTAGGTACAATAAATAATTGTTCAAGGTTTCAAATTTATCCAAGAATGGGTGTGGGATAGGGGTGGACTGGGTATATGGTCAACCGGGCTAATGATTTGGACGTCGGATCACTTGAAATGTCAGTGAACCTACTCGTGTGATTCTAGAACGGAACTTAAACATTAGGAAGTAATTCTTGATGGTATGATGTAGTTATGTTTACTGCAGTCTGTAGTTTCGCTGTTACCAAAATAAACTCTGATGGACATGTACTGTCTAATTATATAATTAGGTTGGTCGTTTCGCCACAAAGTCATTCGTCATACGAAATCACAATTATGATTCTAGTCAAACATGTCACCAAATATACATTGAAAGTAAAAGGTAACAAAAAAAAAAAACAGAAATGAAAAGCACAAAAATACTGAAATCCTCTGCCAAGAGATGCAGTATAATTAGTTACTTCCTGGCCAGTTGGGCACAGACATTTCAGGAGCGTTGCTGAATCTCGTTCAAGAAGGGTAATTCACAACTCCATTTAGTGTCTAAATGCAATCACGAAACAGTATAGAAGTGTCTTATAATGTTAGTTAACGTTGACTTATCCCAGTAGGCATTAACAATTGACGTAACGAACTGATGACTAGAACTATGACATTGACATATGGCTCTTGTGGAGATAGTTGTATGGAGTTGATAGCAAAGAGTGCTGACCTGTAATCACTGTCCTAAAGGATATATATCCTGTTAATGAATTGAGGGTACAAGATGGATGTTTATTTTCGAAATCTTCAGACGTTTGAGTTAGTTTTAATGTAATAATCGCAAGTAACTAGTGAAATCAAGTTTCTTCACGTTTCTGCACGTAGAGGCTAAATAGCATGATGAGTTGGATGACACATTAACCCTGACAGCCTAGGATCTCATGCTGAAGATGTGATCAAGACGTTCACAAGAAATTGTTATGGACAAAAACATAATGTAAGCGAGTTGTTTGGTGATTTCCTATAGTCCCTAAACCTATTTACATGGAGAAATACAATAGGCCTACATACGTTATTGAAACCCACATTTGCACACTTTCGTTCAGTTTTATGCAAAAGTAATCAAGTTATGGGCCGAATTATATATGGTGATGCCCGGGCCGATTTTGACACCCAGTCCGCCCCTGACTATTGGTAATTAATTATTTTGTTAGTTATCTCAAACAAGGGAAAGAAATTGTAGGCTACTTGACTGAATAAAAAGTGTAAGCAAAGAGCAGATTACTGTGATTTCCTTTAAATGTGAAAATCCCTAATGACAATGAGAGTATTATTTAGTATTAAGACTACGTTACTCTGTCAACTCTGTCTTTAGCGACCCCGGAACCTAGTCAATTTAAGTTAATAGAAAATAAAATATAATAGATACCGTACTATAGGTACATTGATTATTCGATCTAATGATAATATAGATCTATACTAGATCTAGTCTAATAATATTTAATAATAATAGAGATAGACCACCACTACTAGATCTAGTTAGTTACTAACTGTGTTAGTACTAGTAAGTAGAGTCTAGTAAGTAGATCTAGACCTAGACTATTCTAGACTAGTCAGACTAGTAGCCTACTATAAATTATTAAAATTAATATAGACTGTCTCTAAATCTAGTATTTAGTCAATTTAGTATTATTTAAGATTGTCTATTAAAATAGTATTAATAAGTTAATAAGAGTAAGACCTTTTACTTTTAGTATTTTTAATTTTAGGCATTTTAAAAAATAAAGGCTTTAGAACCTAGACGACCTAGTCAATATTAGTAATAACAGAGACTCTATAAATAGTATAACATATAAAGTTATAAAGTCTATATTAGTATATAGATCTAATTACCATTAGGGCTATTATTAGTATTACTATTACTAGTATTACTTAGTAATTAATAGTAGGTTATTACACAATAACACATAAATCGTAAGGTGAGTAATTTAAATTACCAAATTATAACTAGAGGTCTTTTACAATTTTGAATTCTTGTCTATTACTATTAGACTACTTAGTCTACTTACTCTACTAATACTAATACTACTTTAAGTACTTTTACTTTACTAGATCTATATACTATATATAATAAATATAATATTATAGATCTATGTAGATCTATTAGTTATTATATTACTATGAGGCTTAATTAGGTAAAGCCAATTTAATTAGCCGCTAGCCTATTCTAGATCTAGAAATACTAAAATTTAGTAAAGCTTATCCAGGATTAGGCTTAGAAGTTGGATGCTAGTTTCTATATAGCCTATTATAATTATAGCTAGGTAACACAGTTACAGTCAGTAGCCTACTCAGCCTACTGATACTGAGTTGGTAGATCTAGATTTAGATCTATGACAATCTATGTAGATTTTAAGACTGTATATTCTAAATTGACTAAATCTAAGTGAGAAACCTTACAATTAGGCTATATAAATCTAGACTCTAGATAAGGTGACAAGATATTTGGTGAGCCAAAGCAGGACGCAAATCATAAGTTGATCTTGGGGTGTAAAAAGAACAAGCTCCTATTTTTTCTGAGCAATATTGCTTTCAACTAGATCTAGATCTAATAGCATTATTACAAAAGGCCTACATCACAATATACAGTCACATTTTAAAAACATTTTGCAGGCTTTCTATTTTTCCAGGATATATCATCTTTCTGTGTGATTCTTCAGAAAGAATAAAACCAGTCAAATAGACCACTTCTCTCTCTGAGATATTTGGCACAATTTTCATCTTCAATACATCACAATGTACAGTCACATTTTAAAAACATTTTTCAGGCTTTCTGAAATATTTTTCCAGGATATATCATCTTTCTGTGTGATTCTTCAGAAAGAATAAAACCAGTCAAATAGACCACTTCTCTCTCTGAGATATTTGGCACAATTTTCATCTTCAATACATCACAATGTACAGTCACATTTTAAAAACATTTTGCAGGCTTTCTGAAATATTTTTCCAGGATATATCATCTTTCTGTGTGATTCTTCATAAAGCGTTAACCAGTCAAATAGACCACTTCTCTCTCTGAGATATTTGGCACAATTTTCATAAAGCTTACATAGGTTGCAACTCTATCATTTCTTCTTATGAAACTTGCATCATCCAAAGCAGAAAGTTGTATACTTCATTTGGTGGAACATTTGAATCATGCTTCTATTTGTGCATTTGTGATCCAATTCATCAATGATAGAGATACTTCATCAGCACTGACATTCTGTCCCTCAATAAGCAAAAATACTGCATGTTATTAAATATTGCCACAATGTTATGTACGAAATACATCCATAATTCAGCACATGGGTTTTCAAAGAATCTTTTTTTGATTATGGTGGGAAACTTCTCTTGAGAAAAGATTAGAAATATGATTTCCAAGCAGGCTATAATTTAAAAAGTCTCTCAACCGTTGGCTTCAGAGCTAACCAGCTGGTTTTTATGTAGCCCAAAATTCTTCTAAATAGACAAATTTGCTTTTTTTAAAAAAAATATTTCTCACAAACAGTGGCACAAAGATTTGTATCTTCAGGGGAAACAGTTTCATTTTATTGTGGAATCAAAGCATCTGTGAAAGTTGTCACAAACTGGACATCACTAACATGATTCTTTACTTATATAGGGTCCAAAACTTTATAAACGATTGCTTCACATATGGTTCTTCTGAAGAATACAATTGTAAACTAGTTTGTGCTGTTTATCCCCTTTAATTTTCAAAAACCATAAAGTCCTTTTGAAAAGTTCTTCTCACCATCACTTTCCTTTGTTCTTGAAATACAGTAACTACTTTTGATCTGCTAAAAGCACAGACTTAAGTTTTTAAAATAAACAAGCAAATTGTATGCTCATACATATTAACCGTTAACACAACTAAGTTTAAAGCTCAAGTCTATTTTAAAAACTTAGTGCACCATAAAAAAAATTCAATAGCCTTTCAATCTTGTTCATGATGGAAAGAGAAGAAGAGGTCACTCAAAGTCTTCCAAAAGCATACTATTTTGATTGAATATATATCACAGTGATAGATCCAAATAATTTGAACTCATCCATTGGGTTGATTAATACTTATTTGAAATTCCGAGATGTCCCATAACCAATTATTTTAAGATTTAAACTGTAACCTACCTTTAGATCATCTGCCGACGCACATACATACACATGTGCATCCACACACATATGCATATATATATACTTAATGTCATTGTATATACTTTGCTAGTTCAGTCTATCCTCAGAAAACAAAAATCAGCTTCTTGTTTTGGGAATAGGAAAATGTTTTCATATTTCTGTCTTGATTCCAGAAGATGTATGAAGAGGCTACGATTGAAAGCTGTGCTGTAGAACGCTACTTAAAATGTGCAAAGTGTCGCAATGTTTTGAAGCACCCAACTCAGCTGTCAGCATGCCTTCACATCTTATGCTCATCCTGTTTTCATGAGCTAGAAACAACACAGATCAGTAACATCATCTGCCCTAAATGTAACCAGCAGAATGCTAGACCCAGTATTTTAAAAAGCATTGCAGGTATGGATGACACCTTTCGTAGCTACAGTCGCTGTGATTACTGTGATAAGGTAGCCCTTTGGAATTGTTTTATCTGTGCTAAATACTTTTGTGCATCTTGCCGACCCAAGCATGACAATGCCAATGGTAACAAAGGCCATCAGCTGTCACTTCTTCCACAACCCACTGTAGCATTGAACCAGAAATTGTTTGCAAATGAAAGCCCTCAAGTGAGTATGGAATCAAGACAAGCACCTCCCATATTAGAGGTTGAGGCCATTGATGGGGGCTCTATTTGCCCACTTTGCAGTGATCTTGACTGCAAGCACTTGAAGGTTTTGGAAAAGCTTTCCAAACAGATAAGTGTTTCAGATGGCCTTTGTGAGATAGAAGGTCATGCTAATCATGGTCAACAGAATGAGTTAAAGTTCTTCTGTCTGGCTTGCTGGAAACCAGTTTGTGGGGATTGTAGCCAAAGAGGTAATTCATCAGTAGCTATTTTTTCATTTCTATATTTTTTTTATAAATATACATTAGAATGACCTAAAAATATAACTAGTTATTAATTAAAAATAAATTCTAATGGAGAAATTTGATTCTGCTAATTGAAGTTATTTTACACAAACACTTTTAGAATATTTTTTTTGTGTTTGTTGTTCAGGTGATCATAAGTTGCACAAAGTAAGTGATTTAGTTCATCTGAAGACGTATTTGAAGGATTCTATTCTGAAGAGTCATTCTAAATTTACAATGTTTGATAAAAAACTAGAGTTTGACATCACAGAATATAAAGCAGTTGAAGGAAGCCTGAAGAAACATTTAGAAGAAACTGACAATGAAATAAAAAGCAGAAAATATAAAGTATGTATTCAACTAAGTGTTTTATACCAAAAACATTACAATTTTGTTTGCTCTATAAGATATATTCATAGAAACATTTTAAGTAAAGATGTAAATCTACAAACATGCCTTAATATATCGTAGAGTATTTCTAACTTAATTTTTTTTTTCAAATTCAGATAATAGAGGAAGCAACAGATGCCTTTAATGCTGTGGTGCAAGAAGTTGAATTGCAGGGTATGTCTTATCAAATGTATTAACCAATTTCTGAAATTCAATAAGTTGAATTAGAGATTTGATCTTTTAAACAGCTTTTAGTTCATGAAAACAATTATCTGATACAAGAAATATGTTTAATTCTTATTAGATTTAGTTAGTCTAAAGATCTTTATATTTGTTGGATATCCTACCAACAGTTCTCAATATTACAATTATTTGAAGCCATGTCTAGATATTGGAATGCATATTAAACAACAATTTGTTTTTACAGGGAAAAACATATTTCAAGAGTATCAAGAGAAGCTTCAAAAAATTGAAAATTGTAGAAAACTGCTTAACTTGTTCCAAGGAGCTCTTGATAAATTAAAGGTGAGAACTTTTCTTTAAAAAGAAACGCTCTCTTATTTTTGTTTTGAAGATTCAGAATGTTAGCAATTAGGATTACATGAGTTGAAGACTGAAAGACTGTGTGTGTGTTTGTTCATCATCTCATTCATTGTGTAATTAAAGACCCTTCATCTAACCATGCACCTCTCCTGACAACAATATATATGCAACAATTTGTAATAATATTCTAATAAATGTTCTAAGAAATATCATTTTCAAATTCAATTTCTTCATCCTTCCCCTGTCTGGATCATGTTATTAAAAACATTTTATTTGGTATTCTCTGCAGGTTGATGATAATTTGAATATCCCTCAATACAATCATGTCTTTCAATGTCAACAAGATGTAGACACATTTATAACTGATATCAATTCCATGGTGTCTTACCTATGCAGACTGGAAGAAAGGATGTAAGATCAAATTGTACAAACAAATGTTTACATTGTTTTATGTTGTACTTTAAACAAAAAAAAAACAACAACTGAAAAGTATGAACCAGGAATGCATTTTTATGATACATTTATCTAATTAATAGGTGTATATATATTTAAACTTATTTATAATTCTTTAGAATTATCCCTGGGTCAAAACTCCCTGAATAAAACTTCTCATAATAAAGCAACATGCACTTACTGTTTCATTATATATATATTTACAATATCAGGATATTACAATATTAATTCTTTATGTGACTCTACTTGAAACTTTTTTTGTCACAGTCTTGTTCTTCCTGAAATTATGACAACACCAATGTTAACACTGGCTCGAGCTGGCACAGAATGGAAACATTTGAAACTAGCCTTTACAATTCCTCTTGAGGCTGAAGTTAGATTTGTTCATAGTATTGTAGTCATTGGCAGCGAGCAGTGTCTTCTAACATGCCAGGTTGTTGCTATTGACCTTTAAGATCTATCTGCATATTGTGTAGTTTAAAAACTTTGTTATTTGTACACGATGAACAGAACATTTACTTATAGACAATAAATTAGGTTTTATATTATATATATATTATATTTATTATATTCTAGTCTTAAACCAAAAGTAAGAAGATTAAATATTGTATTACTTATCTATGTAATAAATAAGAATAATGATGAGTAGAACATAAAGAAGATAAACATAAAAACTACCTTTATTTTTTTAAAAGACTGCTTCCTTAATACAACATAGTGAGGGATAAGTTTTCTCTTAATAACTATTGAATGTTAGATTTCAACAAATGGAACAAATACTTTCAAATTTTCTATCCAAATTAAATCTAATATAGATAAAATCTAGATTCTAGATCTAGAAGTTGATCTAGACTATATCTTAAGAGTGCCTGGTCATGCGGTTTGTGCGCTGGACTGTCGATTGGATTTATCGATGGTCCCGGTTTCAAACCCTGCCCGCTCCCATCCCCCGTTGTCCTGCAGGAGGTTTCGACTAGAAAGTAAACTATCTTCAACTCTGAAGGAACATCCGAAATATGTAAAACAAATAAACAATCAGAACTTTAGATCTAGTGTTAGACCTAGATGTCCATATAATGAACATACCTATAGATAATCACACAAATATACCTTCCTCTCTTGCAGAATCAGAAAATGCACTTTTCCTAGCAGCTTAAGGTGTCAGGGGTTTGATACCCGAATTGAACCAATCATTTTTTTAAATTATTTCTTTTTAATTATTTTATTATATTTGAAGTTTAATATTGGAGGTATTGTCTTTTTAAAAAATATTTTTAAAAAAAATGTTTTACTTGTTTTCTTGTATTTTGCTAATCAGATGGCCAATAGTGATAATGATGCTATTGTATACTACGACAGAACAAATGTAACATTTCATGATGTGAATAAAGGTAAAAGTTTTTATTTATATAGCAACAAGTTATTTTGTATTAATTTACTTTCAGCAGCTTATCTAGAACTTTTGAAAAGGGGAGGAGCAATTTTCTTTGTTGGCTTAGATAAATGTATTGTCTCACATAGGCACTTAAATTACAAGTATTTTGATATAAGTTAGGGATAAAAGAAGAGGTCCATATTAAAATTTATGTGGTGGGGACATAAAAATGATTCCCTTAAATATGAAACCAAAAGCACTTAAGTCATTGCACCAAAGCAAAGTTTATTCAAAACATAAGCTTATTGTTATAGTACTATATTTATTCAAAACATAAGCTTATTGTTATAGTACTATATTTATTCAAAACATAAGCTTATTGTTATAGTACTATATTTATTCAAAACATAAGCTTATTGTCATAGTACTATATTTATTTAAAACATAAGCTTATTGTTATAGTACTATTAAAAGTTGTACATTCTAAAAAAAATAAGGGTCATATAAAATATTTTGGAAAGTCAGGTGGAGAGCATTCCAAGAATATAAAAATTTGATTTTAAACACAATAAAGGACATGTATTTTAAATAACAGTAAGGTATAAAAATATGTATTCTAAAAAAAACATTAAGAAAAAAATTTACTTTGAGTGAAGAAATCAGAAAAAAGGGATTGGCTTTCAAATTCCATTTGTTTAATTCATAAGTTCCTTCAAAAGCCGGTATTAAAAAAAAAAGTATTATGGATTTTCCTTCCAAATAAAAATTACACCAAAAAAAGTATTGTGATGAGTAGACAAATGGGGACATTTATGATAACCTTTGAAAAAAAAACAATCAATGATAGATGTGTGTTCAACATCAATGAAATGAATGTCAGCTTAACTCTTATTCTCTGTCAGGCCGCTACTTAATTGCACAGACTTCCGATGGATCAATTGTTGTCTCATATTCAAAAGATCAGAAACATTATATACAATACAATGATGGTCGCTTTCTTGAAGGTAATGGGGCAGAGATGAATCTCAGATTCACAACCATTAAAGAGATGGACTATCCTGCCTATGGTATTGCAACCACCAATGATGACAAAGTTATCATTTGCTACCAAATAGCAGAAAAAAAGGTAAAACTAATTTGAAAACATTCATAATTAAAAATGAAGCCAATAGAAGAATTTATATTGCTACAAGAAACATTGTTAAAGATTTTCTTCCCTTTTTCAGGATGTGAATGGCATTTTAAAACTCTCATTACAAGGTAAAGTTCTGAAAGATACGTATGAGGAACCAAATTCTAATTTGCAGTGCCCTCGGTAGGTATTCCTTACATCAGTCATAGTATAGTATCTATTTTTTATTTGTTACAATTCATTGAATTTTAATTGCCTTTTTTTTTAAATTAAAGGTTTGTTTTATTTGATATAGTTATGTGACAGTCAGTAATACAGGTGAAATAGCTGTGAGTGACTCAATTGGAAACAGTGTAGTCATACTGGATAAAGACCTGAAAGTCTGTGAAAGGTATGTAAGCTTTTATATTTTTTTGTTTATTGTGTCATATATCTGTATGATTATTTTGCTCTTAATAACTAATGAATGATAGATTTACTCTGCCCCTAAAAGTATACATTAGTTATGAATTAGTTATACTTTTTTAAAATATCTTCTAAAATTAAATTTGGTCCTGAAAATCTTTATCTTGAACAGACATGTCTTCGGGTATTTCCACATGTAGGCCATATTCAATAAAGTATTTAATAAGTAAATAGACATTCAAGAACATTTTGCACACCGTCTTCTAAGTCTAGATCTATAAGATTATCATTAGTATTTTATCAACTCTGAGCATTTTTCAAGGGAGGGAGAATAGGGGTGGGGTAAATCTATCATTCATTAACTCAAACTAGAGTTTTTCACTGTTGCTAAGTAACTAGTAATTCTTTATACAAAGATATACATCAACTGTCTAATTTCTCAGAAAATCCTTAGAGCCGTTTTCGATAACCTTTTCCACCCACAAACCCATGAATTTGAAAGCTGAATTGAGAAATTGTAATAATAAATTTTTTAATATTTGTAATATGATGATAAAAAGAAAAAATTAGATTTTGTAAAATTCAAATAATCAGTTACCTGATTAAATACATTTCAATCATATAGTATCTAAAATATTCATATGATATTAATGGTCAAAATATTAGTATTGATAATTATTTACACCATCATTTGTCTTTAGATCAGGGGTTCTCAACCTGTATGTTGCGACCTTCTTGGAGGTCGATTGTTGATTTGCCAGGATCAAAATTATGGATTTTTTTTCTATTCAATTGTGTAAAACTTAGATTCTACAAAGTTTTTTTCATTGAAAGTTACTTTTTTTTTTTAAATTGTCATTTGAGGATAGATGTTGAAGACAATTGAATCTTTTAATTGTCGCAGCAAAAATATTTTTAACAGTTTAAATTAATGTAAATAAATGCATAACAAAATTTTACATCATTGCGAAATCATAGATATTATCTCTATGGTGACATAGTGATGAAATGAAAAAAAAATTTATTCGTTAATAGTTATAATACTCCTTCATTTAATTGTCCATGTTATTGAAGGTAATATTTTCATTTTGGTATACCCTTGATAATCGATCCCGCATAAAATAATGTTAAGAAAAGATAATGTCAATTAATTTTCAGGAATTTAAAAACCCCAGTTCATCATTTATAAGGAAGTTCTAAGAGTTGAAGCTATGAAACCGAAATTATTTTAACGTCATTTTGATAACATCTGAGGTTTTTCAACAGAATACTAATTATTTTAAAGTTAAGGTTAGGGATATAAATGATGATGATTTTAAGGCAAGTTTCTCTTTCACCAACCTCTTGAAAAAATTACAGTAGCATGTAATGTATAACTTAGTATAAGAGAAAGTTTGCTTATATTTTGGGAAAAGTGTAAGACATCTTTCACAAATATTTGTGGTGCTCCAATTTGCTACTATTTTGGTCTAGATTTCAATGTTTGGTTCTGAATAAGTCACAGAAATTCATTATCATCATCATCATCAAACTCTATTAGAGTGAGGGCTTGAAAGGCTCAAATCCTCTCTTGCAAAAGCCCTGGACAGAAACCCTGCTGCATTGCGTAGTGCATAAATGTTGCCATACAGGTTGAGAATTTTGGGTTTCCCAGACCTGTCAAGACCGAGATCAGCAAGTCTGGGGCAGTCAAACAGAATATGAGGCACAGAAATTCATCAGAACTCATGATTCATGGACGAATATTATTAACGAAGACACTGCTACATGAATTACAAAAAGCAATGTCAAACTTCAATGCAAGAATATAATGCAACATGCCTCTAGTTTTCAGAAACAAATTGACCCTTCAAAATGAAACTTCAAATTGGCAAGAAAAATTGGACAAAAATAATATTTACATGTTGACAATCTTATCTGCTCTGTATATAAATGACATTGAACCTGAAAAATGGATAATTTCTGCGAAAGAACATTTGCGCATGCATGCAGATGAAATTTCATCATACTTTTCAAATTTACCTGGCATCCTGTTTGCACTTGCCAGAAGTCCATTCGCAGTCAAAGTTGAAGACATTCCGGAGACTGAAAGTTTATTGAATTCATTAATAGTGATGTAGCAAAAATGATTTTTCATTAATGTCAGTTATACAAATCTGGATCAAGTGTTTGGAGTCTTATCCTGATTTGTTTGTGTTGTGCCTTCTTCAATTTCCAATAATATATTTTTTGCAAAACATGGTTTTCCAGACTGTTAGTTATAAAGTCTAAATACAGAAAAAGATTTGATTCAGAAGATGACGTCCGTTGTGATCTTTTCTTAAAGACTATCCTGACAAGTCCTGATTTGGTGAAACAAGCTTAGACTGTCGCAGCAATATTGTAGCAATGTAGTTAATTATTGCTTTGATTACTATTGGTTCTCCGTCATGCTTTTCAAATTGTCACATAAACCTACAACATGAATATGGTGAATAAGAAATAGAAGAGTAATTAAATTTAAGGCAAAGATCAAATCTCATTTATTTGTCATTTAATCATTAGGAGAAATATTTATTTCAAGAATATAATAATTTTTGTGATTAAACATAAAGCTTTGACAATGCATATCAGATATTTACAATGGATGTATTAGTCCATAACATTAGCAAAAGCAATTACTAATACTTATGAATGATAATAATTTTACTGTCTGGGGTCGCTGCTTAGTGTGGACTTGTGTAAGGGGTCTCCCAGCTAAAACGGTTGAGAACCACTGCTTTACATTATCTCAGTACAATTTCGGCTTCACAATAACATAAGTAGTTTTCCTCACTATAGCAAATAAAATCCAGCAGACCGTCAAAATTGGATTATACATGTCAAAAAAGGTTAATCAGCATCTAAGATTACAAACAGTTGCTAACAAGCAATAGATTAAGGGAGTAAGATCATGACTACCCCTTAATTCATCAGCAGCCAATGACTAAAAAAAAATCAGCAAGACACCTCACGCTTTGATGGGACTTGCCTACTGCAAAGACCTTCTTGATTAAAGGCAAGATTACAAGTGACAAAAAGAAACTGTAGAACCCAGTCAATAACATAAAGTATGCCTTAGAGATTCTAGCCTTATTTCACAAATAGGTCTTATATTAGAATTCTTTAAATTACAAATTGGCGCCTTCTCTAAAAAGCAATAGTTTGATAACTAACTTGTCCATTTTCTGCTTCCTTGCCCCTCAGAGTGGCATATTTGGCCATTGTTTTTCTTCATTCTCCAAGAATAGAATAGCTTAGACCAGCATTTATATTTTTTTCAGATATTCACCCGCAAAAAAATTGGGTGTAGATTCAATGGAAACTTATAATATGCTGAAGATTGAATAAATTCAGTACTTCTCAGAATCTCTATTTTCCTAGCTCATTAACTAATTTACTGCCATACTCCATATGAGCAAATTAAACCAAAAATATCCATTTTCTTATTAATTAATTTATGAATTGTACATTTTTCAGGGTGAATCTTGGTCTTCCTAGCTCATTCATTCAGGATGGCCGTGAACCTTTGAACTCAGTATTTGGTCCATATGGTTTATGTTATGACAACTATGGACGCATCATTGTGACTGACCCTGACAACAATTCTGTTTTACGTCTATCTCGAGACAACTTTACTCACAAATATTGCATGCAACCACTGCTGACTAAAAACTTGGAAAATGTCAACTTCAATGATCCCCATTTGGTAGCTCTGGGGCCAGATTCTAGACTGTGGATTGTTTGCAGAGCACATGTCTTGGTTTATGATTATTGTTCTTAGCTCACATTACATTATTTTGTATTTTTACTAATGAATGCATTTACCTTTAATTATCTTCTTTATTTTCCTATCTTCTGTTATGCTATTATTATTGTTAAAAATCTCTTTGTGTTCAATTTTACTTTGGTATACAATTTTTATCAGTACATCTTTGATGTAACTTGTTTAGTTTGATGAAGTATTCATTGCATGTTATGTACAGTGTTTACAACTGCAGTGTAATTTGAAAAATAAGGGACTTGATTTTTAAGATGATTTTTTTTGTGTTTAAAATACTGTA
Source organism: Biomphalaria glabrata (assembly GCF_947242115.1). Taxonomy (NCBI): domain Eukaryota; kingdom Metazoa; phylum Mollusca; class Gastropoda; family Planorbidae; genus Biomphalaria; species Biomphalaria glabrata. Next base: position 20,249,364 of record NC_074716.1, read on the forward strand.
AATCTATGCATTCAGCATTACTCCTGTGTTAGTTCTGGTTGGGGTATGTAACACATGGACTGTAATCAGACAACATAAACAATGTTAGTAATGTTAGATTTGAAAACTTTCTATGTAATCACTGGATATGAGAACAATGAAATCTAGGATAAAATATTCAATTTGGTTCAATGTACTACATATGTTTCTTAGTTTTATGAATTAGCTGAAGACCTGAAAAAATGTTCAATTCATATTTGTAAATTGAAACCTACAACATTTCACTCTCCCATTTTAATTTTTTTTTTATTTAAAAAAAAGCTTTTTAGTCACGCATTTTTAGCACAAAAACTTGCACACATAATCATTGTATTGGTTTTATCAGTACAATGTATATTTACCTTTTGACATTTTAAACAATTCCTAAATGTAAGTAGTGTAACTTAAAAAAAAAAACACCTTTACTAGGCATATATATATATATATATATATATATATATATATATATATATATATATATGTGTATGGAGAATACTACAGATATTAGGCCTACACACTATATTTGTAATATGTACATAACATACATTCTGCATTTGTCATACCAACAGATTAAAAACCTGTTACGTCTTCAGTTTAGCCAAGTTTGCATCTTTGTACATCAAAATGCTACATTGTGGAATGACTTCATTTAATGTAAATTTTAGCTGAAAGCAATTAGTCTTTGTAACTAAAAAACTAGTGTTTGAAAGTGGTGAACTGCTTCATATTAATTTATTTATTACAAATTTGTACTCCTCAAATTCAACTATTATGAAATAGACCCTTATCAAAAGTCTTTTGTAACTTATTTGACTTAATTGTGCTAGATATTTGAAGCAAAACTATTGATCATTTAGGCAGGGCTCATATTATTACTTTTAATAAGAATATTGAGTACCATCAATGGAATGTTTATCATCATTGTACAAAACTTATTTAATTATCAATTACTGCCTTAATCAGGCCAATATCATTCCAATTTGGTTTCTTTCTTAATTGCTAATATTCTCAATTCCACAATCATCAGTTGCTATGAAAACTTGATAAATAACTTATTATTTTTAAAAATCTTTATGGACAACAGAAGTATGTATGTGGGGGGCTTATTGTGTAAGTGGATGTCCCTTTAAGGCTCAGGTAGGTCTTAATTCAATTACAATAAACATTCACTATTTCCTCTCAATATGACAATATGCAAGAAAAAAAACATTTTAAATCACACACACATCAACTTGTGTATAAACATGTTACTGCTTGAATCAGACTCCTGTTCACTACTGGTAATCTTTCGTTGGTACGATGGTTATGCAAACACACCTGTGATGTATTCTCTGTTTAACATTTTGTTTTATTTCAACAAACAAATTTATTCTCTCATTGTAGTCCTTTCTTATTTTAAGAACATAATGTTTTCAAAGTGGCATTGTAACAAAACTATTTTCAAACCAGAATGTAACCTACATCTGTTTGCTTAGTTTAAAAAAAACACTAGATGAATGTAGATTCTAATTCAAGTGAAGCAATTGTAAAAAATTCTCTAAAAAAAAATATCTTTCAAAAAGTGTACATTTGTTTTTTGTTTTTCAACATCATAATTAGGGCCTCATTTGTTCGGGAAGCGACTATGGATCATCTCATAGATTATGTTGTTTGTATATCATTGAGAGAGTGTGTGTAAGTAAAACTACTGTATTTCTCTACTAGACCACATTGACAGTGTTAGCAGGAATACTATGTCTACTAGACCACATTGACAGAGTGTTAGCACGAATACTATGTCTACTAGACCCCATTGATAGAGTGTTAGCAGGAATACTGTCTCTACTAGACCACATTGACAGTGTTAGCAGGAATACTATGTCTACTAGACCACATTGACAAAGTGTTAGCAGGAATACTGTCTCTACTAGACCCCATTGACAGAGTGTTAGCAGGAATACTATGTCTACTAGACCCCATTGACAGAGTGTTAGCAGGAATACTGTCTCTACTAGACCACATTGACAGAGTGTTAGCAGGAATACTGTCTCTACTAGACCACATTGACAGAGTGTTAGCAGGAATACTGTCTCTACTAGACCACATTGACAGAGTGTTAGCAAGAATACTGTCTCTACTAGACCACATTGACAGAGTGTTAGCAGGAATACTGTCTCTACTAGACCCCATTGACAGATTGTTAGCAGGAATTCTGTCTCTACTAGACCACATTGACAGAGTGTTAGCAGGAATACTGTATGTCTCTACTAGAAGACATTGAAAGAGAGCAGGAATACTGTATTTCTCTACTAGAAGACACTGACAGTGTATGTAGGAATATTGTATGTATCTACTAGACCACATTGACAGAGTGTTAGCATGTTAGCAGGAATACTGTATTTCTCTACTAGAAGACATTGACAGAATGTTAGCAGGCATACTGTATTTCTCTACTAGACCACATTGACAAGAGTGCAAGTAGGAATACTGTATTTCTCTACTAGAAGACATTAACAGAGTGTTAGCAGGAATACTGTATGTCTACTAGAAGACATTGACAGTGTAAGTAGGAATACTGTATGTCTACTAGAAGACATTGACAGTGTAAGTAGGAATACTGTATGTCTCTACTAGACCACATTGACAGAGTGTTAGCAGGAATACTGTATGTCTCTACTAGACCACATTGACAAAGTGTAAGTAGGAATACTGTATTTCTCTACTAGACCACATTGACAAAGTGTAAGTAGGAATACTGTATTTCTCTACTAGACTGTAACTAAAACATCCTCCAGTATTGCCATTTTTGTTTCATATAATTTTGTCTTCAATGGGTCTCGTTTTGAATAACTAGATGAGGGTTTCCCTAATTTTTTGTGCAACAAAACATATTGCACTACAGAAATTGTAGCAGAACACATTGAACATTCAGAAACTGTAGCTAAACACTTGCATTATCTTTTAGGTTGAATAATTCTCCACTTTTAAAATGAAGTAAAAAATTAATGTATAATTTGTTAAATTATAATTTGTTAAAATATAAGTAGTGTTTCTCAAACTTTTAATTTGAGCAAAGTCATTTAAATGAAAAGACTGATTTTTTGTTTTTCTTTAAAAAATATATATAACATTTACTAATCTTTTATCTTTAAAAAAAAAAGATTAAGTGCTATTTAGAAAGTATAGCCAAATTTGTGAACAAATCCATATGGATTGACTAAGCAGAACAGATCAGCCAGTTTTGTACAATGGACATCTCTAATCAATGGGATATCTTATTTGTAGGTCAGGTTATGTTCTTTGAAAACCTGTCAATCTTCACTATCATAATGTGTGTCTGAATATAATGTTACTAATAAGATATGTATTTTTGAAATAGTTTATTTGAAGCATTTCATTTGATACTGCTAATCGCAGTAACCATATTAATAAGAGCTAATTTAGCATCTGACTCCTTGAAGCAATCAAGGGAAGCAATAGCTTTGTTTCTGTACTGTACACATAAATCTTGACATTTCTCTAGGGCACCAGTTCTTCTGACCACATTTAAAAGCTGAAAAAAAAAAAGTATTTTATTTAAAGATCAATGGGAACAAATGATTTCTACTGTAAAAAATGTACATAAAAAATTAACTAGTAATTAAATGTGAAATCATAATTTGTAAATGAATATAATTCAAAGAAGTTAATATCTTTTTGAAGAGTTCAGTATGCAGTGTTTAACAGATACCAGTACCATTAATTAAAAACACATGTTAATATATATATATATATATATACACAGCTAAATATGAAAACTGAATCCAAATTACCTTATTATAACTATAAACACTATCAGGACTATAATTTAATAAGTAACTCATTTCATCTTCTGATGCCAACTCTCTGAATAGAACAACAGGAGCTAAAGATCCTGGTGACTGGGATGTTTGCTCATCTTGGTTGGTGAATGAAGTAATTTCTTTACACAGCTAAAAATAAAATGCATTGAAAATATTATAATAAGCTAGAAATACAAGGAGAATCAATGTAATTTGCTACATCTTAGCAAAACAAGTGTGCATTAAATACAATCATTAGAGACATCATATTTAAAAAAAAAAATACATTGGAGACTGCTAGAACTACAACATCATTGAAAACATTGTAACTGAGTAGACAACAAAATGACTCTCTAACTTGTATTACATGACTTCATTTATCTCAATAGCCCTCTTACTTACATTGTCTACTTGCCTTAGAAGATGGTTTTAGCATATTATCATTTACCACACGTAGAGCCAATGATTCAGTGTCATATAAAAAGACATTTCATATTAAAAACCATAATCCCTTGTCAAATTATAACTTACTTGTTGAGCATAGATAACATTTTCCCCAAAGGAGAATGCCATTTCTTCTAAATATTTGGAATGCCCTGCCAATGTCATAGCTGACCGGCAGCTGTGTGCTAGAAGACTCCCTAAAGACAAACGTGTCTGTTTCAACCAATCTGTGAATCTTGTACTGATTTGAGATGTATTTGTTGTCTCAAATGTCTCTGTGAACTCGGCTGTCATCATGTCACCTATAGCTCTAGCAACAAGGTCAACAACCTATATCAAATAAAGTCAATCAATAGTCAAGTCATAAAACTATTGGTATGTGCAAAACAATAGTCAGTTTGAAAGAGGTTCTGGACGAAATAAACAACAAGGCTTAGCCAGTGTGTAGTGCTAATATATATATAGGCTTCACCAGCCACATGAAATGCAGAGTTAAGGCCACAACCCCCTAGATGACAGAAGTGGTCATCACTGACTACAATGGATGAGCTAGAATTTGACAAAGTTCATTAAATAACAAAACATATTGCCATCTACTGCATTCTTCAGAAAAGAAGGACAACTAAGTATGCAATAGATATGTGTCTAATTACACACAGTAGTTTTCAGTGCTGGCCTAATGAAGTAAATATTTATATTGACCATGTACAGAAACTAGGATTTGAATCAAATAAATCAACTCACATCAGGATTCCCAAGCTTAGCTAGACCACTGCAAGCTGATGACAATAAATAATCGCCACTCAGTACAGCCATCTTGTTGCCAAACTCCATATCTATGAGTGGTCCATCCTCTGGCACAATGTCTTTCAGATTGACTATACCTTTATGGATCAGGCTGGCAGTATAAATTACCTCAGTAATCTCTGCAAGAGCTCTTTGACTGAAGATAGATAAAAATTAGAGTGGCTCAAGTATTTAGAATGTTTTTGATTGTGAACTTAAAGGAACACAAAATTTCTGTCAATTATTTTAACTAAATTTTTAACACTAAAGCTAGTAAAACTTTATTAAGTCTCAATGAATTAAGAAAATAAGCTACAAAAATTATTTTTTCAATATTCATAAATTATAATCAGCGCTAACAACCATAATTATAGTAACCTTGGGTAAACCCCACTTATCATGTCTTGTTCTGTGTAAGGTGCTTGTGAATTTGGACCTGCAGCCTTTGATACTAGCATTACGAGGAGTCCCCTAATTTGAAGATTATTTTTTCCGTCAAAGACCATTCCTCTGTAAAAAGTAATAGTAAAAAGTTTACAGAAATTAAACTTAAAAAATACATCCATTCTTATTTAAATTGATGTTTTTGTTGAAAACTTAAACATTTTAATTTATAACAATTACAAACATTTTGAAAATACTATTTTTACTTTTATTTAAATGCCTTGTATGAAAGTTTGTTTATTTGGGTAGAATACAAAAGATAATACAACCAAATCTTGAAACCATGATCCATATTAATACAACATAAAATTATTAAAATTAAATTTTGAATTTATTTTTCAGAAGAAAGTTAATTCTTGCATATAAATGTTTTTTGAGAAAAAGTCTTCCTCATGTGCACAAGGAATATTTCTGTCAAGCACAATTAAAGTTTTCTTCAATTAAAAAAAGACAAAAATGATGTAACCCTTGACCCCAAAACACAATGTATCAGAGCGAACTAAGCAAGTCTTGTCTCCTCTGCATATATACCAAGTATAAACCTCAGTCAGAATTAACATTAGCTGAAAAACTTGATTGGTTACCTGCATGAAATCAAACAATCATCAAGCAATAGTCTGTGACGATTAGTTCTTGTCTTTATTTTCAGCCATGTAAATCTATTGTAATGACTCTCTCTATCCAGACTCTCTGCAAACACTGCATCACACGACACAATCAACTCGAAGAACTTGACAACTTAGGGCTCAAAAAATATGTGACACTTTAATGTCTAAAAAATCCCAGCCAATACTGTAGAATTGGGAATATGTAAAACTGACTTCACAAAAGCTTCTCTGTAGATAACCGTACTGCTGTACCAAACTCTATTGGCCTCTCCCTGGGCTCAACTGTTCTGGACCAACTTCACACTGGACTCACTGTGCCGAAGTTGTGAATCGTGACTTCTACTACTCTTGAAGTAACTCTCAATCCAAACTAAACAATCTTGACTGTGACACCTTTGCTATTTACATAGGGTCCCCAAACTTTCTCGAAAATGATGGAACATTGCTAATCTGTTCTGGATGATGAAATGACCATATCCAACGTGACCGGCTTGCTTGCTGTGAATAACACAGATCTTTCCAGAAGCGTCACGACTCATCACCATTGATCCCTTGCCCATCGCTGGCTAGTGTTATGTAAGTTAACTGATTACATACATATATATATATTCATGATTACCCATCTCCGCATCTGCAATACTGTTATAACACAATAATGGGAACAGTCTTTAATAAGAGTATGTTACACAATAAAGAAGTATGACTGCATGTTGTGTATAGCAAGTTAAGACAGTTATTTGGACCAATATGATTGTGTCAGGATGTTGTCCAATTAACTGGAATCGACATGTTATGATAAACATGCTAAGAAACACTAATTTATAATATAGAGAACAAAATTAATATAGAGACACAAACATTAAATGTCCCTTCAATACGCATAGGAAGCATTATAGGGGCAGGTCAATTTTACTTGTTTCTGTATCTAAATATAGTACACCTGCGTACAGTATGGACAACAATGACAAACTAATTAAGGCCTCTCAACAACAGATGCCAGTTACCCATTAAAGCTGGGGGAAATTAGGGAATCCATATAAGAGATATAATTATTTAAAAAAACAACCATCAAATCAGAATTGAAGCTCAGGATCATTCCTTATGATTAGACAGCCAAACAATTTTTTTTTTTAATTCTTGCAACTTAAAATCTTGGTCACCACATCCTAAAATAGATCTCTATGATTAGATTAAATCTACAAAGTCTACATAAGTGAGTACATTATTAAAAATTATTGGTCATATGCCTCATATGGTTATGTTACAATTTTATTAATTCTAGATTTAACAAAAACATCTTTTAATTTTATTATTATTTATTTCCATAACAAAATAACCTTGCTGTTTTAAGAAGTGGATGTTTGGTGCCTACCAACTTCCTCATGTGGTACGCTATGTTGGAAACTTCATCTGACAAGAGGCATCTGAGACTAAGGAACGATGTAGGATAGCCAACAAGTTTTTCAGCATCTGAAACAGCTTTACTAAAACTTTTTGGTGCATCTCGATGCGACGCATACTTTCGAGTCTGAATTATATTTCTATTTGGAAAGTGAAGGCAATGACATTGGTTTGATCTTATTTTTGGTATTACATTTAAGTACTTAGTCAAATACACCAATGATGTTTCTGAATAAAGTTTAAAAAATATGCTTTCTAACGCATGTGACTGCATTTTTGTTAGCTTCCTTTTTTTTCTTTATCGCATTCTAGCAGTCAATATATCTACACTCTTCTAATAATAAGTAGACTCGATCTGATAGTAATAGATCTAGAATCTAGGTTTGGAGTCTAGTATTACTAAGTATTAGGTCAGGTCATGCCATGGTTAGATCTAGGTTGTTTATTTATCTAGCAGGGTGCCTCTACTTGTCTAAACATATTTTAAAAAAATCAAAATTTGAAACATTTCAACAGATTAAGTGAATATAAATCTAAATATTAATTTAGAACTTATTTAGAGCTGTAGTTTTTTTTTAAAGCTGTTGATATTTGTTATAATATCCAATCTCAAGCATTTCATTTGCCAAAGAGATCTAGATATATTATATTAACTGCTGGATACTTAATGTTTCGACAATTGGAGTTTTTTTTTTTAATAAAAGGGAAATAACCAACATAAATCATATTTCTCAAAGAAATATACGGTATCAGTTTATATATATATATACTAGCGCGTTACCCCGTCAAAATAGCGCAAACAAAATAGCGCCGACAAAATAGCGCAGAAAAAATATATTTTAGTCATTTTGAAAGAAATACTTTAGGTATCGTAAAATATTAATAGAGCCAATATTTTTTTTTGTTTTAAAGTTATCATAATTTTTCAATCATTTTGCAGGAAACACTTTAGACATCTTAAAATATAAATAAGGAAAAATCATAATAAGGTAAAAGGAATAATTTCAAAATAAAACATCTATTTACATTATAAAAGTGTACTTAGAAAACACGCAAAGATACTTGTCAAATTTACACATACACACACAAACTTTCACAAAGTTAAATTGTAGAAAATATCATGTAGAGATTCCATCACTGACTTGTTTCCGTACATTGGTAATATAGCTTCAAGTCGTCTGTTAAGTTGGAGGTACTTTGTCTTCCTTGCAGCTTTACTTCGTTCTCCAGCATTGTATCTCAGAATCGTGTTCTCAGTGTTTTCCTGTTCTCTGAGGAAGTGAGAGATTAACTTGTAGACCGTCAATAGACAGCTGAAATGCCTGCGTGCCATCCCGCCACTGAATTGTTTGTTCGTGGTAGATTCTCCTGTACACGATCCCTAACATTCCATAATGCTATCGGAAATCTTGGAGTCACTCTGCGGTTTCGTCTCTGGCGACCAATAGAGTTGTCCTACCAATAGTCATACAAATTCCTTACGCCCTGTTTTGATTAAAGAAAGATGCCGCAGATTTCTGATTATAGTATAATTTTATATAAAATTTAAAGTACTCTCGTTCTCTGCAAATATGACATAATTTCAGATGTATTAATATTGAAAAAGATAGAGACATCAACAAAAATGATGCCCATGACATTAAATTACTAATAATCCGGTACTTTTATAAACATCATATTATATATAAGTCCTCGCTATTCTGTCTTGCGCTATTTTGTCGGGAAATTTCGCGCTATTTTGTCGGCGCTATTTTGTACGCGCTATTTTGTCCGCGCTATTTTGACGGGTCACCATACTGGCCATATGTTATCTGCGGCCCGCGGGTCTCAATATGCGTGTCACTGATATAGTACATTAGAATAGTTTGTGGGAAGCGTGGTCGAGAGGATGAGTACGCTTGAACTTGGCTTGGTAGACCTAGAATGTCTAGATTTACAAGACTAGTTACTAGATAATTAGATTGAATTTAAGGTTCAATATAAACTTATTAATTATTTTATGTTAGTATATTTAATATCACCCATATAGAGCCTCATTTGCCTGTCCAATCACAGCGTGTTTTCACTGCGCATGTAAGGTTTGAGTGACACATGAATGGAACTATTAAAATGTCTGTCAACACGGCATCGCAGCTATAGCAAACAGTTGTAGATTTTTTGTCAAAATTTATTTTAAATATTTTTATTGTTAAGCTATGTAAGTTCTGTTATACTAAGTACTATATTTACACACAAACAATGTTTAGGCCTATTATTTTTTTAAGAGAAAAAATCTTTTTATTATACATATAAGTCAGACATAATTTAAAACAACAATTAATAAGTAGTTTTTCATATTATCGCGTGAACTACAGTACAGCCAACCATTACTATAGAACACCAAACCAAAGAATTTTTTTTTTACGGAAATGTTTTATTCTTGAGGAATAAGAGATTGGCCCATTATAAAACAATTAGATCAATTAGATATTCATTATAAGACATCAATTAGGCCAGGTTCACATCTATAGCTAACTTCAAATTCAATTTCACCTATCCTTTGGTTTACTGGATCGCTGAGGCACCACACAAGATCTGTTGATCTTTTTTTCTCCATTATTTTCTGTCATTTGTATTTGATAGAATATCATTCTGATAATATTGAAACCTGCCTTTTTACCTTCCTTGGTGGACCACTTCGGGGGCCGATTTTTAGTTTGTGTTTCCACACAAACTGTCTTGTAACCCTGTTTTTTTTTTTTTTTTAATTTTCTTCTTACACACCAAAATGATCGTTTTCTGACATCAAACCATTAACAGTAGCCTTATAGTATAGGCTATAGTCAGTGCATCAGTTGGTATGTAGTAATTTATAACTTGTACAAGTAGACTATTACTTCAAGCATGTGAAATAAGCAACTCACACCACCATGCATCTAGGCATATGTGACCCATGATGATACTGAACTTATGACAATTAGTAGAAAAAAAAGTAGCAGTTTTTATAGTTTCAAATGATTACTTTTGAATCCTTCATTCAAATAATAATAATAAAAAAAAAAACACTACAAAATTTACTACAAATAAATCTCCTTTCGTCTGCCTAAATAGGCCTTATCAATAATTTTATATAAGCCTAAATATTTTTTCCCATCAGTTTTTAGGCCTATGGTCAAATTAGTAAATCGTACATCTGTCATCGTTGATTATAAAAATAAAATATAAAATTAAAAAAAAAAAAATGGATTTTGGTTTAGAAAAAAAGTCGCAATTGTCAGAATTATACAAATCAAGATGACGATATTCAGGAGTGAATCATCTAGCCCATATTTTTTTTTAAATTTAGAGCTTAACAGATCCTTACTTCAGAAATTTAAAGGCTTCGAAAGAAACTGCGACAAACCGTTGAAATTTCAGACAAAATTCGTTTTTGTCAAGGAGCACTATTGAGATTGGTTTAGTCCAGGGCTGGCGAACCTATGGAACGCGTGCCCACGGTGGCACGCGAAACGATTTTGTGTGGCACGCGACGACGATGATATTAATGTGAGCTTGCGCTTCCTGAGCTAGTTTTATATGTATTTTTGTTGTATAGGTTAGAGCTATTTTTATATATTTTATTTTTATAGGTTAGTGTCAGATTTTATAATTGTACTTCCGCATATTTATACAGGTTAGTGCGGGATAGTATAAAAGTGATGTACTACATGCTGTCTAAAAACAGTTAAATGTACAGTTGACCAGTGGTCAATATAGTATGTCTGTGTGACAGCTGAAGATCTTTGTGGTCTGACGTGTAATTATTTTATTATTCTGTACCTGACCATGAACTGCTAAGCTTGTGCTGGGAACAAGGAATGGTCCCCCAGGAATTGAAAGACTCCAACATTGTTACAATTTATAAAAATAAAGGCGACCGCTCTGATTGTAACAATTACAGAGGCATCTCACTGCTTAGCATAGTCGGAAAGGCTTTTGCTAGAGTGTTACTAAAGCGATTACAGATCCTGGCAGATCGTGTTTATCCAGAGTCGCAGTGTGGCTTTAGGGCAGGAAGATCTACAACAGATATGATTTTCTCTCTGCGGCAGCTACAGGAGAAGAGCAGAGAACAAAAGCAGCCCCTCTTCATAGCTTTTATTGATTTGACCAAGGCCTTTGACCTTGTTAGCAGAAGCGGTCTGTTTGCTGTACTAGAGAGAATCGGCTGTCCAAATAAGTTAAGAAAACTAGTGTCAGCTTTTCACGAAAATATGCAGGGCACCGTTCAGTTTGAAAGTTCTTCCTCCAGGCCATTTTCCATTAAGAGCGGTGTAAAACAAGGATGTGTACTGGCCCCTACACTTTTTGGCATCTTCTTCTCAGTCGTACTATCCAGTGCTTTTAAATCCCTGGAAGACGGAATATACATCCATAGCAGATCCGATGGAAGGCTCTTTAACCTGGCACGTCTTAAAGCCAAAACGAAAAGGCGTCGTATCTTGATAAGGGAGCTGCTGTTTGCCGATGACGCGGCACTCGTATCTCACTCACAAGGAGGTCTACAGAAGCTAGTGAACGCCTTAGCAGCTGCTTGTCAAGAGTTTAGCCTTACTATAAGTCTCTCCAAGACCGAAATCCTGGCACAAGACGTTGCAGAAATACCTATAATACAAATTGGGAACCACACCCTTCCAGTGGTGCAGGAATTTACCTACTTGGGTTCAACAATTGTCAGTAACTTAGACTTAGACATCGAGCTGACAAAAAGGATAGGAAAAGCTACCACAGCATTGGCAAAACTCTCCAAGCGCGTCTGGGAAAATGGTAAATTGACCACAGCGACCAAAATCCTAGTCTACAACGCCTGTGTTGTGAGCACTCTCCTTTATGGCAGTGAAAGCTGGTCAACATACATGTACCAAGAGCACAGATTGAATAGTTTCCACTTGCGCTGCCTGAGACGCATAATGGGCATCTCTTGGAGGGACCATGTCTCAAATCAGGAAGTTTTGAGACTGGCCAATATGAACAGCATGTATGCTCTCCTGACACAAAGGAGATTACGCTGGCTCGGACATGTCACCCGCATGCCAGATGGTAGAATCCCGAAAGATATCTTATATGCTGAGCTTGTGGAAGGAGTCAGACCCAAGGGCCGCCCAAGACTAACATATAGAGATGTCTGCAAGCGAGATATGAGAGCCTCAGGCATCAGTGAAAGTATGTGGGAAAACATAGCCAAAGACCGGAGTGCATGGAGACAGACTGTGCGTGCTGGGACAACCCTTGCTGAGAACAAAAGAATTGAAGCGGCTTTAATCAAGAGGGAAAAAAAGAAAGCTGCCCTGTCTGCTAGCCCTAAATCAGAGGCATACAAATGTACGAATTGTGGCAAAGTCTGCCGTTCTAGAATTGGCTTGATTAGCCACACCAGATTCTGCCCCGTCTCAAGATTAAGCCAAAACCAGTGACTCACTTGGGCGCATCCATTGCCTTTCGAGACAAAAGGAGCCATATATTCTGTACCTGGGACGGCCTGCTATGATTACTGCTGAATGTAACTGCTGTTTTAACTGCTGTATTACTCTGCTGATTTAGTGAATATAGCTGCTTTTAGCTGCTGAATGTAACTGCTGTTTTAAACTGCTATAGATTATAGCTGCTGAAATTGCTCTGCTGGAATACATGCTGCTATTACACTGCTGTGCTATTATAACTGATATTACTCTGTTGTAGATCTAGATTTATTTTGTTTCTGTACTAGTTTAGTATAGCCTTAGTCAAGACTTAGTGGCTTACTTATAGTCTGTTTCTGTTCTTAGTGAATACTAATAGTAAGGTACTAAGGCTAAGGTGTTCTTGTTTTGGTTTTAGTTATGGGTTGGTTATAGTAGTAGAATATTGTAGATCTAAACTAGTTTATTCTGGTGTGTTTGTGCAGATCTAGGTCTAGTATAGTAGTTGTCTTGTTGTGATTTAGTTCTCTTTAGTTAGATAGTTGGTTTGATCAGTTTATGTTAGATAGTTGGTTTGGTTAGTTTGTTAGTGTTTGTAGTGGCGTAGATTTAGAGGATTGTTTATAGTGGTTAGTGTATATAATATATTATTTTATTATTGAAGTAGCGCTAACATCTGCCTACTGTTTAAATTTAATGTTGAGCAGAGAAAAGGTCCTCTCTCACTCGCACCAGCCTGACCTACTCACATTAAGAAATGTGTTCATTGGAAAAATCACGGATATCTCAAATTACTATAATTAATAACGTTCAATTATTTCCGAGAACTGTAAATAATATGGAGGAAGCGCTAGTGGATCATATTCCATATAATTTGTTCATATGACTGTGTTTCATTTGGGGAGCATAGGGCATAATAAATTTTTTCAAGACAAATCTCGTATTTGAACGAGATCTCCTTAGCTTCCGCCATTTTGTTGATACTTAAAACGTGTTGGTCTTACATCGATTGCTAGCGTTGCCATCAATAAATTTGTATCAGAATAATTACCATAACATGTCATTCTCAAAAATAAAAAAAAAATAAAACTTAATGAAGAAGAAGGAAGTGGCCGACCTTTTCAAGAGTGGTGGACTGAAAGATATGGAATGATTCACAGAGAAAACAAGAAGCCTTATGTGCCATGTGTTTGGAAAGTGTTGCTTGTCGGACATCATCAGTAAAACGTCATTATGAGTCCAATCACAGCTGGCTTTTAGGCAAAAGCGAGGATGAACAAAAAGAACATATATCGTGGGAGTTAAAAAAAGCGATTTCACAATCCAGTTCTTTTGTAAACTTTGTTAAAAGTTCTTCTAACTTAGTGGCTGCAAGTTTTGAAGCTTCAAAAATTATAGCTAAGCATGGAAAACCTTTAAATGACGGTGATTATATCAAGGAAGCAATGTTAGAATGTGCATCTTTTTTGTTTGAAGACTTTCAAAACAAGGATAAAGTCGTTCAGAGAATAAAGGATTTGCCAATAAGCCGAAACACGGTTAAAGCGAGAGTTAATATTCAAGAACAAGTAAAGAAGGATATTAATGCATGTCAAGCCTATTCTATTTGCCTCGATGAAAGTACTGATGTGACATCGTCCGCTAGACTGGCCATCATTGCCAAATATAGCAAAGGAAATGAAATACACGAAGAACTAATACAATTAGCAACTTTACCAACGACAACAACAGGTGCCTCATCTAAACTGTTGCAACGTCTAGAAAACATCATTAAAAAAGCATAAAAAATTACACTCACAACATTACCACATTTAAAGGAACTTTTTGAACAAACGTGCCTAAGAAAAATCGAAAAAATTTTGGAAGACAACGGCCACCCGCTCCATCAGAACTACGTCAGGTCGTCGCGAAGTGGGCGACTGCTGTCAATCAAAACAAGAACGGAGCGGTACAAAAACTCGTTCGTTCCTCACTCGGCCAGACTCTATCACCGCCAATCATTGATCAGGGAACATGAAATGCACCAAGATACCTGTGTGTAGTCGCTGAATGAACTCTTTATGTTGTCTGTTGTATTTATGTGTATTTTTCTGTTGTGTTGTCTTTATATGAGAAACGAGTCCTTGTAATCACAACAAATTTCCGTAAGGATCAATAAAGCAGTCTTAGTCTTAGTCTTATATGTCAAACTGTTGTGACTGAACTCAGAAATGCAGGTGTAGATCTCACAAAAATAGTTTCTGTTACAACTGATGGTGCTCCAAGTATGACTGGAAAAGATGCAGGTTTCGTTACTTTGTTTACAGGACATGTTGGACACCCACAAATAACTTTTCACTGCATTGTGCACCAACAAGCCCTATGTTCAAAAAACGGCTTAAACGAACTTGAAGAGATTATGAAATGTGTAACAAAAACCGTAAACTTCATTACTGCCCGTGCTTTGAATAAGAGAAAATTTGAACAGCTGCTAAATGAAGTTCAGTCCAGTTACTCTGGCTTATTAATGTACAACAACGTACGTTGGCTAAGCCGAGGTCACGTTCTGGAACGGTTTGTGGAATGCCTTGATGAAATTCGAATCTTTATGGATGATAACAAACAAAATTGCTCAGAATTGACAAATGTTGACTGGCTTATCAGACTAATGTTTTTTACCGATTTTTCATCCCATTTCAATGAACTTAATACGAAGTTGCAAGGTTTCGGAAAATCTGTCGATCAGGCCTTTGACATCTTGACAGCATTTGAGAAAAAGTTGAAGATTTACAAACGTGACATAGAGGAGGAAGAATTAAAACATTTTAACAAATTGAAGAAATTTTATGATGATTTAAAAGTTCATGGTACTACCGGCAATGATTATCAGAAAAGATTGTTTTGATAATTGACACAACTGCTGAACAATTTTCACTGCGTTTTGAACAATTTCGAAAATTCGAGTACACCTCCAAATTTATAAAATATCCAGATACAGTAGATTTTGAAGCTCTGGCTTTGACCATGTTTTCTTGGATGGGATTACACGACTTTGAAATGCAACTTGTTGAGTTTCAGTCCAGCGCAATTTGAAGACAGAAATTTATTGATTTACGAATACGACTTGAATTAATTGAACGTGAATGGTTAAATGGATCATTAGAACCTCAGATATTAGCATAAAATGAGATTCTTCAAGTTTGGAATGACCTGCCTAAAACTTTCAATTCTCTGATAAAAGTAGCAACATCCATTCTGTTAATTTTCTCGTCTACTTACTCATGCGAATCTTTATTTTCTACAATGAATTATATTAAATCAGATGCCAGAAGTTGCTTGACCGATGAACTAAGTGCGGCGTGTGTAACTTTGAAGAATACACGGTATACACCAGATATCAAACTGTTATCGTCTACCACACAACAGCAGAAGTCGCACTGATTGACCTGCCCTAAGACTTCAAATCTGTAGGTCAGGATAATAAAATTGAATAAACAAGTAATATTGTTACTAAGCTGTTTTTATACATGCAGTTGACTTACTGGCTGTAGCACTTCTTTTATATAGCGGCGCCACTAGTAGACCTACTGGGCACGCAACAATCTTCATTGTTTTTAAATTGAAATAATTGGCACTCGGACTGAAAAAGGTTCGACAGCCCTGGTTTAGGATCTGATGATTCAATAGTTGAGATGGTGACAAAAATTCATATTTATCCGCCACACCATGAAGTTGCTCAAATCGAATGATTATTTCTTAAAAAATCCGGTCCAATGAATAATACCTACATTTCCATCGGGTCCGTAACTCTTGTGCGTTAATATAGAGTCTTTACCTTTTTTGTCTGTCATCTTTTTCTTGCGACCAATAGGCTTTGCACTAATACCCAGATATTAGCACATGCTTTTGGCAAAGGTTATACTGGCCTCAGAGATGTTTTTCCAACTATTAGTTAAAATTGCATTGAATGTTTTTTTTTAGTTTAAATTGGCAGTTTTGAATTGACAATCATTGTTTTTGAAGGTAGACTGCGCGCCATTTACTCCAAAGCTTCTATCAACTCTCTGTCTGTCTGGTCAAAAGTTTGTACACGTTATTTCTTCAATGCCCAATCTCGGATCAAGCTGAAGTTTTGCACAATTATTTCTTTTACCCGACAACACAAGAATCAATAAAAAAAAAAAGGTAGGCCTACCAAATTAGTTAATTAAGTAGGTAATTATGTAATTAATTATTTTGTTTGGTATCTTGAACAAGGGAAAGAAATGGTACTTGACTGAAGTGGTGGTATAAGCTAAATTAGTAGGCCTACCCTTTATAGGTCGTCGTCGTCGGCTTAGCGAACATAAACATGAAATAGAACAATAGATAACTCTACATAAACATGAAATAGAACAATAGATAACTCTACAATCTTCCCTGTTTATTAGCTCTTCACCAGCAGAGTGGTGAGAATGTTGGCTTGAGAAGGTGTTAGTCTACGAGTTCGTATTCAGGTCGCTCACTTTAAAAAAAAATACATTTAAAAAGCGATCGCCCAGATACCATGTTTTTTCTCCCCTACCCCTTTCCAAATGATCCAGACAAGTGATAGGATCATTGCGTATTGATAAAGCTAAAAAAAAAAGGCGCTAAACAAAAGCATTAGGTAAAAATATTTCTAATAGCATAGAATTATTATTGTTAGTCTAGAATAGTCTAGATCTATTACAAATGTACACATACACTTAATATAAGTGGTCTAAAGTTTTTGGTTTTAGCGTTCCCTCAAACATTACCGCTATTTATCCCTCACGCATTCATTGATCAAGTTGATATCTTAAACCAAGGGTTTGCGACTCCTTTAGGGATCGAATGACCATTTTTCAGGGGTCGCCTAAGACCATCGGAAATTAGCGTTTTTTTTTTCTATCTCTCACCTTTTGTTTTGTTTTCGTATTTAACAAGCTTATTTGTACTCTAGGTGATCTACATTCTCTGTTCACAAAGCAAAGGGACATTACTCAAATTGATTTTAATTTCGCAAATTATGTAACGATCATAACCATAAATTTAATTTAAAAAAAAAAATAAAAAAATTCATTGCAATGATTGAAATACACTGGACCACAATTACTGACAAAAATCCGTTCTTCTAAATGAAACTTCAAACTTTGGCCAACAAAAACTGGATGAAAATAAAACGTAGATCTTGCCCCCACTGCTTCATGGGACAGGGGACATTGATTAGGACAGACTGAGACGAACTGGGGATTTCTGTCCAAGAACATTTGCACTAGTAGCGTGTGAGTGAAGTTTCACCAAACTTCCAAATCTACTGACATCTTGTTTACAGTTTCTATAAGTCAAAGTTGAAGATGTTGCAGAGACAGACAGAGTTTATTAAGCTCATCAAAAGCGATGCTGCTAAAAATGATTGCTTTTCAATGTCAGTGACACGATTCTGGATCACGTGTTGGCAGCCATTTTGAAATTGTGTTGCGCCTTCTTCATCCATTTCTAACATCTTTGCGGAGCAAATTTTTCCAGCCTGTTAGTTATCAAGTCTAACTAAAGAAGTGGACTTGATGCAGAAGATGGCATTCATTGTGCTCTTACAAAGACTCCCACACGAATCCAACCTTCGCACTAACGTTGGCTTATTTACAATGTGTAGCCATGGAGTTGACCTTTTTACTTTCATCCATGGTTTGCCATACTTTTCAAATTGTAACACAAGTAGGCCTAAAGTCAAATATGCACATGTTTATGGTACATACGCAATAGAAAAGTTAATCAATGCAAGTCTTTAAGATAAACTTTCTGTTAGCAATTTATTTATAAAATATGTATTTTACACTAATTACAATTACATAAAGTTTTTTTTTTTTTGCTGTGTTAAACTTCTACTTATGAAAATACATACTGGAACAGACACAAAATAGAGCAGTGAGATTCATAACAAACGAATATTCACATTTGACTAGAGTAACACCTTTAGTAAAATCACTAAATTTAGAAAGCCTTCAGGACAGAAGACTTAAAAGTAACGTAGCAATCATACATAAAACACTGAACCATAATCTTCAAATACAAAAACAAAATCTAATAAAATACTAAGAAAGACACAAAGATAAAGGCACATTCCTCGTCCCATATGCTAGGACAAATTTGTACAAATACTCCTTCTTCCCTAGTGCTATTAGGGCATGGAATAGGTTGCCTGAGCTAGCCAGGAAAACCAATGACTTAGCAGAATTTAGGTCATTGGTTAATATGCATGACTAAATGCATGACGCGTAAGACGTAATCATCTTCTTTTTTGAAGTAACGTCTGTATTATATAAGATAAGATATAAACATTAGAAAATTTCCATTGACCTATGAACAAGAAAAAATACAGTTGGGGGTCGGTGTCTAGTAGGGAATCGTATTAGGGGGTCGCGGCAACAAAATGGTTGAGAACCGCTGCTTTAAACAATTATCTATTGTTCCTAACAAAACATGAATCAATAAACAAACAAAAACTCAATTAGTGAAGTAATTATTGGTAATTAATTATTTTGTTTGATATCGAATAAGGAAAATAACTTGTACATTATTGGTAGATATAGTTTTAAGGACGGAGTTCTCCCCATTTAGATAAGTTGTTTTTTTTAAAGATATTTTATATTTTGCTTGTTTTTCTTGACCACATATTCTTTATGTAACTCAGAGCTTGTGGTTTTCTTCTATTTCAACTTGACGTTTCATATGTTGTCTGCTAAAATCATGTCTTCTGTTATTCTAAGAAAGTGCGTTCACAAACAGTGCTTATTGGTTTTCCAGAAGGACTCGAACTTATTAAAAGAATCATTTCTGCTGTTCTTTTGTTCACGTTCTTCCTAGAAATAACATAAACCAACGTCTTCTGGGAGTTGGGCCTATTAGTATGAAAACTATAAGAGTCGATTCTGGTGTCGTGATAGCTCAATTCCTGTTGTCCTTTTTGAAATCAGTTTTTTACTTGTCAACAGCACTCATGTTTTAATTGTTATTATTTTATCTCTGGGGTATAGTGCGCCACTTAGAATGGATCAATACACCCCTTTTGGCGCATGCACCATAGGTTGGACACCTTGCTCAAAGCTGTTCAATATCTAAATAGCGCATCGTTCTATGTATGTATGTATGTATGTATGTATGTATGTATGTATGTATGTATGTATGTATGTATGTATGTATGTATGTATGTATGTATGTATGTATGTATGTGTGTGTGTATGTATGTATGTCTGTCTGTCTGTCTGTCTCTCTATCTATCTATCTATCTATCTATCTATCTATCTATCTATCTATCTATCTATCTATCTATCTATCTATCTATCTATCTATCTATCTATCTATCTATCTATCTATCTATCTATCTATCTATCTATCTATCTATCTAATCTATCTATTTAATCTATCTATATTTATTTATTTATCTGGCTTGCTGTCTGTCATTTGGTAGGTAGGTTGATTGATTGGTGCTAAATTATTAAAAAACACTATAGCTCAATAAATTGCTTCTCTTTCTAAATGAACTAAGTTGGCAAGATACAAGTTTGAAAACAAAAAATAAATAAATTCACAAACTGTATGACTATAATAGACCTAATGTCCTATTCAACTAGAAAGATTTAGTTTAAGTACAATGTAGAGTATCATGGCGAAGTAAGTGTCTACATATCTGTCAGAGTTCAATGTAGAGTATCATAGATAACAATGTCGTGATGGCGAAGTAAGTGTCTACATATCTGTCAAAGTTCAATGTAGAGTATCATAGATAACAATGTGGTCATGGCGAAGTAAGTGTCTACATATCTGTCAGAGTTCAATGTAGAGTATCATAGATAACAATGTCGTGATGGCGAAGTAAGTGTCTACATATCTGTCAGAGTTCAATGTAGAGTATCATAGATAACAATGTCGTGATGGCGAAGTAAGTGTCTACATATCTGTCAGAGTTCAATGTAGAGTATCATAGATAACAATGTGGTCATGGCGAAGTAAGTGTCTACATATCTGTCAGAGTTCAATGTAGAGTATCATAGATAACAATGTCGTGATGGCGAAGTAAGTGTCTACATATCTGTCAGAGTTCAATGTAGAGTATCATAGATAACAATGTCGTGATGGCGAAGTAAGTGTCTACATATCTGTCAGAGTTCAATGTAGAGTATCATAGATAACAATGTCGTGATGGCGAAGTAAGTGTCTACATATCTGTCAGAGTTCAATGTAGAGTATCATAGATAACAATGTCGTGATGGCGAAGTAAGTGTCTACATATCTGTCAGAGTTCAATGTAGAGTATCATAGATAACAATGTCGTCATGGCGAAGTAAGTGTCTACATATCTGTCAGAGTTCAATGTAGAGTATCATAGATAACAATGTCGTGATGGCGAAGTAAGTGTCTACATATCTGTCAGAGTTCAATGTAGAGTATCATAGATAACAATGTGGTCATGGCGAAGTAAGTGTCTACATATCTGTCAGAGTTCAATGTAGAGTATCATAGATAACAATGTCGTGATGGCGAAGTAAGTGTCTACATATCTGTCAGAGTTCAATGTAGAGTATCATAGATAACAATGTCGTGATGGCGAAGTAAGTGTCTACATATCTGTCAGAGTTCAATGTAGAGTATCATAGATAACAATGTCGTCATGGCGAAGTAAGTGTCTACATATCTGTCAGAGTTCAATGTAGAGTATCATAGATAACAATGTCGTGATGGCGAAGTATGTGCTACATATCTGTCAGAGTTCAATGTAGAGTATAGTAGATAACAATGTCGTCATGGCGAAGTAAGTGTCTACATATCTGTCAGAGTTCAATGTAGAGTATCATAGATAACAATGTCGTCATGGCGAAGTAAGTGTCTACATATCTGTCAGAGTTCAATGTAGAGTATCATAGATAACAATGTGGTCATGGCGAAGTATGTGCTACATATCTGTCAAAGTTCAATGTAGAGTATCATAGATAACAATGTGGTCATGGCGAAGTAAGTGTCTACATATCTGTCAGAGTTCAATGTAGAATATCATAGATAACAATGTCGTCATGGCGAAGTATGTGCTACATATCTGTCAAAGTTCAATGTAGAATATCATAGATAACAATGTCGTGATGGCGAAGTAAGTGTCTACATATCTGTCAGAGTTCAATGTAGAGTATCATAGATAACAATGTCGTCATGGCGAAGTAAGTGTCTACATATCTGTCAGAGTTCAATGTAGAGTATCATAGATAACAATGTCGTCATGGCGAAGTAAGTGTCTACATATCTGTCAGAGTTCAATGTAGAGTATCATAGATAACAATGTCGTCATGGCGAAGTAAGTGTCTACATATCTGTCAGAGTTCAATGTAGAGTATCATAGATAACAATGTCGTGATGGCGAAGTAAGTGTCTACATATCTGTCAGAGTTCAATGTAGAGTATCATAGATAACAATGTCGTCATGGCGAAGTAAGTGTCTACATATCTGTCAGAGTTCAATGTAGAGTATCATAGATAACAATGTCGTGATGGCGAAGTAAGTGTCTACATATCTGTCAGAGTTCAATGTAGAGTATCATAGATAACAATGTCGTCATGGCGAAGTAAGTGTCTACATATCTGTCAGAGTTCAATGTAGAGTATCATAGATAACAATGTCGTGATGGCGAAGTAAGTGTCTACATATCTGTCAGAGTTCAATGTAGAGTATCATAGATAACAATGTCGTCATGGCGAAGTAAGTGTCTACATATCTGTCAGAGTTCAATGTAGAGTATCATAGATAACAATGTGGTGATGGCGAAGTAAGTGTCTACATATCTGTCAGAGTTCAATGTAGAGTATCATAGATAACAATGTGGTGATGGCGAAGTATGTGCTACATATCTGTCAGAGTTCAATGTAGAGTATCATAGATAACAATGTCGTCATGGCGAAGTAAGTGTCTACATATCTGTCAAAGTTCAATGTAGAATATCATAGATAACAATGTGGTCATGGCGAAGTAAGTGTCTACATATCTGTCAGAGTTCAATGTAGAGTATCATAGATAACAATGTCGTGATGGCGAAGTAAGTGTCTACATATCTGTCAGAGTTCAATGTAGAGTATCATAGATAACAATGTCGTGATGGCGAAGTAAGTGTCTACATATCTGTCAGAGTTCAATGTAGAGTATCATAGATAACAATGTCGTCATGGCGAAGTAAGTGTCTACATATCTGTCAGAGTTCAATGTAGAGTATCATAGATAACAATGTGGTGATGGCGAAGTAAGTGTCTACATATCTGTCAGAGTTCAATGTAGAGTATCATAGATAACAATGTGGTGATGGCGAAGTATGTGCTACATATCTGTCAGAGTTCAATGTAGAGTATCATAGATAACAATGTCGTCATGGCGAAGTAAGTGTCTACATATCTGTCAAAGTTCAATGTAGAATATCATAGATAACAATGTGGTCATGGCAAAGTAAGTGTCTACATATCTGTCAGAGTTCAATGTAGAGTATCATAGATAACAATGTCGTGATGGCGAAGTAAGTGTCTACATATCTGTCAGAGTTCAATGTAGAGTATCATAGATAACAATGTCGTGATGGCGAAGTAAGTGTCTACATATCTGTCAGAGTTCAATGTAGAGTATCATAGATAACAATGTCGTGATGGCGAAGTAAGTGTCTACATATCTGTCAGAGTTCAATGTAGAGTATCATAGATAACAATGTCGTCATGGCGAAGTAAGTGTCTACATATCTGTCAGAGTTCAATGTAGAGTATCATAGATAACAATGTCGTCATGGCGAAGTAAGTGTCTACATATCTGTCAGAGTTCAATGTAGAGTATCATAGATAACAATGTCGTGATGGCGAAGTAAGTGTCTACATATCTGTCAGAGTTCAATGTAGAGTATCATAGATAACAATGTCGTGATGGCGAAGTAAGTGTCTACATATCTGTCAGAGTTCAATGTAGAGTATCATAGATAACAATGTCGTCATGGCGAAGTAAGTGTCTACATATCTGTCAGAGTTCAATGTAGAGTATCATAGATAACAATGTCGTCATGGCGAAGTAAGTGTCTACATATCTGTCAGAGTTCAATGTAGAGTATCATAGATAACAATGTGGTGATGGCGAAGTAAGTGTCTACATATCTGTCAGAGTTCAATGTAGAGTATCATAGATAACAATGTCGTCATGGCGAAGTAAGTGTCTACATATCTGTCAGAGTTCAATGTAGAGTATCATAGATAACAATGTCGTCATGGCGAAGTAAGTGTCTACATATCTGTCAGAGTTCAATGTAGAGTATCATAGATAACAATGTCGTCATGGCGAAGTAAGTGTCTACATATCTGTCAGAGTTCAATGTAGAGTATCATAGATAACAATGTCGTCATGGCGAAGTAAGTGTCTACATATCTGTCAGAGTTCAATGTAGAGTATCATAGATAACAATGTCGTGATGGCGAAGTAAGTGTCTACATATCTGTCAGAGTTCAATGTAGAGTATCATAGATAACAATGTCGTCATGGCGAAGTAAGTGTCTACATATCTGTCAGAGTTCAATGTAGAGTATCATAGATAACAATGTCGTCATGGCGAAGTAAGTGTCTACATATCTGTCAGAGTTCAATGTAGAGTATCATAGATAACAATGTGGTCATGGCGAAGTATGTGTCTACATATCTGTCAGAGTTCAATGTAGAGTATCATAGATAACAATGTGGTGATGGCGAAGTAAGTGTCTACATATCTGTCAGAGTTCAATGTAGAGTATCATAGATAACAATGTGGTGATGGCGAAGTATGTGCTACATATCTGTCAGAGTTCAATGTAGAGTATCATAGATAACAATGTGGTCATGGCGAAGTAAGTGTCTACATATCTGTCAGAGTTCAATGTAGAGTATCATAGATAACAATGTCGTGATGGCGAAGTAAGTGTCTACATATCTGTCAGAGTTCAATGTAGAGTATCATAGATAACAATGTCGTGATGGCGAAGTAAGTGTCTACATATCTGTCAGAGTTCAATGTAGAGTATCATAGATAACAATGTCGTGATGGCGAAGTAAGTGTCTACATATCTGTCAGAGTTCAATGTAGAATATCATAGATAACAATGTGGTCATGGCGAAGTAAGTGTCTACATATCTGTCAGAGTTCAATGTAGAGTATCATAGATAACAATGTCGTGATGGCGAAGTAAGTGTCTACATATCTGTCAGAGTTCAATGTAGAGTATCATAGATAACAATGTCGTCATGGCGAAGTAAGTGTCTACATATCTGTCAGAGTTCAATGTAGAGTATCATAGATAACAATGTCGTCATGGCGAAGTAAGTGTCTACATATCTGTCAGAGTTCAATGTAGAGTATCATAGATAACAATGTCGTCATGGCGAAGTATGTGTCTACATATCTGTCATAGTTCAATGTAGAGTATCATAGATAACAATGTCGTCATGGCGAAGTATGTGCTACATATCTGTCAGAGTTCAATGTAGAGTATCATAGATAACAATGTCGTCATGGCGAAGTAAGTGTCTACATATCTGTCAGAGTTCAATGTAGAGTATCATAGATAACAATGTCGTCATGGCGAAGTATGTGTCTACATATCTGTCAGAGTTCAATGTAGAGTATCATAGATAACAATGTCGTCATGGCGAAGTATGTGCTACATATCTGTCAGAGTTCAATGTAGAGTATCATAGATAACAATGTCGTCATGGCGAAGTAAGTGTCTACATATCTGTCAGAGTTCAATGTAGAGTATCATAGATAACAATGTCGTGATGGCGAAGTAAGTGTCTACATATCTGTCAGAGTTCAATGTAGAATATCATAGATAACAATGTCGTCATGGCGAAGTATGTGTCTACATATCTGTCAGAGTTCAATGTAGAGTATCATAGATAACAATGTCGTGATGGCGAAGTAAGTGTCTACATATCTGTCAGAGTTCAATGTAGAGTATCATAGATAACAATGTCGTCATGGCGAAGTAAGTGTCTACATATCTGTCAGAGTTCAATGTAGAGTATCATAGATAACAATGTCGTGATGGCGAAGTAAGTGTCTACATATCTGTCAGAGTTCAATGTAGAGTATCATAGATAACAATGTGGTCATGGCGAAGTAAGTGTCTACATATCTGTCAGAGTTCAATGTAGAGTATCATAGATAACAATGTCGTCATGGCGAAGTAAGTGTCTACATATCTGTCAGAGTTCAATGTAGAGTATCATAGATAACAATGTCGTCATGGCGAAGTAAGTGTCTACATATCTGTCAGAGTTCAATGTAGAGTATCATAGATAACAATGTCGTGATGGCGAAGTAAGTGTCTACATATCTGTCAAAGTTCAATGTAGAGTATCATAGATAACAATGTCGTCATGGCGAAGTAAGTGTCTACATATCTGTCAGAGTTCAATGTAGAGTATCATAGATAACAATGTGGTCATGGCGAAGTAAGTGTCTACATATCTGTCAGAGTTCAATGTAGAGTATCATAGATAACAATGTCGTCATGGCGAAGTATGTGCTACATATCTGTCAGAGTTCAATGTAGAGTATCATAGATAACAATGTCGTGATGGCGAAGTAAGTGTCTACATATCTGTCAGAGTTCAATGTAGAGTATCATAGATAACAATGTCGTGATGGCGAAGTAAGTGTCTACATATCTGTCAGAGTTCAATGTAGAGTATCATAGATAACAATGTCGTGATGGCGAAGTAAGTGTCTACATATCTGTCAGAGTTCAATGTAGAGTATCATAGATAACAATGTGGTCATGGCGAAGTAAGTGTCTACATATCTGTCAGAGTTCAATGTAGAGTATCATAGATAACAATGTCGTCATGGCGAAGTAAGTGTCTACATATCTGTCAGAGTTCAATGTAGAGTATCATAGATAACAATGTCGTGATGGCGAAGTAAGTGTCTACATATCTGTCAGAGTTCAATGTAGAGTATCATAGATAACAATGTCGTCATGGCGAAGTAAGTGTCTACATATCTGTCAGAGTTCAATGTAGAGTATCATAGATAACAATGTCGTCATGGCGAAGTAAGTGTCTACATATCTGTCAGAGTTCAATGTAGAGTATCATAGATAACAATGTCGTCATGGCGAAGTAAGTGTCTACATATCTGTCAGAGTTCAATGTAGAGTATCATAGATAACAATGTCGTGATGGCGAAGTATGTGTCTACATATATGTCAAAGTTCAATGTAGAGTATCATAGATAACAATGTCGTCATGGCGAAGTAAGTGTCTACATATCTGTCAGAGTTCAATGTAGAGTATCATAGATAACAATGTCGTGATGGCGAAGTAAGTGTCTACATATCTGTCAGAGTTCAATGTAGAGTATCATAGATAACAATGTCGTGATGGCGAAGTAAGTGTCTACATATCTGTCAGAGTTCAATGTAGAGTATCATAGATAACAATGTCGTCATGGCGAAGTAAGTGTCTACATATCTGTCAGAGTTCAATGTAGAGTATCATAGATAACAATGTGGTCATGGCGAAGTAAGTGTCTACATATCTGTCAGAGTTCAATGTAGAGTATCATAGATAACAATGTCGTCATGGCGAAGTAAGTGTCTACATATCTGTCAGAGTTCAATGTAGAGTATCATAGATAACAATGTGGTCATGGCGAAGTAAGTGTCTACATATCTGTCAGAGTTCAATGTAGAGTATCATAGATAACAATGTGGTCATGGCGAAGTAAGTGTCTACATATCTGTCAGAGTTCAATGTAGAGTATCATAGATAACAATGTCGTCATGGCGAAGTATGTGCTACATATCTGTCAAAGTTCAATGTAGAGTATCATAGATAACAATGTCGTGATGGCGAAGTATGTGTCTACATATCTGTCAGAGTTCAATGTAGAGTATCATAGATAACAATGTCGTGATGGCGAAGTATGTGCTACATATCTGTCAAAGTTCAATGTAGAGTATCATAGATAACAATGTCGTCATGGCGAAGTAAGTGTCTACATATCTGTCAGAGTTCAATGTAGAGTATCATAGATAACAATGTCGTGATGGCGAAGTAAGTGTCTACATATCTGTCAGAGTTCAATGTAGAGTATCATAGATAACAATGTCGTGATGGCGAAGTAAGTGTCTACATATCTGTCAGAGTTCAATGTAGAGTATCATAGATAACAATGTCGTCATGGCGAAGTAAGTGTCTACATATCTGTCAGAGTTCAATGTAGAGTATCATAGATAACAATGTGGTCATGGCGAAGTAAGTGTCTACATATCTGTCAGAGTTCAATGTAGAGTATCATAGATAACAATGTCGTCATGGCGAAGTAAGTGTCTACATATCTGTCAGAGTTCAATGTAGAGTATCATAGATAACAATGTGGTCATGGCGAAGTAAGTGTCTACATATCTGTCAGAGTTCAATGTAGAGTATCATAGATAACAATGTCGTCATGGCGAAGTATGTGCTACATATCTGTCAAAGTTCAATGTAGAGTATCATAGATAACAATGTCGTGATGGCGAAGTATGTGTCTACATATCTGTCAGAGTTCAATGTAGAATATCATAGATAACAATGTGGTCATGGCGAAGTAAGTGTCTACATATCTGTCAGAGTTCTTCTTCTTCTTCTTCTTCATCGTTCTCATTGTTATGTTGGAGTGTTCATATGACTAGACCAATACATGAGATGAACTGCGCAGTGGTTTCCAAATCAGGGAGCTCTCCATATAGTTTTCTTTCTATTGGGGTGATTTGGGGCCAATGTCTTATACGGGCCTCTTGGTAGAGAGAGCAGTTTTGGAGGACGTGGTCGGCATTTTCTGGTGATACTCCACATGGGCAGATTTCACTGGTTCCAATTTTGAGCTTCCGGAACATGTGTTGTCGCATTCTGTTGTGTCCGGTCCTGAGTCGAAAGATTAGACGCTGGTCTTGTCGGGATAGCTTATAGTAAGCATCATCTTTCTTGTGATTTGGATGGGAGCTCGTCCATTTCTCATTTATTTTATCTACAATTAATTTCTTCATTTCTTCTGGATAGAGAGCAGAGTTTACTTGTGAGTTTGTTCTCCCACTCTTGGCGAGTGTGTCAGCCTTCTCATTTCCTGCTAGTTGTATGTGGTCATGGCGAAGTAAGTGTCTACATATCTGTCAGAGTTCAATGTAGAGTATCATAGATAACAATGTCGTGATGGCGAAGTAAGTGTCTACATATCTGTCAGAGTTCAATGTAGAGTATCATAGATAACAATGTCGTCATGGCGAAGTAAGTGTCTACATATCTGTCAGAGTTCAATGTAGAGTATCATAGATAACAATGTCGTCATGGCGAAGTATGTGTCTACATATCTGTCAGAGTTCAATGTAGAGTATCATAGATAACAATGTCGTGATGGCGAAGTAAGTGTCTACATATCTGTCAGAGTTCAATGTAGAGTATCATAGATAACAATGTCGTCATGGCGAAGTATGTGTCTACATATCTGTCAGAGTTCAATGTAGAGTATCATAGATAACAATGTCGTCATGGCGAAGTATGTGCTACATATCTGTCAGAGTTCAATGTAGAGTATCATAGATAACAATGTCGTCATGGCGAAGTAAGTGTCTACATATCTGTCAGAGTTCAATGTAGAGTATCATAGATAACAATGTCGTCATGGCGAAGTATGTGTCTACATATCTGTCAGAGTTCAATGTAGAGTATCATAGATAACAATGTCGTCATGGCGAAGTATGTGCTACATATCTGTCAGAGTTCAATGTAGAGTATCATAGATAACAATGTCGTCATGGCGAAGTAAGTGTCTACATATCTGTCAGAGTTCAATGTAGAGTATCATAGATAACAATGTCGTGATGGCGAAGTAAGTGTCTACATATCTGTCAGAGTTCAATGTAGAATATCATAGATAACAATGTCGTCATGGCGAAGTATGTGTCTACATATCTGTCAGAGTTCAATGTAGAGTATCATAGATAACAATGTCGTGATGGCGAAGTAAGTGTCTACATATCTGTCAGAGTTCAATGTAGAGTATCATAGATAACAATGTCGTCATGGCGAAGTAAGTGTCTACATATCTGTCAGAGTTCAATGTAGAGTATCATAGATAACAATGTCGTGATGGCGAAGTAAGTGTCTACATATCTGTCAGAGTTCAATGTAGAGTATCATAGATAACAATGTGGTCATGGCGAAGTAAGTGTCTACATATCTGTCAGAGTTCAATGTAGAGTATCATAGATAACAATGTCGTCATGGCGAAGTAAGTGTCTACATATCTGTCAGAGTTCAATGTAGAATATCATAGATAACAATGTCGTGATGGCGAAGTAAGTGTCTACATATCTGTCAGAGTTCAATGTAGAGTATCATAGATAACAATGTGGTCATGGCGAAGTAAGTGTCTACATATCTGTCAGAGTTAAATGTAGAGTATCATAGATAACAATGTCGTCATGGCGAAGTATGTGCTACATATCTGTCAGAGTTCAATGTAGAGTATCATAGATAACAATGTCGTGATGGCGAAGTAAGTGTCTACATATCTGTCAGAGTTCAATGTAGAGTATCATAGATAACAATGTCGTGATGGCGAAGTAAGTGTCTACATATCTGTCAGAGTTCAATGTAGAGTATCATAGATAACAATGTCGTGATGGCGAAGTAAGTGTCTACATATCTGTCAGAGTTCAATGTAGAGTATCATAGATAACAATGTCGTCATGGCGAAGTAAGTGTCTACATATCTGTCAGAGTTCAATGTAGAGTATCATAGATAACAATGTCGTCATGGCGAAGTAAGTGTCTACATATCTGTCAGAGTTCAATGTAGAGTATCATAGATAACAATGTCGTCATGGCGAAGTAAGTGTCTACATATCTGTCAGAGTTCAATGTAGAGTATCATAGATAACAATGTCGTCATGGCGAAGTAAGTGTCTACATATCTGTCAGAGTTCAATGTAGAGTATCATAGATAACAATGTCGTCATGGCGAAGTAAGTGTCTACATATCTGTCAGAGTTCAATGTAGAGTATCATAGATAACAATGTCGTCATGGCGAAGTAAGTGTCTACATATCTGTCAGAGTTCAATGTAGAGTATCATAGATAACAATGTCGTCATGGCGAAGTAAGTGTCTACATATCTGTCAGAGTTCAATGTAGAGTATCATAGATAACAATGTCGTGATGGCGAAGTAAGTGTCTACATATCTGTCAGAGTTCAATGTAGAGTATCATAGATAACAATGTCGTGATGGCGAAGTAAGTGTCTACATATCTGTCAGAGTTCAATGTAGAGTATCATAGATAACAATGTCGTCATGGCGAAGTAAGTGTCTACATATCTGTCAGAGTTCAATGTAGAGTATCATAGATAACAATGTGGTCATGGCGAAGTAAGTGTCTACATATCTGTCAGAGTTCAATGTAGAGTATCATAGATAACAATGTGGTCATGGCGAAGTAAGTGTCTACATATCTGTCAGAGTTCAATGTAGAGTATCATAGATAACAATGTGGTCATGGCGAAGTAAGTGTCTACATATCTGTCAGAGTTCAATGTAGAGTATCATAGATAACAATGTCGTCATGGCGAAGTATGTGCTACATATCTGTCAAAGTTCAATGTAGAGTATCATAGATAACAATGTCGTGATGGCGAAGTATGTGTCTACATATCTGTCAGAGTTCAATGTAGAGTATCATAGATAACAATGTCGTGATGGCGAAGTATGTGCTACATATCTGTCAAAGTTCAATGTAGAGTATCATAGATAACAATGTCGTCATGGCGAAGTAAGTGTCTACATATCTGTCAGAGTTCAATGTAGAGTATCATAGATAACAATGTCGTGATGGCGAAGTAAGTGTCTACATATCTGTCAGAGTTCAATGTAGAGTATCATAGATAACAATGTCGTGATGGCGAAGTAAGTGTCTACATATCTGTCAGAGTTCAATGTAGAGTATCATAGATAACAATGTCGTCATGGCGAAGTAAGTGTCTACATATCTGTCAGAGTTCAATGTAGAGTATCATAGATAACAATGTGGTCATGGCGAAGTAAGTGTCTACATATCTGTCAGAGTTCAATGTAGAGTATCATAGATAACAATGTCGTCATGGCGAAGTAAGTGTCTACATATCTGTCAGAGTTCAATGTAGAGTATCATAGATAACAATGTGGTCATGGCGAAGTAAGTGTCTACATATCTGTCAGAGTTCAATGTAGAGTATCATAGATAACAATGTCGTCATGGCGAAGTAAGTGTCTACATATCTGTCAGAGTTCAATGTAGAGTATCATAGATAACAATGTGGTCATGGCGAAGTAAGTGTCTACATATCTGTCAGAGTTCAATGTAGAGTATCATAGATAACAATGTCGTGATGGCGAAGTAAGTGTCTACATATCTGTCAGAGTTCAATGTAGAGTATCATAGATAACAATGTCGTCATGGCGAAGTATGTGTCTACATATCTGTCAGAGTTCAATGTAGAGTATCATAGATAACAATGTCGTCATGGCGAAGTAAGTTTCTACATATCTGTCAGAGTTCAATGTAGAGTATCATAGATAACAATGTCGTGATGGCGAAGTAAGTGTCTACATATCTGTCAGAGTTCAATGTAGAGTATCATAGATAACAATGTGGTCATGGCGAAGTATGTGTCTACATATCTGTCAGAGTTCAATGTAGAGTATCATAGATAACAATGTCGTCATGGCGAAGTAAGTGTCTACATATCTGTCAGAGTTCAATGTAGAGTATCATAGATAACAATGTCGTGATGGCGAAGTAAGTGTCTACATATCTGTCAGAGTTCAATGTAGAGTATCATAGATAACAATGTGGTCATGGCGAAGTAAGTGTCTACATATCTGTCAGAGTTCAATGTAGAGTATCATAGATAACAATGTCGTCATGGCGAAGTATGTGTCTACATATCTGTCAAAGTTCAATGTAGAGTATCATAGATAACAATGTCGTGATGGCGAAGTATGTGTCTACATATCTGTCAGAGTTCAATGTAGAGTATCATAGATAACAATGTCGTGATGGCGAAGTATGTGCTACATATCTGTCAAAGTTCAATGTAGAGTATCATAGATAACAATGTCGTGATGGCGAAGTAAGTGTCTACATATCTGTCAAGATCTTCTGGAGCCGACGAATGTACTCAATGGCATACCTCAACGTCTGAACCTAAAGACAAAAAAAAAACAAACAAGTCTCAACAACAAAGCTCGAGATCTATGGAAGCAGATGTATGTCTATGGAACAGCTCAGCAGTTCAGGTCAAGTAGAAACAGACTTCAAGAGGATTTATAACGATAAACTAAACAATGTCAAGGACTCCGAATCAAACTAAAATGTATCCAACTAAATTAAAAAAAAAGATATTTAAAAAAATACTACTAATGAGAGATAGTTCATTAATTATTCTTCTTCTAGCCAGCGCTGCTGAGCTGTAAGCTCTTCTGTAGACTGCCAAGGAGAAATTGTGTGCTGTTCTCTTCAGTTGTTCAGCTCTGCCGTATAGGGTGTTGTTGGGCTGTAGTGGAAGTAGGGTGGATTAGGAAGGAGCATTCGAAGTGGATTTGGTTTATGGTTTCATAAGGGTGGGCGCAGTGTCTACAAAGGGGTAGGTGTGTGATAGTACCTTATTAATGATTGACTGTACCTTACTAATTATTGACTGTATTCTACTAATGATTGACTGACTACCTTACTAATGGTTGACTGTACTGTACTAATAATTGACTGCACTTTACTAATGATTGACTGTACCTTACTAATGATTGACTGTACCCTATTATTGATTGACTGTACCTTACTAATTCTTCTGTTGTTGTCTAGTGGAAGGCGTTGTTTCAATGTTTCATAACTCTCATTGACGTAACGGACTCGATCACGTTCCCTTTGGTTGCGTCTTCTGACGTTGTTGTAATCAGACCAATGACCAGGCAGTGGTACCTGACACATTGGGGAGTAAGGATCTATGTAGTTAGTCTCTGCAGGTCTTCTGGGAAAAAAAAAGAAAAATTAAAAGTTCCTGTAACAAAATTTAAAGGGTTAGTATCTACAGAAATAACATTTTATTTAAAAAAAAATGAGTTAAATATATACATTACATTTGCGACAAATTGTTATTTTTACCCATTTGTAAATTATGTTGCAGTACACTTTAATCTCAAATTCAACCATTAGTAAATATTAAATGAAAGATGCTGGTCAGTAAGACCGCGGCACGGGTGGTTGGTTCAGTTAACCACCCACAGACAGACTCATCTTTTGGAGGGGGGGGGGGGGTGGGCGTATTTTAGTGGAGATATAATTTGATCACAATGACTATACAGTGGATGCTAAATAAAATTATGTCAGAACTTGACACATCTAAACTCTCAGTCAACTTAAGTCAACACATTTTTGTTTTTGTTTTCTTACAAGGCCCAATGGCCCATGTGGCCCCCAAGCCCTATTGGTTGTAGGTCACTGGTTATAACTACATTCTTTTTCTGTTGTTACTTGCTAATGAAAATAAACAGACAATCCTCGAACCCATAGAATTTATGTTGACATCATTCTGACAGTCTTTAGCAGTCAAAGTCATTCTAAAGACTAAGTGTATAACAAGTAATATACATATACTTTTTAAAAAGCATATATTTAGTGAAATGGAATCAATTATTTTGAATCAGTCATGTTTTTTTTTAATAGATACTAAATTTGTGAGATTGTAAATATTTTTAGTAATTGTTTAGCGCAACTTTCATGCTTAAAGCATGCTCTGGGCTCTATGGTCCAATCTGGGAGCGGTATCTGGGAGAAGGTTTCCATGCTGCCTTTTCACAAGTAGTCCTCCTACCCATTCCAGACCTTATCATATATAGTACAGGCGTTACTTCAAAAAAGAAGATGATTAAGTTCTATAGGGCAGATGATGTAAAGGTCATCTGTTTCTTTGACCTACGGATAACGAGGATGTCATGTGGCCAGCATTACGACCAACCGCACTCAAGTTGATTGAACTCGGTTCTCTAAGCTCCATGATTGCAAGTCGACTTCTTTAGCGACTGAGCTATTCAAGTAATTAAACAAGTACAAGGTTTTATTGTCTAATCTGAGATTACATTTTTTTTAGCGAACGACAAAGATCTATCTATCCATAGCGAAGTACATTTCTATTAAAAAAATATTACTTAATTACGACTACTTGATAACTTAAGTGGTTAATATTTTAAATTGATTCATTTTATTTTTGCCATCGACAATAAATAATGGTGCAAAGTTTCATATTGATCCAGGATTGGGTAGCGGAAGAAATCATGTGACAAGATTCCACCCAGACGGAGGGAGTTACTAGATTTGTTGTTCTAAAGTCATATTTATAGATAGGAACAGTGCTCGATATATTAGTTGTAGAAAGACCTTAGAATCTACGAACTAGCCTCGCAGGACGTCACCAATGAGTCTAACATTTCAATGGTGTGAAGAGTTGTCAATATTAGAACGTAATTCATGGAGGGTTGCTATGGGTTGCTATGGGTTGCTAGTTATAGTCACCAATAAGATATCTAATAAAATAAATCTCACAGTATTGGGACAAAATAGAAAACACCAAACTGTGATAGGTGGACAGGGAAATTTAGAGTTGCAGATCTTAGAAAGTGGAGATGGATTGGTCTCACCTTTAAAAAAGATACGAACAACAGAGCTAGGCAGGCCTTAGAGTGGACCCCCCTCCAGGGCACAAGACACAGAGGAAGGTAAAAAAGAACGTGGCGAAGCAGAGTAATAGATGAAGCTTATCTTCTGGAGTGACCGGAATTCAGAACGAGCAAAAGAAAAAAAAAACATCAGCAAAGGTTATCTAAGGGAAAGAACAGCTAATTAATGCAATTTATTTAAACAAAATGTCCTTTCTGTGATATAAAACAAAATCAATTAACTAGTTCTAATTAATTATTTTTTGGATTGATTCGTGTATTGTCATCGACTATAAATAATTATGCAAAATTTCAACTTGATCCGAGAATGAGAAATAGGGAAAAAAACATGTCAAAACATAATAAGGGGAATAAATCTGTATACATCTACATCTCACATTAAGTAGCTGTTATTCCCCGTATTTCGATATCAAACAAAATAATAAGCCTAATCACCAATAATTAATTAACTAATTGGTCACTTTTTTTTTTTATTGATTCATGTCTTGTTCGGTACAATGAATAATTGTGCAAAGTTTCAACTTGATCCGAGAATTGAAAATAGGAGAAAAAATCATGTTCAAACTTTGACCAGACAGACAGACAACAGAGTGAGTTGATAGAAGCTTTGTAAAAATCCACAGTGAATTTGGAGACTCTATTCAAGAAAAACGATAAAAATACAATTAAAATTGTCCTAATTATTCTTCATAAACAAAAAAAAAAGCACTTCAAAGAAGAAGCAGTCTGACTCTTGTATGCACAACAATATCACGTGCAGTTCAAAAACTTCTAATTGACGTACAGTTCAAAAACTTCTAATTGACTTACAGTTCAAAAACTTCTAATTGACTTACCGTTCAAAAACTTCTAATTGACGTACAGTTCAAAAACTTCTAATTGACAAACAGTTCAAAAACTTCTAATTGACGTACAGTTCAAAAACTTCTAATTGACTTACAGTTCAAAAACTTCTAATTGACGTACAGTTCAAAAACTTCTAATTGACGTACAGTTCAAAAACTTCTAATTGACGTACAGTTCAAAAACTTCTAATTGACGTACAGTTCAAAAACTTCTAATTGATGAACAGTTCAAAAACTTCTAATTGACTTACAGTTCAAAAACTTCTAATTGACGTACAGTTCAAAAACTTCTAATTGACTTACAGTTCAAAAACTTCTAATTGACTTACCGTTCAAAAACTTCTAATTGACGTACAGTTCAAAAACTTCTAATTGACGTACAGTTCAAAAACTTCTAATTGACGTACAGTTCAAAAACTTCTAATTGATGAACAGTTCAAAAACTTCTAATTGACTTACAGTTCAAAAACTTCTAAATGACGTACAGTTCAAAAACTTCTAATTGACTTACAGTTCAAAAACTTCTAATTGACATACAGTTAAAAAAAACTTCTTATTGACGTACAGTTCAAAAACTTCTAATTGACGTACAGTTCAAAAACTTCTAATTGACTTACAGTTCAAAAACTTCTAATTGACTTACCGTTCAAAAACTTCTAATTGACGTACAGTTCAAAAACTTCTAATTGACAAACAGTTCAAAAACTTCTAATTGACGTACAGTTCAAAAACTTCTAATTGACGTACAGTTCAAAAACTTCTAATTGACTTACAGTTCAAAAACTTCTAATTGACTTACAGTTCAAAAACTTCTAATTGACGTACAGTTCAAAAACTTCTAATTGACTTACAGTTAAAAAAAATTCTTATTGACGTACAGTTCAAAAACTTCTTATTGACGTACAGTTCAAAAACTTCTAATTGATGCTCAGTTCAAAGTCTTGTAATTGACGGTGCAAATTACAACTAGGTGAACTTTCATTAACATTGAATTCCGAAATCTTGATCGTCAAGGAGATTCTGAATTTTATCTTCAAGGCTTCATCGATCAACCATGACACTCCTGGTCATGTTCTTTAAACAATGTAGTCCAGAGATAGGTTGACCCACTACTTTGTTAAGACACTGTAGAACAGTATTTACTGAATCCAACTATGTTTTACCTGTTTTGGTCCATGAGTAGCGCTACACCCGTACACTCTGCAGGTTGACTGCTTTCACTGAACTCTTCAAACGTTGTTCTGTACATATCTCCACTTCAAACACGACTCAACGCAAGGTTTCACCTGACTATATATAGAGATAGATCTACGTAATCTTAGACTCCTCAACCAGTAAACAAATAACACTGAGACTATACACTCAATGTGTACATAGAGTCTCTTGTTTCTGGTGTTTATCCCTTGTTTACTCTTAGTGGTCTATTGGTTGACAAGAAGTCAATTACCATGCGGAGTCTTTTCTTCCAGTTATCAAGGAAACGTTGGCAAAGACATTAACATATATGTTTGGAATGTCTGATTTTTGTTGGTTTCTTTACAACAAGGTCAAAGGAAGCTTCAACTGTTTCTATTAGAACCGAGTTTTAGTGTTTTGTTGTGTTTTTTTTATGTCGAGATCTCAGTATCAAATTGGATTAGTGATGAAGAGAGCCAGACTTGATCATTCAAGACATCAGCAGGTAGCACTATGACAGTGCCCTCTGTTGTGCGACTGTCGCAGAGTAAGTTATTACAAGTATGTCTCAATTGTCAGACAGAGATGTCAGAAGAAATTATACACCTCTTGTCTCTAAGATAAAAAGAAACACCTCTGTCTCTAAGATAAAAAGAAACACCTCTGTCTCTAAGATAAAGAGAAACACCTCTGTCTCTAAGATATAAAGAAACACCTCTGTCTTTAAAATAAAGAAGATATTCCTCTACTTCTACTAAATCTTATATTTTCCTATTTCAACTGTAGACTCGTTGCCTTCATGTCGGACTTTTACCTCGTCGAACTGAGCCTTGTCAGTACTTGTCACCTGAATTTGGTCTCCAAATGCAAATTTTCTTTCCATGTTCAGTCGAACCCTTGATCTCTCGCATCAAGTTCTCATCTCTTGCCTGTGAAACAAATATCAGAACTATTGATTTCACGTGCTGACCCAGTTGTAGACTTTCTCATCAGATTTCAACAGTAATGAGGCTGAGTCAACTTCATTTAACACTCTTGTGTTTACAGAGTTTACAGAAGTTGGCGCTGTTGTTTAGTTACAACATTCACCACGTCTGTACCACCGGCTCATATCGTAGCGGTGCGCCGGTGTCACGTGACGTCTTATTGACTAAAGAAATGGTGGTGGTTGAAGAAGGATCTATCTTTGTTCCCGCATGTTTTATTGGACACGTTATTTCTAATGTCTAAAGAGAATTTCTAAATACTTCCAACAAATATTGCTGCCTTCATTTACTTGAATTCTGAGCTGACAACGAGCGGGTCTGTTTTTGTCTTGCAAAAGAGATCTGAAGAAGAATTTCGACAGTTGTGACCTGAGATACACGAGAACATCTTTTTTTTTCAGTCGCCTCTAGGGAATTCATTATAATCGGGCGGGGGGGGGGAGGTGGGTTTAGTCCGCACCGGGTAACACCCAACGAGTGTACAAAAAAAAAAAAAGTAAAAAAATGCACTTTGACTAAAGCAGTCAAGTTTGAACAATGAGTGACTGTAGCTAGATAGCCACCCAAACATACTTATCGCACGTTTAATATATGGGTGTATATGTGATATACATGGGCGTAGCAAGGTTTTGTTTTCGGGGAGGGGGATTTTTTTCTCCCCCCCCCCAGCAAAAAAAAAATATGTGTGTGTGTACATAATTAAACTTTATTACATTCTGACCCTTCATTCTTTCGGAAGACGTTTATTGTACACTAGAATAGGTTCTTCTTGGAGTTAGTGGAAAAATTGTAGACTCCCCGCCATTGCCAGCAAGGGGATCTGGCTGTGAGCTCCCCCAGCGCGGAACTGAGCCCCGCCGAAAAGTGATTCGACAAAAGAAACGGTTTGATTGGTAGCTCAGGCGCTAAGTTTTTACTTTTGGAAACCTGCCACCACTCTGTTACTTTTTGCCCCTTAAATTAGCATCTGCTATGAGTCACAGAGGTTTCCGAAACGTTGCCCTGGAAATGATTTCAAGATTTCTTTACCTGTTAGCTAAAGCTATCACCTACGAAACGACTCAAATAATAAACGGTTGTATCGACATGGGCCAGTGTATTGTCACTCTAACAACAAGTTGTGTGGATGTGTGTTTGATGATGTAAAGCATGGCCAAGGCTACTGTTATCTAATCAGGGGCTTGATATCATTCGTCACACGTCCAGAGTGTCGCACACAGCCCATTTTTAGTCGTAATGTATCAAACACAATCAACTCAAACACACACTGCAGTTTGCTGGAACCCGTAATTAGTAAAGTGCTGATAAAATATTACGAGTGTGTGTAAATGCGTATGTGTGTGTGCTCAGTGCGCTAATCAAGATGGGCGCTACGCCTGTGACATAGGGCAAGTTGTCTATTCATTCCCAATGGACGGGTAGATACAAAGAGCAGTTCACTAAAACGACAAATTAAATTTTGGATGAAATAATTTCGACGATTTTTATTGTTTTTCTATTCTGACCAGTGTGATACAATTGTACTCTCCATCACTGTGAAGCAGCAAGACAGATCACATTACGATTCTTATGTTCTTTTTTGTTTATTGTTGGATACTGCTCATTATAATACTAACATTAAAAAACTAACCCTATAATCTCTATTCGTACTTGAGAACAGAATCAACAATGACAGCATTAGCAATTGTAAGTAACTTCAATTCAGTTTGTAGGCAGATTTTCTATTAGATGTTAATAGATCTATACAAATATTTTAAATCCGTTCTTACCTTATGTTCAACTAATAGAGTCAACTAAACAATCCATTCTTACTTTATGTTCCACTAATAGAGTCAACTAAACAATCCATTCTTACTTTTTGTTCAACTGATAGAGTCGAGTAAACAATCCGTTCTTACTTTATGTTCCACTAATAGAGTCAACTAAACAATCCATTCTTACTTTATGTTCAGATAATAGAGTCAAGTAAACAATCCATTCTTACTTTATGTTCAGATAATAGAGTCAACTAAACAATCCATTCTTACTTTATGTTCCACTAATAGAGTCAACTAAACAATCCATTCTTACTTTATGTTCCACTAATAGAGTCAACTAAACAATCCATTCTTACTTTATGTTCAGATAATAGAGTCAAGTAAACAATCCATTCTTACTTTATGTTCCACTAATAGAGTCAACTAAACAATCCATTCTTACTTTATGTTCAGATAATAGAGTCAAGTAAACAATCCATTCTTACTTTATGTTCCACTAATAGAGTCAACTAAACAATCCATTCTTACTTTATGTTCAGATAATAGAGTCAACTAAACAATCCATTCTTACTTTATCTTCAACTAATAGAGTCAACTAAACAATCCATTCTTACTTTATTTTCAGATAATAGAGTCAACTAAACAATCCATTCTTACTTTATGTTCAACTAATAGAGTCAACTAAACAATCCATTCTTACTTTATGTTCAGATAATAGAGTCAAGTAAACAATCCATTCTTAATTTATGTTCCACTAATAGATTCAACTAAACAATCCATTCTTACTTTATGTTCCACTAATAGAGTCAACTAAACAATCCATTCTTACTTTATGTTCAACTAATAGAGTCAACTAAACAATCCATTCTTACTTTATGTTCAACTAATAGAGTCAACTAAACAATCCATTCTTACTTTATGTTCAGATAATAGAGTCAACTAAACAATCCATTCTTACTTTATGTTCAACTAATAGAGTCAACTAAACAATCCATTCTTACTTTATGTTCCACTAATAGAGTCAACTAAACAATCCATTCTTACTTTATGTTCCACTAATAGAGTCAACTAAACAATCCATTCTTACTTTATGTTCAACTAATAGAGTCAACTAAACAATCCATTCTTACTTTATGTTCAGATAATAGAGTCAACTAAACAATCCATTCTTACTTTATGTTCAACTAATAGAGTCAACTAAACAATCCATTCTTACTTTATGTTCAGATAATAGAGTCAAGTAAACAATCCATTCTTACTTTATGTTCAACTGATAGAGTCAACTAAACAATCCATTCTTACTTTATGTTCAACTAATAGAGTCAACTAAACAATCCATTTTTACTTTATGTTCAACTAATAGAGTCAACTAAACAATCCATTCTTACTTTATGTTCAGATAATAGAGTCAAGTAAACAATCCATTCTTACTTTATGTTCAGCTGATAGAGTCAACTAAACAATCCATTCTTACTTTATGTTCAGATAATAGAGTCAACTAAACAATCCATTCTTACTTTATGTTCAACTAATAGAGTCAAGTAAACAATCCATTCTTACTTTATGTTCAACTAATAGAGTCAACTAAACAATCCATTCTTACTTTATGTTCAGATAATAGAGTCAAGTAAACAATCCATTCTTACTTTATGTTCAACTAATAGAGTCAACTAAACAATCCATTCTTACTTTATGTTCAACTAATAGAGTCAACTAAACAATCCATTCTTACTTTATGTTCAGATAATAGAGTCAACTAAACAATCCATTCTTACTTTATGTTCAACTAATAGAGTCAACTAAACAATCCATTCTTACTTTATGTTCAACTAATAGAGTCAACTAAACAATCCATTCTTACTTTATGTTCAGATAATAGAGTCAACTAAACAATCCATTCTTACTTTATGTTCAGATAATAGAGTCAAGTAAACAATCCATTCTTACTTTATGTTCAACTAATAGAGTCATCTAAACAATCCATTCTTACTTTATGTTCAGATAATAGAGTCAAGTAAACAAACGAAAGGTTGTCTTATCTTTGCAGAGCGGGGGGGGGGGCGGCGAATATTACTGTTACTGAATAATAAGAAAAATACAGTGTAATTCTTAGTTCCCAGGAGTCCTAGCGATGGAATTCTGGGGCTTTAATGGTCATTTTTTTTTAAATTAAATCAACAATTAATGAAGTAATCTTTCTGAAATTCTAATGAAATGTGTTGTCACACAGAATTGATGCTTGTGCCAAACTTCAGCTTGATTAAAACAAAAAAAAAAAAAAGAAAACTAGTCAAAATAAATTATTCAATTTATACGACAAAACACCAGGATACCATTCACTAACTACTATGCTTGAGAAATGAATACACTAGTTAATGTACACAACACTACTATGCTTGGTAATGAATACACTAGTGTAATTCTTGTGCATATAAAAGCCGATCCTTTGTATGAAACTTCTTAATGAAGACAAAGTAGAGACCTTTTTGTGTTTGTAGCAATTCTTGTTCAAAGTTACTATGAATACCTATTGCTATGATTTGAAAGATGTGTTGAATAGACGACTGCAGGAACAACCTGGGACCTAGAGACATCCATAAGACCTCAACTAAGACTAGATCTATAGCTATCTTTATACTGCAAAACAGGGGGGGGGCACTGATCTCCTCATTACAGACAACAAGAAGAAGATAACAAAACGTCATCAGATAGAAAATAAACTTATTTTCATGCCAGGCAT
Source organism: Biomphalaria glabrata (assembly GCF_947242115.1). Classification (NCBI taxonomy): domain Eukaryota; kingdom Metazoa; phylum Mollusca; class Gastropoda; family Planorbidae; genus Biomphalaria; species Biomphalaria glabrata. The sequence goes on from NC_074716.1 coordinate 20,292,556, forward strand.
CATCCCACCACATGGGATGACTAGCTATCAAAACACTTGTCAAAGAACACATCACAGAGCTCTAGGTTGACCCATAAGGCCATGCTCATGTTGTCAGTTTATTGACATAAGAGAGCAGACGTATCAACTGAGAGATAGCTTGATAACAAAGACATAAATACATGTCATGGACTCAAACCTTCAATTAGTTTCCTCTCCAAATAGTATCGGTTTCCCAAAGCTGGCAGGGCACAACTTGTGAACAAACTATAGTTCGACGAAATAAAAAAAAATATTTTAAAATCTTGAAAATGTTATTCCTAGTCATTAGTATTCCTAAAATGGACAGACATATCATGTTATTTCTAGTCATTAGTATTCCTAAAATGGACAGACATATCATGTTATTTCTCGTCATTAGTATTCCTAAAATGGACAGACATATCATGTTATTTCTAGTCATTAGTATTCCTAAAATGGACAGACATATCATGTTATTTCTAGTCATTAGTATTCCTAAAAGGGGCAAGTCATTTTTCTTCTTTTTTTTTGTTATGACTATAAGACTTGGTGGTTGAGTGGTAAAGCACTTGGTTTTCATACCTAGAGGTCTTGGTTCAAATCTTGGTGAAGACTGGGACTTTGAATTTCAGGATTTTTAGGTCCGACATTAAACGGGGAAAAGAAAAGGCGGTTGGTTGTTGTGCTGGTCATAGAAACAGATGACCTTGACATGACCTGCCCTTAAATTTCTTTATACGATACTTCGAGTTGCATATGTTTTTTTATCGACAGTCAGAACTTTGCTTAATGTTTTTTTTATCGACAATCAGAACTTTGCTTGTTTTTACTCACAATCAGAACTTTGAATGAACTTTGCTTGAACTTTGCATGAACTTTGCTTGAACTTTGCTTGATTTAAAAAAAAAATGTAACTTGGTTCTGAATGACATGAAAAAATAAACCAAAACGTTGACAACGCCCATGGTAAATATCAACTAATAAGGGGGGGGGATATTTCTGTTAACCGCATCAAATACATCATAGTGGAGAAACATCAGACCCAGGAAACAAAGAGACCAGTATCACTTACCAGCATCACATGTAAAATCCTAGAACACATAATATGTAGCAACATCATAAACCACTTAGACAACATAATGTCCTTACTCCATACCAACATGGCTTTAGGAAATATAGATCACGTGAAACACAACTAATAGGACTAATTGATGATTTTTTTAAAAAGTTTAGATAACAGTGAACAAATAGATGCTATCTTACTAGATTTTTCCAAGGCTTTTGACAAAGTTCATCATCAAAGTTTGCTTAAAAAAAATATTTTGGTATTGATGTTCCATTGCATCAGTGGATTAAAGATTTTCTGATAGGGAGAGAACAAACTGTAATAATAAATGGCTCTAAATCAACACCAATAACAGTAAACTCAGGTGTACCTCAAGGAACAGTCTTAGGTCCACTACTATTTTTAATTTACATAAACGATTTATCTAATTGCTTCAGGAACAAAAGTCAGATTATTCGTAGACGATTGCATAATATATAGAACAATAAAAACAACACAAGATACAGAAATTTTACAAAGAGAATTAGATGAATTACAGAAATGGGAATCAAATTGGAGAATGTCTTTCCACCCAGAAAAATGTCAGTTATTAAGAGTAACAAAAAAACTAAAACAAATTAATTCCACTTATCTTATCAAAAAGTCAAACAAAGCATTAGGGTTTAAAAGAAATATCTATAAATCAAATAAGAACATAAAAATAAAATGTTATTTAACCTTGGTTAGGCCAATAATAGAATATGCATCCTCTGTTTGGGACCCCTCAACTCAAGAAACATTAAGAAACTGGAACAGACACATATGCTAGGACAAATTTGTATAAATACTCCTTCTTCCCTAGTGCTATTAGAGCATGGAATGGGTAGCCTGAGCTAGCCAGGAAAACCAGTGACTTGGCAGAATTTAAGTCATTGGTTAATTTGCATGACTGAATGCATGACGCGTAGGACGTAATCATCTTCTTTTTTGAAGTAACGTCTGTATTATATAAGATAAGAAGATAAGAGTGAATATGTTTAATCTATAGTTGGTCAAAATTGTGTCAATCAATGATCAAGACCTATGTATGTTACACGTTTGACATTTTTTCTAACGTACATATGTTAACACAATATTTGGTGTAGGGATAAAAAATAACTTGATCCTAGCTGTTATGTCTTGAACTAAGTTTTGTATTGCTGTACATAGATAGAAACTTGATCCTAGCTGTTATGTCTTGAACTAAGTTTTGTATTGCTGTACACATAGATAGAAACTTGATCCTAGCTGTTATGTCTTGAACTAAGTGTTGTATTGCTGTACACATAGATAGAAACTTGATCCTAGCTGTTATGTCTTGAACTAAGTGTTGTATTGCTGTACATATAGATAGAAACTTGATCCTAGCTGTTATGTCTTGAACTAAGTGTTGTATTGCTGTACACATAGATAGAAACTTGATCCTAGCTGTTATGTCTTGAACTAAGTGTTGTATTGCTGTACACATAGATAGAAACTTGATCCTAGCTGTTATGTCTTGAACTAAGTGTTGTATTGCTGTACACAGATAGAAACTTGATCCTAGCTGTTATGTCTTGAACTAAGTGTTGTATTGCTGTACACAGATAGAAAAGCAACAAGCAATGGTTAAAAAAGTTCGAGATCCAGGCCTAAACTTCTACGAGAAAGCCAGGCGTTGGTCAACGGATGTCATAGCAACTCGGACATTTTGGAACGTGAAAAGACTTTCAACTCCAGCCGTGAATTTGGAGCTTCAACAATTGCCTGGCAAATCTTTTGGCCTCTTGGAGGGGAGTAAGCAATTCAAGTTTCTCAAATCTGGCCAGGAAGTTGTTCATGTGGTTTACTTACTGTTGGATGATGGCCTGTACAAATATGTCTTGGTGAGTAGATCTAGTGTGTTGTTGCATATCTTGGTGAGTAGATCTAGTGTGTTGTTGTATGTCTTGGTGAGTAGATCTAGTGTGTTGTTGTATGTCTTGGTGAGTAGATCTAGTGTGTTGTTGTATGTCTTGGTGAGTAGATCTAGTGTGTTGTTGTATGTCTTGGTGAGTAGATCTAGTGTGGTGTTGTATGTCTTGGTGAGTAGATCTAGTGTGTTGTTGCATGTCTTGGTGAGTAGATCTAGTGTTGTTGCATGTCTTGGTGAGTAGATCTAGTGTGGTGTTGTATGTCTTGTGAGTAGATCTAGTGTTGTTGCATGTCTTGGTGAGTAGATCTAGTGTTGTTGCATGTCTTGGTGAGTAGATCTAGTGTTGTTGCATGTCTTGGTGAGTAGATCTAGTGTGGTGTTGCATGTCTTGGTGAGTAGATCTAGTGTGGTGTTGCATGTCTTGGTGAGTAGATCTAGTGTGTTGTTGTATGTCTTGGTGAGTAGATCTAGTGTGGTGTTGCATGTCTTGGTGAGTAGATCTAGTGTGGTGTTGTATGTCTTGGTGAGTAGATCTAGTGTGGTGTTGTATGTCTTGGTGAGTAGATCTAGTGTGTTGTTGTATGTCTTGGTGAGTAGATCTAGTGTGGTGTTGCATGTCTTGGTGAGTAGATCTAGTGTGTTGTTGTATGTCTTGGTGAGTAGATCTAGTGTTGCATGTCTTGGTGAGTAGATCTAGTGTGTTGTTGTATGTCTTGGTGAGTAGATCTAGTGTGGTGTTGCATGTCTTGGTGAGTAGATCTAGTGTGGTGTTGTATGTCTTGGTGAGTAGATCTAGTGTTGTTGCATGTCTTGGTGAGTAGATCTAGTGTGTTGTTGTATGTCTTGGTGAGTAGATCTAGTGTTGTTGCATGTCTTGGTGAGTAGATCTAGTGTGGTGTTGTATGTCTTGTGAGTAGATCTAGTGTTGTTGCATGTCTTGGTGAGTAGATCTAGTGTTGTTGCATGTCTTGGTGAGTAGATCTAGTGTGGTGTTGTATGTCTTGGGGAGATCTATCCAGTGCTCAAAATATGTGTCTTTATTCCACATTTAAACCATAACTGTTAGTTGAAGAAAGTCTTTTTTATCTTCGAAGATCTTGACTTGCATCAAGTGTTTTCTTGCGTTCTGAGCTTTAGAAATGTATTCTCTTGGAGTCTACAGCGCACTTTTTCCCCGAAGAGCAAGTCAAAAAGGTTAAAGTAAATAAGTGTAGGACGTGACGATATTTGTTGCAATCCGAGCTGAGAAATAGTTTCTGCTTGTGTCTAGCATGCAAGTCAAATTAAGTCTATTCAAGAAGGAGGTAGCGCTGACTAATCGTTTCTATTATTTGACGGATGTTTGAGGTATAAATAGCGCAAGTACGTCTGTAATGAACGTGTTCAGTTTAACGTCATCTTCGTGTTCTTAATGTAAGACATCTTGTCGCGGACCTTTTTATCTTCATAACAATGTACGACAGTCTTTTGTCCAATCACTTTTCACTTTCCATGGGAGCGCGACCTGCTGACCACGCCTTGGCGTCCCCTTTTCATAACGTCGATTTATCATATGTAGTGTTTTTGTCTTCAATTAGGCGCCACCTAAGCTTCGGCGCTAGGGGCGGCTTATCACTTTATCTCTTTAAATTAAAATAACGGCAAATTATTTATTCATTTATTTATAATAGCATTTATATTTCTCTCCGCCCACACAAAAAAACATTTTTTAAAACTGAACTAAAAAATAACACCTCCTCCCTCTCCAGTCTGCGGAGACATTTTTGTTTTCTTTTTATCTCCCAGACTTTTTGGTCCACGCGCCAAGCCTGACTCGACACACACACACAGTGACTTCTAGGTAGCTACCAGCTATATACCTACATTGAAACACACAGGGGATAGTGGCGAAAGGTCAAATATTTGACAGTAATCGAGTGTAATGTAAGGTTTATATATCTCTAGCCTGTGTTTGATTCCACTTTGGCTAATATAGATACCTCATTATCTCTAGCCTGTGTTTGATTCCACTTTGGCTAATATAGATACCTCATTATCTCTAGCCTGTGTTTGATTCCATTTTGGCTAATATAGATACCTCATCAACACACACACACACACACACACACAAAAACAACGTTATCTTGTGAATAGTGCAGCAGCTCAGCACTAACAAAAGTGATAACTGTAAACAAAGACCCGTCAGTCATCTCAGGGCAGGCTAGCACCGTGTCCTTGACATTTGTAACTAGACCTACTTGTCTATTATGACATCTGTTATCAATATAATTTTTCAGGCACCCTCATCAAGGCTACCCAACCATTTCAGAGAGTAAGCATCGATTTTAAGGGGCCACTCCCATCTGCTACTCACAATAAATATTTATTAACAATGGTGGATGAGTACTCACGCTTTGCTTACCCATGTCCCGATATGTCCTCATCTACTGTCAGCTGTTTTCCTTAGTTGGAATGCCAGAGTACGTTCATTCTGATAGAGGTGCGTCCTTTATGTCGAGGGAGGTGCAATCCTTTCTGCACGAGAGGGGAATAGCTACAAGTAGAACAACCCCTTTTAATCCTTCAGGCAACTGGCAAATTGAACGACTAAACAAAACTCTGTGGAACGCTGTTACTTTAGCACTGAAAGACCTCGATCTCCCGATCTCAAGATGGGAGCTTGTCTTGAACCAGGCCCTATACTCGATTAGATCATTACTATCTACGGCAACAAACGAAACTCCACATGAGAGAGTTTTCCCGTTCAACCGGAAATCCTCCTTCGGGATATCTATCCCCACTTGGCTATCTAGCCCAGGTCGAGTATTGCTGAGAAGAGAGAACTGATCTTCAAAGTATGATCCTCTCACGGAAGAAGTCGAATTCCTGATGTGTAACCCCCAATATGCCGTGGTACGGTTGCCCAGCGGTAAAGAGAAGACGGTCTCTCTAAGACGCTTGGCTCCCACCCCCTCCCCATCCTCAACAACAAGTGAACCTTCGTTCTTCGCTCAGGGTGAGGATAATGAATATCCTCCAGAAGCTCAAAATACGGAAGTAGTCAACACCCCTACGGTGATTCAAGAAAGGAAAAAATCCCTGGAAGGCTCTGAGGACCTCCGAGCGCTTGAAAATACACAGAACCATCATACCCTACTTGACACTCAGGAACTCACTCGTGACTCTCAAACTGTAGAACATGATAGTCAACCCCGTTACATTTTAAGAGAGAGAAGAACCAGACCGAACTATAGGGTCTAGAGTTGTTTATTCATTTATAGCACTACTTAAAACTGACTACATAAACTGGCATTGTTTATCTCTTGCTGCTGATACTAGAGTTTACTTGTTCACTTACTTAAATACATGTTTACTTACTACACTATTTGTTATTGCTTAAAACAGAAACTAGTCATTGTTTATGTCATACTACAAAGACTGGTGTTTAGGTTTCTTTGTATCACCATTCACTATTGTTTACAAGAGAAACTAATATTTCGACACTATTTATTGATCTATGGTATTACAGGCACTGGCATTCTCTTTTTATTTATGCTATGGCCTACTTGCTATACTTGCTATTTTAATTCTAGGCGGGGTGAATGTGGTGAAATAGTTACTATTTGTTTATGTTTGTGTAACGTCGTGAGAATGTGTTCACAACATTGATGTAGTGTGCTACTGTCCAAGTCTCTTTCGTCAGTTCCTATGTGGTTCTAGTTGAATAAAACCTTGTTTTAGGTGACTCTGCAGTGTTTCTTTAGTTCTTATCACATTACATTTATAGCCGGACACCAGAAATAAATATATTTTAAAAATAGCTTTAAAAAAAATATTGTTCATAAGGGACACAAGCGAGTAGACTGAATGAAACAATTTTAATATTTGTTATTTCTCTTGAAATTTTAAATCGTTCTTATTGTGCCGGTCAAAAACTCGCTAGTTGGGAGTCTCCATGATCTATATAATACTGTACAATGAATCCTAGTCGCTTATTTCTCGCCTGGATAGATCCGTTGTATGTGAGTGAAGTATGCGTACTTATTGTAGAGAAGATTCTTGAAATGATCCAATATTGTGTGCTAACAATTTAATACTGGAAATTGGACTTTTTCACTAGTCAATAATACATTTTTGCTTATACACATCAAAGACATTCAAAGATCATGTGATTACCGTTTCTTTAAAAAAAAAAAGACGGATATCTCTAGCAGCTGATACAATCTGAGCTTCGTCTTTACCTTTGTGAAAGTTATTGTGGACACATTGCAAACAGTTTCTTGCAGTGAAAAATTAAACCTTCGGACTACAAGCATCGATCAAACGACAGTTCAATGTCAATGAAATATCTTCACTTGAATTTCATTTCAATGATTATAATTCAATCAATAAAAACATTCGTGTGACTGATTTCTTCTAGACCACCAAGTAGGTTTCCTTCTTGAAATGTGTTTCTTACTCACGTGACTGTCAGGTTGTAGTCTGTACAGCTCACATAGTGAACCAGTCTAAACAAGTTTGTGTGCTCTCGACCTTTGAGAATGTATTCTTGAACTTCTGTTGGAGAGAGTCCAATGTTCATTAAACGTCCACTTCTTACAAGTCTTTCTCTTCTTTTTCAATGTCCAAACACTTAGCGACCACGTGACTTTTGTTCTCATGACAGATACACCCATCTTTAACGTGGATTCCAAACCAGGACACAGGAATACAAATTTAGTTTCCAAGTCTTAAGTGAAAGGGCAGTGCAGTTTTTTTTTCCAAGAACTTAGAGCTATTTAAATTATAAGATGACACTTTATCGTTGTACAAATTTCTTCTAACGAGTTATATATACATCAATGTGTATAAAAAATCTACCAAACATTTCTTTGAATTGACTAGTCAAAGCGTGTATATCCGTTAGATTTGAACATTTGATACAAATTTTGATTAGTTGATCTTCACTTTAGCTACACGACTGGTACATTTTTGTGAATGGAAAATGTGAATTTATTTTCATTATTTTGGCATTGTGTTTGATATTTCATTTCTTTGTTTGACATTTCATTTCTTTGTTTGTCCCATTGACCAGGAACTGCTTGACGTGGATGACCATGTTAATCTAATGGTCACAAATATCTTAACAACTGACCCTCACGTCCAAGTCTGTAGGTTAATCACGCCTGCTAGTAAGAACGCCGTCAAATGGGAACTTGATTGGAGCAGACGTCTGAAAGGGAAACAAGAATGGAAGCAGATCAAGAAAGCCAAGAGTGAATATACACTTTTATCTGATTTAGAAGGTATTTTTTTAAAATGGCTGTCAATAGCCAGTTGGCACTTATCAATTATCATGTGTTACGAATATTCTTAAAAGCTGACTTTTGTCCATTAAGGCTAAAATCGAACGTTACGCGTTTGTTCCCTACTCAATGATTGATAACTTTTTGATCTTCTCTAACAAGAACTCTAATTGTTGAAAGATTCTATTATATAATAACTTCTCTATTTGTTAAAAGACTTTATTAGATAAGAAGATCTCTTTTATTGTTAAAAGTTTCTATAGATAAGCCCTTCTCTAATTATTTAAAGATTGTATAAGACTTAAATATTGTATAGAATCTATAGATGATTTCTAGACTATTAATGAATAGTTATGTGCTTGGTGATTCCTTGCCTGTGAAGTTATTACTGCGCTAACAGGTCAGTTCATGGTCACTTGGTTTGGATTTGAATAGAAAACTCATGAAATCATTTTCTTCTGTTGTTCTCCTTCAACCCCTCCATTGTGTGTGTGTTTACGTGCGTGCGTGTCTGTGTCTGTGTGTTATAAAATGTTCTTCCCAAATATTGAAGCAGATCGATGAAACTTTTTTTTCACCTTTTAGAAGAAGAGTACGAAAATATTCCAGAAGTTTTAATTCAAGAATTAATTTATTGGAGAGAGATGTACACAACCTGTCAGTGTTTCAAGCAAGGCTTAGGCTGGTAATGTATTGTGGGATTTTTTTTTTTTTTTAGAGATACCTACACAGCCTGCGTTGATATCAAAAGATGTGTAGAGTAGACTTTTAAAATAAATATGAGACAAAAATTGCATAAACATTTATTTTAAATTTATTATGAAATCATAAATTTGTATAATAAGAATTTTACGAAAGAAACCAAATCTAGATCTCGATCCGGTAGAAAATGTTATGACAATCATTGAGCTGTCTTAACAAGCATTAGATTATTGTGTAAGGTTAGACAACTCTACATTGTGTGAAGAATTCTAAAAAAATTTTTTTTTATTTAATTATAATTTTTTTTTCTAGTTCTAAAAACAATGTAGTGCTGATGATGACCATGGAATCTATTACGTCACGATGCGCTTCACTTATTCAAATGGTAAAGATATTAGGAGATATTAAAGATATAGTTTCGCTTTAGTTTAGAAACTGTTTTGTTACTATATTATCTCATACATCATACTGCATTAAATGGCGATAGGTAGTGTTACCCCATGGCAGCACAGATTTGGGGGTTGAGCGAGCTGTGATAGAATCTAAAACAGACGTGTGTAGTGTGACTTCATGCGCGCATCCCATCCCCCCCGCCCCCCCCTGCTTCGAATCTGACTTTCCAATATACACCAATTTTTTTTTCTTCTTTTTTTTTTCTTTCTTTCTTTCTATCATTTAATATGTGCAAGGATTAGAGTCCTCCCCATCCCCCACTCCTAAAAAAAAAAACAAATATGCAAATGTTAAGATAATTATGTGTATTGTGGAATATAAAATGTTTCATTTTAAAGATTTTAATATTTTCCTTCTTATCTCCTCTCACTAGTATCTGGTAACCATAGAGACATGGAACAGCAATTGTTTGTTGCTAGGTAACTTTATGTTCCAACATTTTATTTGTTAATTTAGAAGCAGATATTTCTATAGGCTATCTTAATTCATTATAAATATATAACCAAAGTGTATCCTCGCCAAACTCTCGCTCTCTCTCTGTTATTTCTTCACCTTCAGGTCTCGTGATATTCAATTCCGTTTGGAAATCTCAAGAATGTTTTGAGCTTCTGAGGTAAGAGTAACATTTGGTCAGAGTTGATATTCAGTGATTTAGAAAAACCTACAACAATGTTTTGTAAAGCTCACCTTTGTTCTCTTCATCCCCCACATTGGTGGCACCAGGTCTATATGTTGTTCTATTCATCTACCACATTGGTGGCACCAGGTCTATATGTTGTTCTATTCATCTACCACATTGGTGGCACCAGGTCTATATGTTGTTCTCTTCATCCCCCACATTGGTGGCACCAGGTTTATATCTTGTTCTATTCATCTACCACATTGGTGGCACCAGGTTTATATCTTGTTCTATTCATCTACCACATTGGTGGCACCAGGTCTATATGTTGTTCTCTTCATCCCCCACATTGGAGGCACCAGGTCTATATCTTGTTCTATTCACCTACCACATTGGTGGCACCAGGTTTATATCTTGTTCTATTCATCTACCACATTGGTGGCACCAGGTCTATATCTTGTTCTATTCACCTACCACATTGGTGGCACCAGGTTTATATCTTGTTCTATTCATCTACCACATTGGTGGCACCAGGTCTATATGTTGTTCTATTCACCTACCACATTGGTGGCACCAGGTCTATATGTTGTTCTATTCATCTACCACATTGGTGGCACCAGGTCTATATCTTGTTCTAATCACCTACCACATTGGTGGCACCAGGTTTATATCTTGTTCTATTCATCTACCACATTGGTGGCACCAGGTCTATATGTTGTTCTATTCACCTACCACATTGGTGGCACCAGGTCTATATGTTGTTCTATTCATCTACCACATTGGTGGCACCAGGTCTATATGTTGTTCTATTCACCTACCACATTGGTGGCACCAGGTCTATATCTTGTTCTATTCATCCCCCACATTGGTGGCACCAGGTCTATATCTTGTTCTATTCACCTACCACATTGGTGGCACCAGGTCTATATGTTGTTCTATTCATCTACCACATTGGTGGCACCAGGTCTATATCTTGTTCTATTCACCTACCACATTGGTGGCACCAGGTCTATATCTTGTTCTATTCACCTACCACATTGGTGGCACCAGGTCTATATCTTGTTCTATTCACCTACCACATTGGTGGCACCAGGTCTATATCTTGTTCTATTCATCTACCACATTGGTGGCACCAGGTCTATATCTTGTTCTATTCACCTACCACATTGGTGGCACCAGGTCTATATCTTGTTCTATTCATCCCCCACATTGGTGGCACCAGGTCTATATCTTGTTCTATTCATCTACCACATTGGTGGCACCAGGTCTATATCTTGTTCTATTCATCTACCACATTGGTGGCACCAGGTCTATATCTTGTTCTATTCACCTACCACATTGGTGGCACCAGGTCTATATCTTGTTCTATTCACCTACCACATTGGTGGCACCAGGTCTATATGTTGTTCTATTCATCCCCCACATTGGTGGCACCAGGTCTATATCTTGTTCTATTCACCTACCACATTGGTGGCACCAGGTCTATATGTTGTTCTATTCATCCCCCACATTGGTGGCACTAGGTTTATATCTTGTTCTATTCATCTACCACATTGGTGGCACCAGGTCTATATCTTGTTCTATTCACCTACCACATTGGTGGCACCAGGTCTATATCTTGTTCTATTCATCTACCACATTGGTGGCACCAGGTCTATATCTTGTTCTATTCACCTACCACATTGGTGGCACCAGGTCTATATCTTGTTCTATTCACCTACCACATTGGTGGCACCAGGTCTATATCTTGTTCTATTCACCTACCACATTGGTGGCACCAGGTCTATATCTTGTTCTATTCATCTACCACATTGGTGGCACCAGGTCTATATCTTGTTCTACTATGTCCAGCTCTAGAGGAGTTCAAATCAATTTTGTACCAGGTCTACATGTCATACTTCTGTCATTGTCCACACTTCTGTCATTGTCCACACTTGCATTAGTTCGCTCAATGTTCAACTAGAGGGTAGATTAATGCGTGATTTAAAACATTAATTAGAGGCAACGATAAAATAAATCCAACAGAATAAAATTGAGAATAATTTTGTAATTGGAAAAACAAAAAGACATTTCTTCCTTGATGAAGCTGATGACTTTTTGCGAGACCAAAACTTCGCTCTCAAGAACTCATAAGTAATAGATACCTTCCCTCCACCCCCACCCACCCCCCACCCCCCACCCCCCCCCCAAAAAAAAAAACCACACTACGCCGAACAAAAAAATCATGGTTACGCCCATATATAATCTTTTTTTATAAATCTACTCCATTCTAGTATGGTGATATAGATCGAGACTTGGAAACATTACAAGTCAGTAGTTTAGACTACAATGTTATTGAATAGGCTCTAATTGTTTTCAAAAACATAAATTGTCAAATTTCTAGAGAAATCGTTAGCGTAGTTTCGAGATCCATGCCTAGGCAGGTTTTAGGTTCCAGCATGAAGAATGTGCAAGTTTATTTTCTCTCTCTCTCTCTCTCTCTTTCTTTCTCTAATATATAAAGAATAATGTAAGGAGTTTATATGTATGTATGTATGTCGCGATAAGAAATCAAAACCGTTTGACTAATGTTGATAGTCATGAATGTTCCTTAGATCATGGCGGAGACCGTAGTGTATGTTCAATGTCTCTCCCACAACAAGAAGGGAACATGGAACTAGATCAGTGATACACAAACTAAGGCTTGCGGATCATATCCGGCAACACGTTTGACTGTGTACTTTGGTATAAGTACTGTGTACTTTGGCATACGTACTAACTCTAAGTACAAGAGAAACGAAGAGCTCAAATTTTTTCTCTATTAAATTCAAGTGAATAAATAAATTGTAACTTCGTACATTAAAAAAAAAATACTCCACTAACAATGATAGCGGAAAGAAAGTAGGTTTAGAATAATAAGCTCAACACACTCACACACACACATACGCGCGCGGTCTTACACACACAAGCACACAAACCAACGAGTCTACACGATTTTGTTGATATTTCTTCATCCTGTTTATTCTTACTTGTACAAGACTCTAGGCAGCCATAAGAAACGTTTTGTCTTCGCTTTATCTAAACGTTACTTGAACTAAATGTTCATTTATTTTCTTGATCATCTTATTCTTGTTTTTTTTTTTTAAATTCAATTCTTGTTTGATATTCTGTTCAGTCTTTTACATTTGATTTAGAAATAAAAGTTTTCAGCAGCGTTTTGATGTCAGTTTCTGTAATCGACTAGATAATTAAACTGAGTCTTAGGAAGCTTTTTAAAAACACGTGAACATTTCAAAGAGAAGGTAGATCAGAAGAGAACTAGACCAGTTTGACTTTGAATAGATTCAAGGTGCGAACTCTTTGCTCGCACTAATTCTGCATATCAGGGAGGGAGTGCATAAAAACTAGTCTCATCCTATTGTCCATCTGTCCTGGCACACAGCTTCACTTGTCCATTTCCCCTGTTATACAGGTTTCATTGTCCTTCTGTCCTAACATACCGATTCAATTGTCCATCTGCCCTGCCATAGAGGTTCAATGATACATATGCCTTGTCACAAAGATTCACGTGCATTGTCCTACAGGTTCAATAGTCTATCGGCCCTGTCGTACAGGTTTACATGTCCATCTCCCCTGTCCTACAGGTTTACATGTCCATCTCCTCTGTAGTACAGGTTCTAGATTCGGTAGTCCATCTCCCCTGTCGTACAGGTTCACATGTCCATCTCCCCTGTCGTACAGGTTATAGATTCGGTAGTCCATCTGTCTTGTCGTACAGGTTCACATGTCCATCTACCCTGTCGTACAGGTTCTAGATTTGGTAGTCCATCTGTCTTGTCGTACAGGTTTACATGTCCATCTACCCTGTCGTACAGGTTCACATGTCCATCTCCCCTGTCGTACAGACTCACATGTCCATCTCCCCTGTCGTACAGGTTTACATGTCCATCTCCCCTGTCGTACAGGTTCACATGTCCATCTCCCCTGCCGTACAGGTTCACATGTCCATCTCCCCTGTCGTACAGGTTCACATGTCCATCTCCCCTGTCGTACAGGTTCACATGTCCATCTCCCCTGTCGTACAGACTCACATGTCCATCTCCCCTGTCGTACAGGTTCACATGTCCATCTCCCCTGTCGTACAGGTTCACATGTCCATCTCCCCTGTCGTACAGGTTCACATGTCCATCTCCCCTGTCGTACAGGTTTACATGTCCATCTCCCCTGTCGTACAGGTTCACATGTCCATCTCCCCTGTCGTACAGGTTTACATGTCCATCTCCCCTGTCGTAAAGGTTTTAGATTCGGTAGTCCATCTGTCTTATTACTTTGTTTTATTGAAGTATGTTCATGCTGTAATATATTTGGTTATGTAAGTAATTCACATTTATTTTGGTTGACATTTATTATAATATCTGACTTCCATTCTTTGTGCATTTGAAGACGCAACTATTTACAATTTTCAAAAATCAATACTTAAAAGGAGAAGGTTAGATCTATAATATAGTGGGACAACATTACACTGGCTAATTTATCTTTATACTTTAGATACAAGTTAATGTATTAAATAAACTTGGAGTAAATGATTTGTTTTGACATTTGAAAAAATACCGCAGCCATAACAGGCAAAAGAAAGATAATTCAATGTGAACTGTTCTTCAGTGGCACCAGGCGACCACTATTGAATGGTGTTAGAGAAGGAGACTACACTTATAAACTTTGACTGAGCTAAACACTTCACACGAGACTTTCTTGAACTTCTCCTCGGCTCCTTCTTACAGCATTAGAAATAGCAATTTAAAAAACTTTTGTTGTTGTTTTTTTTTTTCTAACTCAAAGAAATGACGTTGAGGACTAGCGAATAAATCTGACTCGGGTTTGAGGCAACGAAGACAATATTAACAAATGACCTTGACTTTCACTGATGTAGTCAGAGATTCGTTCGAAGTAAATATTATTAGGAAAGTCTCTCACATTTACAATTGTTATAGTCAGGGGGCTGTTTGGGTCGAGCCTGGCATTACCAAAAGAACGGTTCAGAGCGAGTCATGATGTGCATCTATTGGTACCTGCCCTCAGAAGTAGCGAGTCATGATGTGCATCTATTGGTACCTGCCCTCAGAAGTAGCGAGTCATGATGTGCATCTATTGGTACCTGCCCTCAGAAGTAGCGAGTCATGATGTGCATCTATTGGTACCTGCCCTCAGAAGTAGCGAGTCATGATGTGCATCTATTGGTACCTGCCCTCAGAAGTAGCGAGTCATGATGTGCATCTATTGGTACCTGCCCTCAGAAGTAGCGAGTCATGATGTGCATCTATTGGTACCTGTCCTCAGAAGTAGCGAGTCATGATGTGCATCTATTGGTACCTGCCCTCAGAAGTAGCGAGTCATGATGTGCATCTATTGGTACCTGCCCTCAGAAGTAGCCAGTCATGATGTGCATCTATTGGTACCTGCCCTCAGAAGTAGCGAGTCATGATGTGCATCTATTGGTACCTGCCCTCAGAAGTAGCGAGTCATGATGTGCATCTATTGGTACCTGCCCTCATTATATATACAGTTTGAAAATGCAACTAAAAGTTAAGCATGAATACAAGCGTGGTATTCCGTCACGTTTTCCATTTCAATGTGGAGGTCAAGGCTAAAGAGGCTATGAGGCTAAGAGGCTAGTTAAATGTCAATGTGTACCAAAAAAAAAAAAAAAAACAACTTAAGATACAATCGCAAACTTAATCATTTAGAAACTATTTCATATTTCTACGAATATTCACATTCGAATAGAAAAAAAACACCATTAGTAAAATGACTAAACTTATAGACACTTCAGGACAGAAGAATAAAAAGTATAAGTAGTTGTAATATAACACGACGTCTATGGGACAGCAACAAATGTGACGTTCTGTTGTTTGTTAATAGCTTAGAGTGTATAAAGGATTGAAACCTCCCAACATGACGGTATAGGCGTACAGACCGTGCTTAGAGTGTATAAAGGATTGAAACCTCCCAACATGACGGTATAGGCGTACAGACCGTGCTTAGAGTGTATAAAGGATTGAAACCTCCCAACATGACGGTATAGGCGTACAGACCGTGCTTAGAGTGTATAAAGGATTGAAACCTCCCAACATGACGGTATAGGCGTACAGACCGTGCTTAGAGTGTATAAAGGATTGAAACCTCCCAACATGACGGTATAGAAGTACAGACCGTGCTTAGAGTGTATAAAGGGTTGAAACCTCCCAACATGACGGTATAGGCGTACAGACCGTGCTTAGAGTGTATAAAGGATTGAAACCTCCCAACATGACGGTATAGGCGTACAGACCGTGCTTAGAGTGTATAAAGGGTTGAAACCTCCCAACATGACGGTATAGGCGTACAGACCGTGCTTAGAGTGTATAAAGGATTGAAACCTCCCAACATGACGGTATAGAAGTACAGACCGTGCTTAGAGTGTATAAAGGATTGAAACCTCCCAACATGACGGTATAGGCGTACAGACCGTGCTTAGAGTGTATAAAGGATTGAAACCTCCCAACATGACGGTATAGGCGTACAGACCGTGCTTAGAGTGTATAAAGGGTTGAAACCTCCCAACATGACGGTATAGGCGTACAGACCGTGCTTAGAGTGTATAAAGGATTGAAACCTCCCAACATGACGGTATAGAAGTACAGACCGTGCTTAGAGTGTATAAAGGATTGAAACCTCCCAACATGACGGTATAGGCGTACAGACCGTGCTTAGAGTGTATAAAGGGTTGAAACCTCCCAACATGACGGTATAGGCGTACAGACCGTGCTTAGAGTGTATAAAGGATTGAAACCTCCCAACATGACGGTATAGGCGTACAGACCGTGCTTAGAGTGTATAAAGGATTGAAACCTCCCAACATGACGGTATAGGCGTACAGACCGTGCTTAGAGTGTATAAAGGATTGAAACCTCCCAACATGACGGTATAGGCGTACAGACCGTGCTTAGAGTGTATAAAGGATTGAAACCTCCCAACATGACGGTATAGGCGTACAGACCGTGCTTAGAGTGTATAAAGGGTTGAAACCTCCCAACATGA
The DNA here is from genome assembly GCF_947242115.1 of Biomphalaria glabrata. Taxonomy (NCBI): domain Eukaryota; kingdom Metazoa; phylum Mollusca; class Gastropoda; family Planorbidae; genus Biomphalaria; species Biomphalaria glabrata. The sequence goes on from NC_074716.1 coordinate 20,309,628, forward strand.
CGGTATAGGCGTACAGACGGTGTACCTACGGTCGAACAGTAATGTCTGTTAAGGTCTTGTATGAAAGGTAAAGTGAGGGGTTTATCACGTTAGTGGAACTTGCTGTCATTCAAAGTGACCAGTCAGCGGTCCATTAGGGTACCGGCTCACCAAGTATTGGCCCGAATGCCAATATAACCAGTCCGCCCCTGGTTATAGTCTTAAACCAAAGCACCTGTTCAGTTGTATGGCCAGGACACCTGGATAGAGAAATAAAAATCTCTAATTCTACTACATGCCTCATTCCTAGAGGTGCTTGTAATCTATTGAATTTCTCTGGCTCATAAGAACCAGCAGTAGTAACGAGTAATAGCATCAGACATTGATCCTAGGCTGCTAGCAAGTACGTCTCTAAGGAGAACTCGCAGATCTAATGAAATACTTTAGTGGGCAGACTTAGTTATCAATGATATTCCGGTAGCTATACTGCGAATGGTCCTGGACTCGGACTGGATATACAATTAATTAATTAATTATTATTATTAATTATTTTATTAATTTCAATTTATTTAATTCATATTTCTGAAATGAAATATTACTAAACGTCACAATTGTTGGCCAACATTCTACTTACATTCTATTTACATTCTACTTACATTCTACCTTCATTCTACACAATCTTACAAATAGCAACACAGTTGTGCACATAGCCAGACAATCTTATGTCACATATCCACACAATCTTACATCAAATAGTCATACAATCTTATACACAGCCACACAATCTTAAATTTCATAGCCACATCAGTGTACATCTGTTAGACACCGTAATAGAATTACACTGGCCAGCTAGAAGATCCTCCACTCCATTAGACAGCCTTCCTATTGTAGAACACACATAAAGGTTGATTGTCAAATAGAAAGTAGAAATCATGTTTTCGATTGGAATATAATTGTTTTGTTTTTTATTGAGTTAAAAGAAAATTCAAGTCATTATTTTAACCAGCAAAAAAAAAAAAAAAGAATAACAATGTGTTCATACTACTACTACTACTAATAATCTTTATTGTCCGTAAGAAATTTGTCTTACAATTGGTGCATTAAAATATTATTTAAAAAAGCAAAGTCCAGGCAGTCTATTTTCCCTCACCCACATACACACACTTTCTTCATCTCCACACACAAACACACACACAAATATATATATATATATACTACATAAACGCACTCTACATTTCATAGAGAAAGACTCAATGTCATAAAAAGAATAAACAAGGGAGACAACACTCTAAAATAAAAATCCAAGAAGGAGTTGTCGATTTTCTTTTTTATTACATAAAGCACAATTTTCGGAGAGGGTCGTCGAAGGAAAAAAAAAACTTGTTGAACCGGTTGTTAGAGTGTTCGCCACTCATTAGAATAACTTATATAAACACAGGCATACACACACTCGTAGCCATTGTTTACACACGTGTATGTATCAATGTGTTCTACAACAAACTACAACGCATTGACACACCTCCACAACATTGACACAGGTCTACAACACTGACACATGTCTACAACATTGACGCAGGTCCAAAACAGGTCTACAACATTGACACAGATCTACAACATCGACACAGGTCTACAATATTGACACAGGTCAACAACATTGACACAGGTCAACAACTTTGACACAGTTCGACGACATTGACACAGGTCGGCAACATCGACACAAGTCCACAAAAGATCTACAACATTGACACAGGTCTACAACATTGACAAAGGTCTATCACATTGACACAGGTCTAGACACAGGTCAGCGATATGTACAGAGATGATGGACGGACAAATATTGACGATGAAAACATACAAGTGAAGGGAGGGAGGGGGGATAAAGAACGATACAATAGATCGATAAACTACCAGACATGATCAGAGATAAAACTCACACCCCACCCCACACAAGCATACAGAGACACAAATAGACCACTTTATCCAACCACCTTTCTAATATCAACACAATATTTGCTTATTGAACTTCACAACTTTTTATTTGGGGGGGGGAGGCGGTATGGGAGGGAGATAAGATGGGGGAGTATGGGAGGGAGGTAAGATGGGGGAGTATGGGAGGGAGGTAAGATGGGAAGTATGGGAGGGAGGTAAGAAGGGGAGTATGGGAAGGAGGTAAGAAGGGGAGTATGGGAGGGAGATAAGAGGGGGAGTATGGGAAGGAGGTAAGAAGGGGAGTATGTGAAGGAGGTAAGAAGGGGAGTATGGGAGGGAGATAAGAGGGGGAGTATGGGAGGGAGATAAGAGGGGGAGTATGGGAAGGAGGTAAAAGGGAAGGTAGTATGGAGGGAAGTAAGAGAAGGAGGCAGTATGGGAAGGAGGTGAGAGTGGGAGTATGGGAAGGAGGTAAGAGGGAAGGCTGTATAGGAGGGAGGTAACAGGGGAGGCAGAATGGGAGGGAGGTAAGAGGGGTATTATGAGAAGGAGGTAAGAGGGAAGGCAGTATGGAAGGGAGGTAAGAGGGGGAGTATGAGAGCGAGGTAAGAGGGGGAGTATGGGAGGGAGGTAAAATGGGAAGTATGGGATGGAGGTAAGAGGGAAGGCAGTATGGGAGGGAGGTAAAATGGGGAGTATGGGAGGGATGTAAAAGGGGAGGCAGTATGGGAGGGAGGTAAGAGGGGGAGCCTACAACATGTGACGATGGTATGGCGTGGCTCTTGTAAATGTTCAATTCTAAATATAAATCTAGAACACAAAGAGTAAGAATTAACTTTCAGACCATGCGGTCTATAGGACAGATGATGTCAAGGTCATCTATTTCTGTGCCCCACGGTTAACGAGTGTGTCATGTGACCAGCACAACGACCAACCGCCTTTACTTTTCCCCAACTAATGTCAGGTACCCATTAAAGCTCGTTGGACTCAGAGGCACCCTAAAGATCCCTAAATTACAAATTTAAAAAAAAATTACCGCCCCCCACCAGTTCGCAAGTCAAGCGCTTTAGCACTCAACCATCGCGCCTCCAGATGTCACTCTAGTGACACAAGATCAAAACATAGTCGAGGATTCGTGAAGGTGTAGTTTATAAATCAAAATCCACTTGAGAATATTGAATAGGTCTATTTAAACTCCAGCACAAACTTAATTCATTTAATTAATAAATAATCACATTTGGTACTTGAGATATAAATAAGTGTCAGTGATACAGCCACAGAGACAGTCTTATTATAAAGCACAATAAACAGAGACTCAGAATTTTCAGTTCTGCTCCAATTTATAGTTACGAAATCTCAGATTATTTCTAGACTTATTTGGATTATCATTACAGCAAAGTAATTTTTATTAAAATCTCTTTAGCTTCGTGATTTATGTTTTTAATCTGTTCACTTTTCCCCTTTAGACGCACTCTATTCTGAAGCAATTTATCCAAACAAAACAAACAAAAAAAAAAGCTGGAATCTTAAAAATATATATGAACACTAGACATATGTTACCCGCGACCCGGGGGTCTTTATTTGCGCATTACTTTCGATATAGTCACTGATAGTGTTTTGTAACAATTAAACGAAATAATAATGTAATAAGTAAAGCGAATGTGTCAATGTAAAAATGGTGTGAATGAAGATATCAAATCAAAATAGATAATAGGCTTAAATTTTTTTTTTTTTCAAATTAAAACATTTGCTTGTAGGCCTACATATATTTGATTAAAATTTGAGATGAATAGACTAAATTTTGTATGTTCATGTGTATAAAGTATAAAGTAGAGGTAGACAAAGATCTAAATCTACACTAATCTAGAGTTAGAGGCTTTTATAGAGTTCATTCTGTGATGCGCATGCGTGAACCTTTTTTCATGAATTATCTATATTATAAAGTAGAATGTGAGGTGTATGTATGTATGTATGTATGTATGTATGTATGTATGTATGTATGTATGTATGTTACTTATAGACATCAAAACCGCTTGACCAATCTTGATAAAACTAGGCAGGAATGTTCCTTGGGTACTAACTTAGACCGTAGTGTATGTATTGTAGCCCTAAAACAAACTTAAGACCCTCAAAAAAAATAAAGTTGTCCGACTCTGTTACAGCTATAGTATTTTATGGATCTAGGCCATGTCTACAATGTTGACATGAGAAAAGATCGAAAGGATTTAGACCTAGATCTAATTTTAAGAAATACACTTTGCGCAGATAGTTTTTTACTTTGACACATGAAAATACAAAGGAAGGTCAATTGATTTCATTATAAAATAAAATTAACCTTCAATTTTGTGTTTCAAAAGCATTTTTTACATAAATTAATTACTGATATCTGTGACTACAGATTTCCTGGCGAACTTTTTTTCATTAGACAATACCGCAATGAATCGCGTACTAAAAATCAATTCGTTTAATTGTTTACTTTATAATCCCATCCCTAGATCTAAAACTCTAATTCAACTCTAAGATGATAAAACTTCTCTTCGCACAGATAGTTTTATACTTTAACACATAAACATATTAATTAAAGTCCATTTATTTCATATTTTGATAAAATAAACATTCAAATTTGGTTTTCTAAAGCTACATTCACACATGAAAGCTGCGAAGCCGAGTTGAGATAGGCCTAGATATATATTCATTCATGAATTGCGTACTAAATATTATTTCGTTTAATTGTTTACTTTATAATCCCATTCATTTAACAAAGCTATCGCTCTTTTCGTTTTTAATAGATAAGAATGTATCGACTTCGGGTAAACCCATTTTCGCAAAACTAATTTTATTTTCGTAGCGAAAGAGAAATAGCGTGAAAGGATCATTAGCTACGTTTAACATACATCTAAATCCAATCCACTAGATTATTCAAAAGCATTTTTTACATAAATTAGTACTTTATATCTGTGACTACAGATTTCGTGGCGAACATTCTTTCATTAGACATTACTATTACCAAATGGTTACACATTAACAGTTGTATGTGTATGTGACTGACAGCGTAACTTGTTTTTTTGTTTTTAATAGCGTGACTTGTATGTGTATGTTACTGACAGCGTGACTTGTTTGTGACTGACAGCGTGACTTGTTTGTTTGTGACTGACAGTGTGACTTGTATGTGTATGTGACTGACAGCGTGATTTATTTGTTTGTGACTGACAGCGTGACTTGTTTTTTGTGATTGACAGCGTGACTTGTATGTATATGTGACTGACAGCGTGACTAGTGTGTATGCGACTGAGAGCGTGACTAGTGTGTATGCGACTGACAGCGTGACTTGTGTGTATGTGACTGACAGCGTGACGTGTGTGTATGCGACTGACAGCGTGACTTGAGTGTATGTGACTGAAAGCGTGACGTGTGTGTATGTGATTGACAGCGTGACTAGTACCCACAATCGTCATGGTGATGAAAAATGTTTTTTTTGTATCGGTCCGCCATCTCCGTTTGGGAAATGTAAATGCCCCCTTCTTATGCCGATGAAAAAGTAAGGCATTGCTGTGTCACGTGGTCTAAAGAACGTAAGACACTTTCTTCTTAATAGTCATAATACACATAGATGCATCATTTCCAAGCCTTCTACGTGTTTCATTTTCTACATTCATATCTACAAGGCAGGTTTAGATTGAGAAAAACAAGCTCCATTGTCTCTTTTTGTTGTCACATTATGTATTTTAATGTCATAAAATATAATGGATCGCCCTTCATGTGAAGTTGTCAGGGGTCGCAGCTTTGTGTTTAACATTGGACACTATGACTTTATTTTTGTAATGCAGCTATTAAGCACAGATGAGTGTTTTTAGATGTTTTTCCATATCAGAGATACTTTTGTACAGATATATCAAGACACACAAATGTTATATTGGAGAGAGACAAACGAATGATTGTTGGTTTATTTTATTCTTTTTAGCTACATTTATAGTTTAGACTAACAAGATGATCAGAAACTTGGCAGAAATCTGGCATATTTGATTTGAGTGAGAAGACGTTCTACAACAATTAGGACAGAAATCCTTTCAGGCTAATACTTAGGATGTAGCTCTTTTTCATTATGAAACAACCTGACAAGGGAGTGTGTGTATTACAGAAAATCTTAGGGAGCCCCTCCGGGTTTGTCATATTGTTACGTGCGCATGTTAGTGTAAATGTGAAACGGTGCGAATGCGTGTTGAAAGGAGAGCAGAACCAAAATGGAGAGATAGAAACGAAATAGTGTTCTAGTGTTCATGGAAATTAAAATGAGTTCTAAACGATGACGTGGTTGTTTTAGTGTTCATGTACTGTTCAAAGAGTCGCATCTTAGAAAGGAACGTAACACATATAAACAAGAAAATATTTTTAAAATACTTTTACAAAAAAACAACAACACAAAAAAACAAAGCTTATATTAAGCACAGTTGTATCAACTCATTTGAATCAGTCAAGCAGTTAAATTTGTAATAGATCTAAATCTAGACTAACAGTAAAAAAGCTTTTTTTAAAAATAACAAAATTCGAACTCACGGCTCAGGCCTTTAGCCTTCTCAGGTCAACACGGTAACCACTCTGCTAGTGGAGAGCCAATGAACATGGACGATTGTCTAGTTATCTCTTGTTTCTATAGTCTCATCCTATTGTTCATGTTGTGTTCACTTACTTAGACTTAGGTCCTCCCGCGCCGTTCGGCGCATTGGGCGGCAAGCTGTCTCCATAAAGATCTGTCACTGGCAATGTCTGAAGCCTCCTCCCACCTGGTGTCCACTGTTCTGAGGTCCTCCATGAAGGTGTGTCGCCAAGTAATACGAGGACGTCCCCGTTTGCGCTTTCCTCGTTTTGACTTCCATGTTATCGCAACTCTTGGTGTGCGTAATTCATTTTGACGTAGAACATGTCCCGCAAACCTCATGCGACGCTCAGTCACAACCTCACTAAGTGTTCGACTCCCCAGTTCAGCATAGGATTTCCTTGTTTGAGACCCGATCTGTGTAACTGACTCCCAAAATCCGTCTCAGCCATCTCTGTTGAGCCACATTTAGTCTTTTCTCAATTTTGACAGATGACTTCCACGTCTCACATGCATATGTAGCAGTTGGAATGACGATTGTGTTGAGAAGGTGTATTTTTGTCTCGAGTCCAATGGCTTGGCTAGTCCAAATAGGCTGCAGTCTTTGGAAAACGCTCCCTGCCTTTCCTATTCGGCACGCTACATCATGGTAAGCATCTCCATCATTTGTTATGATGCTGCCAAGGTACGTGAACTTGTCCAGCTCTTCAAGCTTTGACTCGCCAAGTCTGACGGGGACACCCTTTGCCTTATATCCCACTCGCATAATTTTAGTCTTATCCAAGTTTATACGGAGGCCAATTTTGGGTCTAGTCTCTCCGTCATTTCTTGAATGCATTTATTTATAAAAAAAATGTGTTCACTAAGATATACGAAACAAAATAATTAATTACCGATAGTTAATTAACAAATTGGCTTTTTTTTTTAAATTGATGCTAGTCTTGTAAGGTACAAGAAATAATTGTGCAAAATGTCAGTTTGATCCGAGATAAGGTGTAGTAGAAATAACGTGTACAAAATGTCAGTTTGATCCGAGATAAGGTGCGGTAGAAATAACGTGTACAAAATGTCAGTTTGATCCGAGATAAGGTGTAGTAGAAATAACGTGTACAAAATGTCAGTTTGATCCAACATAAGGTGTGGTAGAAATAACGTGTACAAAATGTCAGTTTGATCCGAGATAAGGTGAGGTAGAAATAACGTGTACAAAATGTCAGTTTGATCCAAGATAAGGTGTGGTAGAAATAACGTGTACAAATTGTCAGTTTGATCCGAGATAAGGTGCGGTAGAAATAACGTGTACAAAATCTCAGTTTGATCCAAGATAAGGTGTGGTAGAAATAACGTGTACAAAATGTGTACCAGACAGACAGGTAGAACAAGTGAGTTGTTACAAGCTTTGTAAAATAAATGTGTGATGTCACAGAAATTCTAAGCATCTCACCGTCATTACAAATGTTTTGTTATAATAAATAATAATGAAAAAAAAGCTTAAGTCTGCCTGATGAACGGTTTGTGCGCTGGACTGTCGTTAGGATTTCTCGATGGTCCCTGGTTCCTACTCTGCCCGCTGCCATCCTCCGTAGTCCTGCAGGAGGTTTGGACTAGGACGTAAATTTGTTTCAACTCTGAAGAACGAACATCCGAAACATGTCAAACATTTGACAAACAAGAAACAAGTCTAAATTTTTCAATAAATGTATGATTTGAGTTTTTACATTTCGTGTTATCGGTCTTTAATATTCAATGCAACGAATTAAAACGTTTTTCTTCTTCATTGTGCAACATTGCAGATCTGACCAATCGGTATCTTTGTCCTAATGAGAAAGTTGCCACTTTTCTTAATGACCATGTTGATTTATATAGGCTAGGCCAAGCGTCACGTACTTTCTATATTCCCACTTACAAACACGCGTCACGTACTTTCTATATTCCCACTTACAAACACGCGTCACGTACTTTGTATATTCCCACTTACAAACACGCGTCACGTACTTTGTATATTCCCACTTACAAACACGCGTCACGTACTTTCTATATTCCCACTTACAAACACGCGTCACGTACTTTCTATATTCCCACTTACAAACACGCGTCACGTACTTTCTATATTCCCACTTACAAACACGCGTCACGTACTTTGTATATTCCCACTTACAAACACGCGTCACGTACTTTGTATATTCCCACTTACAAACACGCGTCACGTACTTTCTATATTCCCACTTACAAACACGCGTCACGTACTTTGTATATTCCCACTTACAAACACGCGTCACGTACTTTGTATATTCCCACTTACAAACACGCGTCACGTACTTTGTATATTCCCACTTACAAACACGCGTCACGTATTTAGAAATGATTTTGTTGTTCCTATTCTGAACTGTTCACTTTTTTTGTTGTTGTGTGTTACATATCAGTCACGTGACTTTGTCAACATGTCATCTTGTTTATATTGAATATTAAATAACAAGCCCCTCGAAGTCAGGTAGTGTTGAAGTGTGAGAAGTTAGGTACAAAACATCCAAATCTAAAGAATTCAACCAAATACTCGCCTCGTTCTTCGTGTTCATATTTATGTTAATGTTTGGGTTCATATTTATGTTAATCTTCATGTCTCTATGACTATGCTTATGTGATTTTGGGATTTTAAGGACCCCGTTGTTGGGTACCTGACTTTAATTGGAGGAAAGTCAAGGTGGTAGGTCGTTGTGCTGACAATACACCTTGCTCGTTGACCAAAGAAACCGATGACCTTTACATCATCTGCCTCATAGTTGATAGTTGGGGGGTAATTTACTTGACAATCTTGGATGACTGTTCTACTAAAACGTTAGTTAAAGAATACAATGGGTAAAAAACAGTCTCCAACAATACTTAACTCTTCTCTATTATAGTCCATGTTATACCAGATACAAACCCACGCCTGGTCAGAGAAAACATTGCCAGGGGAGATCACTATCTAGTCAACTTGTGTGTATGTGTGTTTCTTACTTTTTTTTCTCTCTCTCCAGACTTTGTCCGTGCTGTTCCTCTCTCTCCAGACTTTGTCCGTCCTGTTCCTCTCTCTCCAGACTTTGTCCGTGCTGTTCCTCTCTCTCCAGACTTTGTCCGTGCTGTTCCTCTCTCTCCAGACTTTGTCCGTGCTGTTCCTCTCTCTCCAGACTTTGTCCGTGCTGTTCCTCTCTCTCCAGACTTTGTCCGTGCTGTTCCTCTATCGCCCACATTTTGTTTCTGTCCAGGTCTTCACGTCTGACCCTCTGTCTATGTTGTGTCTAGACATATTCATTACCTATAGCGTTTGAATACAAAGTTATCTTATAAATGATTTATTCCTTCGAAAGAGAAAATAATGAGGTCATACGCATGTCAGTGTGTCTATCTAAGCGTGCATGTTTGTTTGAGACATTAACTCTGCTAAGTCCTTGGTGTCCTTGGCTGATTCACGCAACCCCTTCAATCTAATGGTATTAGGGACGAAGCACTTGTACGACTTTGTCCTAGCGTATGGAATAAGAAATTTGCCTTTATCTTTGAGTCTGAGTATTTTATAAGGCTGTGTTTTTCTTTGTGTAAGTTATGGTTCAGTGTTGTATGTATTAGGGCTACTTGACTTTTTGCTCTACTGTCCTGAAGTATTTAGTGATTCTACTCATGGTGCTACTCTAGTTTACTCATGGTGCTACTCTAGTTTACTCATGGTGCTACTTTAGTTTACTCATGGTGCTACTCTAGTTTACTCATGGTGCTACTCTAGTTTACTCATGGTGCTACTCTAGTTTACTCATGGTGCTACTCTAGTTTACTCATGGTGCTACTCTAGTTTACTCATGGTGCTACTCTAGTTTACTCATGGTGCTACTCTAGTTTAATGTCCAATGTGCGAGTCATGATGACATTGTTCATTTATTGTCTGTACACAGTTTTACAATTACTTTTTTTTTTAGCCTTTGTCAATGATCTATTCAATCAGTTGGCAACAAAAAGCAAAAAAATTAATTACCACTAATTAATTAATTAATTGGTTAATTTTTTGATTGATTGGTAGAAACAATAAATAATTGTACAAAGTTTCAGCTTGACCCGAGACTGGGAAGTGGAAGAACTAATGTGTACACCAAATGTGTACCAGAGTGAGTTGATTGCTTCGGACTGTTTGAAGTCAATGAAATCTTCAAGCTGCTTTTCTCACAAGTTACTTGTTCTATTTGTTTCGGATTTCCCTTTAGATTTTAATTTTCTTACATCCCAGCCCAAATAACTGACTTGACGACGAGGGACGTCAGCGGCCAAGGGTTTGCACCTATGACCAAGAGACGACCAGATAGCCAGCAAAGATTAACATCATTTTAAAATGGTAGTTTATAGTGCTCAAGAATTTAACTCTTTCTCTCCTAACTGACGATACGAGCGTTGATTCCACCAGAATGTGGTAAATAATTAGGGAGAGAAAGAGTTAAAACTTCAAGTGTTTTTAGAACTGCTCTGTAAATTATTTTACATATCTAGGTTTAAAAAAAAAAGCTCAAACTATGTCTCTAGGATACCTTGTAATAAACTCATCGAACGATTTCTTTTTATAAATATACACATTCATTTTTTGTACAAGAAAAAAAAAACTGCAGCTGAAGTTCAGGACAAAACAAAGCGAGTGAATATTGATTAGAAAAAAAAAATGTCTATTTGAGAATGTCCTCTTTCTGTCCTTGGGACATGTTAAGTAGCTAGGACATGTATTGACTGATGGAGTGATGTACAATGTCCCGGGTGTCTTAAGAAAATACAAGACAACAATAAGACAGTTCACACTCAGACACAAGGTATAGCCATTTCCAGTGGAGGATAGAGGGGGAGAGAACTACACAGTTCTGAAGAGAGGGGAAAGAGAGAACAAAAAATACAAAACTATCCCAGAAGATTCTTGTCCAAGTTCTTTTCTTCGCTAATAGACGTAAAGTTTAGTTCAATGCTGAATACCAAATGTAACCAAGCCTTAAACACAATACGTAACGACAGACTAAAGATTCAGAATGCCAATACACGGACATGGACCTTAGTTTTTAGGTAGTTCCCTAAAGTACAGGCACAATTCTGACAAATACAACATCCAGTATCAATTAATATATATAAAATAAGATAAAATTGAGAGATAGATTGAATAATAGCTATACAGAAATAATTCGAGTCTATACTTCAACCCTACTTGTCTAAAATCCAACTGACTGGACTAGGAACAAAAACCACACTGTTTTACTACAAGTTCCATTCCATTCCAAAAAACATCTCATAAAGTAAAACAATCCAAAACAAAAACAGTTTTGAAGTCAACCACCTGAATTGCCTCCTTTCCTTTTCTAAAGTTAACAGGAGAACCAGGCTGACCAGAACTCAGTCCTGATTATTCTTAGGTCTGCTACTTGACATTGTGAGTGACTATGTCTCTTACCTGAGATTGTGTCTCTTACCGGACATTGTGACAATGTGTCTCTTACCTGACATTGTGTCACATTGTGACAATATATTTCTTACCTGACAATGTGTCTCTTACCTGACATTGTGACAATGTGTCTCTTAGTTAATATTTTTTTATTTGACAGGGCGACACGTTTTTTTTTTTAACTTTACGTGGTGACTGTGTGTCTTGCTTACTTTACGTGGTAACTGTGTGTCTTGCTTAATTTACGTGGTGACTGTGTGTCTTGCTTACTTTACATGATGTGTCTTGCTTACTTTACGTGGTGACTGTGTGTCTTGCGTACTTTACGTGATGACTGTGTGTCTTGCTTACTTTACGTGATGACTGTGTGTCTTGCTTACTTTACGTGATGACTGTGTGTCTTGCTTACTTTACGTGGTAACTGTGTGTCTTGCTTACTTTACGTGGTGACTGTGTGTCTTGCTTACATTACGTGGTGACTGTGTGTCTTGCTTACTTTATGTGGTGACTGTGTCTTGCTTACTTTATGTGGTGACTGTGTGTCTTGCTTACTTTACGTGATGACTGTGTGTCTTGCTTACTTTACGTGGTGACTGTGTGTCTTGCTTACTTTACGTGGTAACTTTGTGTCTTGCTTACTTTACATGATGTGTCTTGCTTACTTTACGTGATGACTGTGTGTCTTGCTTACTTTATGTGGTGACTGTGTGTCTTGCTTACTTTATGTGGTGACTGTGTGTCTTGCTTACTTTACATGCCGACTCTGTGTCTACATGATGACACTGTCTTTGTTTACTTGAAATGTCACTATTTTTCTTACTTGATCTCTCTCTTTATGACAACATTAAAAGCATTTCACATCCATTCTTTACATTCAAATGTTTATCTCTAGCCTGGATCAGTAACAATGTCAAGTATGAGATCGCCTCAACTGTAAAGTTTATTTCCCTTTCTAGTACTAGCACTCTCTCTCTGTCTCTGGCAACTGTACAGTTTATTTCCCTTTCTAGTACTAGCACTCTCTCTCTCTCTGTATCTGTCAACTGTACAGTTTATTTCCCTTTCTAGTACTAGCACTCTCTCTCTGTCTCTGTCAACTGTACAGTTTATTTCCCTTTCTAGTACTAGCACTCTCTCTCTCTGTCTCTGTCAACTGTACAGTTTATTTCCCTTTCTAGTACTAGCACTCTCTCTCTCTGTCTCTGTCAACTGTACAGTTTATTTCCCTTTCTAGTACTACCACTCTCTGTCTGTCTCTGGCAACTGTACAGTTTATTTCCCTTTCTAGTACTAGCACTCTCTCTCTGTCTCTGGAAACTGTACAGTTTATTTCCCTTTCTAGTACTAGCACTCTCTCTCTCTGTCTGTCTCTGGAAACTGTACAGTTTATTTCCCTTTCTAGTACTAGCACTCTCTCTCTGTCTCTGGAAACTGTACAGTTTATTTCCCTTTCTAGTACTAGCACTCTCTCTCTGTCTCTGGAAACTGTACAGTTTATTTCCCTTTCTAGTACTAGCACTCTCTCTCTGTCTCTGGAAACTGTACAGTTTATTTCCCTTTCTAGTACTAGCACTCTCTCTCTCTGTCTCTGTCAACTGTACAGTTTATTTCCCTTTCTAGTACTAGCACTCTCTCTGTCTCTGGAAACTGTACAGTTTATTTCCCATCCTTTCTAGTACTAGCACTCTCTCTCTCTGTCTCTGGAAACTGTTATTTCCCTTTCTAGTACTAGCACTCTCTCTCTGTCTCTGTCAACTGTACAGTTTATTTCCCTTTCTAGTACTAGCACTCTCTCTCTCTGTCTCTGTCAACTGTACAGTTTATTTCCCTTTCTAGTACTAGCACTCTCTCTCTCTGTCTGTCTCTGGCAACTGTACAGTTTATTTCCCTTTCTAGTACTAGCACTCTCTCTCTGTCTCTGGAAACTGTACAGTTTATTTCCCTTTCTAGTACTAGCACTCTCTCTCTGTCTCTGGCAACTGTACAGTTTATTTCCCTTTCTAGTACTAGCACTCTCTCTCTCTGTCTCTGGCAACTGTACAGTTTATTTCCCTTTCTAGTACTAGCACTCTCTCTCTCTGTCTCTGTCAACTGTACAGTTTATTTCCCTTTCTAGTACTAGCACTCTCTCTCTGTCTCTGGCAACTGTACAGTTTATTTCCCTTTCTAGTACTAGCACACTGTCTCTCTGTCTCTGGCAACTGTACAGTTTATTTCCCTTTCTAGTACTAGCACTCTCTCTCTCTGTCTCTGTCAACTGTACAGTTTATTTCCCTTTCTAGTACTAGCACTCTCTCTCTCTGTCTCTGTCAACTGTACAGTTTATTTCCCTTTCTAGTACTAGCACTCTCTCTGTCTGTCTCTGGCAACTATACAGTTTATTTCCCTTTCTAGTACTAGCACTCTCTCTCTGTCTCTGGCAACTATACAGTTTATTTCCCTTTCTAGTACTAGCACTCTCTCTCTCTGTCTCTGTCAACTGTACAGTTTATTTCCCTTTCTAGTACTAGCACTCTCTCTCTCTCTGTCTCTGGCAACTGTACAGTTTATTTCCCATCCTTTCTAGTACTAGCACTCTCTCTCTCTGTCTCTGTCAACTGTACAGTTTATTTCCCTTTCTAGTACTAGCACTCTCTCTCTGTCTCTGTCAACTGTACAGTTTATTTCCCTTTCTAGTACTAGCACTCTCTCTCTCTGTCTCTGGAAACTGTACAGTTTATTTCCCTTTCTAGTACTAGCACTCTCTCTCTCTGTCTGTCTCTGGCAACTGTACAGTTTATTTCCCTTTCTAGTACTAGCACTCTCTCTCTGTCTCTGGAAACTGTACAGTTTATTTCCCTTTCTAGTACTAGCACTCTCTCTCTCTGTCTCTGGCAACTGTACAGTTTATTTCCCTTTCTAGTACTAGCACTCTCTCTCTCTGTCTCTGGCAACTGTACAGTTTATTTCCCTTTCTAGTACTAGCACTCTCTCTCTGTCTCTGGCAACTGTACAGTTTATTTCCCTTTCTAGTACTAGCACACTGTCTCTCTGTCTCTGGCAACTGTACAGTTTATTTCCCTTTCTAGTACTAGCACTCTCTCTCTCTGTCTCTGTCAACTGTACAGTTTATTTCCCTTTCTAGTACTAGCACTCTCTCTCTCTGTCTCTGTCAACTGTACAGTTTATTTCCCTTTCTAGTACTAGCACTCTCTCTGTCTGTCTCTGGCAACTATACAGTTTATTTCCCTTTCTAGTACTAGCACTCTCTCTCTCTGTCTCTGGCAACTATACAGTTTATTTCCCTTTCTAGTACTAGCACTCTCTCTCTCTGTCTCTGTCAACTGTACAGTTTATTTCCCTTTCTAGTACTAGCACTCTCTCTCTGTCTCTGTCAACTGTACAGTTTATTTCCCTTTCTAGTACTAGCACTCTCTCTCTCTGTCTCTGGAAACTGTACAGTTTATTTCCCTTTCTAGTACTAGCACTCTCTCTCTCTGTCTGTCTCTGGCAACTGTACAGTTTATTTCCCTTTCTAGTACTAGCACTCTCTCTCTGTCTCTGGAAACTGTACAGTTTATTTCCCTTTCTAGTACTAGCACACTGTCTCTCTGTCTGTCTCTGGAAACTGTACAGTTTATTTCCCTTTCTAGTACTAGCACTCTCTCTCTGTCTCTGGAAACTGTACAGTTTATTTCCCTTTCTAGTACTAGCACACTGTCTCTCTCTCTGTCTCTGTCAACTGTACAGTTTATTTCCCTTTCTAGTACTAGCACTCTCTCTCTCTCTGTCTCTGTCAACTGTACAGTTTATTTCCCTTTCTAGTACTAGCACTCTCTCTCTGTCTCTGGAAACTGTACAGTTTATTTCCCATCCTTTCTAGTACTAGCACACTGTCTCTGTCTCTGGACACTGTACAGTTTATTTCCCTTTCTAGTACTAGCACTCTCTCTCTCTGTCTCTGGCAACTGTACAGTTTATTTCCCTTTCTAGTACTAGCACTCTCTCTCTCTGTCTCTGTCAACTGTACAGTTTATTTCCCTTTCTAGTACTAGCACTCTCTCTCTGTCTCTGGCAACTGTACAGTTTATTTCCCTTTCTAGTACTAGCACTCTCTCTCTCTGTCTCTGGCAACTGTACAGTTTATTTCCCTTTCTAGTACTAGCACTCTCTCTCTCTGTCTCTGGAAACTGTTATTTCCCTTTCTAGTACTAGCAATCTCTCTCTCTGTCTCTGGAAACTGTTATTTCCCTTTCTAGTACTAACACACTGTCTCTCTGTCTCTGTCAACTGTACAGTTTATTTCCCTTTCTAGTACTAGCACTCTCTCTCTGTCTCTGGAAACTGTTATTTCCCTTTCTAGTACTAGCACTCTCTCTCTGTCTCTGGAAACTGTTATTTCCCTTTCTAGTACTAGCACTCTCTCTCTGTCTCTGGAAACTGTTATTTCCCTTTCTAGTACTAGCACTCTCTCTCTGTCTCTGGAAACTGTTATTTCCCTTTCTAGTACTAGCACTCTCTCTCTCTGTCTCTGGAAACTGTTATTTCCCTTTCTAGTACTAGCAATCTCTCTCTCTGTCTCTGGCAACTGTATAGTTTATTTCCCTTTCTAGTACTAGCACTCTCTCTCTGTCTCTGGAAACTGTTATTTCCCTTTCTAGTACTAGCACACTGTCTCTCTGTCTCTGGCAACTGTACAGTTTATTTCCCTTTCTAGTACTAGCACTCTCTCTCTGTCTCTGGAAACTGTTATTTCCCTTTCTAGTACTAGCACTCTCTCTCTGTCTCTGGAAACTGTTATTTCCCTTTCTAGTACTAGCACACTGTCTCTGTCTCTGGAAACTGTTATTTCCCTTTCTAGTACTAGCACTCTCTCTCTGTCTCTGGAAACTGTTATTTCCCTTTCTAGTACTAGCACACTGTCTCTGTCTCTGGAAACTGTTATTTCCCTTTCTAGTACTAGCACTCTCTCTCTGTCTCTGGAAACTGTTATTTCCCTTTCTAGTACTAGCACTCTCTCTCTGTCTCTGGAAACTGTTATTTCCCTTTCTAGTACTAGCACTCTCTCTCTCTGTCTCTGGGTTAGAAATAAATCTTTTGTGGCGCCATTGAAGGAAGAGGAAGAATGCGTAAGAGTTGTTTTTGGTGAAGTAAATGTGTGTGGGTGTGTCTGGTATACATAAATGTGTGTGTTTCTGGTATACATAAATGTGTGTGTGTCTGGTATACATAAATGTGTGTGTTTCTGGTATACATAAATGTGTGTGTGTGTGTCTGGACATAAATGTGTGTGTTTCTGGTATACATAAATGTGTGTGTTTCTGGTATACATAAATGTGTGTGTTTCTGGTATACATAAATGTGTGTGTTTCTGGTATACATAAATGTGTGTGTTTCTGGTATACATAAATGTGTGTGTGTTTCTGGTATACATAAATGTGTGTGGGTGTGTCTGGTATACATAAATGTGTGTGTTTCTGGTATACATAAATGTGTGTGTTTCTGGTATACATAAATGTGTGTGTTTCTGGTATACATAAATGTGTGTGTTTCTGGTATACATAAATGTGTGTGTGTATCTGGTATACATAAATGTGTGTGTGTTTCTGGTATACATAAATGTGTGTGTGTGTCTGGTATACATAAATGTGTGTGTGTTTGGTATACATAAATGTGTGTGTGTTTCTGGTATACATAAATGTGTGTGTGTTTCTGGTATACATAAATGTATGTGTGTGTGTCTGGTATACATAAATGTGTGTGTGTGTCTGGTATACATATGTGTATATATGTGTGTGTGTTGCGTGCGCATGTCTTCTATGAGAAAGTTGCTTGACTCAGATTTAAGATCTTGTTGATATCTATATTTATAATTATCATGGGCGTAGCCGGGGGGGGGATGTTTGGGGTTCAACCCCCCCCCCAAATGAGATCCCCCCTGCGGGGGGGGGGTGTCGGAGTTTAGTGACTGATCTTTGGCTTTAATTTTGTTTAATTTAGGTGAAATTTTAATACTAAACCATCACTTGCCCTAGTACAGCCAAGGGAGTTTTGAGTTTAAAACCCCCTACCAGGGGATTTTGAGTTGAAAACCCCATACCAGGGGGCTTTGAGTTTGAAACGCCTACCAAGGGGTTTTGAGTTTGAAACCCCCTACCAGGAGTTTTGAGTTTAAAACCCCCTACCAGGGGGTGTTAAGTTTGAAAACCCCTACCAGGGGGTTTTAAGTTTAAAACCCCCTACCAGGGGTTTTGATTTTAAACCCCTTACCAGGGTTTTGAGTTTGAAAACCCCTACCAGGGTGTTTTAAGTTTAAAACCCCCTACCAGGGGGTCTTGAGTTTGAACCCCCCTACCAGGGGTTTTGATTTTGAAACCTCCTACCAGGGGTTTTGATTTTAAAACCCCCTACCAGGGGGTCTTGAGTTTAAAACCCCCTACTAGAGGGTCTTGAGTTTGAAACCCCCTACCAGGGGTTTTGATTTTGAAACCCCCTACCAGGGGTTTTGATTTTGAAACCCCCTACCAGGGGTTTTGATTTTGAAACCCCCTACCAGGGGTTTTGAGTTTGAAAACCCCTACCAGGATGTTTTAAGTTTAAAACCCCCTACCAGGGGGTCTTGAGTTTGAAACCCCCTACCAAGGAGTTTTGAGTTTGGCATTTAAATCCTCCTCTTCTATAAAACAAAAAAAAATGCTAACGACAATCCCAAAATTCCAAGAGCACATCTAAGGAAGATTTTGATTTCAAACCCCTCTCTAAAATTTACGATAAACCCCTCTTCAATATAAAAACGTAAATTACACACTCAAAATTGTATGAGCGTAGTCAAAGGGGGTTTTGAGTTTAAACCCCTCTTCAACTGGGTTTGAAGCTAAAAATACATCTTCAACATTTAAAAAAAGCAAATTACGCACTCAAAATGCTATGAGCATAGCCAAAGGGGTTTTTAGTTTAAACCCCCCGCTAGCGGGGTTTGAACCTAAAAAATAAATCTTCAAAATTAAAAAAAAAAAAAATTTCACTATTAAAATGTTATGAGCGTAGCCAAGCCTATTGGGTATTTTGAGTTTAAATTTCCCTTCAGAGGGGTTTGATGCTAAAAAATACCTCTTCAATATAAAAAAAAGCAAATTACACACTAAAATTCTTTGAGCGTAGCCAAGACAATGGGGGGGGGGGTGAGTTTCAACCCCTCTCCTCCAGATGGCTTTTTTAAAAGTTCAAAACCACTCAAGATAGTTTTGAGTTTAAAATCCTCTTACAGAGCGTTTTAAGGTTGAAAACCTCTCTCTTAAATATTATTTCTAAAGCAAACTACAGTCACCAAATTATATGACCGTAGCTAAATGTGGTTTTGAATTTAAAAAAAAAACAACTCCAGATATATTTTAGTTTACCCCCACCCCCCCAACAGATGATTTTGACGATAAAACTTCCCTTTTCGATATAACATCTAAAGCAAAATAGTCACCTAATTCCAAGATCGTAGTCAAGAGAAGTTAAACATGCCTACCAGTGGCTGGGCTCCATTAATAAAGTGCAATGAAATTGAAAAGCACTAAATGTGGCTCAACAAAGATGGCTAAGACAGATTTTAGGAGTCAGTTATAGAGATCGGGTCTCAATCAAGGAAATCCTATGACAAATTGGGAGTCGACCCCTTAGTAAGATTGTGACAGAGCGTCACATGAGGTTTGCGGGACTTGTTCTCCGACAAAATGAAATAAGCATAATAAGAGTTGCGATGACATCCTAGTACAACTTGGTGCCACACTTTCATGGAGGTCCTCAGAGCAGGTGGGAAGAGGCTTTAGACATTGCCAGTGTCAGATTTTTGTGGAAAAAACTTGCCAGCAAATGCGCCGAACGACGCGGAAGGGTCTAAGTCAGTAAGAAAAGCACATTAGGTTTTTGAAATAAAACTTTTTAATAGCAAAATAATGCATTGTAGGTACCTCAGAATATGCATTTAGTTGGCTTTCAATAACAGAAATAGTGCTTGGCGGCGGGGCTCCGTCCTGCGTTGGGGGAGCTCTCAGTGCTCCCCCAGACCCCTTGCTGTCAAGGGCGAGGAGTCTACAATTTTTTTCACTAACTCCATGAAGAACCTATTCTAGGGCACAATAAACGTCTTCCAAAAGAACGAAGCGTCAGAATGTAATAGAGATTAAATATGTACACACACACACACATTCATCCATAGAAACATATATATATATATAAAAATTATCGGGGGGGGGGGAGCGGTGGGAGGGGGGATAAAAAAATCCCCCCCCTAACTCCCCTTCCCGAAAAAAAGTCCTGGCTACGCCCATGATAATTATATATGTTTCTATTTCCAGTCATGTCTTCCACCAAAATACCGCTGATGGAAGTTTGCTGGCGACATTCAGGAGGCCTGACGTCACTGGGGGTGTCACTCTTGAGGAAATAGTATCAATGTTGGTAAGTAAGCCTATGTATCGCCCTTGAACTGAAGATTAAATTTCTCTGGTTGGGAGAGCCTGCTGAGATTATCCGAGCCGTAATCCTTTTTGTTTGAAAAGAAAAAAAATACACGAAGAAATTCACTTCAATATCATTTCAATCAGTTTTGATGCAAAGTAACAAAAACATTCGATAATTCCATTTGTTTGTTCAATATACAATGATCAGATAATAAATCAAATAATGAAACACACACACACAGGCACTACTCCTCCTTCAGGAACCCCGTGATCCTTATGAGAAGAATATATATATATATATCCCCTGCTCGATATCAACAAAATTAATTAACTACCACTATTTAATGAACTCATTTGTTACATTTGATTGATTCATGTTTTGTTTCGGACAATGAAATATAGCACAAAGTTTCAAATTGCTCCGGGACTGGGAAGTGGGAGAAATAACGTGTTCACATTTATACCAGACAGAAAGAGGTCATATGAGGTTTGTACAAATAAAACCTCTAGTAATCTAGATGTATAGGTGTTACGCAGTGTGTGTGTGTGTGTTTGTGTGTGTCTATGTGACAGTGGAAAGAGGTTAGCGATTGGTTGTGAATGATGCAACATAGATGGCATTGTCGTCATTTCGTCTTAGTTAAGGGAGACGACTCCAGAACGTGAGATTGAAAGTTTGGGCTATTGTAATGAGTTAGATTTGGTTCAAAGATATTATTACTCAAGTCTACTCCATTTATTTCATTGGATCCCAAGTTGATTTGGTCTACATTATAAATACAGTTCTATTTAGTCTTGTTCACAAAGGGAAGTTACTCAAGTCATTTCAAGTGTTATTAGTTCAGATCTATTACGTCTACAATGGTTAGGTTGTCTACCAGCAGTTTGGTGCTACAAGTCAACGACCGGTAAAACAATAGGTTTTGTTACAATGGCATTGGGTGGTATTTCAATATCTGTCTGTTTCAAAGTTCAATCTGATGAGCCACTAGTCTGCCAGGGCTCCTGTAGAAATAAGCGAGTTGAAGTAGTGGAAGTTCTTAAAATGAAAACATAGAAATAGAGAGCACACACTGTCAAGCAATACTAGACTCCAGAATTCAAATTGAAGAACACATTCATAGAGGTAAACTTATCTCCCTACGCTATGGTACATTCATAGAGGTAAACTTATCTCCCTACGCTATGGTACATTCATAGAGGTAAACTTATCTCCCTACGCTATGATACATTCATAGTGGTAAACTTATCTCCCTACGCTATGGTACATTCATAGAGGTAAACTTATCTCCCTACGCTATGGTACATTCATAGAGGTAAACTTATCTCCCTACGCTATGGTACATTCATAGAGGTAAACTTATCTCCCTACGCTATGATACATTCATAGAGGTAAACTTATCTCCCTACGCTATGATACATTCATAGAGGTAAACTTATCTCCCTACGCTATGATCCTATCACTTTCTCATTTTATTTGTGTGTTGTCAGGTAAAAGAAATAATTGTGCAACATTTTAGCTTGATCTGAGATTGGGTGTCAGAGAAATAAGAATAATCGCCGCAAGATTGATTTTGTCGTCATTTCTCTAGTACCTTTACTAACCTCGCTATATCTCATTCAACTGAAAGCAATACTTATAGGCCTACTCAATAGATCCAATCTATGTAAACATGTAGATCTAGGTCTAGACCTTTAGCAGGCAAAACTGTTGAGCGGCAGTTGAGCCAATAATTACTATTTCTCTCGCTCTCTCCCCCCCCCCTTTTTTTTTTCTTTCTCTCTCTCTTCCCTGTCTGAATGAAAAGACACTTATCTTTTAAAGCATAGCTCTAAGTCGTACCTAGCTATCTGAATGTTGTTCTCTCTCTAGAGCTAGGTGTGTTCACTTCATAGAATCGAGTTTGCTTTTAAACTTGTTGCCGCTGGGGTACAGTGTCTTTCTAAACAACTGGAGTTGACAAGCAGAGCGCAGTGGGGACACTGGCCCCGTTTGCTGTGTGTGGAGGACACCGAGCTGTGCCCTACATACCAAAAACGTTAAGGGTAGATAAATGTGTTAACCCGCGACCGGGATTAGAGTGGTGTGCCCATAGAAGATGCACCGGTGACACCGGTCTGCTGTGATCTCCCCTTGTTAGTCTATCACTCCCCGAGAACTGGTACAAGTATCTCAAGGGATGCAACCAATGCAAGTGATTTTCGTGAATTGGATTTTGTGTTGGGATGTGTTAGTCCGCGCTGGCTAGTGTAGAGACGGGGTTTTTTTTTTCACTTTCCTGTTCTTGTGTGTGCTTCAAGTATTCCATTATTTATTGGGAAAGATCTAACGCTACGAGGCTAATGATTATTAGACTCTCTTTGTTGTCACTGAGTTAGTCAAATAGACTCATCAACTCATTTAGATATCTAGATCTATATTTAGATTCTAGGTCTACTTCTACATACATCTCTAAGTCCAGACTTAGAGATTAATTTCATTAAAGTTAATTTTAACTTATTAATTTTTAAAAAGTTAGTGTATAGTTAGTTGTTAACATTTTGATGCAAATCTACGATTTGAGCAAGACCACAGTGCAGGTTTGACTCAAGTGGACTATTTAGTAGACTGTGACTTCTGTAGACCTATCTAGATCCAGATGTGTTCTATAAATATGTTTAATACTTGCGTTATAGTCCTACATCCACGATACATCACTTCATCAATTTCTAAAAACTTTCAGCTCTAGACTCTGCTCTCTTTCTATATACACATCGTATGAGAACTACATCACACTAGAGTTTATTCCCTGTGTGCAATAGAACTAAATTACATTTTGAAAGTAGACAGAATCAAAGTCAAAGATTTTACTACTAAAGAATGACAGATGACTCCAGAGATCCACATAGCTTCTACGTTAATTTTTTATACTTCGCACTAGATAGTAATTAATCCAACACACATACACATTAAAGACAGAGCCAGGGTCAGACTTCTACAGGTAAATACTAAAGTGTATCACGGATGAATGTAAACCAGTCGACAAATCTTAAGAGTGGATTGTAGAACTTTGGGGGACAACTAAACAGAGAAAAACAATAGTAGCAATAGGCCTAGCAGAATACGTTGGAAAGATCATGTTTTGTTAGACTAGGCATTGTTTACTTGGTGAACTAAATATTCTGTGGCGCTGTTTAGCTTGGTAAACCAAGAACCTCCCCCCCGCCACCGTCCGACTATTGTTTAACCTGTTAAACTCAGAGCCCTTCCCTTTCATGGCTACAATGTATCAGCCTGTAGTGATGACTGTTGAAGTACGATAGACGGCTATGTCAAATTGATTCATTGTAACATGGCCACCTAATGCCAGTTTGTCCATAAATACTCTGAATTATATATCCTTTAATTATTCCTTGTAATTAATCTAATAATTATAGAACTAAATCTAAGTTTGTTTGGCCACAACATTTTGTTTGTCAATAGACGTCTGTGATTTACATAATCATCATTCATTATGGTTTCTTTCTTCTATGTTTTCGTCTGGTAGTGTAATACTGATGTACTCTCTGTGTTTCATTAGGCCAGTGTATCTTCGTATCATTCTAAGGAATGCAATAACAAGAGTCTGTTGTGACCAACTCGAAATATTAATAGTATGTTGTGACCAACTCGAAAGTTATACAATAGCATGACTAACACGGCTTTCAGTTCAATGACTCTGTAGCACCATTGAAAACTTACTGGAGGTCGAGTTGTAAAAGTAATTTCACTAAATGACTAAATCTTCTGTCATTCTGCCGAGTTCTGTCATTGTCAGTCGATCCTGTCTGCAGGTCATCTCTTTGTTGCTACTGTGTATTGGAAGTAGTGTACATTCACACGTGATCAAGAGACGAAGTCTTGCCAAACAAGTCAACCGTCTTCAGATTTCTTTTCTTTGAGATTAGTTTTCTGTTGTGTTTACGTTTTATAGTCCAGTCTTGTATCGATTTTATTGATAGATCTAGATCTAGATTTTCTGATTTGACCTCAACACCAATCAAATAACGATTTGTTGATCAACACCATGGAACGTTGAATTGAGTATCGTTGTCTTCGATCTGTATCTTCCAGTATCCTTATCTTCAAGTATCTGTATCTTCCAGTATTTTTATCTTCAAGTATCTGTATCTTCCAGTATCCTTATCTTCAAGTATCTGTATCTTCCAGTATTCTTATCTTCAAGTATCTGTATCTTCCAGTATCCTTATCTTCAAGTATCTGTATCTTCCAGTATCCTTATCTTCAAGTATCTGTATCTTCCAGTATCCTTATCTTCAAGTATCTGTATCTTCCAGTATCCTTATCTTCAAGTATCTGTATCTTCCAGTATCCTTATCTTCAAGTATCTGTATCTTCCAGTATCCTTATCATCAAGTATCTGTATCTTCCAGTATCATTATCTTCAAGTATATGTATCTTCCAGTATCCTTATCTTCAAGTATCTGTATCTTCCAGTATCCTTATCTTCAGTATCTGTATATTCCAGTATTCTTATCTTCAAGTATCTGTATCTTCCAGTATCATTATCTTCAAGTATAAGTATCTGTATCTTCCAATGTCCTTATCTTCAAGTATCTGTATCTTCAAGTATCTGTATCTTCCAGTATCCGTATCTTCAAGTATCTGTATCTTCCAGTATTCTTATCTTCAAGTATCTGTATCTGCCAGTATTCTTATCTTCAAGTATCTGTATCTTCCAGTATTCTTATCTTCAAGTATCTCATTCTTACAGTATCTGTGTCTTCCAGTGTCTGTACCCGCCATTATCTTTATCTTCCTGTATCTGTATCTTCTTGAATCTGTTACTGTATCATCCAGAACCTATATCTTCCAGTATCTGTTACTGTATCTTTCAGTACCGTATTGTCCTGTATCTGTTACTGTATCTTCCTCTTTTTGTATCTTCCGTTATCTGTATATCCCAATATCTGTATCTATTACTGTATCTTCCAGTACCTGTATCTTTCTGTAACAGTATCTCCTAGTATCTGTATCTTCCAGTATCTGTATCTTCCAGTACCTGTATCTTTCTGTAACAGTATCTCCTAGTATCTGTATCTTCCAGTATCTGTATCTTTCTGTAATAGTATCTCCTAGTATCTGTATCTTCCAGTATCTGTATCTTCCAGTATCTGTATCTTCCTGTAACTATCTCCCAATACCTGTATCTTCCTGTATCCGTGTCTTCTAGTGTTACACGATTCGAGTTTATATTAATTATTTTCTGTCATTCTGAATATTAAGTTTGAGTGCAGGGTTTCCCATGACTACATATATCACAGCTCTAAATATCTTATAGGTGTCTTCTCCAAACAGATCATTATACATTCTGAAAGTGTTTATATACTTATTTCAATATATAATCTCTACTCATACTTAAGACGGGCTCAAAAAGGAACTAGTATAACTCTGAAAACTTGTGATAATAGTGTAACATTGAGTAAAATGTAACTGATCAGCAGTATCGAAGGAGCAACTTGTTTCTGTATCATTATTTGATATGGATCAATGTTTAAACCAATCGTATTCGATTTCGTTGAACACACGAGCAGGAGTAAATTCTGTATGAAGTCACACTTTCAGGATGAGTGACTTAGACTATGATTGACTTTAGGGTACCATAGCTGCGCTGTGACCCACTGGCATGATGTAGTCTAAGTATGGCCTTCTTTCAGAGGTACCAGTCTGCGCCCACTTTGTTAGCCGTTGGGGATAACACGTACGTGGTGACGGGGCTCAATCCAGAGTTTGGTGACGACGATGGCTCTGACGGCGACGAATCCGTTTATTCCGTCAAGGTTGTGGAGGCTAATAAGCCTTCTTTGGATGTGTCCCCTGGGCAGCAGGAAGTCACCCTTAGAAAGAAACGGCAGGCGCCTCTACCTCCGCTTACTTCCACGGCGGAACCAACTAAGCAATTGCTCCGATCGATCAATTCCACCGACTCATCCGATAATCAGAGCCCTAACACTTCCACGGAGAGCGACAGCCTGCCCGCGTTATCTCGGAGCTCCCTTCAACTCTCCGACTCTGACCAAAACACTCTTACCCCACAAAAAGAGCGCTCCAGATTTCACAAGTTTCGGTACGCGCTCCGCTCACCACAAATCGGCCGGAGCAGGTCCAAGAAGGAAAAGCGCGAGTTCAGCAGATCGATGACGATCAGATCAATCGCTGAAGACGAGTCCAGTGTGAAGAGGAGGAACAACGCCAGCGACTCGGAAAAGTCGTCTCCCAAGTTTCGACAAGGGGAGGCCATGGATCCAGTAATAACAATGTCCAAGTGGATAATAGCTGTAGGCTGTGATGATGTTGAGACCGAGCAAGATTTTGAGGTAAGTGTCTATTGCCAATAGTTCTTACAGCCCAGGACTCGATACGAGCTCTGTTAAGCCAATCATAGACTTGATCTAACATAGTTTGACCTGGTTTTCAGACAAAACATTTGGGGTAGAGACTAAGAGTTAGAACAATTACAAAGTGTGTGTTCGTACGTGTGTGTGCGTGACTGTGTGTGTGTGTGTATATATATATATATATATAAAGGGCTACATTAGTTATTGTTACCCTTTTTAAATTGTTTCCATCTTTGTCTTATATAGATCCATTGCCTCCACTTTTAAATAGATTACCCATTTGAACACGTGATTCTCATTGACATGCTGATCACATGTTTGAAGCAAATGAAATATATTTTTAAAGGAAAAGCTTATATTGACTGAAATTAAATCAATTATTTTGTATCAATCAAGAAATTATTTTTTTTAGATCTAGACTAACTATAGTTCCAGTGCGATTGGAAATATTTTTATTGTTTTTGTTGAGCGCTACTTTTATGCTTCTAGAATGTTCAGAGCGCTTTGGTCCAGTGACTTTGGTCCAGTGACTTTGGTCCAGTGACTTTGGTCCAGTGACTTTAGTCAAGAAGGATTACGTGCTGCTTTTTCAAAAGTTTTTTTGTTTAAATTGCTCGAGAGTCTGAATTCAAACTCGAGATCTACATGTTGGAGGGCCGACGCGTTAGCCAATGAGCTATTCAAGTATTTTAAAAAATATTAGTTTTTTTTAGTCTAAAAAAACTATATAATTAAACAAATTTTAAGCGAACGACCTAATTCTCTACACAAGGGTTATCTACCATTTATAAAACAAAATTAATTGGGTACTTTTTAATTGATTCGTGTGTTGTTTTTGACATTGAATGAATTTGCCAAGTTTTAACTTGATCCGAGAAATGTACCTGGGAGAACTAACGTGTACAAGATTCCACCCAGACAGAGTGCTACGATGTTTTCTATCTTTTAACAACTGAAATATTTGATGACAAGAAATGTGTACTGAACTAGCTGCATGGAATGAAGTGCACCGTACATAGGTACTAAAGTACTTTTTTCTACGTGTCTATCTGGAAAGTCGTTGTGGTCAGACAGAGCAGACTGTGTGTAGCAAGATGGGAGCTCTGATGTTGTGGTCAGATAGAGCAGACTGTGTGTAGCAAGATGGGAGCTCTGATGTTGTGGTCAGACAGAGCAGACTGTGTGTAGCAAGATGGGAGCTCTGATGTTGTGGTCAGACAGAGCAGACTGTGTGTAGCAAGATGGGAGCTCTCATGTTGTGGTCAGATAGAGCAGACTGTGTGTAGCAAGATGGGAGCTCTGATGTTGTGGTCAGACAGAGCAGACTGTGTGTAGCAAGATGGGAGCTCTGATGTTGTGGTCAGATAGAGCAGACTGTGTGTAGCAAGATGGGAGCTCTGATGTTGTGGTCAGACAGAGCAGACTGTGTGTAGCAAGATGGGAGCTCTGATGTTGTGGTCAGACAGAGCAGACTGTGTGTAGCAAGATGGGAGCTCTGATGTTGTGGTCAGACAGAGCAGACTGTCTGTAGCAAGATGGGAGCTCTGATGTTGTGGTCAGATAGAGCAGACTGTGTGTAGCAAGATGGGAGCTCTGATGTTGTGGTCAGACAGAGCAGACTGTGTGTAGCAAGATGGGAGCTCTGATGTTGTGGTCAGACAGAGCAGACTGTGTGTAGCAAGATGGGAGCTCTGATGTTGTGATCAGATAGAGCAGACTGTGTGTAGCAAGATGGGAGCTCTGATGTTGTGGTCAGACAGAGCAGACTGTGTGTAGCAAGATGGGAGCTCTGATGTTGTGGTCAGACAGAGCAGACTGTGTGTAGCAAGATGGGAGCTCTGATGTTGTGGTCAGACAGAGCAGACTGTGTGTAGCAAGATGGGAGCTCTGATGTTGTGGTCAGACAGAGCAGACTGTGTGTAGCAAGATGGGAGCTCTGATGTTGTGGTCAGATAGAGCAGACTGTGTGTAGCAAGATGGGAGCTCTGATGTAATAACAAAATACTGGCGGTGCTGTAGCGAATCTTCCTTTTGTAACTAACATTTCTGTTTTTTTTTATTATAATGGGATTTTGTTTCTCTTGTCACCATGACTTCTTCACTGCCTGTGGCTACTTCCTCACTTGACATAGTGTATCGTTGGATAATAAGATTATGCTGACCAATTATACGCCATAACGCAGCTAGAATCAAGATAGGGTTACCAGACGTCCTGCAAAAGGAGGCCAGTCCTCCTTTTTGGGGTCTTGACCTCCCTCGGCCCGCATTAGCCTAAAATATGAAAATGTCCGGCTGTTGTTTACTGCACTGGCATATAATTACTTTTAATTGAATGAAATACTTCATCTGGTTTAAATCCAAAGACTTAACATTAAAAGATGTAAAATTTTCAGCGCATGAGTACCAGATAAATACACGTGAGTGATGGCATGAAAGAGTGTAACACTTTGAGATACTCGCTCGAACGGATCTTACCAGCATCTTAACTTAGACAATGTGGCCTGTCACGGCTGTATTATGAGTCATCCTTTAAGGGCAACTTGCGATGGGCTCAAGAAAATCTGGATGTCTCTATCTCCGATATGTGGATGTAATCAAACGGGACCTCAAAGTAGTGAACATTGATGGTGACTTCTAGGAAGACATAGCCCTGGACCGCACTATGTGGAGAGAGATGTTGACTACTATGAAGACATAGCCCTGGACCGCACTAAGTGAAGAGAGATGTTGACTTCTAGGAAGACATAGCCCTGGACCGCACTAAGTGGAGAGAGATGGTGACTACTAGGAAGACATAGCCCTGGACCGCACTATGTGGAGAGAGATGGTGACTACTAGGAAGACATAGCCCTGGACCGCACTATGTGGAGAGAGATGGTGACTACTAGGAAGACATAGCCCTGGACCGCACTAAGTGGAGAGAGATGGTGACTAAGAAAGCTACAGGCATTAGCTCTGTAAGAAAGCAAGCCAAACGAAAAATGGCTGGTGCCTGTACCACCAAATCGAATGCCACATTTACCTGTGATATATGTGGACCAGAATTTCTCTTCACGAGTAGGATTCTACTCTACAGTGACAAAAAAAAAGTGCAATAGGAGATGAACAATAGTCTCTCTAGGCCTGAAGGAGGCTAACCAGAGATACATAGCATCAGCCAGTCAACGTTGCGTGCTCGCTGTAGTCATGTTGGTCTTTAATTATTAGATTTTGTATTGAATTCTTTAAAGAAGTGGCCAATTTGTGGTCGATTTGTCTATTGGTTCGAGTGTTGTCATCGAAAATGTTCAGGTCAAGTGTCAACTTGACCCGAGAATGAGAAGTGACAGAAATAATGTGTAAAAGATTCCGACAGAGTGAGTTGATATCAGCTTTGTAATGAGACTATATTCATTATACTATTAAAATGTGGCTGTATTCAGTATCAAAATGTCAATATCTCTCAATATCAATGTAACTATCTATAGAAAAATATTTATGACATTCCCTTTGTTATGGAATGGTGGCGGTACTAATTCACTGTTGTTTGTTTTTGTTACCATTGTTTTGTTCACTGCGTCACCAATTGATTCTAAACTGGAAGACTCTTGAATGGCTTTGGTGACACTATGCCCTACTCTAGCTAGATAACACGGGGAATAAATAAATGATAACTGACTGTTGGGACTACTTCAACAACACTTTAGAGGGGACAGGAAGGTGGGGAGAAGTAGCTGGAGATACATTGAGGGAGGCAGATGAGGGCGGGGTAAGGAGGGAGAGTGATAGATATGTAGGTAGGGAGTTGAATATATCGTGTATCTCCCCTGCACTCCATTATGTCGGCTTTACATATCATTGAGACCAGGCTATTCAGTAGTGTAAGCTGGAGTACTGTTACAAAAGTAATCCACGATGGCGAAGGGCCCTACTTTAATAGTTTTTTTCATGCTGTGTGTGTTATGGGCTGTGCGTGGAATTGATAGACTTATGAATGTGTCTGTCAGTGTGTACTGGGATTTGGTTCGGGCCCTGTGAGGTATGTTAGGGGCCAGTTGCAGTGTGTGTTAGTGACAAAGTGGGTGTGTCACAGCTGATGTCAGACTGCTGCAGAAGTTTCTAACACTTTCAGTCAGTCCTGTAAACAGTCTGTCGATCTCCCTCTCTCTCTCTCTTTCTCTGTTTTCTCTCTCTCTCTCTCTCTCTCTCTCTCTCTCTCTCTTGTGACGTTTATTTCTCCATCTTTTCAATTAGAGACGCAATGACCTTGACCCCAAACGAAAACATTTGAACCCTAACAAAATTAACTTAAAAAAATACTCGCCACGTAGGAATACATAAGAATGAACAAATGATCCTAATAATGCACCCGACATAAGAGCCTGTAACATCAGAGTCTATATATGAGTCTATAGCATCAGAGTCTATATATGTCTTTAACATCAGTCTATATATGAGTCTATAACATCAGTCTATATATGAGTCTATAACATCAGAGTCTATATATGAGTCTATAACATCAGTTTATATATTGTCTGTTGACATTTCTCTTTGTCCCCCCGATTCTCAGCATGGATATGTAGATTATGTCACCAAATATCTAGATTATGTCACCAAATATCTAGATTGTCACCAAATATCTAGATTGTCACCAAATATCTAAATTATGTCACCAAATATCTAAATTATGTCACCAAATATCTAGATTATGTCACCAAATATCTAGATTATGTCACCAAATATTTAGATTATGTCACCAAATATTTAGATTATGTCACCAAATATCTAGATTATGTCACCAAATATCTAAATTATGGCACCAAATATCTAGATTATGTCACCAAATATCTAGATTATGTCACCAAATATCTAGGTTATGTCACCAGATATCTAGATTATGTCACCAGATATCTAGATTATGTCACCAAATATTTAGATTATGTCACCAAATCTAGATTATGTCACCAAATATCTAGATTATGTCACCAAATATTTAGATTAAGTCACCAAATATCTAGATTATGTCACCAGATATCTAGATTATGTCACCAAATATTTAGATTATGCCACCAGATATCTAGATTATGCCACCAAATATCTAGATTATGTCACCAAATATCTAGATTATGTCACCAAATATTTAGATTATGTCACCAAATATCTAGATTATGTCACCAAATATCTAGATTATGTCACCAAATATTTAGATTATGTCACCAAATCTAGATTATGTCACCAAATATCTAGATTATGTCACCAAATATTTAGATTAAGTCACCAAATATCTAGATTATGTCACCAGATATCTAGATTATGTCACCAAATATTTAGATTATGCCACCAGATATCTAGATTATGCCACCAAATATTTAGATTATGGCACCAAATATCTAGATTATGTCACAAGATATCTAGATTATGTCACAAGATATCTAGATTATGTCACCAAATATCTAGATTATGTCACCAAATATCTAGATTATGTCACCAAATATTTAGATTATGTCACCAAATCTAGATTATGTCACCAAATATCTAGATTATGTCACCAAATATTTAGATTAAGTCACCAAATATCTAGATTATGTCACCAGATATCTAGATTATGTCACCAAATATTTAGATTATGCCACCAGATATCTAGATTATGCCACCAAATATTTAGATTATGGCACCAAATATCTTATCTTATATAATACAGACGTTACTTCAAAAAAGAAGATGATTACGTACTACGCGTCATGCATTTAGTCATGCATATTAACCAATGACTTAAATTCTGCCAAGTAATTGGTTTTCGTGTCTAGCTCAGGCAACTCATTTCATGCTCTAATAGCACTAGGGAAGAAGGAGTATTTGTACAGATTTGTCCTAGCATATGGGACGAGGAATATGCCTTTATCTTTGTGTCTTTTTTTTGGTTTTTGTATTTGAAGATTATGGTTCAGTGTTTTATGCATAATTGCTACTTTACTTTTGAGTCTTTTGTCCTGAAGGCTTTCTAAATTTAGTGATTTTACTAAAGGTCCTCTAGTCAAATGTGAATATTCTTTTGTTATGAATCTCACTGCTCTATTTTGTGTGTGTTCCAGTTTCTTAATGTTGAGGGGTCCCAAACAGCAAAAATTACAAATATCTAGATTATATCTCCAAATATCTAGATTATGTCACTAAATAAGATGAGATAAGATAAATATCTAGATTATGTCACCAAATATCTAGATTATGTCACCTAATATTTAGATTATGTCACCAAATAAGATAAGATAAATATATAGATTATGTCTCCAAATATCTAGATTATGTCTCCAAATATCTAGATTATGTCACCAAATATCTAGATTATGTCTCCAAATATCTAGATGATGTCTCCAAATATCAAGATTATGTCACCAAATGTCTAGATTATGGCACCAAATATCTAGATTATGCCACCAAATATCTAGATTACATCACCATTATTCTAGATCATATCACCAAATATCTAGATTGTCACCAAATAAGATGAGATAAATATCTAGATTATGTCACCAAATATCTAGATTATGTCACCAAATATTTAGATTATGTCACCAAATATCTAGATTATGTCACCAAATATTTAGATTATGTCATCAAATATTTAGATTATGTCACCAAATATCTAGATTATGTCACCAGATATCTAGATTATGTCACAGGATATCTAGATTATGTCACCAAATATCTAATGCCACCAGATATCTAGATTATGCCACCAGATATCTAGATTATGTCACCAAATATTTAGATTATGCCACCAGATATCTAGATTATGTCACCAAATATTTAGATTATGTCACCAGATATCTAGATTATGCCACCAAATATTTAGATTATGTCACCAAATATTTAGATTATGTCACCAGATATCTAGATTATGCCACCAAATATTTAGATTATGTCACCAGATATCTAGATTATTATCACCAAATACTTAGATTATGTCACCAGATATCTAGATTATGTCACCAAATATTTAGATTATGCCACCAGATATCTA
The DNA here is from genome assembly GCF_947242115.1 of Biomphalaria glabrata. Classification (NCBI taxonomy): domain Eukaryota; kingdom Metazoa; phylum Mollusca; class Gastropoda; family Planorbidae; genus Biomphalaria; species Biomphalaria glabrata. Next base: position 20,343,377 of record NC_074716.1, read on the forward strand.
GATTATGTCACCAAATATTTAGATTATGTCACCAGATATCTAGATTATGCCACCAAATATTTAGATTATGTCACCAAATATTTAGATTATGCCACCAGATATCTAGATTATGTCACCAAATATTTAGATTATGTCACCAGATATCTAGATTTTGCCACCAAATATTTAGATTATGTCACCAGATATCTAGATTATTATCACCAAATATTTAGATTATGTCATAAGATATCTAGATTATGCCACCAAATATTTAGATTATGTCACCAGATATCTAGATTATGTGACCAAATATTTAGATTATGTCACCAAGACAAATTCTTGAGGTATGTTGTGTCTACTTTCTTTGGTATCCTATTAACGCGTTCTGTGGGTTCGGTTGTTCAAGAAAAACAAAAAATAACAATATTTTAAATGTTAGTAAAATATAAAAATACTTAAAAACAACAACAAAGTTTATCTAATGAAAAGAACTCCACATTTACATCGATATATCTCAATACTGTAAGATTTCTCCTTTTTTAATATCAAACAAATCTAATTAATTATCGTTATTTGATTAACTAATTAGATTGATTCTTGTTTCCTTAGGAACAATAAATAATTATGCAAAGTTTTCAATTTTATTCAAAAATGGAAAATGGGAGAAACTTGTTCTAAATGTGTACAGAGAGTGACTTGATATAAGCTTTGTTCTAAATGTTTACAGAGAGTGAGTTGATATAAGCTTTGTTCTAAATGTTTACAGAGAGTGAGTTGATATAAGCTTTGTTCTAAATGTTTACAGAGAGTGAGTTGATATAAGCTTTGTTCTAAATGTTTACAGAGAGTGAGTTGATATAAGCTTTGTTCTAAATGTTTACAGAGAGTGAGTTGATATAAGCTTTGTTCTAAATGTGTACAGAGAGTGAGTTGATATAAGCTTTGTTCTAAATGTGTACACAGAGTGAGTTGATATAAGCTTTGTTCTAAATGTTTACAGAGAGTGAGTTGATATAAGCTTTGTTCTAAATGTTTACAGAGAGTGAGTTGATATAAGCTTTGTTCTAAATGTGTACAGAGAGTGAGTTGATATAAGCTTTGTTCTAAATGTGTACACAGAGTGAGTTGAAGCTTTGTTCTAAATGTGTACACAGAGTGAGTTGAAGCTTTGTACTAAATGTGTACACAGAGTGAGTTGAAGCTTTGTTCTAAATGTGTACACAGAGTGAGTTGAAGCTTTGTTCTAAATGTGTACACAGAGTGAGTTGAAGCTTTGTTCTAAATGTGTACACAGAGTGACTTGAAGCTTTGTTCTAAATGTGTACACAGAGTGACTTGAAGCTTTGTTCTAAATGTGTACACAGAGTGACTTGAAGCTTTGTTCTAAATGTGTACACAGAGTGACTTGAAGCTTTGTTCTAAATGTGTAGACAGAGTGACTTGAAGCTTTGTTCTAAATGTGTACACAGAGTGACTTGAAGCTTTGTTCTAAATGTGTACACAGAGTGACTTGAAGCTTTGTTCTAAATGTGTACACAGAGTGACTTGAAGCTTTGTTCTAAATGTGTACACAGAGTGACTTGAAGCTTTGTTCTAAATGTGTACACAGAGTGACTTGAAGCTTTGTTCTAAATGTGTACACAGAGTGACTTGAAGCTTTGTTCTAAATGTGTAGACAGAGTGACTTGAAGCTTTGTTCTAAATGTGTACACAGAGTGACTTGAAGCTTTGTTCTAAATGTGTACACAGAGTGACTTGAAGCTTTGTTCTAAATGTGTACACAGAGTGACTTGAAGCTTTGTTCTAAATGTGTACACAGAGTGACTTGAAGCTTTGTTCTAAATGTGTAGACAGAGTGACTTGAAGCTTTGTTCTAAATGTGTACACAGAGTGACTTGAAGCTTTGTAAAAAAAAATGAAACGGGATGTTATTTATTTACTCCGCAGGTCGAGTTGTGCCCCTTGCTCTCATTCTCTCTTCTTGAAAAGATGCGCTCTTCAAAGAGTTCCCCCCCCCCCCCCATGTTATCCAACTCAGAGTTGTCATTTCTGGGTTTTTTCACCTCTAAATGTTAACCTCTTCAAGGACTTGTTCTCCTATAAATAATAGTCCTCCTAAAAGAGTTTTCACTCTAACAGAGCGGTCCTCCTAAAAGAGTTGTCCTCTTCAGAAAATGTCTCTCTTCTCTAAATGTTGATATTCTCAAAACATTTTCTTCCTTCAAATGTCTGCCTCCTGGTTCGTAATGAAAAGTCTTAGCTGACTCCAGTTCTTAGGCCACTAGAGACCAGATAGAAACAGACTCCAGTTCTTAGGCCACTAGAGACCAGAGAGAAACAGACTCCAGTTCTTACGTCACTAGAGACCAGAGAGAAAGAGACTCCAGTTCTTAAGCCACTAGAGACCAGATAGAAACAGACTCCAGTTCTTAGGCCACTAGAGACCAGAGAGAATCAGACTCCAGTTCTTACGTCACTAGAGACCAGAGAGAAAGAGACTCCAGTTCTTACGTCACTAGAGACCAGAGAGAAAGAGACTCCAGTTCTTACGTCACTAGAGACCAGAGAGAAAGAGACTCCAGTTCTTACGTCACTAGAGACCAGAGAGAAACAGACTCCAGTTCTTACGTTACTAGAGACCAGATAGAAAGAGACTCCAGTTCTTAGGCCACTAGAGACCAGAGAGAAACAGACTCCAGTTCTTACGTCACTAGAGACCAGAGAGAAAGAGACTCCAGTTCTTACGTCACTAGAGACCAGAGAGAAACAGACTCCAGTTCTTACGTCACAAGAGACCAGAGAGAAACAGACTCCAGTTCTTACGTCACTAGAGACCAGAGAGAAACAGACTCCAGTTCTTAGGCCACTAGAGACCAGAGAGAAACAGACTCCAGTTCTTACGTCACTAGAGACCAGAGAGAAACAGACTCCAGTTCTTACGTCACTAGAGACCAGAGAGAAAGAGACTCCAGTTCTTACGTCACTAGAGACCAGAGAGAAAGAGACTCCAGTTCTTACGTCACTAGAGACCAGAGAGAAAGAGACTCCAGTTCTTACGTCACTAGAGACCAGAGAGAAACAGACTCCAGTTCTTACGCCACTAGAGACCAGAGAGAAACAGACTCCAGTTCTTACGTCACTAGAGACCAGAGAGAAACAGACTCCAGTTCTTACGTCACTAGAGACCAGAGAGAAACAGACTCCAGTTCTTACGTCACTAGAGACCAGAGAGAAACAGACTCCAGTTCTTACGTCACTAGAGACCAGAGAGAAAGAGACTCCAGTTCTTACGTCACTAGAGACCAGATAGAAAGAGACTCCAGTTCTTACGTCACTAGAGACCAGATAGAAAGAGACTCCAGTTCTTACGTCACTAGAGACCAGAGAGAAAGAGACTCCAGTTCTTACGTCACTAGAGACCAGAGAGAAACAGACTCCAGTTCTTACGTCACTAGGGACCAGATAGAAAGAGACTCCAGTTCTTACGCCACTAGAGACCAGAGAGAAACAGACTCCAGTTCTTACGTCACTAGAGACCAGAGAGAAACAGACACCAGTTCTTACGTCACTAGAGACCAGAGAGAAAGAGACTCCAGTTCTTACGTCACTAGAGACCAGATAGAAACAGACTCCAGTTCTTACGTCACTAGGGACCAGATAGAAAGAGACTCCAGTTCTTACGTCACTAGAGACCAGATAGAAAGAGACTCCAGTTCTTACGTCACTAGAGACCAGAGAGAAAGAGACTCCAGTTCTTACGTCACTAGAGACCAGAGAGAAAGAGACTCCAGTTCTTACGTCACTAGAGACCAGAGAGAAAGAGACTCCAGTTCTTACGTCACTAGAGACCAGAGAGAAAGAGACTCCAAATATTTACCACAAAGACAAAAAAAAAAGGTAAACAAAAGATGACTGGAAGGGCTAGGCGGCTAAATGTCCAGGTCCGACATGTCAGGTTGAACATCAAGTCAGCACAAAGTGGACACCTACAGGAGAAAACGTTTTGAGCCATGTTGTTAACCAGAAAGAAATTGTCTCCAAAAGTTGGATTCTAATGGGGGGGGGGCGCGACCTGCTGATAAAGGGGCGTGAAGGCGTTCCATTTATTGTTTAAGCTACAAACAAAATGTATTTACAGTGTATTTTTGACCCAATGGATCCATATTTGAATATTAATAACCAATGTTGCAAAAATATTAAAAATGTAAGAGACGTCGTTTTGTCTTCTAAGTATGACCTTAAAGAATTTATTCACAAGAGTCGTCTGCAACTAGGTCGACTCCTGACGTTTTTCTTTTTGTAGAGGTCATCTCCATACGTCGCTAACGCGATTCTACAAGACTTTCAGAAAGGTTGAATTTCTCCCGACTATCGTTGTGTTGATGACTTGTGCATGACAAAAGACAAACCCTAACCCTAAGACGTCTTGCTTCATTCTGACTAGCTGATTACTTCAATAAGAAGGCCTAAATGCTGTTATGGCGATATAAGATAAGGGACTGTAGCTGTATTAATAATATATGATGAATAACTTGTTTGTCTGTTTTTTTTTTCTTAATAATAAATACGACCCAATAACTCAGAAAAGAAGTACAGGTTAGAAATAGAATACAAATAAGACTAACACACTAATAATGAGAAGGAAGTTTGTCTTACAACTCGTGCATTACACCAAACAAAACATTAGAACCCTAGAAATGCATGAGAAAAAAAATGAAATGCGAAGGACGTAATTATCTCCCTTTTTGGAAATAACGTCTCAAATAAGATAAGAAGAAGAAGATAAGATAACCAAATATACATTCACGTCAGAACTTAGCATGTCGGTGAGGTCTGTATACAAGAAATTAGTTTTTAATCTCAGCGACCTGCGTATACAGACTGACGTCGATTGGGCTCTCTAGTATAATGTCTTCTAGGATAACACATCGTCGTTATTATACACACACACACACACACACACACATAAAAGTCTTATATCACTACAAATATAACGAGCAAAATAAAAAGAATACTTTAAAAAAAAAGCTTTTCTAAGGAAAAGAAACGCTAATTGCCTGCATTTATCTCAAGACAGAAAGGTTGAGCTCTACAACAAAATGGTTATTGGTTGGATTGATTCGTCTATTGTCATCGACTAGGAAACATTTTGCAAAATGTTCAACTGATCCGAGAATGGGAAGTGGGAGAAAAAAAAAGGGTTAAACTTTTGACCAGACGGACAGAGGTAGTTGATAGAAGCTTTGTAAAGATTTAGCGCTAAGGTAAAGCCTGAACTGCATGTCCTGTTTAATTAGAGACAACCCCTAGGTACATTCTCCCACGACATGACCTATGACAAATCAAGTAAATCTCATTGGTGTAAATCTAATTGGAATAAATCTGATTGGTGTAAGTTCATGGTATTTATTTCTTACAGTTCATCCTCTCTCTCTCTTTCTCTCTTTAGCACTCTCTCTCTCACACACACTCTCTCTCTCTTTTGCACTCTCTCTCCCTCTTTCTCACTCTATCACTCTTTATTTCTCTCTCACACTCTCTAACTTTCTCTCTCTCTCTCTCTCTCTTCTCTAATCATCTTCTCTATTAGCTCTTCATCCACATTAGTCTTAAAAGTAGACACACACACACAATCTTTCTAAATTGAACACATTCCTGCACCCTTGAAACAATGGAATATCTCCATTTTTTTGGGTTCTATGAAAAGGGGGTGGGGGTGGGGGCACGAGTATAAAACCCGGATTTTGGTTTTAAACGACGCAATTTTTTAAAAGCCTCTCAAGGAGTTGATAACAGAGCAGATATCATGAAGTGAATGGAGTGACTCAAACATGTCCCTACTAGGATCCTCTCGAAGTGAATGGAGTGGCCAACATGTCACCTTGAGACATTCCATTCTTGTTGTTTGCTCATTAAACTTCAAATACCGTTTAGTCAATGAAGGTGTGTCATTTAGTTTGATACGCCTACACTGTCCCTAATACCTTAACAGACTGTAACTGATACCTTAACAGACTCTAACACAGTCAACTATGAAGATTAACAAAAATACACAAATAAAACGGCACAATGAAAAGACAAAAATAAATGAGAACACTTTTTAGAAAGCTTCTATCAACAGTCTGTCTGTCTGGTACAAAATGTGTCCAGGTGACTTCTCCCACACCCAGTCTCGGATCCAGCTGAAATTGTGCACACTTGTTTCTTCAATCTGACAAAACAAGAATCTATTAGGCTAAAAAAAATATCAAATTAGTTAATGAACTATTTGAACTATTTGTAATTAATTTTTTTGTTTGGTATCGAACAAGGGAAAGAAATTGTACTTGACAGATGTGGTGGTATAAGTTGAATTGGTTCCCTTCAAACTTTGTATAGAGAATTGAGTCGTCGTTAAAGAGCTTTAAACTAACAATAGATAGTGTTAAAGGCCTCCGCGCGGTGTTGATTCTTGGCAATCTGTCTAGTGTAGATCTGACTGGAAGTAACGCTGAACTCAACACTTCAGTAACACCGGCGAAAGGCCGAAACAATCAAATATGTAGTCGACGCTGATATGTTGTTCTACAAATATGTTTAATACTCAAGAAGGGAATCGTCCGATGTCAATAATGTCGTACTCAAGTCTACTACTCTACAAGAAGCGTCTTCCTCTTTATATGAGAAACGAGTCCTTGTAATCACAACAAATTTCAGTAAGGATCAATAAAGCAGTCTTAGTCTTAGTCTTTTAGCGTCACTTAGAGCGTTCTTATTTTTAAAAGATCTGTCACGTCACTTGTCGCTAATGAAAACTTTCCCCTTATTCCCGAAACAAATAACTAAATCCTAATCATGTCATAACAATAGCTATGAATCCTTCTATTTTTCATGTCTTTCGCTGCACAAAGGTTAGTGTATTGGCTTGAGGAAGCTTGAGCCCGCGAGTTCGAACTCTAGTCGTCTAACTTTTTGTTATAAAATGCATTTAGAAGCGATCACTAGATACTTAGTAGATACCTCGTTTTGTCTCCTCCACCTCTTTTTTTCCAAACTGGTTCAAACACGTGATAGGATCAGAGCGCAGTGAGGATGCTAAAAGCTGAAATTGCGCTAAAGAAAAATAATTGTAAATAATATTTCTAATCGCACATATTATTTAGTGTTGGTCTAGATCAGTGGTTCCCAAACGTTTTTGTCTCGTAGACCCCTTTCAATGTTTTCGGTAGACCCCTTTCAATGTTTTCAGTAGACCCCTTGCAATGTTTTCGGTAGACCCCTTGCAATGTTTTCGGTAGACCCCTTGCAATGTTTTCAGTAGACCCCTTGCAATGTTTTCATTAGACCCCTTGCAGTGTTTTCAGTAGACCCCTGGCAATGTTTTCAGTAGACTCCTTGCAATGTTTTCATTAGACCCCTTGCAATGTTTTCATTAGACCCCTTGCAGTGTTTTCATTAAACCCCTTGCAATGTTTTCAGTAGACCCCTTGCAATGTTTTCAGTAGATTCCTTGCAATGTTTTCTGTAGACCCCTTGCAATGTTTTCAGTAGATTCCTTGCAATGTTTTCGGTAGACCCCTTGCAATGTTTTCATTAGACCCCTTGCAGTGTTTTCATTAAACCCCTTGCAATGTTTTCAGTAGACCCCTTGCAATGTTTTCAGTAGATTCCTTGCAATGTTTTCTGTAGACCCCTTGCAATGTTTTCAGTAGATTCCTTGCAATGTTTTCGGTAGACCCCTTGCAATGTTTTCAGTAGACCCCTTGCAATGTTTTCGGTAGACCCCTTGCAATGTTTTCAGTAGACCCCTTGCAATTTTTTCATTAGACCCCTTGCAATGTTTTCATTAGACCCCTTGCAATGTTTTCAGTAGACCCCTTGCAATGTTTTCAGTAGACCCCTTGCAATGTTTTCGGTAGACCCCTTGCAATGTTTTCATTAGACCCCTTGCAGTGTTTTCAGTAGACCCTTTGCAATGTTTTCAGTAGATTCCTTGCAATGTTTTCAGTAGACCCCTTGCAATGTTTTCAGTAGACCCCTTGCAGTGTTTTCGGTAGACTCCTTGCAATGTTTTCGGTAGACCCCTTGCAATGTTTTCGGTAGACCCCTTGCAATGTTTTCGGTAGACCCCTTGCAATGTTTTCGGTAGACCCCTTGCAATGTTTTCAGTAGACCCCTTGCAATGTTTTCATTAGACCCCTTGCAATGTTTTCGGTAGACTCCTTGCAATGTTTTCGGTAGACCCCTTGCAATGTTTTCAGTAGACCCCTTGCAATGTTTTCGGTAGACCCCTTGCAATGTTTTCAGTAGACCCCTTGCAATGTTTTCATTAGACCCCTTGCAATGTTTTCGGTAGACCCCTTGCAATGTTTTCATTAGACCCCTTGCAATGTTTTCAGTAGACCCCTTGCAATGTTTTCATTAGACCCCTTGCAATGTTTTCGGTAGACCCCTTGCAATGTTTTCGGTAGACTCCCTTCTTAAATAATATTGCATTAGTTAATTACATACATCACTTTTTTTTTAACCGCGTTCTAACTGTAGTGATTTCAAGTTTAACAACAACATATGAAGTTGTAAATTTCTACATTAAAAATGAAATTCAAATTAAAACCAAGCAAAGTTACATGAATTCACCTCACAAAAGAATAAAAGGTAGCTAGAGGATAGTACGATGGAGATGCTCCCATTATAAAATTCAATGTATGGCTTTAATTTAGGTTGAAACGTGGCTAGTGATGTCAATTTGTTTGTATTAGTTGATTCGCTATCGTGTTGAAACATCTTTAGACTAGATAGGAAAACTTTTGCTGTTTAATTAAGTTATTAACTTTAAAATAGCTTTTTTTTTTATTAAAAGTAACATGTTCAAATCATACATGTGCCTTTGATGTATTTTCATTAATGGGAAATCAAAATTAAAGTCAGGACCTTCTGGACCCCTGTCTACGAGAGTGAAGAAATGAAGTGGGGGTCTTGAGATGTATTCATAGACCCGCAATTCATTTTTTATTCTCGTAGACCCCTTGGCAGTCGTGGTAGACCCCTGGAGGTCTATATAGACCACTTTGGGAATCACTGGTCTAGATCCAGTACAAATGTACATGACTGGCCTAAGCCATACAAAGACACTTAACATAAAAGCTTTTGTAACAAAATATTTAGTTTGTGTTTTTCTTGTTCAGTTCTGTCTATGTTCAGTACAAGATTTATTTCCCTTCATCTTATTCCATTCGTTGTGCACATTGAAAGTCCATCGTAATCTTTAAAGACATTTTTCAGATCTTTTGTTGTATCTCGGTAAGTAGAGTCAACCCACATAAAGTTTCTACACCCCACAACTGTGGCGTAAAGCTGAACGAATTTCTCTCCCACCCCCACCCCCTCTGTCTCTCTCCTCCCCCCCTAAACACTGGTATTTGACATCTTAGTGCTGCGGTAACCTTCCCCTCCACTCATGATTGCAACGTCTCCCAACCTTCACCTATCCCCCAAAACCGCAGTACAGATTGTCTGGAGGAAAAAAACAACAACTAGACAACTAAAAACCTCCAGTTCGTTGTCTCACATTTTTCACCCGTCTGCGTGATGAAGAATTTGTTAAAATTCTTCACGCGTAATTTGCAGACAATAAAACTCGGAGTGACTAAATGTCTAAATATTTGGTCTTTTTAAACTCTCTTTTCAAAGATCGAAACCAACTTCTTTGTTGTTGTTGTTTTCTACGTTTGATGAATGTGGAATGTAAACAAACAACTTTCAAACCTTCTGTTTCTCTGACCGACGGTTAACGATGGTGTAGTGTGGCCAGCACAACGACGAACCTCTTTACTTTCCCAATTAATGTCAGGCGCTTAACAACTCGACCACCACGCTCCAGTGTGTTGTGAGAACAAATGTTCAACTCTAAGCTCTAGTTGAATGTTGACTTGATGGGACTAGATGGGAAAATGTTGACTAGATGGAACTAGATTAAATAATGTCGACTAGATGGAAAAATGTTGACTAGATGGGACTTGATGAAATAATGTCGACTACATGAAATAATGTTGACTAGATGGAACTAGATTAATAATGTCGACTACATGAAATAATGTTGACTATATGGGACTTGATGAAATAATGTCGACTACATGAAATAATGTTGACTAGATGGGACTTGATGAAATAATGTCGACTACATGAAATAATGTTGACTATATGGGACTTGATGAAATAATGTCGACTACATGAAATAATGTTGACTAGATGGGACTTGATGAAATAATGTCGACTACATGAAATAATGTTGACTATATGGGACTTGATGAAATAATGTCGACTACATGAAATAATGTTGACTAGATGGGACTTGATGAAATAATGTCGACTACATGAAATAATGTTGACTAGATGGAACTAGATTAAATAATGTCGACTACATGAAATAATGTTGACTAGATGGGACTTGATGAAATAATGTCGACTACATGAAATAATGTTGACTAGATGGGACTTGATGAAATAATGTCGACTACATGAAATAATGTTGACTAGATGGGACTTGATGAAATAATGTCGACTACATGAAATAATGTTGTCTAGATGGGACTTGATGAAATAATGTCGACTACATGAAATAATGTTGTCTAGATGGGACTTGATGAAATAATGTCGACTACATGAAATAATGTTGACTAGATGGGACTTGATGAAATAATGTCGACTACATGAAATAATGTTGACTAGATGGGACTTGATGAAATAATGTCGACTACATGAAATAATGTTGTCTAGATGGGACTTGATGAAATAATGTCGACTACATGACATAATGTTGACTAAATGGGACTTGAGGAAATAATGTCGACTACATGAAATAATGTTGACTAGATGGAACTAGATTAAATAATGTCGACTACATGACATAATGTTGACTAGATGGGACTTGATGAAATAATGTCGACTACATGAAATAATGTTGTCTAGATGGGACTTGATGAAATAATGTCGACTACTTGAAATAATGTTGACTAGATGGGACTTGATGAAATAATGTCGACTACATGAAATAATGTTGACTAGATGGGACTTGATGAAATAATGTCGACTACATGAAATAATGTTGACCAGATGGGACTAGATGAAATAATATTGACTGGATGAAATAATGTTGACTAGATGTTGCCTAGCTGACAATGTTAACTAGTTGTGTTCTAGCTGATTTGTTGTGTTAATGTTCTATAGTGACTACTGTGCTATAGTGACTACTGTGCTACAGTGACTGCTTACAATTTAAGATGCATGAAACATGTTCTTTCATTTCTAATTTTCTCACTTCTCGGCCATTCTTTAAAAAAAATTAATTTGAAAATATTTTATTAACACCATTTGTATTTAAGTGCTTAAAAATGTGAATATGAAGTGTATACATTTCAGAAATAAAAGAGTGCGTAGAACTTAATTCCTATTCCAAGTGCTTCACCCTAAATCAAATGAAATAGGACATTTTCCCTTTCTCTCTGTCTGTCTTTCTGTCTCTCTCTCTCTTTCTCTCTCTCTTACTCTTCTCGTCAGATTTTGGTTTTATATTTTATTCTGTTGATCCGTTAAACTAAACAGTGTTACTAGTTGAGGCAAGTATGTACTTGTTACATGTCTTGGAAATATTTCTGATTATTTTATTATTCTATCTGGTCACTAAAGTCTTTCATATATTCTATCTGGTCACTGAAGTCTTTCATATATTCTATCTGGTCACTGAAGTCTTTCATATATTCTATCTGGTCACTGAAGTCTTTCATATATTCTATCTGGTCACTTAAGTCTTTCATATATTTCATCTGGCCACTTAAGTCTTTCATATATTTCATCTGGCCACTTAAGTCTTTCATATATTTCATCTGGTCACTTAAGTCTTTCATATATTTCATCTGGCCACTTAAGTCTTTCATATATTCTATCTGGTCACTTAAGTCTTTCATATATTTCATCTGGCCACTTAAGTCTTTCATATATTTCATCTGGTCACTTAAGTCTTTCATATATTTCATCTGGCCACTTAAGTCTTTCATATATTTCATCTGGTCACTTAAGTCTTTCATATATTTCATCTGGCCACTTAAGTCTTTCATATATTTCATCTTTGCCACTTAAGTCTTTCATATATTTCATCTGGCCACTTAAGTCTTTCATATATTTCATCTTTGCCACTTAAGTCTTTCATATATTTCATCTGGCCACTTAAGTCTTTCATATATTTTATCTGGCCACTTAAGTCTTTCATATATTTCATCTGGCCACTTAAGTCTTTCATATATTTCATCTGGCCACTTAAGTCTTTCATATATTTCATCTGGCCACTTAAGTCTTTCATATATTTCATCTGGCCACTTAAGTCTTTCATATATTTCATCTGGCCACTTAAGTCTTTCATATATTTCATCTGGCCACTTAAGTCTTTCATATATTTCATCTGGCCACTTAAGTCTTTCATATATTTCATCTGGCCACTTAAGTCTTTCATATATTTCATCTTTGCCACTTAAGTCTTTCATATATTTCATCTGGCCACTTAAGTCTTTCATATATTTCATCTTTGCCACTTAAGTCTTTCATATATTTCATCTGGCCACTTAAGTCTTTCATATATTTTATCTGGCCACTTAAGTCTTTCATATATTTCATCTGGCCACTTAAGTCTTTCATATATTTCATCTGGCCACTTAAGTCTTTCATATATTTCATCTGGCCACTTAAGTCTTTCATATATTTCATCTGGCCACTTAAGTCTTTCATATATTTCATCTGGCCACTTAAGTCTTTCATATATTTCATCTTTGCCACTTAAGTCTTTCATATATTTCATCTGGCCACTTAAGTCTTTCATATATTTCATCTTTGCCACTTAAGTCTTTCATATATTTCATCTGGCCACTTAAGTCTTTCATATATTTTATCTGGCCACTTAAGTCTTTCATATATTTCATCTGGCCACTTAAGTCTTTCATATATTTCATCTGGTCACTTAATCTTTCATATATTTCATCTGGTCACTTAAGTCTTTCATATATTTTATCTGGTCACTTAAGTCTTTCATATATTTCATCTGGCCACTTAAGTCTTAAGTATATTTCATCTTGTCACTTAAGTCTTTCATATATTTCATCTGGTCACTTAAGTCTTTCATATATTTCATCTTGTCACTTAAGTCTTTCATATATTTCATCTGGTCACTTAAGTCTTTCATATATTTCATCTGGTCACTTAAGTCTTTCATATATTTCATCTGGCCACTTAAGTCTTTCATATATTTCATCTGGCCACTTAAGTCTTTAGTATATTTCATCTTGTCACTTAAGTCTTTCATATATTTCATCTGGTCACTTAAGTCTTTCATATATTTCATCTGGCCACTTAAGTCTTTCATATATTTCATCTGGTCACTTAATCTTTCATATATTTCATCTGGTCACTTAAGTCTTTCATATATTTTATCTGGTCACTTAAGTCTTTCATATATTTCATCTGGTCACTTAAGTCTTTCATATATTTCATCTGGCCACTTAAGTCTTTCATATATTTCATCTGGTCACTTAATCTTTCATATATTTCATCTGGTCACTTAAGACTTTCATATATTTCATCTGGTCACTTAAGTCTTTCATATATTTCATCTGGTCACTTAAGTCTTTCATATATTTCATCTGGCCACTTAAGTCTTTCATATATTTCATCTGGTCACTTAATCTTTCATATATTTCATCTGGTCACTTAAGTCTTTCATATATTTCATCTGGCCACTTAAGTCTTTAGTATATTTCATCTTGTCACTTAAGTCTTTCATATATTTCATCTGGTCACTTAAGTCTTTCATATATTTCATCTGGCCACTTAAGTCTTTCATATATTTCATCTGGTCACTTAAGTCTTTCATATATTTTATCTGGTCACTTAAGTCTTTCATATATTTCATCTGGCCACTTAAGTCTTTCATATATTTCATCTGGTCACTTAAGTCTTTCATATATTTCATCTTGTCACTTAAGTCTTTCATATATTTCATCTGGTCACTTAAGTCTTTCATATATTTCATCTGGTCACTTAAGTCTTTCATATATTTCATCTGGTCACTTAAGTCTTTCATATATTTCATCTGGCCACTTAAGTCTTTAGTATATTTCATCTTGTCACTTAAGTCTTTCATATATTTCATCTTGTCACTTAAGTCTTTAGTATATTTCATCTTGTCACTTAAGTCTTTCATATATTTCATCTGGCCACTTAAGTCTTTCATATATTTCATCTGGCCACTTAAGTCTTTCATATATTTCATCTGGTCACGTAAGTCTTCCATATAATCCATCTGGTCACTGAAGTGTTGCTTGTATTTAGGACCAGTTATTGGAAATGAAAGTTGTCTCTGTTGGTAAACTGCGCGTGACACAAGCTTTAAGAAACATTTATAAACTCACTGAAGACTCTAGTGATGTCCCAGAACTAGTTCTATAGATCTATTTGAATTGGTCTGTAGTTGGAATGTAGACATTGATACTGGAGACTGCTGTGTTAATTTTACATTTCTTCTCTTTGTGTCTGCACGTGACAAAGAAAATAACGATCCCGGCCTTTGAAATCCAGCCATTTGATAAAGAATGGGTGAGGGGAGAGGAAGGTGTAGAGAGACGCTGAAGAAAGAAGGTGTCAATGTGGCAAGTCGAATGGTTTTATTGTTGGTTCAGTGAAACTTCAATGTAGACATAAAATAAATAATTTAGGATTGCATACAGAATACTTCAGCCTTATACTGGCCAGATTTCTAATGGGAAGAAACAGCAGGGAGTCTTTTAATGTAACTGTATAGAATGCACTTTTTAGTTCAAACTTTTCTGCCTCGATCTAGCTTTATTGAATTATGTTTCTGGGGGAAAAAACCTAGACACCTGACCTGAATAAATTACACTGAACTAGATAAATGTAAGCGCTACGCTTCAATTTTGATTTTTCATAAACTTAATGCTTGCAGATTCTTTTCGCAACTTTTATCTCCATGTGAAACTTAAATTTTTAGTAAGGTCAAGGTGTGGCGGTAATTAGAGGCGACATAGTCTACGGTGAAACAAAAATCTGCCGAGAAATGATTACTGCCCCCTCCTTTCCCACAAGTACAACTACTGTTGGGTTGTTGCTAGAACGTGTTGAAAATAAACTCATTTTGAAGTCGCTAAGTATGGGGGACATTAACATTAGCTTGTTGTTTTGGAGCTACCAACCAATGACCGGAATATCTAGATGAATATAGTTGACATCCCTGTGCCATGCCAAACAAACTTAAGTCCCTTGTTTTAGAGTATATGAATCTGTTTCTGATGATACCACGAGTAAATGTGGGCGGATGGTTTGGTTGTGTAGGCTAAATGGATTCTGATGAAACCATGAGTAAAGGTGGGCTGATGGTTTGGTTGTTTAGGCTGAATGGATTCTGTTGACACCACGGGTTTTCTACATTAAGAATATAATACGCCAAAACCAGTTTAGTTGTAGTAGTAGAGATAATTAGAGAATAACAGCAGTATAAAAAATTATTATAGTTGACCAGGGTGTACCATGTCCCACAGACAATATAGTTGACTTCACTGTTCCATGTTCCACAGACTTAAGTCTATAGTTGACCTCACTGTTCCATATTTCATAGACTTGAGTCTATAGTTGACCTCACTGTGCCATGTGTCACAGACTTGAGTCTATAGTTGACCTCACTGTTCCATGTTCCACAGACTTGAGTCTGTAGTTGACCTCACTGTGCCATGTGTCACAGACTTGAGTCTATAGTTGACCTCACTGTTCCATGTTCCACAGACTTGAGTCTATAGTTGACCTCACTGTGCCATGTGTCACAGACATGTTTCTATAGTTGACCTCACTGTTCCATGTTCCACAAACTTGAGTCTATAGTTGATCTCACTGTGCCATGTGTCACAGACTTGAGTCTATAGTTGACCTCACTGTGCCATGTGTCACAGACTTGAGTCTATAGTTGACCTCACTGTGCCATGTGTCACAGACTTGAGTCTGTAGTTGACCTCACTGTTCCATGTTCCACAGACTTGAGTCTATAGTTGACCTCACTGTTCCATGTTCCACAGACTTGCCCGTCCCGAGACATGACGTTAAACTGCGCTCCTCTTTCCTTAGCACTTTTGGAGCTCAAAAGTGCCCTACTTCTTTTCTATCATTGTGTCTGCCTCCTCTTTTCCTAAGTCTGTCTTCATTGATCATCACACTGTCTCCTTAACTTTAAATTCTCACTACGTCCTAGACCAGTCCGTTTGCCGTGGACTGCGACGGGTAAGGGGGGATAAAGAGATCCTGGTGTTTGAGTGGTGGCTATCTGAGGATAAACCACAACAACACAATACTTTGGCTCCAAGTTCCCCTAGACCTGAGACCCAGATGGCCCGCTCTGGGTCAACCGGCTGGTCATGCCGAGCTACCAGCATAGGTCGTCGACCTATGCTGGAGGGCGGTGGCTGGAGGGTCAATCAGGGAGCTGCTGTATCGGACACATGTCCGATGTAGCAGCTGACTGAGTATAGCACCTGTGTAGCCCTGGCGGGCTCATTCTGGACATCCGAATGGCCCGTCCCCTTGTTGGACTCGATGGCGGGTGGGGAGCACAGGTGCCGAATTAACCAAAATATATATGGACAAAAAAACACACACAAAACTACTTGCCCCAGACCTATGTCTGGGCAAGAAACGACGAATTGACGATAAAAAAGAGGAGGTCCCAAAAAGCTGTGCCACCTGGCCATCATTTCTGGTGGTTAGATGCACAGAGGAGGGGAAAAGCCTGACCAAGTTGAGCCCTTTTATTATCTATAAGGGACTCAAGTCAGTAGTGGGAGAGCCCAAGAGTGTGTCTAAGCTACACAAAACAATGGAACTCCTTGTAGAAGTAGACAGCAAGACACACTCTGATGGGCTTTTAAGATGCAGAAGACTCTGTGATCTCCAAGTGGAAGTCATGCCACACAAGAGTCTGAACACCAGCAGAGGTGTAATCAGCTCTAGGGACCTACTGGAATGTTCCGAGAAGGAAATAGTGGAGGGCATTGAAGGAGTCACCCATGCCCGGCGCATTACCAGGCGCAGGGAGGGTGAGGAGGTCAAAACCGCCACTATTATCCTCACATTCGGAACTAGGACACCGCCAGAGTATGTGAAGGCAGGATACCTACGAGTTCCAGTGAGGCCCTACATACCTAACCCCATGAGGTGCTTCAAGTGCCAGGGTTATGGACACGGCGCGGCAGTCTGTAAGAGGAACACTGTGTGTGCCAGATGTGCTGGAGAGGGTCATGAGGACAAGGGCTGCACAGCCCAGTTCAAATGCCCAAACTGTCAAGCTGGCCACTCAGCCTACTCCAAGGACTGCCCTGTGTGGAAACAGGAGGTTGCCGTGCAGGAGTACAAGGCAAGAAACGGATGTACCTTTAGCCAGGCGAAATCGGCTGTACTGGCCCTACCCAAGGGCCAATTCGGCTTGACAAAGACCTACGCCCAGGCTGTTGCTAAGAAAGGAAGATCCATAGCCACACAGACGGACACATTGACCCCACCACCCCCTCCTCCTCTCCCAACTCAGAAGAAAACACCGCCAAAGAACACACCTCTGAAGAAACAAGAAAGCCCTGTTGTCATGCTAAAGAACAGGTTCTCTGTGCTCGCTGATGAGAGCATGGAGACTGAGCAGCATGTCAAAACCAATACTCCGGGAGAACCCGGAGACATCATGTCTGACACAGGTTCTCCTCAGAGAACCCAGCCAGACATCCCAACCTCTACTGAGTTGGAGGTTGACCAACTCCCTAAGGGGAGAAATCAAAGCGGAGAGGATGCCCGAGGTGAGAGAGGAGGAAATAACCTCCGCTCTAACCAGAGGGATCTCCCCTCTCCAGAGAGAAAGACTTCCCCCAAAAGGGGGTTGTCCTCCTCTCCATCCAAACCCAAGAATAAAAATACCAAGGTCACTGGAATAAAGGGAAACCCCTCCGGGGGCCTCCCAAGGCCAAATAGCTCCAAGTAGGTCATCTAGAATAAGCCATGGATTCCAGAATTGTACAGTGGAATTGTAGAGGCCTCAAGGCCAATTACGAGGAAATGCAGCTACTGATGGACTCTGAGACTCCTGTAGCTGTCTGCTTACAGGAAACATTTCTAAAAGATTGCATCAGCTTCCGAAGCTACCGTGCTTACACCAAGAATGTTGAGGATGCAGAGAGAGCATCAGGTGGAGTCTGTATCCTTGTGAAGGATAGCATCCCCCATGAGAGGGTAGAACTACAGACCACACTACAGGCCGTAGCAGCTAGGATAACCCTTCACAAGGTTATCACTTGCTGCAGCCTGTATCTACCACCAGGCGCTCCATTAAACCGAACAGACATGGAGGACCTATTGAAACAACTCCCCCGGCCTTATTTAATCCTTGGGGATTTCAATGCCCATAACACCATGTGGGGATCCAACAATACCGACACAAGAGGTCGTATGCTGGAGGATATCTTCCTCCAACATGATTTATGCATACTTAATGATGCATCACCGACCTACTTGCACCCAGGAACTGGATCATTCACATGCATTGACCTCACCGTATGCGTCCCCGGACTTCTGGACGATTTTAAATGGTCAGTTAGCAATGATCTACGGGGAAGTGATCACTTCCCAATCATCATTACTAACAATCTCCCTTCATTGGGACGACCTCAGCGGTGGAAACTGAATAAGGCCGATTGGGAACAATTCCAAAAAAGATGCTATGAGGATATCACAGAAAATATCCTCCATGAACAGAACCCAGCTGATACCTTTGCTAGCAAGCTACTAAGTATAGCCAGGAAAGTTGTACCCCTAACCTCTGCAAATCCAAAACGGCCTAGCAAACCATGGTTTGATACAGCTTGCAAAAGTGCTATTGGTGATAGGAAAAAACGACTGGCTGCATTTATAAAGAATCCTTCCCAGGAAAACCTAAAGCTATTCAGGATAGCTAGAGCAAAGGCTAGACAAACCATACGGTCAGCCAAAAGGAATTCCTGGAGAAGTTTTGTCGGCAGTCTGGATGCCAAAACTTCTGCTAGAGCGGTTTGGAAGGCAGTAAGGCGAATCAAAGGGAAAGAATCAAATGCAATAGGGCATTTGAAAAACCAAGGACGAACTGTCACGTCCCCCAGAGAAATAGCTGACTGCCTTGCATCCTCAATAGCAGAAAAATCATCCACTGCACACTACACGCCAGAGTTCCATAAAGTCAAAACCAGGGAGGAAAGACACCCCATTGATTTCAGGTCAGAGAACAATGAAGACTACAACAAACCGTTCTCGCTTGAGGAACTGAGGGAATCGCTGGACAAGTCACATGACACAGCGCCTGGAGAAGACGAAATCCATTACCAGTTCCTCAAGCACCTTCCCGAACCCTCATTGGCAGTCCTACTAGGGGTCTATAACTGTGTGTGGCAAACAGGCGCTTTCCCAAACAGCTGGAGGAAAGCCACAGTTATACCGATACCTAAACCGGGAAGAGACGGCTCTGACCCAGCTAACTATCGACCAATAGCACTAACAAGCTGCATCTGCAAAACCATGGAAAGAATGATTAACAGTAGGCTGGTCTGGTACCTGGAAAGGAATAAAGTGATCTCAAACTACCAGTGCGGATTCCGGCAGGGGCGGACAACAACTGACCACCTGGTAAGGCTGGAAGCTTATATTAGAAATGCATTACTCAGAAGAGAACATCTAGTAGCTGTATTCTTCGATATAGAAAAGGCCTATGACACAACCTGGAAACATGGCATTCTACGTGACCTGGCGCTTATGGGGCTTAAGGGACACCTCCCCCGTTTTGTGGAGGAATTCCTGAAAGATCGAAAATTTCAGGTCCGAGTGGGCAACTCCGCGTCTGACACTCATGACCAGGAAATGGGTGTACCCCAGGGCAGCATTCTGTCAGTCACCCTGTTCAACATTAAAATAAATAGCATCATAAATGCGCTGTCCCCTGGCATAGAGTGCTCTTTGTATGTTGATGACTTTGTCATTCTTACTTATGGGAAAAACATGAACACCTTAGAAAGGAAATTACAGTTATGTTTAAACAAAATTCAGGGTTGGGCAAACTATAATGGTTTCAAATTCTCTGACTCCAAAACAGTTAGTATGCATTTTTGTAATCTAAGGGGGCTCCACCCAGACCCTGAACTATTTATACACAAAAAGAAGATCCCTGTCGTGAAAACTACAAAATCTTTAGGCCTCACCTTAGATTCCAAATTTAATTTTCTCCCCCACATTAAGGAACTTAAGAAGAAATGCCAAAAGTCATTAAACATACTAAGAGTACTCAGCCATACGGACTGGGGAGCTGTACCTTGCTGCTGCTCTATCGGAGTCTAATTCGATCCAAGCTAGACTACGGATCCATAATATATGGAGCAGCAAGGAAGTCGTACCTAAAAATACTGGAACCAATACAAAATGCTGCCCTGCGTCTCTGTCTTGGCGCGTTTCGTACATCACCTATCCCAAGTCTCCATGTGGAGGCTGGAGAACTCCCCATGGATATAAGAATGAAAAAGCTTGCAATGCAGTATATAGTCAAGCTAAAATCCAACCCCACGAACCCTGCTTTTGACTCCATATTTAACCCCACAGAGGTAGAATTATACAATCGAAGGCCTAACGTCATACAGCCGTTGGGCCTTCGAATGAGAGAACCCATCCAAAATTTAACCCCACCCATTGACCAAATCTCTAAAATAGAAACCCCTCAGAATCCTCCTTGGCTAATGAATAAACCTAAATTAAATTTATCCCTCCTTAATTTCAAAAAAGAAAATACAGACCCAAGCATACTACAAGTCCACTTTAGGGAACTGCAGGAGAGCTACGGAGATTGTGGCACCATCTACACAGACGGATCCAAAATGGAGGGAAAGGTCGCGTGTGCCTGCTCCTTTCGGAACAAAACAATCTCCCGTAGACTCCCCGATGGCTGCTCCATCTTTACGGCCGAATTGCACGCAATATTGCTTGCACTTATGGCCGTAAAAGCATCAGAAAGGAGTAAATTTATAATCTGCTCCGACTCCAAATCTGCATTGCAAGCTTTGGGGCGGATGAAGACTGACATCCCATTGGTACATAAGTGCCTGAAGCTGTTGGACCTAATAACAGCCGACCGTAGGGATGTCACCTTCATCTGGGTCCCCTCCCATGTTGGCATTGAGGGAAACGAAGCCGCAGACAGAGAAGCAAAGAGAGCCCTAAATCATGCGGTGTCAGGAACCCAAATTCCCTACTCGGACCTGAGACAAAGTATTGCCTCTGCCACCTATCGAGAGTGGCAGAACCGATGGGAGGCTGAGACTCACAGTAAACTCAGGCAGATTGTGGCGGATGTCAGGTGGCGGCCCACATCTAAGGGTCTGACAAGGCGTGGTAGCACAACCATGTCCAGACTTAGGATTGGCCACACCTACATCACGCACTCTTTTGTACTGAAGAGAGAGGAGCCCCCACTTTGCGAGTACTGTGACTCTCGCCTCACCGTGGAACATATCCTCGTTGATTGCCCCAGTTACCAGGATGTCAGGGCGAAACATTTTAGAGCCACTAATCTAAAAACACTATTTAATAATGTCGACCCTGGGAAGGTACTGGGCTTTATTCGGGAAGTGGGGCTATCTACGAAGATCTGATTTCTGAATTTGTGAACATGCACTATTTACATTAGATTTTTACCAAATATTTAAATTTTTACTACCTTTACTATTTTAACTGTGAATAGACCTTAATTTTAATTATATTACTGTATAGAATCTGGCCTTGTTGTTTAGAGAGAGAGTAGTCCTTAGGGGACTGCAGGCACGACATGGCCTAAATTGTGCCGATGTGCCTCAAATCAACAAATCAAATCAATCCACAGACTTGAATCTGTAGTTGACCTCACTGTGCCATGTGTCACAGAGTTGAGTCTATAGTTGACCTCACTGTGCCATGTGTCACAGACTTGAGTCTGGAGTTGACCTCACTGTGCCATGTGTCACAGACTTGAATCTGTACTTGACCTCACTGTTCCATGTTCCACAGACTTGAGTCTATAGTTGACTTCACTGTTCCATGTTCCACAGACTTGAGTCTATAGTTGACCTCACTGTGCTCTGTCCCAATGAGTCACGACAGTTGATCTATCAACGCCTTGTCTTCAAACAAAATGTCGCTTATATTTCATCAGTGTTCCGGAACAGAAAATCTCATTCACCTCTTGACTGTTTAGTAGGTCAGCCGTCGTATGTGTCATTCTTTCTTATTGTTCTATCGTGAGAACCAGCCGACAGAATATAGTCCAGCATTTTGTCTTTAGGTAATGGATGTATGTATGCAGGGCTGGTCTTAGGCCACTGCAACCTGTGCGGCCGCAGTGGGCTCCACACTTTCATAGCCATTTTTACTTATTATTAATTATTAAAGGATTTCTGGAATTCTCCTGAAATTGTAAAATATACGAAAAAGTCACGAAAATCTCCCGTCTGTGTTAGGATTAGGGTCTCTTCCATAGACAGGCCCGTGTCGTCTGTGTTAGGATTAGGGTCTCTTCCATAGACAGGCCCGTGTCGTCTGTGTTAGGATTAGGGTCTCTTCCATAGACAGGCCCGTGTCGTCTGTGTTAGGATTAGGGTCTCTTCCATAGACAGGCCCGTGTCGTCTGTGTTAGGATTAGGGTCTCTTCCATAGACAGGCCCGTGTCGTCTGTGTTAGGATTAGGGTCTCTTCCATAGACAGGCCCGTGTCGTCTGTGTTAGGATTAGGGTCTCTTCCATAGACAGGCCCGTGTCGTCTGTGTTAGGATTAGGGTCTCTTCCATAGACAGGCCCGTGTCGTCTGTGTTAGGATTAGGGTCTCTTCCATAGACAGGCCCGTGTCGTCTGTGTTAGGATTAGGGTCTCTTCCATAGACAGGCCTGTGTCGTCTGTGTTAGGATTAGGGTCTCTTCCATAATACATCTGCTGTTTTCGGTAATGGAAACACAATTTTCCTTGAACTGCTGACTTTTTTTTAAAACTCCCGATCTATATTCAACAATGTTAGATATATGTTACAGATTAAGAGCTGGGCAATTAGAAGTGTTTTGATACTTGTGCTGGTGGTGCTCGAGATATTTTAAGATGAATCGTTTCGTATCACGTGTCGATTAAGAAACCACAAGAGTATTAGCAATCAATAAGAGTTATGTAGGCAAGCACTGGTGATTTACAACTTTTCAACAAATTGACACATTGTTACGGATTATAAAAGTTACAAATCCTATATAATAACAAGCAAAATATTTTTTAAAATTATATTTAAAAACACAGATTATTTAAAGGGGAAGAACTCCGCCCTTAAAACTATATGTACTATTTATTTCCTTGTTTAATATGAAACAAAATAATTAATTATTGACTAATTCGGTGGTTTTTTTTAAATTCATGTTTTGTTAGGTACAGTAAATAATTGTTTAAAGTATTAACTTGATCGGAGAATGCGTGAGGGAGAAACAATTATTTAAGGGGACTTAACCCAACTAATTTAGCCATATCTGTGAATACTGAAGTATTAGTTTCCCTTGTACTTTTTCTTTTCTATTGATTCATGCATTGAATGCCAATAAATAAGTTGTGAAGTTTCAACTTGATCCGAGAATGGGTGTGGGAGAAATAACATGTACACACTTTTTTACCAGACGAACAGGCAGACAGATAGACAGATAGAGTGAGTTGATATATAAGCTTTGAAAAAAAAACACTTCACTCCAGATTATTTCAAATTGGTATGCTGTGAAGTTGGCAGTAACCCATCAAGAACGTCTGTCATTCCACTGCACTGAGATGACAGACTACAAGCCAAAGACTTTCTGAACTTACAACTTGCTTGATGGTTATCTTCAGTTTTGAATACAACAAAATTTAATTTTCCAACTCAAATTAAAGTTTCAATAATACATCATCATTCCTGCCCAATGTGAATGTTTGAATGAACACAATTTTAAAGTAGATGAAGACATTTATAAAGTTTCATTTGAAAACTGAAATAACTTGAAAATAGCTCTGTCCCATTTTTTGTTTATTCGTCTCGAAAATAAATTCTGAAATTTTCTTGACTAGTAAAAATGTTTTTACTTTGGAAACTTCTTCATGACTCCTCTATATCAGATCAGAAATAAAATAATTTCTGAGCAAGATGTCACAAAAGTGCCATAAAATTTGAAAACAACCTTTTTTTTTTTGGTGGATCTGTCAGGCCTGGCCTTGTGAATATTGAGGTCCTGTACAAATAGGCAACGGAGGCCCCAATGACAGTTTTAATTAAAGCTCATTTTAAACAGGCTGTTCCTAATTGAACCAAAAAATTCTGTTACGGTATTGATATAAATCATTTCTATTGTAAACACCGCTAATAATTATTTTGATCTGTTTGTACAAGTAATGTGTCACTAACTTTTTATATATCTCAAAACTCTTTGAGAACCATTCAGTCTTACCGATACATACTTTGTTGACCAGATAACCAAAGTCTCTGATTATGGCAAGTTCCTGGAAGATTTGGTACAAGAACCAGAACGAACACCTGAAGAATGTGATTTCTTGAGTCAAATCATAAGAAGAGTTCGAGCCGTGAGTTAGATTATTTTTGAACGTCTGTATTTTAACATTACTTGGCAACTCAGTAGACAGATAGGTTTCGACATTTTCTGCACGAATATCAAAAGCTATTAACACCAAGCGAACCAAAATTCAAACTCCCTCCCTACAAAAATGTGAATTTAAATCACAACAGCCTGCGATCACAAACAAGGCGCAAGGTCCTGCTTGTCACCGGCGTGAACATTTTTTTAAACAAGTAGACAAAAGAAATTTATCTAAGGGGAAGAACCGCAAAATCACAGCCATATATAATCGCTGCAAGATTTTACTCCCTTTTTCTATATAAAGAAAATTAATTAATTATCACTAGTTAATTAACTATTTTGGTTACTTTTTTTTTTATTGACTCATTCATAATTGAGCAAAATTTCAACTTGATCCGAGAATGGCAAGTGGGACAAAAAAAAAACGTTTACGAAATTTGTATCAGACAGACAGACAGACTTTGTCAAAAGAATCACTGCATCATAAATCTCGCTGGAAATGATTCAAGATATGTAAATACAGTCTGCATTCTTTGGTGCTGTTTTATTAACAGATATATAAGTAATACAGTTATATTTGTGTAACATTATTTTGACAACTGACGTATAAATGCCACACGATGGCGAAGTGTATTCAAATTATCTTTCTTTGGTATTTATGTAGGCCTACTGTTCACTAGCGGATCCAGAACTTTGGAGTGGGGGGGCGATTTTTTTCCAAACCCTAACCCTAACGCCCAGTAAACCCTAACCCTAACGCCCAGTAAACCCTAACCCTACGCATAAACGTGCATACAGCGCGCGCGCGCACACACACACACAGACACGCACACACATATATATGTATATATATATATATATATATATATATATATATACATATATATAAATATATATATATATATATATGAGAATAAAAAAGCAGCATTTCTAAACCTTCGGAGAAAAACAAAACAACTGGGGCAGCGCTATAAGGTTCTCTGGTGAAGTTCGGGGCGAAGCCCCGACGCCATAAGCGTTTTCTTGCTTTTTTCACTGCAGAAACGCATTCTCCTGACATCTACAACTCATTACTCATAAATGGAGTTTGGGGCGAAGCCCCCGACGCCAAAAGCGTTTTCTTGCATTCTTCACTGCAGAAACGCATTCTCCTGACCTGAAGCTCATTATTCATACTATTAAAAAACGACCTTTCGAATAATGTTGTACTTGAAAAATATTCTAATTTGAATTTATAGACCCATAATACATTGCAAATAAAACCGATTTGTTCCTTGAAAAGATAGGATACTCCACGTATTTAGATTTTTGCTTTGAGGATCGCCGCCGAAAAAAAACTTATTCGATAAATAGTATTCAAGAAAACTCTAGCATAAATTGTGAGTTATAGTCCCAAATTTATTTAGCTAGAAAAATATCAGATTGAGTAAAGGTTGGGAAAAGGCGACTATGAAAACGTTATTTGAGTTTAGAACTCATCTCAATCATGACTCTTATACTGAAAAATTTCGTTTGAATTCTAACTTTTCCAATGCAAAGTCTTTCTTAAAATACTTATGATAACTTCATGTGAAATTACAAAAACTCTGTCTGGAAATGGGAATGGCGGTAGAGTGAAAACGATTAATCCTCGCTCCTTTACTAATTTCTGCTAAAGATTGCATTTGGCATTAAAGAATAGGTATGGGGCGACTCGATATAAGAATTTAATTTATAGTATATATAAATTATATTAGTGACAGATTTTTTTAATTTTGTAATTTCTTAACTATAATACAAAAAGAATTACAAAAGAAAGTTTGTGTGGAAACACAAACTCAAAATCGGCCCCCGAAGTAAAATGTTTTACATAATTCGGATAATCCTTCAGAGTTGAAGATAGTTTACTTCCTAGTCCAAACCTCCCGCAGGACGACGGGGGATGGGAGCAGGCAGGGTTTGAACCTTCGATCGTCGATAAATCCAAACGACAGTCCAGCGCGCAAATCGCACGACCAGTGGTCCACCCAGGTAGGCTTCAATATTTTCAGAAAGAACATCCGAATGAAATTATATCAAAGACAAATGAAAGATAAGAATGGAGAAAGAAGGTTAACAGATCTTGTGTAGTGCCCCAACCGTCCCGCAGATCAAAGGATACGTGAAAGTGAATGTAAAGTTAGATGTGAACCTGGCCTAACTAGTTTGTGGTCTATAGGGCAGATGATGTAAAGTTCATCTGTCGTTGTGGCCTACGGTTAACGAGGGTGTCATGTAGCCAGCACAACGACCAACCGCCTTTGCTTTTCCCCAACTAATGTCAGGTACCCATTAGAGCTGGGTAGACTCAGAAGTTGAAAATCCCAGTCTTCACCAGGATTCGAACCCGGGACCCTCGGTTCGAACTAAGTAAGTTAATTTCTTTGAAAAGGTTCAATCTCATTTTCGAATTCTCAAAAAAAAAAAAAAAAAAAAAAATTTCCGCTATATAAAAAAGTGTTTACGAAAATGATGTTTATAAGATTACTATTCGTCTTAAATTAGGTGTAACATATAATGCATACTAATTAGCTTTTTCTTATAAAAAACTTCTTGCATAATTGATTTTTAAAAATTAGAATTTTCGCTTTCAGGAAAAAAAAAAGTAGCCGTTGCATCAGAACTTTGAATGGTCTAAAATATTGTGAAGTCGGATTTTCAATATCTCTTCTAGTTTACGAGATCTAAACGGGACAGACGGACAGACATTTCGCACAAAACTAATAGCGTCTTTTCCCCTTTCGGGGGCCGCTAAAAAGTATTGATTTGTCCGATGGGGGAAATGCGATTGCATGTATCGCCCCTCCCACCTGGTATAACCCTTTTTCATTTAAATTTACTAATGATACAATTTGAGATTAGAGTGTGGTACGACATATTTACAATGGGTCACATATCAATACGTAGTTTATATTATATAGATATTCAACTAATTTTATTCACAAACTATGATTCTCCACAAAAATAGGACCGCCCCCCCCCAGCACTCAGAGGGCTAGAGTGGGAAGGGCAGTACATGCAATCGCCACCCCCCCTCACCCCACCGAATCGGCCAAAATACCAGAAAGGGAGCGACATAATATAAAATTTATATATTAATTCAACTAATTTTGTTCACAAACTATGATTTCTCAATAAAAACGGACCGGCCCCCCCCCCCACTCAAAGGGTTTAGGTGGGAATGGCAGAAGAGGTATTCGTCCCCTCCCCCCACCAATCGGCAAACAGGGAACGACATAATATAAAGATCGGTTAAAATATCAATAACAAGTTACAAGGATATAGATATTTAATTGATTTTGTTAGCAGGCTGTGATTTCTATCAATAAATTGGACCGCCCCCCCCACTCGAAAGTTAAGGGGGGAGGGGGCGGGATTGATACCATCGCCCCCTCCCGACCCCACCAAATCGGCCAACATACTAGAGGGGGGGGGCGAAATAATCTAAAAATAGGTTGAAATATAAATAATTAGTATATATTTTTAACATAAGTAATAAATTCGTATACAAATTGTGTGAATCCCATACTAAAGTTCGTCCGCTCCCCCCTTTGGGGGGGGGGGTCGGCCGAGTGGGGGGGGGGCGATCGCCCCTACCGCCCCCCCCTGGATCCGCCAGTGCTACTGTTTTAAAAGAGATGTATTTTTAAAAAATAGGCTTGAATATTTCATTTAAACAATGAAACGGATCGCTGTCAGAAGTAGTAGCCCTTGCACCTCAACTTTGCAAGCCAAAAAAAAAAAAATAAATAAATAGTGAAATAATATCTAGCTCTTCTAGTGATTAAAATCAAAACGTGTCAGACGGACTGACAAACAGACTATACAAAACTAATAGCCGCTTGTCCCTTTACGATGGCCCCTGAAAATGCAAGAGTTTTTTAATGTTTTTGTTTTCGGTAGATGGTCATTGACAATAATGCTAGCTTGATTTCAAGTTCAACCCTGACAAGTGAAATAGATGTCACAACTGGCAATGACGTGGATGACAGGAGCATGGATGACTCTGTCAGCAGAGGTAGCGACATAATCCATGAGAGTAATGTGGATAATCGAGAAGATTCCAATAGCTACAGGAGTGACACTTCAAGTCTTGATGTCAGATCAAATGACATCTCTGTGGTAAGTTAAAATATGTGATAAGTTCAAATGTCAAATTGATATCAAAATGTCATTGACACTCGATAGGTTTCAGGAGTTTATACACTCGATCTGAAAAGAAATTTGCATACGCTGTTGCTCTTTTGATTTATCCATAAACCTCAGGAAAACAGAAGTCATGTTCCAGAAGTCACACAATAAAATCTACTTAGAATCAAAATCACACCCTCTTATCGTGGTAGACCACTTCACAGAGCCATTAGTGTTTTTGGACGCCCCCAGGCGAGAGTTTGGTGGAATAAATCGTTCCACCTACGTACACAAATCAGTGTCTACCAAGCGGTGGTTCTCTCAACCCTTCTATATGGATCTGAGACATGGGCGTTATACAGAAATCAACTAAAACTTCTTTAACGCTTTCACCAAAGATGCTTGCGCTCCGTCATTGACATACTGTGGCAAGATCGCACTACAAACAGCGATGTCATTGCGAGCGCTGGTATTAACAGTATAGTCTTATAGTTATTATAGTTCTTATAGTCCTAGAGTTACGCTGGGCAGAGCATGTATTCCGTATGGGGACCAACGTATACCAAAAGCTGTCCTTCTAGGTGAGCTGAAAGTGGGTCGAAGTAACAGAAATGCCCCACGGAAACGCTTTAAAGACCAGCTTAGGCGCCAACTTGCTTTAACTGACATAAAAGAGAGCACCTGGCTGCAGGCGACTTCGGAATGAGACAGCTGAAGATTACTTACAAAGTCCGCTGGATACACATTTGAGGCCCATAGAAAATCCACTGCTTTGGACGGAAGTAGGCGGTAAAAGAAGAATCTAGATCGACCACCGGCGGAAAATGTTTATGTCTGCCCCTGGATGTAACAGAATATGTAGGTGGCAGTTGTATTGCGTAGCCATGGTAAATACTGCATTCCTCATTAATCTTGGTACTTAAAGACAAGCCTTAGTATTATTAGGTTTGCATGGTACTTGGAACTGTAGTTAGTTTGGTTCTCAACTTCAGTAATTTTTTACAGTCACCAGTCACCTAGATAATGTCCTTCCTGGAGGAACAAGTACATTTTAAATACTGGCCATTTTTTTTTTTTTTTTTGCGTTGATTCAGTAATACTATTTGTTGAATGTATGCGTCTCATTAAACCCATACTTTGGAATGTGCCCACAGAGCTCATATTTCTATCTGTGGCCATGTTGTCACGGTCATGTTGTCACACATGTAGGCTATAAGATAGAGAATCATTTGTTTCATTTTTCCCCCTGCAAGTAGCATCCTTTAAAAAAAAAACTACAGATACAATGAGTGAAATCTCATTAGCTGCAATGCACCACTGTCAGTTGATGTTTCAATCTATTTCTGCAGGTTATTGAAATGGATCATTCACCAAGCAACTCATCTTTTTCAAGTGCCGTTTTGTTCAAACCACCTGCTGGTTCACGCTGGTATGTGTAACAAATGTTGAAAGTTCAAAAGTTCATTTGAATAGCTAATTAAAGCATCATTAACGTAAAAATAGAATTATAATTATCTTTTGTTTTGTTTAGGTCCACGTCAGGCATACCACAAAAATCAGATTTTCAATTAATCAAAACATCCAGAGATTTCAGTCGCTTGTTGGTTAAAGAAACCTCCGTCAGACTAGCAGCTGTGAGTTCTAGAGAAAATACTTTGATCAGTTAGATTACACTGAACTTTCTTTATATTTAGACACATAAATGTTTCTTTTTTTTTTTTGAGTGCATACTTATTATTATGTTATATATTTCAATGTTGCTACTTGACTTGAAACTTTCCTATGAAAGTATCATGGGCACATTTCTTTCTTTCTCTGTAGGGAATGCAAACACAAGAACGCTATTTGTTTTTATTATCTGATCTTCTGCTGGTTGCTAAATGCAAGTAAGTCAAAACAGAAGTTAACATTGTAGTTTTTTTAAAAGCCAAAGTATTCAACAAAATCTCTATGTTCTAATAAAAAAAAAGTAAAGTACCCTTTTCAGACTTTACAGGACATATGATGTAAAGGCCATCTGTTTCTGTTGCCTAAGGTTAACAATGTCAGGTACCCATTAGAGCTGGGTTGACTCACAGGCGCCCTCAAGATCCCAAATTTAAAAATCCCATTGTTTGCCAAGATTCGAACCCAGGACAGCTCGGTTCAGAGGCCAAGCGCTTTACCACTCAACCACAGCACCTCTCAATGTTCTAATAGTATTGAGTTAATATGATGATATATAAGTGTTTGGCTTTACTTGCAGTTTCTGCTGGAAATACTTGCTCATGTTCTGGCTAGAATTGACTCCCATCTCTACCAGGTCACCTTGAAACATTACAGTGGATGAAATGATGAGATGGTCTACTAGATTCTATTCATAGCAATCTAGGCATGATGGATACACTGAACAAGCCAACCTTCTGACTGGACGAGAATTGGGTTAATATCTAAAAGAATAGATCATTTTATGACAAACTGCCAGATATGCCACAACTTATGTGAAGTCTAGAAAGATCAAAATGAATAGATCATTTCATGACAAACTCCAGATAGGCCACAACTTATGTGAAGTCTAGAAAGATCAAAATGAATAGATCATTTCATGACAAACTGCCAGATATGCCACAACTTATGTGAAGTCTAGAAAGATCAAAATGAATAGATCATTTCATGACAAACTGCCAGATAGGCCACAACTTAAGTGAAGTCTAGAAAGATCAAAATGAATAGATCATTTCATGACAAACTCCAGATAGGCCACAACTTAAGTGAAGTCTAGAAAGATCAAAATGAATAGATCATTTCATGACAAACTGCCAGATAGGCCACAACTTAAGTGAAGTCTAGAAAGATCAAAATGAATAGATCATTTCATGACAAACTGCCAGATAGGCCACAACTTAGGTGAAGTCTAGAAAGATCAAAAAACGTAAAAGTCTTTAAAGAATGACAACAAGAAAAGGTCAAACTTTATACTATATGTATTGCTTCCCTTCTTTCTGTTCCCCTTCCTATCAAAGCAGATAATGGTTAATAAACCTAGACACTTATTAAAGTGTGCGTCATTCTTGTTGTTTGCCCTTCTAGAACCAACACTGTGTTCAAGTTGAAGTATAAAGTATCTCTGCGAGATTTGTGGCTAGCTGCAGGCAATGATGAAGTCTTTGAGAGTTCCACACCAGCAGAACGATCTTTTGTTCTGGGCTGGCCCACAACTAACTACGTAGCCATATTTCCCAGTGAAGAGGTCAAGGGCGATTGGTTCAAGGTCTTATCTGAGTAAGTTTCTGACTAGTGGATTCTTTGAATGATTGTTTTGAAAAATATCTTGGTATGAGTGTCTAGTCTCTTAACTATTGACTGTTTCTATCAGACGAATGACAGAAGAGAAATCCAAAGACTCCAATGTCTGTGTTCCACTGACTGTTGTCTCACGAGATTTACTGAAGGTAAGATTTCCTTTTTGTTGACACACTAGATGCTAAGAGTTACTATAAGAGTCACAATCATCTACTTAGTGTTTCCCAATTACATGGGATGCAAGTTGAAAGCTAGAGAAGACACTGGAACTCAAGGGATAAAATGATAGAAAATTTATGAACAAGAACCTTTTTGTGCCCAAACACAGTCATTCATTGTATTAACAGATTTGTATTGAAGGACATTCAAATTAGGAATCACACTTGATCTGAACTTACTTCTCGGGCAGCAGAGGAATCTGGTCTTGTGGAATACGTTCTGGATTGTGTAAGATGGTCCCAGGTTTGAACTCCATCCACCGCCGTCCTGCAGGAGGTTTTGGCTAGGATGTGATAATCTTTGTACTTTGTGAAACATTCGAAACATGTCAAACACTAACCATTGTTATATGACGTTACCAGACTGG
Source organism: Biomphalaria glabrata (assembly GCF_947242115.1). Taxonomy (NCBI): domain Eukaryota; kingdom Metazoa; phylum Mollusca; class Gastropoda; family Planorbidae; genus Biomphalaria; species Biomphalaria glabrata. The sequence goes on from NC_074716.1 coordinate 20,376,067, forward strand.
TATTTGGAAATATCTTCACTAAGCCTCACATTACAGGCAGCGCCCTCCAAGCTTGCTGTATCACATTACAACAATGAAGTCCAAGATGACGCTAAAAAAACAACAACGCAGTTAATAAAGTGAAACATATGATTGGTTAGGTCTTAGGTAACTGGCACACAGCCATTTTAGCCATTACACAAATGGTCTCCCCCTCTACAATGAGTATTGTTATTAAAATGTGTATGTATGTACATGTTTCATAAATTTAAATTTAAAAAAAAAGCTTATTGTTATCAGTTACTGTGATTGGGCATTCTAGTGTTTACTGATGATTGTTGAATTTCTGGTGTCTGCTCTTGTTGCTGTGTGGTGTCTGCTCTTGTTGCTTCGGTGTATGCTCTTGTGTCTGTGTGGTGTCTGCTCTTGTTGCTGTGTGGTGTCTGCTCTTGTTGCTGTGTAGTGTCTGCTCTTGTTGCTGTGTAGTGTCTGCTCTTGTTGCTGTGTAGTGTCTGCTCTTGTTGCTGTGTGGTGTCTGCTCTTGTTTCTGTGTGGTGTCTGCTCTTGTTGCTTCGGTGTCTGCTCTTGTTGCTGTGTAGTGTCTGCTCTTGTTGCTGTGTAGTGTCTGCTCTTGTTGCTGTGTAGTGTCTGCTCTTGTTGCTGTGTGGTGTCTGCTCTTGTTGCTGTGTGGTGTCTGCTCTTGTTGCTTCGGTATCTGCTCTTGTTGCTGTGTAGTGTCTGCTCTTGTTGCTGTGTAGTGTCTGCTCTTGTTGCTGTGTAGTGTCTGCTCTTGTTGCTGTGTAGTGTCTGCTCTTGTTGCTGTGTAGTGTCTGCTCTTGTTGCTGTGTGGTGTCTGCTCTTGTTGCTGTGTAGTGTCTGCTCTTGTTGCTGTGTAGTGTCTGCTCTTGTTGCTGTGTGGTGTCTGCTCTTGTTTCTGTGTGGTGTCTGCTCTTGTTGCTTCGGTATCTGCTCTTGTTGCTGTGTAGTGTCTGCTCTTGTTGCTGTGTAGTGTCTGCTCTTGTTGCTGTGTAGTGTCTGCTCTTGTTGCTGTGTGGTGTCTGCTCTTGTTGCTGTGTGGTGTCTGCTCTTGTTGCTGTGTAGTGTATGCTCTTGTTGCTGTGTAGTGTCTGCTCTTGTTGCTGTGTGGTGTCTGCTCTTGTTGCTGTGTAGTGTCTGCTCTTGTTGCTGTGTGGTGTCTGCTCTTGTTGCTGTGTAGTGTCTGCTCTTGTTGCTGTGTAGTGTCTGCTCTTGTTGCTGTGTGGTGTCTGCTCTTGTTGCTGTGTAGTGTCTGCTCTTGTTGCTGTGTGGTGTCTGCTCTTGTTGCTGTGTAGTGTCTGCTCTTGTTGCTGTGTAGTGTCTGCTCTTCTTGCTGTGTGGTGTCTGCTCTTGTTGCTGTGTAGTGTCTGCTCTTGTTGCTGTGTGGTGTCTGCTCTTGTTGCTGTGTGGTGTCTGCTCTTGTTGCTGTGTAGTGTCTGCTCTTGTTGCTGTGTAGTGTCTGCTCTTGTTGCTGTGTAGTGTCTGCTCTTGTTGCTGTGTGGTGTCTGCTCTTGTTGCTGTGTGGTGTCTGCTCTTGTTGCTGTGTAGTGTCTGCTCTTGTTGCTGTGTGGTGTCTGCTCTTGTTGCTGTGTGGTGTCTGCTCTTGTTGCTGTGTAGTGTCTGCTCTTGTTGCTGTGTAGTGTCTGCTCTTGTTGCTGTGTGGTGTCTGCTCTTGTTGCTGTGTAGTGTCTGCTCTTGTTGCTGTGTGGTGTCTGCTCTTGTTGCTGTGTAGTGTCTGCTCTTGTTGCTGTGTGGTGTCTGCTCTTGTTGCTGTGTAGTGTCTGCTCTTGTTGCTGTGTAGTGTCTGCTCTTGTTGCTGTGTGGTGTCTGCTCTTGTTGCTGTGTGGTGTCTGCTCTTGTTGCTGTGTGGTGTCTGCTCTTGTTGCTGTGTAGTGTCTGCTCTTGTTGCTGTGTGGTGTCTGCTCTTGTTGCTGTGTGGTGTCTGCTCTTGTTGCTGTGTAGTGTCTGCTCTTGTTGCTGTGTAGTGTCTGCTCTTCTTGCTGTGTGGTGTCTGCTCTTGTTGCTGTGTAGTGTCTGCTCTTGTTGCTGTGTGGTGTCTGCTCTTGTTGCTGTGTGGTGTCTGCTCTTGTTGCTGTGTAGTGTCTGCTCTTGTTGCTGTGTAGTGTCTGCTCTTGTTGCTGTGTAGTGTCTGCTCTTGTTGCTGTGTGGTGTCTGCTCTTGTTGCTGTGTGGTGTCTGCTCTTGTTGCTGTGTAGTGTCTGCTCTTGTTGCTGTGTGGTGTCTGCTCTTGTTGCTGTGTGGTGTCTGCTCTTGTTGCTGTGTGGTGTCTGCTCTTGTTGCTGTGTGGTCTGCTCTTGTTGCTGTGTAGTGTCTGCTCTTGTTGCTGTGTGGTGTCTGCTCTTGTTGCTGTGTAGTGTCTGCTCTTGTTGCTGTGTAGTGTCTGCTCTTGTTGCTGTGTAGTGTCTGCTCTTGTTGCTGTGTAGTGTCTGCTCTTGTTGCTTCGGTGTCTGCTCTTGTTGCTGTGTAGTGTCTGCTCTTGTTGCTGTGTAGTGTCTGCTCTTGTTGCTGTGTAGTGTCTGCTCTTGTTGCTGTGTAGTGTCTGCTCTTGTTTCTGTGTGGTGTCTGCTCTTGTTGCTTCGGTGTCTGCTCTTGTTGCTGTGTGGTGTCTGCTCTTGTTGCTGTGTGGTGTCTGCTCTTGTTGCTGTGTGGTGTCTGCTCTTGTTGCTGTGTGGTGTCTGCTCTTGTTGCTTCGGTGTCTGCTCTTGTTGCTGTGTAGTGTCTGCTCTTGTTGCTGTGTAGTGTCTGCTCTTGTTGCTGTGTGGTGTCTGCTCTTGTTGCTGTGTGGTCTGCTCTTGTTGCTGTGTAGTGTCTGCTCTTGTTGCTGTGTAGTGTCTGCTCTTGTTGCTGTGTGGTGTCTGCTCTTGTTGCTGTGTAGTGTCTGCTCTTGTTGCTGTGTAGTGTCTGCTCTTGTTGCTGTGTAGTGTCTGCTCTTGTTGCTGTGTGGTGTCTGCTCTTGTTGCTGTGTGGTCTGCTCTTGTTGCTGTGTAGTGTCTGCTCTTGTTGCTGTGTGGTGTCTGCTCTTGTTGCTGTGTAGTGTCTGCTCTTGTTGCTGTGTAGTGTCTGCTCTTGTTGCTGTGTAGTGTCTGCTCTTGTTGCTGTGTAGTGTCTGCTCTTGTTGCTGTGTATTTTCTGCTCTTGTTGCTGTGTAGTGTCTGCTCTTGTTGCTGTGTGGTGTCTGCTCTTGTTGCTGTGTAGTGTGGTGTCTGCTCTTGTTGCTGTGTAGTGTCTGCTCTTGTTGCTGTGTAGTGTCTGCTCTTGTTGCTGTGTAGTGTCTGCTCTTGTTGCTGTGTGGTCTGCTCTTGATGCTGTGTGGTGTCTGCTCTTGTTGCTGTGTAGTGTCTGCTCTTGTTGCTGTGTAGTGTCTGCTCTTGTTGCTGTGTGGTGTCTGCTCTTGTTGCTGAGTGGTCTGCTCTTGTTGCTGTGTGGTGTCTGCTCTTGTTGCTGTGTGGTGTCTGCCATTTTGGGTTTTAAATGAATATAAACTCATGTTAGGCCTAGTTATAGAGTCACTAGCTACGAGGAATATAAACTCATGTTAGGCCTAATTATAGAGTCACTAGCTACGAGGAATATAAACTCATGTTAGGCCTGGTTATAGAGTCAGAACTTGGGTTTCTCCTGCCAGTAGGAAATGAAAAGAAGAAGAGAAAAGGGTGTGGAACAGACAGACTTCACAAAGAGAGAAAACTACAGAGAAAGGCCACACAATAAATAAAAGTGGGAAAAGGACTTGGCGGAATGTTGGTCTTTTAGAACACAAAGTAGCATAACATTTTCAAAACAAATGTCAATGATCTTTTGTTATGAAGTTCCTAGGAACTGAGGTACATACAGAGCATGTGTTGACTAGATATATCTAATACATGTGCTGACTAGATATATCATTTACTACTATTTCAGAAAACCTGTGAGATTACTATCACCAATACAACTACTGCCAACTCTGTCTTACAAGCTTGTCTGGAGCAGATGGATTATGATGTAAGGTTTGATTCCATGATCATTCCGCAATTTGTAAAAGTTTTTTTTTAAATTTAAAAGTTCTATGTTTCTTCCTTCTCTTGTTCCCCTCTTCACCCTTCACACACACACACACACATACACACTCAACATTCCATAGAATTTGTTGTCTTCTCATCTCCTCTTCTTGTAACCAGTGTCAAGATTGATTTCAAGTCACACACACACACACACATACACACTCAACATTCCATAGAATTTGTTGTCTTCTCATCTCCTCTTCTTGTAACCAGTGTCAAGATTGATTTCAAGTCACACACACACATACACACTCAACATTCCATAGAATTTGTTGTCTTCTCATCTCCTCTTCTTGTAACCAGTGTCAAGATTGATTTCAAGTCACACACACACACACACATACACACTCAACATTCCATAGAATTTGTTGTCTTCTCATCTCCTCTTCTTGTAACCAGTGTCAAGATTGATTTCAAGTCACACACACACACACATACACACTCAACATTCCATAGAATTTGTTGTCTTCTCATCTCCTCTTCTTGTAACCAGTGTCAAGATTGATTTCAAGTCACACACACACATACACACTCAACATTCCATAGAATTTGTTGTCTTCTCATCTCCTCTTCTTGTAACCAGTGTCAAGATTGATTTCAAGTCACACACACATACACACTCAACATTCCATAGAATTTGTTGTCTTCTCATCTCCTCTTCTTGTAACCAGTGTCAAGATTGATTTCAAGTCACACACACACACACACACACACACTCAACATTCCATAGAATTTGTTGTCTTCTCATCTCCTCTTCTTGTAACCAGTGTCAAGATTGATTTCAAGTCACACACACACACCTACATACACACTCAACATTCCATAGAATTTGTTGTCTTCTCATCTCCTCTTCTTGTAACCAGTGTCAAGATTGATTTCAAGTCACACACACACACACACACATACACACTCAACATTCCATAGAATTTGTTGTCTTCTCATCTCCTCTTCTTGTAACCAGTGTCAAGATTGATTTCAAGTCACACACACACACACACACACACATACACACTCAACATTTCATAGAATTTGTTGTCTTCTCATCTCCTCTTCTTGTAACCAGTGTCAAGATTGATTTCAAGTCACACACACACACACACATACACACTCAACATTCCATAGAATTTGTTGTCTTCTCATCTCCTCTTCTTGTAACCAGTGTCAAGATTGATTTCAAGTCACACACACACACACACATACACACTCAACATTCCATAGAATTTGTTGTCTTCTCATCTCCTCTTCTTGTAACCAGTGTCAAGATTGATTTCAAGTCACACACACACACAAAACCAAACCCTTCGAGAACACTCTTTAACCACTTGGGGGGGGGGGGTCATCAAGGACTTCATTTCTTCCACAAATCCCCAAACTAACCATCGAAAATCAAAGAGCATTTTGTTTATGTTGACCTATTGGCGGGTTAATTTTTTGCCCTTTAAAATAGCAGCTAGCAATAGCAGGAGAGAATTTCATTCTCCATGTTTGTCTTTACTCAGACTGAGCATCAATATTCTGCCCCTTTGTGTTTAGATTCACTGTTTTAAAAATGTATCTAAATCTCGTGTAGTGCAGACTACAGTTGTCGTAGTGTATGAAACTATCACTAATCATTAGCCTTGTGATATCTATATACAAGTTTTCAAATACATAGTAAGTATTCCACTTACTCTTACTATTGAAACTAGAAAATAAAAAAAAAATATTATTTTGTGTATTCACCTCTAGATGCAGATATGTGGTTGTTATGTTCCTTTCTAAGATGCGACTCTTTGAACAGTACATGAACACTAAAACAACAACGTCATCGTTTAGAACTCATTTTAATTTCCATGAACACTAGAACACTATTTCGTTTCTATCTCTCCATTTTGGTTCTGCTCTCCTTTCAACACGCATTCGCACCGTTCCACATTTACACTAACATGCGCACGTGTCAAAGGTTTTTTTCTACCTCAGCGGTTTCTATCCAGTTATCGAAATAGCTGCTCATTCTGTCCAGGAATGTCTGCGGGTCATCTTCTGGTTCTAATTCACAATGGACAAACTGTTGGCGATAGAAAGCCTCTGTTTTCCCGAAAGTTCGAAGTAGTTGTTCTTTCACAACACTATAGTTACCCTGGTTCATACATATTTTTGACGGCACCTCCGCTGTAAATGATCTTGACAATAAGAATGTCCATTTGTCTTCAGGGTTTTCCCAGTTCTCTCATTTCTATTTCGAACCTTTTCAGGAAAATGTCAATGTCCATTTTGTCTTCGTTGAATATCAAACCTTTATATTTTGCCAGTTTATTTCCTGTAGTGTCACTCTTTCTTTTATCACTCTCTTTTCCTTGGTCTGTTTTCAACTTTTTCTTTTGTCCTTCATAGCTAACTTTTCTCTTTCTCTTTTGTCCTTCATAGCTAACTCTTCTCTTTCTCTTTTGTCCTTCATAGCTAACTTTTCTCTTTCTCTTTTGTCCTTCATAGCTAACTCTTCTCTTTCTCTTTTGTCCTTCATAGCTAACTTTTCTCTTTCTCTTTTGTCCTTCATAGCTAACTCTTCTCTTTCTCTTTTGTCCTTCATAGCTAACTCTTCTCTTTCTCTTTTGTCCTTCATAGCTAACTCTTCTCTTTCTTTCCTTTTCTTTTTTGTCCTCCTTGTCTAATCTCTCCTTTTCTTTTTCTCTTTCTCTTTAGTCCTCCTTGTCTAATCTCTCCTTTTCGTTTTCTCTTTCTCTTTTGTCCTCCTTGTCTAATCTCTCCTCTTCTTTTTCTCTTTCTCTTTTGTCCTCCATGTCTAATCTCTCCTTTTCTTTTTCTCTTTCCATTGCTAATCTCTCCCTCTCCATCAACCTTTCTTGTACGTATTTTCTTAGTTCCGCCCCTTCAAGCTCCAATAACCTCCCTTCTTCTTTCAATGCTGCTACCTCAGCCTTGTCCGCCATTTTCTATTACTACTAATCAAATTGAATAGTATCCTGTCGCTAGATCTAGACTATAATATCTCTACTGTCTGCTGACAGGAGATCAACTGTGTATAAAGGACTACGTAGGTTTTACCTTTACATTGGGCGCTACTTGTTACGTTCCTTTCTGAGATGCGACTCTTTGAACAGTACATGAACACTAAAACAACAACGTCATCGTTTAGAACTCATTTAATGTCCATGAACACTAGAACACTATTTCGTTTCTATTTCTCCATTTTGGTTCTGCTCTCCTTTCAACACGCATTCGCACCGTTCCACATTTACACTAACATGCGCACGTAACAGTGGTTAATTAGATAATTAGTTTCAATTAGTGCAAGCTATTCTTCTTCTTCTTCTTCGTAATTGTCCTAAGAGTTGAGTCTAAGACTCTTTGAACTTTGACCTTTCCTCTTCCTGTCTCAAACACAACTATAATTCCTGACTAATATTAGGTTTCCTAATTTGTCTCACTTTAGCCAAATGAAGTACAGAACTTTCAACTCTGGGTCAGAAGCGGCAAAGATGGATCCCCGTACCCTTTGTTTGGTAAGTAGACAACCTAAGGCAGTACCCTTTGTTTGGTAAGTAGACAACCTAAGTCAGTACCCTTTGTTTGGTAAGTAGACAACCTAGGGCAGTACCCTTTGTTTGGTAAGTAGACAACCTAGGGCAGTACCCTTTGTTTGGTAAGTAGACAACCTAGGGCAGTACCCTTTGTTTGGTAAGTAGACAACCTAAGGCAGTACCCTTTGTTTGGTAAGTAGACAACCTAGGGCAGTACCCTTTGTTTGGTAAGTAGACAACCTAGGGCAGTACCCTTTGTTTGGTAAGTAGACAACCTAAGTCAGTACCCTTTGTTTGGTAAGTAGACAACCTAGGGCAGTACCCTTTGTTTGGTAAGTAGACAACCTAGGGCAGTACCCTTTGTTTGGTAAGTAGACAACCTAGGGCAGTACCCTTTGTTTGGTAAGTAGACAACCTAAGGCAGTACCCTTTGTTTGGTAAGTAGACAACCTAAGGCAGTACCCTTTGTTTGGTAAGTAGACAACCTAGGGCAGTACCCTTTGTTTGGTAAGTAGACAACCTAAGGCAGTACCCTTTGTTTGGTAAGTAGACAACCTAAGGCAGTACCCTTTGTTTGGTAAGTAGACAACCTAGGGCAGTACCCTTTGTTTGGTAAGTAGACAACCTAAGGCAGTACCCTTTGTTTGGTAAGTAGACAACCTAGGGCAGTACCCTTTGTTTGGTAAGTAGACAACCTAGGGCAGTACCTTTTGTTTGGTAAGTAGACAACCTAGGGCAGTACCCTTTGTTTGGTAAGTAGACAACCTAGGGCAGTACCCTTTGTTTGGTAAGTAGACAACCTAGGGCAGTACCCTTTGTTTGGTAAGTAGACAACCTAGGGCAGTACCCTTTGTTTGGTAAGTAGACAACCTAGGGCAGTACCCTTTGTTTGGTAAGTAGACAACCTAGGGCAGTACCCTTTGTTTGGTAAGTAGACAACTTATGTCAGTTGTAAAGACGTTAGCTAAATGTGTGTGTTTATGTGAGGGAATGGACCATGTGTGTGTAAAGGGAAATGGATCATATATATTATATTTTGATGGTGCCTAGAGAGAGAAAGATGCTCATGGCTGATGTCATTTTATAGTAGCTGTCACTGGATATGTGCTGTCATTGATGTTCATTATCATTTTCGTAAACTTTTTGGATAATTGCTTTAGTCTTTAAATACACTAGTTTTTTTTGTTATAAAAGCGGTCTTGTTGGAATATAAATTTAATTTTTATAGCATGCTCTTCAACTCTTTAATTCTGACTTTATTGCGTCAGTACAACTGGTTTTACATTGGTATTGATGGTCGATTACTAGTCTAGATCTGTACACCTGGTTTTACATTAATAATACATGGACCACTATTAGATCTTTCTACATGTGGAAACTACAATGTAACACATTGTCGTCTGTTCGTGATTCAGTGGAGCGTTAAGCAAGCATGTAGCTCTCAAGTTAATCTATGACCTGCGGGACAAATATGTCCTGCCGAGTAGTATCACGTGGGCTTTGTCTGTGGACATATGAGGAAAACACACACTCACACACCTATCAGTTGAGATTGAAACAAAATAGATCTTGTAGCACATATGGAAAACTTAGTTTGATTTCTAAACGTTTTGAAGTTTACAACCCTTGTCGGCAACCACAGACTTGTTAGTATGTTTGTATTATTTGGCTGCTTGGTCGTGGGTATGCGCGCTGGGCTGTCGGTCGGTCGTCTCAATAGTCCTGGGTTCATACCCTGCCAGGGGCGGAGTTAAGGGAGGGTATTAGGGGCTACTGCCACGGGAACAACCAGAATAGAAATTTTTGTTTCAAAATCATAGAATTTCGATAGGTCATAATTTTTTTTTTAACATTTTTTTTCATTTCTATGGCTAATACGTTAACTTTTAATACTTAGCCACACTGTCGTGGTTAATACTTTAACTTTTAATACTTAGTCACACTGTCGTGGTTAATACTTTAACTTTTAATACTTAGCCACACTGTCGTGGTTAATACTTTAACTTTTAATACTTAGCCACACTGTCGTGGTTAATACTTTAACTTTTAATACTTAGCCACACTGTCGTGGTTAATACTTTAACTTTTAATACTTAGCCACACTGTCGTGGTTAATACTTTAACTTTTAATACTTAGCCATACTGTCGTGGTTAATACTTTAACTTTTAATACTTAGTCACACTGCCTTAGTTAATACTTTAAGTCTTAATACTTAGCGACACTGCCGTAGTTAATACTTTAACTCTTAATACTTAACGACACTGCCGTAGTTAATACTTTAACTCTTTATACTTAGCGACACTGCGTAGTTAATACTTTAACTCTTAATACTTAGCAACACTGCCGTGGTTAATACTTTAACTTTTAATACTTAGCAACACTGCCGTGGTTAATACTTAAACTCTTAATACTTAACAACACTGCCGTGGTTAATACTTTAACTCTTAATACTTAGCGACACTGCCGTAGTTAGGTAATACTTTAGCTTTAAAAAATGTTCCACACTGTCGTGGTTAATACTTTAACTTTTAATATTTATCCACACTGTGGTGGTTAATACTTTAACTCTTTATACTTAGCCACACTGTCGTGGTTAGGCCCATATATAATTGCTGTTCGGGATCGATTGTCTTACCCTCTACAAATTCAAAAATAGACAAATTTGTTGTACACAAATTTGCATATTAAATTATTTTTGTCAAAGAATGAAATGGTATAAAATGTACACCTACTTCCTTGTCTTCTGCTCAAAAATTGGCCTGCTTTTAGCTATAAGCATTTGTATTCATAAATGGGTTTTTATTCAAACTTTCCAAAAAGTGTAGGGGCCTCCACAAAAGTCCTAGGGCTTCCACTTACATAAATCCGGCCCTGAGTGAATATCTGAAACATCTAAAACATTTTACAAACATTTTACAATAGACCTATCTGCGAAACAGTAGAGACATTAACTTAGTACAGTGTTTCCCAAACTGTGTTAGTACAATGTTTCCCAAACTGTGTTAGTACAATGTTTCCCAAACTGTGTTAGTACAGTGTTTCCCAAACTGTGTTAGTACAATGTTTCCCAAACTGTGTTAGTACAGTGTTTCCCAAACTGTGTTAGTACAATGTTTCCCAAACTGTGTTAGTACAATGTTTCCCAAACTGTGTTAGTACAATGTTTCCCAAACTGTGTTAGTACAATGTTTCCCAAACTGTGTTAGTACAATGTTTCCCAAACTGTGTTAGTACAATGTTTCCCAAACTGTGTTAGTACAGTGTTTCCCAAACTGTGTTAGTACAATGTTCCCCAAACTGTGTTAGTACAGTGTTTCCCAAACTGTGTTAGTACAATGTTTCCCAAACTGTGTTAGTACAATGTTTCCCAAACTGTGTTAGTACAATGTTTCCCAAACTGTGTTAGTACAGTGTTTCCCAAACTGTGTTAGTACAATGTTCCCCAAACTGTGTTAGTACAGTGTTTCCCAAACTGTGTTAGTACAATGTTTCCCAAACTGTGTTAGTACAATGTTTCCCAAACTATGTCAGTACAGTGTTTCCCAAACTGTGTTAGTACAGTGTTTCCCAAACTGTGTTAGTACAGTGTTTCCCAAACTGTGTTAGTACAGTGTTTCCCAAACTGTGTTAGTACAATGTTTCCCAAACTGTGTTAGTACAGTGTTTCCCAAACTGTGTTAGTACAATGTTTCCCAAACTGTGTTAGTACAGTGTTTCCCAAACTGTGTTAGTACAGTGTTTCCCAAACTGTGTTAGTACAGTGTTTCCCAAACTGTGTTAGTACAATGTTTCCCAAACTGTGTTAGTACAATGTTTCCCAAACTGTGTTTCGCAACAAAGTTAAAGTCTACAAACACTACACCACAAACACCACACTAGATTTTAGAATTTATCAGACCAATATGACCAATATCGCGCGTTCGCGCCTGATATCAAAAACGTATGATCTTCGAGTGCACAATATCATCAAAGTTAATCAACCTAATTTGTTCATATGTTTTTGTATTTATTTTATTGTAGGCCTAGTTATATACTTGAAAATAAATAATAAAGCTAAATTTAGAATATGGTTAAAATATGGTAATGTCATTTCAATAGGTAGGAAATAATCCAGCCTAAAAAAAGAAGCCAAGTGTTGAGCTCAAATCTGCAATTGTCCCGGAATTGTTCTGTTACAGACAACGTTTGGGAAACTCGGACTTAGTAGCCTACATTAGACTCTGAAACATGGGAAACATTTAACAATAGATCTACCAGTGAAAAGGTGACTGGTTGGTTAAGTGGTTCACCTGGGGTCCTGGGTTCGAATCTTGGTGAAGACTTGGATTTCGAATTTCTAATGGGTACCTAACTTTGGGGAAAGTAAAGGCAGTTGGTCGTTGTGCTGGCAATATGGCCCCTGCTCGTTAACCGTTGGCCAAAGAAGCATATGACCTTAACATCATCTGCCCTATATGTCGCAAGTTCTGCAAGGGGAACTACCATGGAAACACTAAAGGCATTAACTTAGTGATTAGTATACATGTGTGTATGCTTAGTGAAATTCACTAAAACTGAAGCCTACCGACTGGGCGCTTCTAGCTATGATCACTTCTCTATAACTTTACTGGGATATAATTCTCTGACTTGTACTTTGTGTTTAAATCATTAATTACCGATAACCCTATGATGGCTATATTGTATATGTCTTACTTTGTGTTTGAATCATTCATTACCGATAACCCTAGGATGGATATAGTGTATATGTCTTACTTTGTGTTTGAATCATTCATTACCGATAACCCTAGGATGGATATAGTGTATATGTCTTACTTTGTGTTTGAATCATTCATTACCGATAACCCTAGGATGGCTATATTGTATATGTCTTTCTTTGTGTTTGAATCATTCATTACCGATAACCCTAGGATGGCTATAGTGTATATGTCTTACTTTGTGTTGAAATCATTCATTACCGATAACCCTAGGATGGCTATAGTGTATATGTCTTTCTTAGACAGTTGCTAATGATACTTGACTCATTTCCCTAACAATACGACCAAATAGTCGGAACACTAGTCCAACGACCACACTCTTTTCTTTGTAGTCAAGTTGAACATTAACAAAACTTCACACCAGACACTTTTTCTGAGGAAAACAACAGTGATGTCATACAACCCACCCCATTCATTCATCCCGTGCACCCTCAACCCAGTGGCTTACTTCCCTTTTACGGTATTTGGCTTAAATTTTCCCATTAAAAAAACACTAAATTTCAAAGCTGCCAATGTTGCAGTATACAATTTACAAAACAAACAAACTTGACAGCACTAAAACCTCTAATAACATTGGGAACTATTGTCAACTTTTTCTCCAGGCTTCGTATTTACGAAAGAAAAAAACAACTAGTTATACAGTCTCAGCAGTATTAAATTTTGTGTCAGAAAAAAAGAATCTGTTGTATATTGACTATAAGGCTATTATGTGTATTTTCGATCGAATGAATGGATACATGTTTTTGGAGTCTCTCGGATTATTTCATGTGTAGCTTAGGCAGTCTCTGTTTTTATATTTCATGTAAGTACGGCTCTTTGTTTCAGTGCTAATAGGCTAAATGTCATCTATCTTATCTTATATAATATAGACGTTACTTCAAAAAAGAAGATGATTACGTCCTACGCGTCATGCATTCAGTCATGCATACTAACCAATGACTTAAATTCTGACAAGTCACTGGTTTTCCTGGCTAGCTCAGGCAACCCATTCCGTGCTCTAATAGCACTAGGGAAGAAGGAGTATTTGTACAAATTTGTCCTAGCATATGGGATGAGGAATGTGCCTTTATCTTTGTGTCTGAGTATTTTATTAAATTTGTTTTTGTATTTGATGATTATGGTTCAGTGTTTTATGTATAATTACTACTTTACTTTTGAGACTTCTGTCCTGAAGGCTTTCTAAATTTAGTGATTTTACTAAAGGTGTTACTCTAGTCAAATGTGAATATTCGTTTGTTATGAACCTCACTGCTCCATTTTGTGTCTGTTCCAGTTTCATAATATTTTCTTTAGTTGAAGGGTCCCAAACAGAGGTTGCGTATTCTATTATTGGCCTAACCAAGGTTAAATAACATTTTACTTAACATTCTTATTTGATTTATATCTAGTAGTATATTAGCAGACTGATTTGACGTCATGCTGTAGTAACAGACTGATTTAATGTCATCTAGTAGTAGCAGACTGATTTAATGTCATCTAGTAGTAGCAGACTGATTTAATGTCATCTAGTAGTGGCAGACTGATTTAATGTCATCTAGTAGTAGCAGACTGATTTAATGTCATCTAGTAGTAGCAGACTGATTTAATGTCATCTAGTAGTAGCATACTGATTTAATGTCATCTAGTAGTAGCAGACTGATTTAATGTCATCTAGTAGTAGCAGACTGATTTAACGTCATCTAGTAGTAGCAGACTGATTTAACGTCATGTTGTAGTAGCAGACTGATTTAATGTCATCTAGTAGTGGCAGACTGATTTAATGTCATCTAGTAGTAGCAGACTGATTTAACGTCATGTTGTAGTAGCAGACTGATTTAATGTCATGTTGTAGTACCAGACTGATTTAATGTCATCTAGTAGTAGCAGACTGATTTAATGTCATCTAGAAGAAGCAGACTGATTTAATGTCATCTAGTAGTGGCAGACTGATTTAACGTCATCTAGTAGTAGCAGACTGATTTAAGGTCATCTAGTAGTAGAAGACTGATTTAACGTCATCTAGTAGTAGCAGACTGATTTAAAGTCATGTTGTAGTAGCAGAATGATTTAACGTCATCTAGTAGTAGCAGACTGATTTAATGGCATCTATTAGTAGCAGACTGATTTAATGTCATCTAGTAGTAGCAGACTGATTTAACGTCATCTAGTAGTAGCAGACTGATTTAATGTCATGTTGTAGTAGCAGACTGATTTAATGTCATGTTGTAGTAGCAGACTGATTTAATGTCATCTAGTAGTGACAGACTGATTTAATATCATCTAGTAGTAGCAGACTGATTTAATGTCATCTAGTAGTGGCAGACTGATTTAATGTCATGTTGTAGTAGCAGACTGATTTAATGTCATCTAGTAGTAGCAGACTGATTTAATGTCATGTTGTAGTAGCAGACTGATTTAACGTCATCTAGTAGTAGCAGACCGATTTAATGTCATGTTGTTGTAGCAGACTGGTTTAATGTCATCTAGTAGTGGCAGACTGATTTAACGTCATGTTGTAGTAGCAGACTGATTTAATGTCATGTTGTAGTAGCAGACTGATTTAGTGTCATCTAGTAGTAGCAGACTGATTTAATGTCATTTAGTAGTGGCAGACTGATTTAACGTCATCTAGTAGTAGCAGACTGATTTAATGTCATCTAGTAGTGGCAGACTGATTTAATGTCATCTAGTAGTGGCAGACTGATTTAATGTCATCTAGTAGTGGCAGACTGATTTAATGTCATGTTGTAGTGGCAGACTGATTTAATGTCATCTAGTAGTGGCAGACTGATTTAATGTCATGTTGTAGTAGCAGACTGATTTAATGTCATGTTGTAGTAGCAGACTTATTTAATGTCATCTAGTAGTGGCAGACTGATTTAATGTCATCTAGTAGTGGCAGACTGATTTAACGTCATGTTGTAGTAGCAGACTGATTTAATGTCATGTTGTAGTAGCAGACTGATTTAATGTCATGTTGTAGTAGCAGACTTATTTAATGTCATCTAGTAGTAGCAGACTGATTTAATTTCATGTTGTAGTAACAGACTTATTTAATGTCATCTAGTAGTGGCAGACTGATTTAACGTCATGTTGTAGTAGCAGACTGATTTAATGTCATGTTGGAATAGCAGACTGATTTAGTGTCATCTAGTAGTAGCAGACTGATTTAATGTCATTTAGTAGTGGCAGACTGATTTAATGTTATCTAGTAGTGGTAGACTGATTTAATGTCATCTAGTAGTGGCAGACTGATTTAACGTCATCTAGTAGTAACAGACTGATTTAATGTCATCTAGTAGTGGCAGACTGATTTAATGTCATCTAGTAGTAACAGACTGATTTAATGTCATCTAGTAGTGGCAGACTGATTTAATGTCATGTTGTAGTAGCAGACTGATTTAATGTCATCTAGTAGTAGCAGACTGATTTAATGTCATGTTGTAGTAGCAGACTGATTTAACGTCATCTAGTAGTAGCAGACCGATTTAATGTCATGTTGTTGTAGCAGACTGGTTTAATGTCATCTAGTAGTGGCAGACTGATTTAACGTCATGTTGTAGTAGCAGACTGATTTAATGTCATGTTGTAGTAGCAGACTGATTTAGTGTCATCTAGTAGTAGCAGACTGATTTAATGTCATGTTGGAATAGCAGACTGATTTAGTGTCATCTAGTAGTAGCAGACTGATTTAATGTCATCTAGTAGTGGCAGACTGATTTAATGTCATCTAGTAGTGGCAGACTGATTTAATGTCATCTAGTAGTGGCAGACTGATTTAATGTCATGTTGTAGTGGCAGACTGATTTAATGTCATCTAGTAGTGGCAGACTGATTTAATGTCATGTTGTAGTAGCAGACTGATTTAATGTCATGTTGTAGTAGCAGACTTATTTAATGTCATCTAGTAGTGGCAGACTGATTTAATGTCATCTAGTAGTGGCAGACTGATTTAACGTCATGTTGTAGTAGCAGACTGATTTAATGTCATGTTGTAGTAGCAGACTGATTTAATGTCATGTTGTAGTAGCAGACTTATTTAATGTCATCTAGTAGTAGCAGACTGATTTAATGTCATGTTGTAGTAGCAGACTTATTTAATGTCATCTAGTAGTGGCAGACTGATTTAACGTCATGTTGTAGTAGCAGACTGATTTAATGTCATGTTGGAATAGCAGACTGATTTAGTGTCATCTAGTAGTAGCAGACTGATTTAATGTCATTTAGTAGTGGCAGACTGATTTAATGTCATCTAGTAGTGGCAGACTGATTTAACGTCATCTAGTAGTAACAGACTGATTTAATGTCATCTAGTAGTGGCAGACTGATTTAATGTCATCTAGTAGTAACAGACTGATTTAATGTCATCTAGTAGTGGCAGACTGATTTAACGTCATCTAGTAGTAACAGACTGATTTAATGTCATCTAGTAATAGCAGACTGATTTAATGGCATCTAGTAGTGGCAGACTGATTTAACGTCATCTAGTAGTAACAGACTGATTTAATGTAAACTAGTAGTGGCAGACTGATTTAATGTCATCTAGTAATGGCAGACTGATTTAATGTCATCTAGTAGTGGCAGACTGATTTAATGTCATGTTGTAGTAGCAGACTGATTTAATGTCATGTTGTAGTAGCAGACTGATTAAATGTCATGTTGTAGTAGCAGACTGATTTAATGTAATCTAGTAGTAGCAGACTGATTTAATGTCATGTTGTAGTAGCAGACTGATTTAATGTCATCTAGTAGTAGCAGACTGATTTAACGTCATGTTGTAGTAGCAGACTGATTTAATGTCATGTTGTAGTAGCAGACTGATTTAATGTCATGTTGTAGTGGCAGACTGATTTAATGTCATGTTGTAGTAGCAGACTGATTTAATGTTATCTAGTAGTGGCAGACTGATTTAACGTCATCTTGTAGTAGCAGACTGATTTAATGTCATGTTGTAGTAGCAGACTGATTTAGTGTCATCTAGTAGTAGCAGACTGATTTAATGCCATTTAGTAGTGGCAGAGTGATTTAATGTCATCTAGTAGTAGCAGACTGATTTAATGTCATCTAGTAGTGGCAGACCGATTTAACGTCATGTTGTAGTGGCAGACTGATTTAACGTCATGTTGTAGTAGCAGACTGATTTAACGTCATCTAGTAGTAGCAGACTGATTTAATGTCATCTAGTAGTGGCAGACTGATTTAATGTCATCTAGTAGTAACAGACTGATTTAATGTCATCTAGTAGTGGCAGACTGATTTAACGTCATCTAGTAGTAACAGACTGATTTAATGTCATCTAGTAGTAGCAGACTGATTTAATGGCATCTAGTAGTGGCAGACTGATTTAACGTCATCTAGTAGTAACAGACTGATTTAATGTAAACTAGTAGTGGCAGACTGATTTAATGTCATCTAGTAATGGCAGACTGATTTAATGTCATCTAGTAGTGGCAGACTGATTTAATGTCATGTTGTAGTAGCAGACTGATTTAATGTCATGTTGTAGTAGCAGACTGATTTAATGTCATGTTGTAGTAGCAGACTGATTTAATGTCATCTAGTAGTAGCAGACTTATTTAATGTCATGTTGTAGTAGCAGACTGATTTAATGTCATCTAGTAGTAGCAGACTGATTTAACGTCATGTTGTAGTAGCAGACTGATTTAATGTCATGTTGTAGTAGCAGACTGATTTAATGTCATGTTGTAGTGGCAGACTGATTTAATGTCATGTTGTAGTAGCAGACTGATTTAATGTTATCTAGTAGTGGCAGACTGATTTAACGTCACCTTGTAGTAGCAGACTGATTTAATGTCATGTTGTAGTAGCAGACTGATTTAGTGTCATCTAGTAGTAGCAGACTGATTTAATGCCATTTAGTAGTGGCAGACTGATTTAATGTCATCTAGTAGTAGCAGACTGATTTAATGTCATCTAGTAGTGGCAGACCGATTTAACGTCATGTTGTAGTGGCAGACTGATATAACGTCATGTTGTAGTAGCAGACTGATTTAACGTCATCTAGTAGTAGCAGACTGATTTAATGTCATCTAGTAGTGGCAGACTGATTTAATGTCATCTAGTAGTAACAGACTGATTTAATGTCATCTTGTAGTGGCAGACTGATTTAACGTCATCTAGTAGTAACAGACTGATTTAATGTCATCTAGTAGTAGCAGACTGATTTAATGGCATCTAGTAGTGGCAGACTGATTTAACGTCATCTAGTAGTAACAGACTGATTTAATGTAAACTAGTAGTGGCAGACTGATTTAATGTCATCTAGTAATGGCAGACTGATTTAATGTCATCTAGTAGTGGCAGACTGATTTAATGTCATGTTGTAGTAGCAGACTGATTTAATGTTATGTTGTAGTAGCAGACTGATTTAATGTCATGTTGTAGTAGCAGACTGATTTAATGTCATCTAGTAGTAGCAGACTGATTTAATGTCATCTAGTAGTAGCAGACTGATTTAATGTCATCTAGTAGTAGCAGACTGATTTAACGTCATGTTGTAGTAGCAGACTGATTTAATGTCATGTTGTAGTAGCATTCTGATTTAATGTCATGTTGTAGTGGCAGACTGATTTAATGTCATGTTGTAGTAGCAGACTGATTTAATGTTATCTAGTAGTGGCAGACTGATATAACGTCATCTTGTAGTAGCAGACTGATTTAATGTCATGTTGTAGTAGCAGACTGATTTAGTGTCATCTAGTAGTAGCAGACTGATTTAATGCCATTTAGTAGTGGCAGACTGATTTAATGTCATCTAGTAGTAGCAGACTGATTTAATGTCATCTAGTAGTGGCAGACCGATTTAACGTCATGTTGTAGTGGCAGACTGATATAACGTCATGTTGTAGTAGCAGACTGATTTAACGTCATCTAGTAGTAGCAGACTGATTTAATGTCTTCTAGTAGTGGCAGACTGATTTAATGTCATGTTGTAGTAGCAGACTGATTTAATGTCATGTTGTAGTAGCAGACTGATTTAATGTCATCTAGTAGTAGCAGACTGATTTAATGTCATGTTGTAGTAGCAGACTGATTTAATGTCATGTTGTAGTAGCAGACTGATTTAATGTCATCTAGTAGTGGCAGACTGATTTAACGTCATGTTGTAGTAGCAGACTGATTTAACGTCATCTAGTAGTAGCAGACTGATTTAATGTCATCTTGTAGTGGCAGACTGATTTAATGTCATCTTGTAGTGGCAGACTGATTTAACGTCATCTAGTAGTAGCAGACTGATTTAACGTCATCTAGTAGTAGCAGACTGATTTAACGTCATGTTGTAGTAGCAGACTGATTTAATGTCATCTAGTAGTAGCAGACTGATTTAACGTCATCTAGTAGTAGCAGACTGATTTAATGTCATCTAGTAGTAGCAGACTGATTTAACGTCATGTTGTAGTAGCAGACTGATTTAACGTCATCTAGTAGTGGCAGACTGATTTAATGTCATCTGGTAGTGGCAGACTGATTTAATGTCATCTAGTAGTGGCAGACTGATTTAATGTCATCTAGTAGTAGCAGACTGATTTAATGTCATCTTGTAGTGGCAGACTGATTTAATGTCATCTTGTAGTGGCAGACTGATTTAACGTCATCTAGTAGTAGCAGACTGATTTAACGTCATCTAGTAGTAGCAGACTGATTTAACGTCATGTTGTAGTAGCAGACTGATTTAATGTCATCTAGTAGTAGCAGACTGATTTAACGTCATCTAGTAGTAGCAGACTGATTTAATGTCATCTAGTAGTAGCAGACTGATTTAACGTCATGTTGTAGTAGCAGACTGATTTAACGTCATCTAGTAGTGGCAGACTGATTTAATGTCATCTGGTAGTGGCAGACTGATTTAATGTCATCTAGTAGTGGCAGACTGATTTAATGTCATCTAGTAGTAGCAGACTGATTTAATGTCATCTAGTAGTAGCAGACTGATTTAATGTCATTTAGTAGTACCAGACTGATTTAACTGATTTAATGTCATGTTGTAGTAATGTCATCTATTAGTGGCAGACGTATTAAATGTCACCTCGAAGTGGCAGACTCATTTAATGTAATAGTGGCAGACTGATTTAATGTCATCTAGTAAAGTTTAACATTAAATATATATATATATATACATGGTTCATCCTTCGTGGTTCGATGGTGACCAATTTTGTCCCACAGGGGGCTGAGGACTTGGCATTGCATTGCTTTGTGTGCCTTCTCCTGTGACCTGAGACGTTATGGGTCCGAAATGTTCTGCAGCACGCTGGGCACTCTATTGCAGCTGGAACTTGTGTAAGTTGCCTTGATGTTTCTTCTCTGGCGCTTTTCTCAAACCAATGCTGTTTTCTTGTCCTCGGCCATTTCGCGCCAGTTTTCTGAGTGCGACGCCATGTTGCTCTGTTCTTTACTTCCGTCTTCCAGGTGGCCGAGTGCATGTTGAAGCTAGCTGGTCCACTGGAAGACAAAAAGGAAGACAAACCTTACAAAATGAAGACAAAACAAGACAAAGTTAACTTTAAAAAAAAAAGCTTACATTGTATTTCATGAAATATGTCAGTAAATCCTAGTCTGAAACGAATATATTAAGTAGACCCTTTCCTATTTCATACACGAAGTAACTTTTCGCAGTATTCAACCTTCTTAACTGATGCGAATACGTTGTATGCCCGAAAATAAAAAAAAATTTAAAAAATTCTGAGTCATCTGAACTACAAACAGTTTTGACTCTACAAAATAAAAGGTTCATGAACATTCTGTTGTGTTAAAAGTGAACCACAAGATTGGAAAGATGAAATTCGATTGATTGATTAAAAAATGGTATAGAATTCAAGAACAAAGTGAATGCGGGACATTGACACATTTTAGACCAATGCCTTCGGGATTCAGGAAACAAACCCAAAAGTTTTTACGGAACGTCTGGTAACCCAATGATGACGTTTCTGAGTATCTCAGGGAGAAAGTCTGTCACTTTAGGAAATTTTTATCTGTAAGATGTCTGGGTCTTTATTAATAATCATTGGACTCCATTGCCCCCCCCCCTCTCCTGACTGGCACTATGAATCGAAAGAAAAATGTCTAGCCTGAGATTCAAACAATGACAACATTGGATAAGACAAGGAGACCCCCTTGCAAGCTCAACTGATGACAAGAGTTAGCACGGACTATATTTCAATGAAAATGTACATTGGAATAGGCTGGCGGAAGTGGACAATATGTTAATTTGTGTTAACATTTATATTGAAAGCCATTAAATCTTTCTGCCATCCTAATTCGTCACCTCGGCTAGGTAGCAGCTCGGGACGTGTGCAGTCCATGAGCCAGAAGAGCAGTTGCAAAACGCGCCTATTCCAAAGGGCGACAATGTGGGAAAATTATGACTTCATTCTACGTAATTTTAGCAAATAATTAGAGCTTAAAAATTGTTTTTATACAATAATTATTTGACTCGGCTATGAGAAAGAGTAACTAGAGAGAAAGAAGAGAAAACAAAAGAAATTATTCTATTAGTTGACATATAGAGGACAAAATATAGGCCTAAACAAGTTTATAAACTGCTATATTTAATAATAGTATAAATTGTTTAAAAAAAAAGAGAAACATCATCAGGCCTCTCTGCTCGACCCCTATCACCATTTTGTTTTAATTCATTGCTAAAAGAGGGGGGGGGGGAGATCGGCCTTACCTCTGTCCCCTCTGACTCTGAGACTTAGTGGCCAGGCGTTGTTTACCTCCCTTGTTGTAGACACTCGTTATGCTTGGGACTACTTCACACTGAGACACACACCAGCAGAAGTTAATGAAATGGTTGACTTGTAAGGTATTTTGTTTTTTTGGGAAAGTCAGTTGACTTCAAGGAGTTACTTCTTGAAACTTTAGACGCTTGCTGCTACAGAAACCATTCCTAGACCATTAAAGAAGAACAACTCCAATTAAGTTTCTGGTTCAGTGGTTTCAGTAGTGGATTTGAAACGTACCTTCTATTGTCAAGCAACTTTTACTTACACGACTTGTCTTCTCCTGTCTACTGACTTCACATAAAAGTTATTGTTTTACGCCATTGACCGACCGCAATACTGAATGTACTGCACATTTATATACATTTATATATGTGTATATATATACATGTCAGCTCTGTGGTACCGCAATGTAAAGAATTTTATATTAATGACTTATTTTGTCTTTGATCTTGTTATAAACCTAATAAAGATAGCACTGCCCTATATATTTAACAAGCTGTGGAGTAAGAATATGAACCAACTTCTTTACCATGCACACACACACTTATTTGTGGCAAGTTTTTTTTTTTTGTTGTTGTTTTCTGTTCTATTAAATTTTCATTTGATAAAAGTCGATAGTCATTGGTAGCAATGAACAGATTTACGCCGTATGTGTTGTTGGGGGGGGGGGGGTGAGTTCAAGAGATGTAAGGAAACGTGTTGGACAGAAACAAAGATCTAAAGCCTTTACCAGAAATGGGCTTTATTTTTATTCGGGGTACTTGCCCAGGTAGGGTTTTCCTTTTCCGTAACGACTATGTAGATCTACTTGAGTGTCAATGGATTTTTCTAAACATTAATTTCACGAACTGTACTATATTTTAGCGTTCCAGTCCAACTCGGTATTGATGCTGTTACAATTCTGTTCTTTAGTGACTACAGTAATCGTACCACTGAATTATACGGTCATCATATAGGCCTATGTTTAACTAAAATTGTTTTTTAATGACCGGTGGCTGAGTGGTAAAGCTCTTGGCTTCCGAATTGAGGTGTTCCTGGATTCGAATCCAGGTGAAGACTGGGACTTTTTATTTCAGGATCTTTAGGGAGCCTACATGATATTAGTTGGGGAAAAGTAAAGCAGATTGGTCGTTGTACTGGCCACATGACACCCTCGCTAACCATAGGCCACAGATTACATTTACGTCATCTGCCCATGATATCGCAAGGTCTGAAACTTTTACTGAACTCTACTTTGATATAACAGCCTAGTAGTGTTTAGGTTTGTCAGTCTGTGACACTAGTACAATCCGCCTTGGAATCCGCCATCTGTGAGAAGTGCACATGTCTACAAGTATATGGTCTATGACTAATCCTACATCAATTTTCCAGCCATGTAATAGATCTCTAGGTAGAGCCTGTACTGTTGACACTATTGCCTAGCTGCTCTAGTCGACAGTCACAAGTGTCAATGGTTTGTTGTCTGACTACTGCCTCTTGAGAGCACGATGACCCAGCTGTCGTACACGATGTGTGTCTAGTCATTGTTTTCATTAGAAACTCTCCTCCCCTTCTTGGCCCAAATAGATCGACCACATCTTGCCATCTGGACAAATAGCTTCACTTTTTTTTGTGATGTATCTATTCGTGAACATTGGCTTTGGGCAGTTTTATTTGGCTTTGGGCAGTTTTTACGTTGTTTCGACACGATCTTAATCTTCATTTGACCGAGTTTCAAATATTTATGGAAGAGGGAGATTAAGAGAATAACTACTTATAGATTTTAAGAAAGATCTACCATATTGTCTTGTTTGTTTTGCCTGAGTCTGAAGAAATCAACGCTCCAAAATCTTAACAAGCTTTTTGTGACGTTGTCTTCCATATTATTAAACTGAAGGTTGTCTGAAACTGCGAATGTGATTGCTTAATGAAGAAATAAAAAATCTCAATTGACTTTGAAACGGAATAAAATTCTCCCTCCCTCTCTCTCTCTCTCTCTCTCTCTCTCTCTCTCTCTCTCTCTCTCTCTCTCTCTATATATATATATATATATATATATATATATATATATATATATATATATATATATATATATATATATATAACATAATCACTGCCTATATATTATATAGGCCTATATATATAGGCCTATATATTTATTTATGAATTTGCTATGCTTAGTCTTTTTGGAGCTCTATTGGTTCTCACATTGAACGTAATGTTGTCGATCCTAGGCGTGATAATGGCAGGATCTTCTTTCAAATCTAGGCTTATAGTCCAGTGCGAGCACAGTGTGTGGACACCACTGATAGTTTGATTAGCTAGAGTCGGTAACGTAATCATGTCCAATATTGACCCCCTTACGTGTGTTCATTTTTTTCCCTTTTGATTTGAACTACTGTGGAGGAGGGGTGCGGGCAGGTGTGCGCCTTAAGGGGGTGAACTAACCACGTGAAATCATTGTGCTGGTCACCATGGGCGGACACTGGACAATAGTCAACCCTGACCGCGTCACGCCTCGGTGATTCTCAACACATCGGTAGTAAGTGCCGACCTGCACGTCCCGTGGTGTATTTGGAAGATGTGACTAGCTACTGAAACTTGAGCCTTTCTTGTCGAGTGGATTGCACGATGACTCTGAGATTTGTTTCCATACTCGTCTGCTTTATGTTCTATTTATCGAATGTGTGATTTCAATGGATTAACATCCATGGATTAAAGTTTCGTTGTTATTGAGTTACTTAAAGGAATACTAAAATGACGTCTAGATCATTGTTGATTGGACTTCAACTTGTCACTGTCACAACAACACATGTGTTAGAAAATCTTCTGCAGGTTTCAAAATAGTTTGATATTTGGCTTTAAGAGTATTCAGTGAAATGTCTACTGTGTGGATTTCGCTGGCGTGTCTTAATAAACTTGATAGTGTGAGACTAGACTAGTGATAGTAATCATTTCGTTGTTCCAGTAGGCCTACTATATAATAGTCTATAGTACACCGCAACAGTTGCCAAAATTGAAAAGATGGCAAAAAAATCTCTAAAACATGCTCTCAGTCTGCCTTCTCTCAACTTTTTGAACAATTTCCAAGAAAACAAAAGTCATCAAAACAAAAGTAAGTATAAATCTCTAGCATTTAGAATCTAGCATCACTAGCCCTATAGGCCAACATGCCTACTATCATAGCGATCATCAGGATTTGTCTGTGTTTATGTACAAACAACTCTCTAGTTAGCAGAATGGTTCAAATGACTTTGTGTGTGTTTAAGTTGGAATGTGCATAATAGACATTTAATAAGAGAGTACGGTAGACTTATCCCAGTCAAAATGTCTAGTACCGGTACGGTACATTTAAAAATAACGAAGCCGAATCAAGTTTTGCCTTTTTTTTTTTTAAAGTGTTATTCGCCTTCTTCTTTTGAGAGTCATACGAATTTTTAATTACTAAAAAAATCCAGTTGAAGTTTCAAGACATTGGTCCATTGAAGATATTATGTAGATTCTAGTGTAAAGTAGGCCTAAAAGTGAGTCCTATATAGCTTTACATAAAACTCTATACATTGGATCAATGTATAAACATTTAAAGCATCTAACTTTCACGCCCCCCTCATATGTAGAGATTTAGATCTAGTTTAGATGTCATGTCCAATGGCCTTTAATGGCTTTAAATCTCGTCATCATCCCTTATCATGTTTTTTTTTTTTAAATCAGTTTAACACAGCACACTTTAATATTTCATAATAATAAAAAGTTTTAAATGATTGATAAGCTATAAGCTGATTACCAAATATACAACAAGATCTACTATCTGCACTATGATAGCAGGACATTATTAGTGTGATGATGATAATAATTATAGATATAGAATAAAGATGGCAATTTATTGCATGAAACTTTGCTATGTTCATTTTGCTGAAGTTTTCAAGTTTGCACATAGCTGGTAATAGAAAGTCTTCATGTATTTGTTATTCTATTTTCACATTAGTTTATCAGTGATCATATAATGTTATGAAATGTGATCTACTCCATGTTTTGATGTGGTATTCCTTTGAGAATAAGCCCTGTGTGTGTGTATGTGTGTGTGTGTTACAAAATATTGGCTAGAAACATTGCTTGACCGAAAAAAATAAAATATAAGAAGATCATTAATGATACATTTGTTTTCTTTATTTCCTTTTAAACAATCCTATTTAAAATTATTAACATTTCTGTTCTTTGTTAGGTCACGAAACACCATTTTCTGTTCTTTGTTAGGTCACGAAACACCATTTTCTGTTCTTTGTTAGGTCATGAAACACCATTTTCTGTTCTTTGTTAGGTCATGAAACACCATTTTCTGTCCTTTGTTAGGTCATGAAACACCATTTTCTGTTCTTTGTTAGGTCATGAAACACCATTTTCTGTTCTTTGTTAGGTCATGAAACACCATTTTCTGTCCTTTGTTAGGTCATGAAACACCATTTTCTGTTCTTTGTTAGGTCATGAAACACCATTTTCTGTTCTTTGTTAGGTCATGAAACACCATTTTCTGTTCTTTGTTAGGTCATGAAACACCATTTTCTGTTCTTTGTTAGGTCATGAAACACCATTTTCTATTCTTTGTTAGGTCATGAAACACCATTTTCTATCAAATTCAATCTACTTCATGAAACGTCCAAGACAAAATCTAGAGATGACAGACTGAGAACATCCACTAGTGCAGCCTTCATAGCAGAAGAAAATCCAAAATGTGAATTTTTCATCAAGCAAAAGAAGAGTCAGAAAAAATTTTTAGGCAAGTCCTACATAGTTTATCATTGTTGGTCTGTAAATACATTATGAATGGCATTTAGCCCATTTTTGTTAGGCTCTCTTGCTGTATTATTTTGTCTATAAATTGTGTTGAAAGCAATTCCTACTTCTACTTATCAATTCTTTACAAATAACTTTTCACAAATATTGATCTTACTTGTTCTGAACATTTTGTTCTCTACAGAGAATACCTTTCAAAAATCCATGAAGAAAACTCGAAGATCTACAAACTTTATCAACAATTTTT
Organism: Biomphalaria glabrata; assembly: GCF_947242115.1. NCBI lineage: Eukaryota > Metazoa > Mollusca > Gastropoda > Planorbidae > Biomphalaria > Biomphalaria glabrata. Next base: position 20,403,157 of record NC_074716.1, read on the forward strand.
TGAAAAGACTCCGTCCAGCTCAACCATCAGTCTTTGGACAGGCATTGGATAATATATGTGATGAGAATCACAACCCTCCTGATGCTATTATTGTAAGTACACTATAAGCTTTACTGTTTACCCTACATTATTAGTCTTTTTAAAGTATTCTAAGATATGCTGTATACAGTGCATTATTTGTTGTAAGTATTCTAGGGTTTGCATAATTGTTGTTGCCTTGTTGCTCTTCCCCTCTGAGTTAATTGTAATTTGTTTGTTGTTTTTAATTAAGTTTTTGACTTCAAGATGTGGCCCTGCATACAATTTAGCTGCTATTAAGTCGGGAAGAAAATGATACACATTTAATTCAATTACAGCTTTTAATCAAAATTATTGCTACTCATGGTTTTACAAAAAATTTTTTTTTTCGGCTTTAGTATGGTCATCATTTAAATCAGTGAGAGAAAGCTTAAACTCAAATAAATTAATTTAAAAAAAATACTAGCTAATACCCATGCTACACTAGGGTTGAAGTTGTTCTATATAGAAATATATTTATTTTGCACAGAACACTCTTAAACCCATCAATAAAATGGCCTGCATTACAATGCTCCTCCACCCCCAACACATTTTTTCTAGCCCTCAAATTCTATGTCCTTTTTTTTTCTCTTTCATCTATAAACAAAGCCCCTGTAACCCGCTATTATAGAGTATGCACAAACACTTCTTAGGCCCATTAGTTGTAGACTTCCTTCTCCCTACTCTATAGGCCCCCCCCCCCCCCCAATATTTTCAAATGAAATGCCCCTCCCTCAACAAAACACTTATTGGCCATTGTATCTTCTAGTGAAACAGTGTTGAATTCTTAACTGACATAATTAAACTTAATACCCATTTGGTTTATGTGTATATTGCCTGGAATACTTTTAAATCCAACAATAAAATGGCCCACATTACATTTTGAACACAACTAACACAATTTTCTAGCCTTCAAATTCTCTGTCTCCTTTATTTTTCACTCTTTCATCCTTTTTTATCCTTAAAATAAAAGGCCAATAAAACACAATTTGAAACAAAGCGTATGCTCCTAGCATATAATAATGCACCTGCACTACACACAATTTTTACCTGTAAATAGTGGAAGTACTTAACTAATAAATATTTTTGTTTAAGCTTTGTTCATGCCACAAAACAGCTTGAAAGAAGAAGCATCACCAGTCACAACCTTGTTTACTCTTTACATATTAATTTTGTCAGTCTTAGATCTAGACCTAAAGAGATAACTTGTTTAGAAGAATCCATCTTCACAAACAGTATGATACACCATCTCCTCAAAACAAACATACACAGCCGCACTTCTAAAAGGCCCTTATATTCACTGTGACAATTTTAGGACTTCAAATTTTTTATTTATAATAGAGGCCTACTTGTAGATCTAGATGTAGACGTTTTAAAATTGTGCTACACATTATAGTTAACTATAGTAGGCCTATATACATTTTAAGTTGTAGTGGTTTTCTCCACACACACACACACACATGCTTTCATACAGATATGTAAAAACACATTTGATATTTACACTGATCTAAGGATAAAATCCTCAAATTCACTCTGATAATTATCCACACCTACAGGAGAATTAGATTTAAGATCTAGATCTTTGAAGAAATATACATAAATTTTAATTTACTCACTAAAAAAAGTTTTAATACATGCTGTCGATAGACAAGGGACAGTACTGCTAGTTCACGCAAATATGACCAGTATTATGGTCATGTGACCGAAAGCCTTCATGACAGCAAGACAATAAGGACGATGCAATACTGTGAGTCCTCGAGAATGTAGCTGCACGAGCTAGAAAGACTTGTAATGTTAAGTTAGGCAGTTCTGTTAAGTGCAAGAAAGCATTTGAAGTTAGTGTAGCCAATTGTCTTGAATTGGCTGTCGATGTAATTGTAATTAAAATGCCACATTGTTTATTGAAGCTCTTGTTGTCAAGTTCTTATGTTAGATGTGCTATGTTATGTTTAGCAGTGTTTACAGAAGGCCTAATAGAGAAGATCGTAACTATATATATATATATATATATATATATATATATTTGAGAGTGATACACATATGCTTTTTAACGATCTTTTACCGTAATTAATTATCTAATCCTTTTTATTTTTCTTAGAAACTGATGATTTGGATTTATCAATATGGACCTTCTAAAGTTGGAATTCTTCGCCGTGGAAACAATGCCTCTATAGGCAAAGAACTTCGTGAAAAAATTGACAATGGAATAGCATTTGAACTAGATGACAGTCTGACTCCCACAGCTGCATCAGTATTTAAGGTGATCTGATATACATTCTTCATCAGCTAGTTTTGGTTGTTATGCCCTCATTTTTTAGGGAACAATTTAATGTTTCCTGTTTTCTACTCTACGACTAAGTTTAACTCTGTTGCACTTGAAAAATTCTCACCCATAGTTATTTTGTGCTTACAGGAGTTTATTCGGCATATCCCAGAAGGACTTATGCTTAAAGAACTGCACACAGAATGGATAAAGATAAAGATTGATGACCCAGATAATGAAAAAATTCAACAAATAAAAAAGTAAATAAAAACAGTTATTTTTAAAATGTAATGTAAAATAGTTTGTTTTTGCAAAGCTTATATAAACTCACTCTGTTTGTACACGTTATTTGTCCGACACCCGATCTCAGATCAAGCTGAAATTTCGCACAATTATTTCTTTTACCTGATAACACAAGAATCAGTTTAAAATATTAATGAATTAATTAATTAACTATTGGTAATAAATTATTTTGTTTGGTATTTCAAACAAGGAAAAAAAATAGTACTTGACTAAAGTGCTGGTATAAACTGAATTAGTCCACTTTTCAAGGGAAAGAAATAGTATTTGACTTAAGTAGTGTTATAAGCTGAATTATCCCCTTTATAGATTATTACAAATTTAATTACATGACTGATCCAAACTAATTGATACACTTTTTTTTTTAAGTTTTTTTTTTTTTTTGTAGTTTGCTTGTTTTAGGCTTAGAAACATAAAATGGCCAGTTATATTAGCTCAGTTTTCCCCTACTGGAGTAACAACGTTCATTTGCTCACCTCTAAAGCTTCAACCATCAAGTCTCTCTACACTGTATTACTTATAAGAACAACAGCTCATCACTTTTTACTGGCACAGGCTGCAAAGAGACTAAGTTGGGCAGCAAAACACTGGCTATATAAAAAAAAAAAAAAAGTAATTTGTCCTTAACTATTGAACCACCTTGCTGAGTTAGTGGTGTGAGGTTAACCACAGGAGAAAATTATTTTTTACAATGTTTAGGCTAAAATAAAATTTTCAATTTAATTGTCTTTAATTTATACAGCAATACTTATGTTGTTTTTTTTGTGTGTGTTTTTTTTTAATAAGGGTGTTGGACCAATTGCCACCTGCTCATTTTAATCTACTGAAGATGACAATGTGTTTACTTCAACATTTAGCCAAGCATAGTTCATTTACTCAGATGGGACCAAGCAATCTAGCCACATGTATTGCACCATCATTTTTTTCTCATGGTGCCAGTGAGGCTCGGAAGAGCAAAAAAGAACATGAAAATCTGGAAAAAACTTTCCATGAAATCACACAATTTTTGACACCTCTCATCACCTTTATGATCAACAAACATTTGGAAATCTTTGGAGAGGATGTTTTGACCATGTTTGACAAATATGGCTGTAAGCAGTCTCCTGTAGTGCATATCACAGAAGACAAAAGTCCACTTCATTCTTCACAAATAGCAGAACAAGAAGAGGAAAGTTTTGATGATGAGGACATGAACAATGAAACTAAATTAAAAGTTCAGGAAAGGCCAGGTTTTCCAGATTCTAATTCTGGCACAGACTCTGACAGTCTTCACAGTGTCTTAAGTTTACCTACAGACACTCGCAGTAAGTTTTAGCCTAGATCCTAGTTTAGTTTATCTTATCTTTCAATTGAAAGTTTTTAAAAAATTAACAATTTTACTCATTCAACCCTAATAAATGTTGGTAACTTAATAAGAAGCTTACTATTTTACTTGTGTGGAAATGTTATACCAGTACTAAAGTCATTGGTTTCTAATTGCACTTTTCAAATTATAGCCTTATAGCATCGGAAAAAAACAAACAACTAATTACTACATCATTAGTGCATGGAATGTGTTGCCTGAATCAGCCAGGAAAACCAATGACTTAGCAAGATCAAGTCTCTAATTAACAGGACTAGAATAACAATAATATTATTATTATTATTATAGCTTTTATATAGCGCTACTTTCATGCTTATAGCATGCTCAGAGCGCTTTTGGTCCAATCTCATTTGTGGACCAGTGGGGGGGAGGAGGTATCAAGGAGTTGGTTTTCCGTGCTGCCTTTAGGGGCTCAGTAAACACAACTCTGCCCAAGTCGGGTGTCGAACCTCGGAGCCCCCTTCTAGGTAGCCAAGCCAAGTTCAAGCGCAATTGGCCTCTCGACCATGCTTGTGTAGGGATTAATTTTCATCTCTTTTGAAGGAACATCTGTCTGTAATTGATCTAATCATTCTACAGTTTGGTTAAAGGAGAAGGAACACAATTTTAGCTGCATGTGTTGTTACTTGAATTGTACAATTTAAGGGTTGTCAGTTGTTGTTTTTTTTTGGCAAAAAGGAAATAAATTATTCTGTGTAACTCATTTACATACAAAGTAATAAATCCTAATGAAATATAGACTAGACAGACATGTGACTTTTTAAAAAGATAAAAATGTATCAACATATTTGTACAGCTTGTTGACAATGACTTTAAGAAAAGAGTAACATAGTTTGAAGTGAAATGATCTAAGAGAGAAAGTTCAATTATTTCCATTTCTTTGTTCATTTGAAGTTATATTTAATTTTTTTTATATGCACACATAAACTGTTGAGGAAAAGTAAAGAGTTTCAAAATCTGATTTTAATCTTAGAGTGGTGTGCAAAATGTTAACATTTGTCTATAGAAATTGAATGCAATATTTTCTTTATAGATAAATTGCAAAAACTTAAACTAGTTTGTATGGCTTATTAATTTTTTATTTTTCGTTCCGTTTACAGGTGGCATACAGCAAGATACATCCTCTATAGACAGCTTGGTTGACAAGGAAGACTTTTCTAATGAAATAGAATCCAGTCCAACTGTTATCAAATCTCATCTGTCACCAACTAACTTGAGTAGAGACTCTGGTCTTACTTTAAGTGATACACAACTTTATGATGAAGATGCGGGATTGGATTTCACAGCCAATTTTAAAGTCATCAAAGATTCTCCTGTTTTTAGTCGTGCCCTGACGCCAAGAAGATATTACAAAAATAAATCTAAAGAAAGGGACAAAGGTCTTGATTCATTAAACAGAACTCAGAAATTCATGAACAATTCTTCCGCTACTTCATCAGATTTGACATATTCATTGGGAAATGATCACATGTTGACTGAAGATTCCCATAATGAAGCATCCTTTTCTCCAAACCATCTCTATTTATCTTCACAGCAACATAAAATGCTAACACAGACTTCTGTGGATGAATCTGTTTCCCCTGTATCTACTCATGCTAGTATATTCTCCCAGTCTGAGGAGGGCTCAGTTCATTCAGCACCCCAAACTCCTGATGATTTCCATACAAGATCATTGGATTGGAAAGCTAATGATAGCCCAAATCAATTAGAAATCCATGAATCTTACTTCAGTTTGTCCAATTTCAGCAAATCTGAATCCAATTTAAAAATGGAAAGCAGTGAGTATGATCAAAATAATGAGAAGAAAGTGCTTGCTTTGAAAAATGACAAACGCAAAGTGAAGAGAAACTGGAAATCACATGAAGCTGAAGAGGTGATGACTCGTAGGAGGTATCAGCCTCGACTTGTTCTTCCTCCCAGAGAGATATCTGTGGATGAATCAAGTCCATCACCTTCTTTTGCAGAGCCCAAAACTCCTCTCAAGCATAACATTCCAGTGGATCATATTAAAGGTTCTCCACCTCCAAATGTTATTCTTCAAAGCTTTCATCAAAGTTCACATTCAAATCCTCATGAGATACACAAGAAAGCCGTTTCCTCTTCTAAGAGTTTAGATGGAGTTTTTATGAAGGATGCCATTCAGAAGAAATCTAGTTTCAAAATCAATGCTCATAATTTCCAAAGTGGACAGACTCCCCAAGATATGCAGAGTGTTTCACAGCATGTCTTGGGAAATTGCAGAGAGCCAATAGAAATAACTGAATATGAAAGGGAAAAACAAAAAGAAATCAGTGCCAGAGCAAAGGCAATTTATGAAGACTCCTTACAAAAGTATTATGAAAAAAGTGAAACAATATCTTCAGATGTTTTATTTCATGTTAAAAAAGGGCAAAGGCCTAAAATGGTTCAAAGGGATAACCTTAAACCCAAAGACAATAATGTGATATTTGACTGTTCAGTAGAGTCTCCTTCAAACAGTTTACTTCTGAAGGAAGAATCTGACAAAGGTTCTTATTCAACCCTTAACCAATCAATGTCAGACAACCCAGAACGACTTACATTGGATTCATCTGCACATATTTCAAACACTTCAAATGAGAATGTGAATTTAAATGTTAAAAAAAGTCCTAAGGAACTTTATTTGGAGAGCATTAAACAAATCCAGGTCACAGAAGGCATTCCACATAACCAGATGAAAGGCAAGCTATCACTTCAATCATCATTGCCAAATGTATTCAGTAAATTACCCCCAAACTCATCAGAACAGTGTTCAAAGCCTGTATCATCAGATGGCCCCAGTATTTTTAAGAGTATAGTCAATGACTTGCACAGAAGTCAGAGTGATGCTAGGGATTTTAAAGTTAAAAATCAGGTTTCAGAAAAATTGAACAATAAAACATTCGATGAAAATCTACAAGATGTTGAAACAGAAGCTATAAATAGAAGCAAGGAGTTTGAAATTACTTCAGAGGACTTGCATCAAAACTTTTTAAGAGCCAAAAATGTTTTTCAAACTGTGAGTCAACAAGGAAAGGCTGAACGTGCGTACATGTCCCCTACCAATCCTTTCAAGTCTTCAAATGAAAGGCTGCTCTCCAAGACATCACCTTTGATTGGCAACTATAAAATTGAAACTCTTCCACCTGCTCAAAATAAAGCAGATGCCAATCCTCTAACTGCTTCCAAATTTCAGACAATTGAAGACCCTGTGCTGAATTCTAAACATAGGGTGATTGAAACCCCACTTTCTGCTTCCAGGCACAAATCTGTGTCCACCATTGAGCTTTCTAATTTAAGAGACCATGATAACATAAGTAAAACAAAGGCAGAGTTACCCTGGAGTGTTAAAAATCTGAAATCACAATGGGACAAAGGAAGTTCAAAGCCTTTATTTAGCAGCAACTCTTTTAAAACTAATTCTGTTTCAGCTTCTGAACAAAACTTATCCTCTTTAAATTCAACAAAGATTATTAGAGATGTTGACAACAAAATAAACCCAAATAATGTTACTTCAGCTTCTCAACAAAATTTATCCTCTTTAAATTCATCAAAGATTAGAGATATTAACAACAAAATAAACCCAAATATTTACTTATGAAAGTTTATCAGAAAGAAGTAGATCGTTTGTTGCTCGAAAATCAAGAGAAAATTCAAGCTAAGACAATGATGTCGGTTGTGTTTGTTGTTGGTTTGATGCCCCTTTATAGCATAATGCATGTATACATTTTCAGATTCTGTAGTTTTGTATTTGACAATCAAAATTTGTTTATAGTTCATTGTTTAATATTTGACAAAAAACTTAAGAACATTCCATCATAATATGTGATATTCAAAACAAAATGTATATGCAAAGACAGTTACGAAGATTCACTTTCAACTTCCTTAGGATCTATAGATGTGTATGATTATACATCCTATTTGATCATTTCTGACTTTTAAAAGAATTAATTCAGTGACATTCCCATGTTTCCATGTACAGCATAGGGCTGTGAGATTACATCTATACAAAGAGATTGTTGGCAGCATATCTTTATGTGTATCATTTTCAATGTCATATCATTGAAGAGCTCTTGTCCTAATGATAATTAGCAGGACAAAACTCTTTGTTTCCTTCCCCTGATATCATAAAGACAATTCTCTTCTATAGCGTTTACTTTTAAAGGATTGCATTAGCCTTTCAACTTTTGAAACCATATGATGGGTGCTGTTTTAAATTATCTGGAATAATGACTGTTTTCCATAGTCTAAGCATGCTGGAACAAGTTAGAATGAAACAGGTTTTTACATTTTAATAAATGGCTAATTGAAACTGGTGGTTTGGATACAGAGATTTCATTCCTTGGCCAAGATCATCATCCTGTGTTCATAAGAGAAAAATGAAGAAAAGTTACAAAAGAACAGCTGGTTTTGAACAGAGCTAATGGCTTTTGAAAGAGACAAAAGGACAACCTTGGTTCCATGCATTGTTACAGCACTTTAGGACAAAGTAAGGGAGATATACTGCGCTGACTGTGGTTATTTAAGGATAGCATTGCGTTTGCCATAGCTTCATATTCATATTTAATGGAAAATAAGTAACTATTCAATATTTAGTTAAATTTGCATACATAAAAGTGGTCAAATTAGTTTGTATATTCCAGTATCTTTCTATTATTTATTCTATTCAGGGTAACCAACAATAACTTTTTCTTTGCCAATTGGGGAGAAAGTTACTTTGTACTTTGATGTCTAATTGTATCAATTACTCTTTCCAAATGTCCCATTCTTTGTATTTATTTATTCTGTTGTTAACAATTATACAAACAATACTCTTTAATATTGATGTATCCCACACATGTTGCAATACTTGTTTCTGAACAGAAACATTACATTCTTATGTAATATCCTTAGTCACAAGGTGTAGCCTTCATCTTTAAATGTCTTGATACAAATAATTACAGGAATAAAGGAAAGTCATGTTATGTATTTATGATTGAATAGTTGTCTAACTTAGTAATAATTTTAAGCCAATTCGTGACTCTTCTGCTGAAAAAAAAACAATGCTTGTTATTAAGAATACGTTTAAGATGCCTACCACAATAATTACAACTTGGATTAATGTTTGTCAGTTTGTATACTCAGACATCAAGTAGTATTAATTTTTTAAAATAGATATTATCTTTATAATATAAAATAGAAATGTACATTTTGTTAGCAAATTCTTAAACTTGATTTAGACTCTTATTACCATAATATTATAGAAACTTTGTAAAAGAAATATATGTCAGTGCTGGAGTCAATGAAATTGTTATACTCAACTACCTCAGAAACTGGAATAACATTTCAATCACCACAACTATATACAGTGAAATCTTCAGAGCTAGACATAGTGTATGAAAAGTTGCTTGTATTCCAAATCTCGTACAATTATCTAAGCCAATGTTCTCTTAACAAAAACTAGGAAGATTGTCTGAAGAAAAGAAAATGTATTAGAATCCAGAAGAAGAAGAAAATAAAATTTATAAAAAATAATAATTCAAAATGTATGCATATTAGTTATAAACTATCAATCCATTTAAAGTAGCTGGAACTACTTCTGTTCCAGTTCTGCCACTGTCATTTGCCAAACTGTAAACCTACTTTGTTGTCTTTTGTTTGTGTACTTGACACTAAGTTGATGTACAAGGTCTTTGTCTTTTCATAGTGACATTTGAGATCAGAGTTGAATGTTTTCTATTGTTACTTCTTGCAGCCTATTTTTGGATTTAGGTTTGTGATTCTTGTAGCTACATTTTGAGTTAGCTGCATCTAGAAGTTTTTTTTTTTTTTATTGATTTTCTTTGAAACTACCACCACAGTAATCTCATTGCAGTATTCACACCATTTCACTGCAATAAATGTCTTTGAGGCCATTGTCAGAGGAGTAGGCAGTAGAACCATTGGTACAGTTGGTCAAGAGACATAATTGATAGTTCTTTGTCAGGCTATTCTAAGGTAATACATCATCAGTATTCTAGAAACATTTCTGCCATACAAGTCTCAGTACTGCTGATCTCTTTGATTTCAAATATTATAGTTGCTTAATTTAGATTGTAAATTTTGAATATGCAATTTGAACAAGTGCCAGTTTTAAAGAGATATAACTTAATATTTCATTGTTTATTTATGTAAAAAAAATAATTTGTTAATCAAATACCTTGTTTGTATTCTAAATGCCCAGAAATCCTTGAACTGAATCATTGCTTCTGAGTTTATATTGCTAAATGATGTTTCAGTATAGCTGAGGGGAATTATTTATGTATTATCCTTTAGGCTACTTATCTTTGTATTGAAAAGTTTATTTTGAAAAAAAATGTTTTTTTACAACTAAGATCAGAGCATTCCAATCATTTGAATAAAAAGTTTCATAAGACCTTAAGGACCTTATTCTCAAGTGTTATAAAATCTAAGTAACTTTGCAGCTGAACAGTTTTTCCCACATATCAAACATAATTAGTTCTAAATATAATTTTGTTTTCCTACATTGTATCTTCCAATTGATGTAAATAAAATGTGATTTCTTTTAATGTAAAATCAATCATGGGTTTCCTATTGTATTTTATTTTTTAAAAATATAGATTCTTAATATAGAAATTGTGTATGAACAAATCATACTAAAAAAACTAAAGATATTGTTAATAAATTATTTTGTACTTAACTAATGAACAAATGCACTCTAGAACTGATAGTAAAACTAATGAGTTCACTATTATGCTATTTGCACTAATATGTTTCACACTGGTGCTGTATAAATAATGGTCCCATTGTTGTAGTTTTAAAACTTGCTCATATATTGACTTACATTTGTTCTATGTTCATAAATAAATTTAATAAGCATAATGACGTACTTCCTAGTCTTCTTTTGTTTGACAAGTATTTGTTTTCAATTGATGTGGGTTGGCTGAAACCACAATGAACAGCAACAAACAAGACTAATCTGGTTCAATGAATAAGCAAAGAGAATTTAGAGTAGTGTTCCTGTTGTAATGTAGGTTATGACTTGTTGGACTTGACAGGTGTTCTTGCTTGAGGTAAACAGAGATTATAGAAAGAATCTTCATGTAGTTCTGAGACTGGTAACCAATGAATGAATCCCAATTCCAAAAGATGCTTAGCTGAGTTAACAGTGCCAAAATAATGGGGATCCTGCCAGAAAAGGGAGAAAAAAGAGTTATGACATATATATAGACTATGAACACTATTATATGTCTTAAACTTTAAAGCATATTTGGATGAGAGGTTTTCGCAGTTGAAAATATTTTATGAAACTATACAACCTTGAATTTATCAGAGTAAAACCTTTTCAGTAGTGCATGCTTCTCTATTGTGCTTCCTCCATTCAGTGTTTTGAAGAATTTTCCTTTCTTCTATTTGGTTTTCTGGGGGAAGGGGGGTTCTCAGTATTGCAAACACCACTCCTGATTTTATTTCTAACTGTAACCTGTCCATTGTTTGCATTTATTCTTTGTTTTACTTGTGTCATTAAGTCATTTTTGTAATTTATTAGATAAAGATTTCTTCTTTATCAATCAAGTGGTAAGTAATTCTATATTTTTAACAATACTACTCACAGCAATAAGTAAAGCAGGGTTTTTTAATCTGACTCCAATGATTCCTTTTGAACTATTATCTGTTTCTCCTCCTGTAGTGGATAAATCACAAATATTATTTCTTTCATGTCCGTTAATCTTTTTTCATTCTGAAATCTACTTTTCAAAGTATTAGATAGCAAAAAAAAAAATGCATTTTCTAATTTCACCGGCTTCCAAACCAAAAAAAGTTTGTTGGGTTGTTTTTTTCACAGATAAAATTTAAAACCACTTATTCCAAGTTTTTTTTAATGTTTTTTTTTTAAATAAAGCCTCTTTAAATTAAAGTAATTAAGATGGTAATATAAAAAATATTTCGATAAGTACATATCTCATTGTTAAAACTTGACCTTTTTAGCACCATTTTTTTATTTCACTGTATAATTTTCATTAAATTCATGTGTTGTCATTAACATTGAATAATTTTGTGAAATTTCAACTTGATCCAACAATGGGAAAAGGGGGGGGGGGGGGGAAGAATTCACCCAGAGAGACGAATGGATTTAGTTAATATAAGTTTTGTAATAAATATAAAGTATGAAATTTCAAAGAACTACCAAAATCTGCCTAAGATTTGTTTCTTCTTTCGTAGTTACCCAATACCATTTTGGAAAACTTGTCAGACAAGTTTCAAAATAAAGATCATAGATTGGCCAATCATTAAAATAACAACAACATAAGGCATTTCCCAATTCAATCAAGGTCAGGATTTAGCCTTAACATATATAGAAGTAGTTTTATTGTGACTAAAGTTAAGAAATTAATACATATCACTTAGCCAAATAACATAGACAAACTAATTCTATAGAATCCTTTTTAACTTTCAGTTTCATATTAAAATGTTTAAAAAATGAAGTCATTTAGTGTACATATGAAATTACCCATCATTATGGGAGCTCCAACATTGACAAAATGATGAAAAATCTCGGAACAATATTGTTTGAACTGTGATCCTTTTTCAATGTGAATGATTTTGCAAGGAATCTGGAAGAAATGTTACTTGCAGAAAACTATAGAAAACATTCAAATTCCATCCGTATATAAACTTAACCTTTTTTTTAAACAAAGAACTAAATTATGAAATTCATTTACTACATAACTACATAATACAAAAAAAAAACAAAGACCAACTTACGTCATAGAAAACATCTAGACAGAGACATATTTCTACACTTCCAATCCACTGCTTAGAGTGTCTGAAATTGCTTGGCTTGTCACCAATGTCAACCAGTGCAGTCTGTATTTGGTTAATGCTTGGTACTGAAGTTGGGCTAGTAGTACCAGTAGCCACTTTGTTCAATGATTCTACCCATGAGCATAAAGTTTGCAGGGTTCTGTATCCACAACCCCAACCCTGAGGACACAAAGATTAAATGCTTTATAAATTTGTCAATGTCAAATTTTTATTTGAACATGCCATTTATTTCCCTTTTTTTTTTCAAGTCTTTACCAAAGCTTTTTCTATAGTTGAATTCTGAACATTCACTTAAGAATTTTTTTTTTCAAAGTTTGAAACTGTTAGTTTTTAAAATTTAAAAAGGCAAATGTTCCTAGCCTGAATTACTGAACTCAATCTGCTTTTTAAATTTACTAAAATGGCATTCTGCAAATTGAAATGTCATGAATCTGTACACTTGACATGTGTGCTGCACTAAAATTGAGTAAGGAATAAAAGAATAATAAACAAAACCATCTGACAGTTTTTGATTGGTTTTAATAAATGAACCATATTATAGTAGTCAATGGCCAATTATATTGAAATAATACTTCCTGAGAGATGAAATGTTATTATGATAGATAAGGACTTCTATTTGTAGACAGAAATAGACGGAAATCAATACTTCCCTGTTAGTTTTTTCTTGTTTTTAATTAGCTCTATAATTAATGACTAATATAAAGCAAGCTGTATTAATCTTCTTTTTTGAAATTTTGTAATTTGTAAGATATAAGGTGATTAATTTTCATTTTCAAAACAGTTTAAATTTAATAAGGACCTTGGCATTGTGTTTAGTTTTCAGCATAGTAATAGGAATCATTCAAATATTTGTAAACATGTGTGACACAGTAAATTATAGATTTGGCCCTCTTGATTATTTTGAATCTTGGATATAAAGGGTCTCCCCTCCGCCCCCCCCCCCCCCCCCCCAAATGTATACACAGTTAAAATATTTGTAAATTAGTGTTTATTATGATTTTTTAAAATATTTGAATATAATATTATTATATTTTTTCTGTTCTCAAACAAAAGCCCATTTTGATCCACACACTGCCGGCAATGCAATGGAATCTCACACATCATGAAGAAATCACATACATCATGAAACAATCCCCTTGTTACTTTGCCACATACATGTTCAATGGCTCCTCTCAATTCAACACCCATTGCCAGTTCATATTAATAGTGTAAACATTGTCTTTTAGGTGGAGGATATTTAATTATTTAAATTATCTACACATTTTTGGGGGACACCTAGTATATTATATAAGAATATATCATCATTTGAGTTGTGATGCATCAAGATAAATATAATTTAATATACAATAATACATTACAGGTAGAGGAAATTTCAAAAAGTTCAAATCATCTTATTTTTAAATACATCATCCACCAAGTTTATGCTTTATACTGATTATACTCTACAGATAATTTATTATTTACATTTATATTCAATATTCATGAACATATCTGAGAACAAAATAGAAAATACAGCAAAGATAAATATGGTCAATGTGCCACACAGAAATTCACTGATTTCCAAAAATTTTACCAGCTATGTAAACAAAAGAAAATATCATAGCTGTTGAAAAATGCACTATTTTGTGTCAACTTCAACAAAATGTATTTGTTTTTTAATTGTGTGCACAAATTTTAATGACATACACCATCACACCAATATTTACTTCTACATCATACTGTAATAGATTTAAGGGAGGCAACTAAAAAAAAGGGTTAACAGGAAAAGATCATGCATGTTTATTAGTAATGACAATAAATACAGTCAAGCCTTCATTACACTGAATCTAGTCCTTAGTTTTCACCTGTCCTTTCTGCCAAACTTCTTCCCAGACCAACAAAGCAAAAACACCTGTCCCACTGTCACTCCAGATTCACAATTTCATTGACACAAAAAATATCTCTTCCCTTTTGCAGTTCTAGAACTCCTTGATTACTTCTGTACAAGTCAGAAAAGGCTTTTCTCTATAAACAGTGTGTTCTTATTCAATGTTGATTGAATAGTGCTTTGGTGTGCACAATAAGCATCAATGCAGGGCAGAGTTACAATAATATTAATTGATTCCATTTATTTATTTAGTCATTAACAATGTCATGCGAATTTGATGCATCTAAATATAGATTTTTTACCCTGTCATCAACACCATCGCATCCATAATGGTAGTAAAATAGATCTCCACTACAAAAGACAGCATCATCATGTACAAGGAGCTTAAAAGCATCTGACAAATTCACTTTATATACAGCTTTGTTCATTGATTCCTAAATAATAAAAAATGTTTTTCAAATTATTTATATCTACTTATATAACACAATTTACACTAAAACACCTGCGCATTTTGAAAAGGTATATATAAGTCTATGGGTTAGAATTTAGAACAATTGACTTCTATACAAATTGTGAGATCACGTTTTATGTATTGCCCAATTTTTTTATGAACACCAGTTTTAACGTACTAAAAAAAAAAAAAAGCTTTTAGCCTCTACTCCTTCTTATAGACAGCTATTTTGCAGACTGTGCCAAGGAAAAATATTGTGCTTTTTTTTTTCTTCAGTTTTCCAGCACTGCCTCACAGAGTTTTGGTTATGATGGGCTGTAGTGGTAGTAAGGTTGGCTATATCGTGAGGTCTGCCTAAGGTGGATTAAGATGGGGCATTCAAATTCTACTTCTACAAATTCACAGAGAAAGCGATGGGAAGACAACATAAAAAGAATGGACAGAGCCATGACAAAAGACAGAGAGAAATGGAGAAAGACGGTCAACAGATTTTGTGTGTTGCTACAACAGACTAACTAAGGGCATATTGGTGAAGACATTCATCTAATTTTAATTATTTGAGAAAAAAAAAACTTAAAAGGCGAAAAACAGCAAAGCCCAAACTGATTCAGATCAAGTGGCACTAACTCTAGACTAGTCTAGATCCAGATCTAATTTGATACAGAAATTATCAGATTAAAGTCTAGATCTAGACTAGATATTCGGATCGTGACAACTGAACTTAATTCATATCTATTTAGATCTAATGACAAAAGGTTCTTTGGTGAAAATGAAAACAAATTGTGATGATACAGATATATTTCATTCAGTTACCATGACTGAGGACGTGTAAGTTTCAATGTTTTTTTGACAGTACTTTTAATGAGTTTTATTTTCAATAAATGGATCTGAGAATGCTCTCCCCTCACTTTACAGAAGTACTTTTTTAAACAGTCAGCGAGTCTTAGACTATCTAGATTTAGATTCTTTTATAGATCTAGATTAGAATTGATTAGATCTAATCTGTGTAGAGTGTAGATCAAAGACGACAAAGATCTATAAATCTATTTACTAGACTTAGACTCTATCTCATGTTTATAAAATATTTATGCTTATCTTTAATTATCTTATCATAAATCATAATAAATGTAATCTATACTCAAGACCAAGACTAAAACTATAACACTTCACTATATATTTATTATAGTATTATAGATCTTATTCTAGTACTAGTAGTTTATTTAATCGGGACATTACATGAAATGATGAATAACAAATCTGGTAAACCCATATGATTTTCGCAGTATTTTATAGAAGATCAGACCTGCCTACCGTTACGCAAAATGCGTATTCGTTACGCAAAATCTCCCAAAAATGACCGTCAGTACGCAAATACGCATTGAACCCGTCGCGTTACGCTTTTCGTATCCTTTTTCCCCCCTCTCTTGACTAGCTTACGAGCGGTCACGGAGGTCACGCTAAGCCATTTTGTTTTGTTGGCCGGGGGGAGGGGGAACAGAAAAGGTGGGGGAAAACATTGTGTCCAGATCTATACGTTGATTGGTTCTTAAAAGTCTAGAAATGAAGAACGCGAGAGTGAGGGAGTGGCGGGTTGGTACCAGGTTGGTACTATTAGTTAGCTGATACACCAACGTGACTTTTTTTTTTTTGTAAGTTCATTAGTAGAAATTAATTATGTTGAATCCCTGATTCCCGTATTCATTTGTATAGAAAAAAATATCGAAGTGCTATCGATTCAAAACACATTGAGTGACATTGTAGATATCTAGTCTAGATCTAGATCTGGATTCTAGATCTAGAATCTAGATAACTTGTTATACAGGAATAGATCTAGCTAGACATTACGATTGATGATTACGTTATGTCATGAGTCTCTACATTACTCTACAATCTAGATCCAATTTAGTTGCAGTATGATTTAGATTGACTAGATCTAGATCGATAACATCTACTACCATCTAATCTAGATCTAGACTAGATTAAATTCTTAGTCATAGTATATAATAGATCAAGGATGAAGGTAGGCTTATGAAAGTTTGGAGTAGACCTACGTTTGTAGCGGATCCACGGCATCGCTAACACTCTTGAGCCCAGATCTAGAGTAGATTATATTCATTATATATATAGACATAGATCCAAATCTAGTCTAGATATCATCTCTATTGTCGTATTGATTTAGATTGTAGATCTAATCATGACATCTAGATCTAATATTATATATATAATATATATATATATATGTATATATATATATATGTATATATATATGTATATATATATATATGTATATATATATGTATATATATATATATATGACAAAATAGTGGTTCGCGTAAGTGTTACGCATTCTGGTGCCAAAATACGCATTTTGACCATCAGCGTTACGCATTTGGACTTTTTTTGGTAGGCAGGTCTGGAAGATAATACTATTAGCTATGAATAAGTCTACTAAACTGGTAAACCCCATTTTCATCTCAGCCTACTTTCATGTGAATCCAATGCACTACATTGTGACTACATCAGTGATACAAAAACTAAGATTAGTAGGTCATAACCAGCTAGTAACATTATAATATATTGAAACTTATTATACCTGTTCTAGGTAAAACTTTACATCGCAGGACCCTTATGAAGAATGTTACGCAAGTGGCAGCACCGCGCTGTCTATCGCTACGGTAATCAGGTCACAAGGTCACTACCGGCTAGACGGTGTCGGTAGTATCATGTAGGCCTAATAGTTCGTGATAGATCTAGTCATTCGCTAATGATATGAAAACTCTGGATCTATATTATGTAATAAAAAAAATATTTAAAAGGCTATAAAAAATAAATAATGAGAATGAATTAATCTTTATTTTTTTAATTTGTTTTTTTTTTTGTTTGTTTGTGTCACAAATGTATGGTACCGTTATCCTATATATGTACGGGTTATAGGCCTATATTTATATATTTTTGCTGACACTATTTTTTTTTTTTCATTTGTAATGTTTTACAGACCTAAATTATTATTTTTTAATTTATTGATTTAATGTAATTTTACTTTAAAATTAAAGTAAACCATAGTCTATGAAGTAAACCAATCATATTGGGTTTCGTATATGTGCAACATATTCTTTATTTTATTTTATTATATTTATCTGAAATCCACGCATTTTCAATAACAGTAGCTAGATGGGTATACCGCTAGATGTTTATGAAGAGTAGTGTGTAGCCTAACATATGCTCGCCCCTCCTCCTTTCACATTCTGGACTTGGAACCAGACAACGGAGGAGTTACCGGCATTTTAACTAAAATGTAACTGTTTTTGTTTTTTTTTATATTTAAAGCCGGTAGAGGAGACATATGCTATACAATACAAAGGCTCAGTGCTGATGTAAATGAAATAAGTTGCAGTTGCATTTAAACCGTATAAACGAATATAGATATAAAAAAAAGAGATGAAAGCTAAGCCTAAACTAGAAGATGTTCAAATATAAGAATATTTGTGATTCAGTTCTAACGTGTGGCTCTCAAGCATAAAATTTAAGAAAGTAGGCCTACACTGGAGTCACAGTGGAAAAAACACGCTAAAAATTTACCCCACAACTAAAAAAAATCCAGTTTCATTGAACAGTGGTCTTATTTCTGCCAGATCTCTACAAATGTTTTTTTTTTTTTAATTATTTCAAGTTGTGAAATCCACCGTAAAACATACAACGCTCAAATATTAATTGTATAGAGGCTTTTGTGTAAAGAAAGATACATAGATTACCATGACCATGATGTCCACTTTTGTCTTCGGGAACCGATAATAAATGAGCGCTCGGTATTAATTTGGGATAGACATAGTTTCGAGCTACATCATTAATTATATGTATGAAGAATGATATATTTAAACTATATCGACTACTTTTATGTCCACATAGACTTCGCAAATGTCATATTGTATCCGAATCAATCAGGAATAAAAAATTGAAAGCGACGATGCGATGTTCACTGTTGGATAGCTTGATAATAAACTGCCCTAACTAAAACGTGGACACATGACTTAAGACAAACAAACCAATCATGCAAATCTGTCGTGACGATCCATGGTGGAGGCTAAAAAGGTCGAAACAATCTATCATTGCGCAGTGTAAAACGGGGCACTGCCCTGTTGGTGCTTACTTTGCTAGGTTCCGGCCAAATTTTGATGCCCGTTGCCGACACTGTGGAGAGTCGGTGGAGACAGTGGCGCGTCTCTTGCAAGAGTGTATGCAGCTCCGAGAGCTGCGGGATAGTTTGTCTGCAGTCACTTAACCTGTATGGGAGCTTGAAGGTACTACGCCTAACAGAAGAGTTTCTCGCCAAGGCTCTACGGGAGGACTAATCCTTCCAGTCTTGTTACCAATTGGGGTTCATCTCAGGTGCATAGACATCGAATGTTCATACTCTTGTGTGGCATGACTTCCACATGGAGATCACAGATTTTTCTGCATCGTAGAAGCCCATTAGAGTGTATCTTGCTATCAACTTCTACGAGAAGTTCAGATGACTCGTGCAACTTTGATACACTCTTGGGCTCTCCAGCTACTGCCTTAAATGCATTGTAGATGAGAAAAGGTCTCATCTTTGTTAGGCTTTTCCCCTCTTCTGTACACCTGGCCACCAGAAATGATAGCCTGATAGAGTTTCTTGTGCCCTCCTTCTTTCTTTCTTCCTTTCTTGCCCAGACATAAATCTGGGGCAAGTAGTTTTTTTTTTCTGTTGTCCATAGACAATTGTGGCTGTTCATCACTTGTGCTCCCCACCCGCCATCGAGTCCAACAAGGGTCGAGCCATTCGGGTGTTCAGAATGAACCCACCAGGGCTATACCGGTGCTATTTTCCATACTGATTCTCGGTGGACACTATCAAACGCTTTCTTAAAGTCTACGAAACTGATCGTTAGCCATTATTGGTTCTCAATACTTTGTTCTATGATATTTCGTAGAATGAAGATCTGCTCTGCACATGTTCTGCCTCTTTGGAAGCCTGCTTGTTTATGCTTGGACAAAAGTATTCAAATGCCCTGTCTTTCACCGTGACTGAGCAGGGCCTGAGATATCTGCGTTTCACCACCTATATACCCGGCAAATTCAGTTGATTCATAATGCTCTTGCTCGTATTTTTTTATTTATTTATTCCAAATCAACGTTTTGACTCGTACGAAGTTGAAGAACTTTCTAATATACCTTTTATAGTGCAAAGAATTGCAAGCCTATTATTAGATGTACATGGTTGGCCATCATCATCTCATCTCTGCCTGTGGTCCCTTATGGGACATAGGCCACCAGCCAGCTTCTTCAAGGCGTCTCGGTTCTGGGCGTGTCTCTCCAACTGTCCCCACGTCTTGCCCATCTGCTTGACATCTGCTTCCAAATTGCGGCGCCATATATTCCTGGGCCGTCCCTATCTTTCTCTTTTTAAGTCTGTCGAGTATGATGATAGTCAGTCTGTTGTAAATATTATCCTTCTCTTCCTCTTCACTGTCATTTGTTGTTAAGACAATATCTAAGTTAATCCTCTTCTTCACTGAATGGAATGAGGCTGTTATTATCCGTGGTCCATGCGCTTCTCATCCTATAAGTGCCCCCTGAGCCCGCTTAGACAGCATTATACCATAATGTGTAATTCTTGGAGGATCGTGTTTCAAATCAGGAACTTTGAAACTGGATACAGCAGCTCCCTGATTGACCCTTTAGGTCGATGACCTATGCTGGTAGCTCAGCTCGACCAGCCGATTGACTCAGAGCGGGCCATCTGGGCTACAGGACTAGAGGAACTTTGAACCATTTTTTTGACGCACCCTGTAGTTTACCCTTACGGCTCAGGCCCCCCCCCCCCACCCCCACAAGACACGCGCCCAGGTCCCCGCGCACTGCTGGATTTGAATTTTTTCATTCACTCCAAGCACACCAAAGGTTACCTAATTTAATTGGCGTCTATAAACCTTTGCATTTTATACTAGGTTCACAAACTAGAAAACGCACAGCTTTGTAAACATTTTATAGAGATTTTTGGACGTGTATCTTAGTTTATTTCGGCTTAGCTTAGTCGAGGAGTAGAGAAAATCTCAAATATTTGGAAGTAGCCTATTCCGTAAAAATTTTACCTACTTATATGATGCTAGGGTCACTTGACCTAAACAATAAAGAACTTGAAAAACCAAACAGCGGACCTGGAAGAAGATGGATCTCCAGCTGTTCGGCGCCAGGATTATCCGACCTTCACCATCATCAGTACAAGGAACGTCAGGACCATTTACGAGACTGAGAAAACTGCAAGTGGCAGCAAGATGAGAAACATAAACCTTCATCTTAAGAATCAGCGAGTCAAGTTAGACTCTCTCCAACTGTCCCCACGTCTTGCCCATCTGCTTGACATCTGCTTCCAAATTGCGGCACCATATATTCCTGGGCCGTCCCTATCTTGACGACTACAGGTATAAACAAATAGTTTGAGAACATCGCACAGGATGGACAACAGAACAAACTGAGCGTACTGGTACGAACCTCGCCGATAGCGAAAGAAATGAAGTTGCCATAAAAAAGGGGATGCACAAAAAAGCAGCCCTGTTAGATAGCCCTAAAACAGGAGCATTCAGACATACGAACAGTGGCTAACTTTGCCGCTTCGGGATCGGCTTACTTAGTAGGATCCGATTGTTCGTGGACTCAAAAAGAAACACAAACTAGTTTTTCATGTGAGTACATTATTTACATCCTTTGTCTTTCAAGACAGAAGGAGACATATTACGGTCGGCAACTTCGTCATGGTTAACAATATGTCCATTTGTAGCGTACTCGTAATATAAAAATCCAGTTATGGATTTACGGCAGTACGTCAACCCTGTGCCTATATTTCCGCAAACATAAAAATATACAAAATACACATTTTTTGCTTGCATATTTAATAATTATAATTATTTTTAAAGTAGAAAAATAAGATTACATATTCTAAAAAAAAAACGAGAGCAGAAAAAAATGTATTTCAATACGTATTTTAAAGAAACAAAACAGTTAACACACGATTAGATTTATCACGATTAGATTTATAATATTATTTTTTTTAGCAAAGATACGTAGGTCTGTAATTAATTAATAATATATTAATAAAAATTCCCCAATTAAAAACATAAAATACCATCTAAACATTAATAGTTATTCCAAGAATAAATTGTACAAAAAAATCTAGATCTATATTACATAGATCTACGATTTAACGTACTAAAAGAAGAGAGAGAGAGAGGGCAGTGACCGGGCGCGCTCTGCGCGCGAGCAGGTGAGGTCACGTCAGTACGTCATCATACGTGCGGATAGACAACTGCCAAATAATTGACCTGAAAAACTAGGGTCCTGCGATGTAAAGTTTTACCCCTGTTCTAAGCTGCAGATATACATAAATCATTGTGATTAGGATTCTCCTGTAGTCTTATCATTCTATTTAAAAAATAATAAATTAATAAGTATTAAAAAAATGCCTCATGAAAATAGTACACAAATACATTTTAAAAGGTCCTACATAGAAGATGAAATGACAGTCCTTCCTTAAATTTTTTTTTTCAAACATTGTTAAAATGTCTTTACTTGGTTAAAATGATAACTGTTGTTATTTATATGCTCCTTAAAAATTAAATTGAATTCCTTGGAGCCCCATTGTCAGCATGTCACTCCCACGGGATGATGTCACAGGTCTGCACCAGTACCACCCTCTGACAAGTAGTAGAATCTATATGTAGGAATGTTGAAGATACCTCTTGCAGAGGCTCACATAAGTTTGAGTGTACTCCATGTGGATCCTCTAAACTTTCTGTGATATTGGTGGAGGTGTAGTCAAAAGTTTCTTGCCCAAGGTACATATGCTGTGTAGTGTTTACCTTTGAAACCTGTTACAGGTGTGTCTCCATTCATGTGAGTCTTTGGTACTTTCTCAGTGGCATATTTGTTAATTTATTCATCTAATTTTTGTTTAGCTTCAGTTTCACCAGAAATAATGTTGCCAGTTAAATTTTTCTGTTCTACTCCTATTGAAATTGTCATCTTATTATTTCTTTTTTTTTTTAACTTTGATTTAGGTCATGGCAAGAAGGTTATAAAGTTGGTTTAAGTGAAGGTAATAAAAAAGGCTTTCTAGAAGGCTATGGACTTGGAGCAATAAAAGGCATTGAGCTTGGAGCAGAGGTAGCTCTACAATTATTCATACTATCAGTTCTTCTATACTATTGTATTGTTAAGTGTTGACCTCAGTGAACCCTTCTCTTCCAAAATGTACCATCTACTGTTTGGTAATGACATATAAATCTGTATTTAAAAAGAAAACAGCAATTATATAAATAGGCCTAACTATACAATCTCAGATGATGGCTAATGTTTTTGGTGTAATAGATATCAATATTTTATCAATTGTATATTTAATTAGTTAATATTGATCTAAATTATACAAGTTTTCATTTATTTACAGGTTGGATTTTACACAGGATATGCAGCAAGTGTTTTAAATAAGCACAGCTCATCTGAATCACGGTAACAAGCTCTTTTTTTTTAATTGGATGCTTATTCATTTGTTTTTGTTTTCTGTTGTTTTTTTTTTAGTTTTTTTGTTGTTGTTGTTTTTTATTCCAAAATATCTAAATTTCTGCAATTAAACCAAAAAAAAAATAATTCAGAAAACACATTTTAATTAATTGATTTTTTTGCAGCATTGCTAAAGTTTGTGAAGCAATCTTAGATCTTGGTAAAGATTTTCTGAACCTTGACCCAACTAGTGAAGAGCTTTCTCTTAATCTGAGTAAAATAAAAGGAAAATTCAAACAGGTAAAAAGGATTTTAGAATTGTGAAATATTGAACTACTTTCATCATTAACTCTGCTGCTACTTCTGCCTCTGTATGGGAACTAACTAGATTTATAATTATAAAGAATTTTCAGATCTCTCACTTATTATCATTAAGGTTAATTTTGAACACAGGGAATAAGCTTTAGCTGTACATAGTGAAAGTGTATTGATATAGATGGAGTGATTGAGACACAAATTTAAAAGAGTTATTTAGTTATAAGTCATTTAAATAAATTTCAAAAGACCTTTAATAAACAATGTGCATTCTTGCTATGGATATTTTTGGCCATAAAATATTAGTAAATTGAAATCCCTGCAACATAATTATATATTATAATGTATATAATTTAGGGATTATTTGTATTATTGTATATTTTAAAAGTTGAAGTAGTTTTATCTAAATCTATATGCAAAGTAATGTGATAGTACCCAATATCACATGTGCAATGGGAGGTTTGACTATTGAGTTGTATATCTGTTGAGCATGTCCTATAGAAATCCTGGAATTCAGGCAATAATTGTGACTTGAAAGTTTAATAGATGATTCACAAACTCAAAAATAGTTGTTTTTTTTTTCATATTCTTCTTTTTACTCATCCAGAATTTCTGAAACACTATACATCTGTGATAGGTTCTTTAGATACTTTAATAGTTTTCACCATTTTAGGGACCTACACTTGAGGATTTGATTTTAAAATAATGAGTATTTAGCACTCTTTGTCTCATTCTGTTGTGTCTGGTTCTGAGGCGAAAGATTAGACGTTGATCTTGTCGGGATAGCTTATTATAGGCTATTAGTTTCTTCATTTCTTCTGGATATATTACAATGTTTTGAACGTGTATAATTTATTGCTAGCTGATTTTTAGATTAGATTTTTATACCATTGACTAATATCATACTGGACCTCCCATGCTTATTCTGTAAGCAGTAATATCATACTAGATTTCCCATACTTTTTCTGTCAACACTTATATCATACTAGGCTTCCTATACTTTTTCTGTAAACTCAAATTTGCGAATTAATTAAATTATTTTTACCTACTGACATCAACATAATAATAGGGATGTTTTCCTGCACACAACACTCCAGGAAAGCGCTCGGGGGGGGGGGGGGTCAATACAAGAGCTATAATAACACCCTTAAGAGCTCCTTCAAGGATTGTGATATTGACATTTAAAGCTGGGAAGCACTAGCTCTTGAATGCTTTTCATGGTGTGAAGCTGTGAGTGTCTGAGTCACAAAAGATACAAAGCAAGGAGAGTGTCAAGACTCATTTTCTCTCTAATATATGTATGTGTCATGCTAAATGTACCCAAGTCCTGGACAATACCATAATGACACATACAACAACAAAATAAGATTCAGAATGCCACTTTATCGACATATAACATGTTTAATTACATTATTTGCACTATAATACAGAAAAATAGTTAGAGTTTACACTTAGACTATATATCCAAAAAGTCCAACTGTCCTGGACTAGGAACAAAAAACACACTCTGCCTTATCATGAGTTTACATTGTGTTCAACAAAACATCTCACCAAATAAAAACAACCCAAAACAATAACAGTTTTGAAATCAACAACCTGAATTGCCCCCCTTCTCCTCTACAGTAAACAGGAGACCCAGGCTGACCAGAACTCAGTCCTGACATTTCTCCCCCCTCTAATTTTTGTCTGTTTCTGGGTTCATTTAAAACAGACAAACTTCCAATAAAATTTTCCAAACGTACATATATCAACATGCAAACAAAAGTAATCTTGGTACTAAAACATAGCCTACAGTTTGTAAAAAAAAAAACCCACAAAAAAAAACGATGTATCCACATGAAGTATCCACATGAAATGTCAATACTATACACAACCTGCTAGGCAATAATAATTATATGTATATATATATATATATCAACATGTAAACAAAAAAAAATAGTCAGTGAACAAGCATATTTTCCGAAATGTAAATGTTATATACAACATACTAAGCAATTATAATTATATATATATATATATATATATATATATATATATATATATATATATATATATATATATATATATATATATATATATATATATATATATATATATATATCAACATGTAAAAAAAAAATAGTGTGCAAACATATATTCTACCTTTTGTAAAGGCGGTTAATTACATATCCCCAATCCTAGCAAACAAATAACTTTGAAATGAATAGATATTAAATGTCAGTTATCTGTAATCAATGTCATGTTGGTCTATTCTGTTAGTCCTAGATAGAAAGTCAGCAATTACATTTAGTTTGCCCTTTAGATGTTCTACATTAAAGTTAAATGATTGTAATGATAGAGCCCAACGACAAATTCTATTATTCCCATATGTTGCGCTCTTCAAAAAGGCCAGTGGTCTATGGTCACACTGAATTGTGAATTTAGCGCCATATAAATATCTGGACAAGCGTTGCACCCCCCAAACAATGGCAAGGCATTCTCTCTCTATTACTGAATACCATTGTTCTCTGGGCAACAGTTTTCTGCTCAAGAACTTAACAGGATGGAATATTCCTTTTACTTCCTGCAAAAGGCAACATGATATGGCTATGTCCGACGCGTCTGTTTGCACAATAAATGGTCTATTAACGTCTGGTAATTTCAGTATAGGATCCCGTGTCATGCACATTTGAATTTTTCTTAATGCCCGGTCACATTCTGGAGTCCAATTGACCCTCGTCTGTGTCCCTTTTTTTAACAATCCAGTAATTGGAAATACTATTTCTGCGAACGCTGGAATAAATCTGCTATAAAAATTAGCAATACTTAGCAAACATTGAACCTCTTTTTTCGTTTTTGGTGCTTTTATATTTAATACCTTGTCTCTGTTATTGGGTTCTGGGTAAATGTTTCCTTCACCTACAATATTACCCAAGAAAGTTATTTTAGGATACGCGATTTCAAGTTTGCTTGGCTTGATAGTAAACCCATATTCTTTTAGCCTGGACAACATTCTCTAGTGCTATTAAGTGTGATGACCAGTCATGCCCGAATACACAAATGTCATCAAAATAAAACACAACATTTTCCAGTCCTTTAAGAATGGTCCTAACAGTCCAATTAAAAAAACTAGGAGAATTAAGCAGACCAAACGGTAGATATTTAAATTGAAAGTGACCACTTGGTACCCTGAATGCAGTGTACTTCCAACTATTCTCTTCTATTGGTATTTGCCAGAAGCCTTTTGTTAGATCTATCTTTGTAAAAAATTTGGCACTATTAAGTTGTAAGAAAAGATCTTCTTGGTCTGGAATAGCCTCTGCGTCAAATTTGGTAACCGCGTTTAATTTCCGAAAATCTATGCAAGTACGTACTGTTGAATCTTTTTTCTTAACCAAAATGACGGAAATGCATAGGGCGATTGAGACTCTTCAATAATGTCCATTTGAATCATGTTCTCTATCTCCTTGTCTAAGACATCTCTCATATGAATAGGAACTGCGTATGGCCTCAGTGTAATAGGCTTTTCTGTTGTGAGCTCAATGTTGAATGATTTAACCTTCGCTTTACCCGGTATATCAGTAATTATATCTTTATACTTCTCAACTAGCGTCTGAATCTGTTCTCTTTGGGATTCGGTTAATTCAGTATTGATACTAATATGTTCCCTGGAATTTGTACTCTCAAGAGTAGGTAACTCAGTAACTTCATCCTCTTGGTTATCATCTTCCTGGTCGGTTACAAGGGACGCTATGCACGCATGTAATAATTCTTCCCCTTGACCCCCATACAAGACATGAGACACACTTCCCGAGAGTTGTAGATCACTATTTTCCTTACCCGTACATTCCGTGTTGTTTTTTTTCATGATATTTTACTAATCTGTTAACATGAAGAATTTTTACTCGATTGCCTTTCTTTATTTTTACATTAAACTTGTTAATTCTTTTTTCTACTTTATAAGGCCCCTCCCAGTGCAAGGCTAACTTATTCTGTCTCTGTGGTTTCAGTAAAAGCACAGAATCACCTGTTTGAATATCTTTTTCTTTGCTATTTCTATCATAATACCTTTTATAATTTTCCTTACGTTTTGAGCTATTATTCTGAGCTATTTGACAAGCCACAGCCAGCCTACTTTTTAGGTCTAATAAATAGTCAAACACATTCTTTATTTCTGGTTCTACCTGTTGATTAGTAAAAAGATCTTTTAGAATTGACATAGGCCCCCTGACTTTCCTTCCATACAACATTTCATAAGGGGAAATGTTAGTAGACTCATTTGGTACCTCTCTGTACGCAAACAGAAGTGCATTTATAACTCTATCCCAATTCTTAGGTTCTGCTTCGGCCGTCTTTCTCAGCATGCACTTCAAAGTCCCGTTAAAGCGTTCTACGCCCCCATTTGACATGGCGTGAAATGGTGTTGATTTAACAATCTTTATTTTAAAAAACTGACATATTTCTTTGTATAATTCGGATCTGAACTGAGATCCATTATCAGAGAGTATCTGTTCCGGGAATCCTATTCTAGTAAAAATAGCACTTAGAGCTTCTATTACTACTGGTGTTGTTGTATCAGGTAGTGGTATAGCTTCCGGCCATCTTGTTGCCAAATCAACCAACGTTAAAATGAATCTATTCTTCCGATCTGTCATTTGGAGTGGTCCTATGATATCAATAGCAACTTTAGCAAATGGAGTGGAAATAATATTCATGCGCCCTAGTTCTACCTTTCCAGCTTTTCCTGGGTGTCTACCTCTTTGACAAAGGTCACACATTTAATGTATGTTTTTATATCTTTATCTACCCCAGGCCAAAAGAAATGCGAATATACCCGATACCTGGTTCTATTTATAGACATATGTCCAGCTAAAGGTGTAGAGTGTGCTATTTCTAATATTAGTTCACGTCTATTCGTAGGGATTACAAGTTGTCGTTCTATTACCCCAGGGGTATCTTTTCTCTCAAATTCTTTGTAAAGTAGACCTTCTTCCACTATAAATGATACCAATCCCTTTTTCTTATCTTCGACCGTTCCTGCTTTCGCCTTTTCCCATAATCTAACTAACGAACTATCATTTCTTTGATCCTCTCTAAAATCACTGTCCAATTCCATCCACTTACTTAAACCAATCCTGTCATTATCTTCCGATTTGACCCTATTGTCTTCTGCTTTCGCCATTGCCCTAGTAACAGCATTCCCATATAAAAATGCTTTAGCCTGATTAACATTTCCAATAATAATATCTGCTATTGGGTCCTTGAACATGACCGCTACAAAGACTCCTTTTAAAAATGGAGTATCAATGTCTATCCAAGCAAGTGGATACTGAAAAGTTTGTCCATCTATTAATTTTAAAGTGAAAAACCCATCTATCTTCTGACTTTCTTCTATCAAACTTTCTCGGACCCCAATTATGCTCACCCCTGTATCTCGTAGGACAGATACCCTTCGATCTCCTAAAAATCCCTCAACTATTTTCAATCCACCAACTGATTTATCTTTATAATCTAGGAAATTAAATGTATCAGTGTGACATGCAAACAATCCCACTTGTTGCCCCCTTTCTGGTAATACTCTTAGTCATTGCTGTGTTGGACCTCTATTCTCATTTATCTTTACCCGACACCATCGAGCAATGTGTCCGCCCTTTCCACATCTATAGCATATCACTTGTGTACCCTCTGTGTTTATATTATTCGGGCGATGACTGTTAGATTGACCAGTGGCACCAAAAGCTACATATGGGATATCGTTACTAGTTACTTTGTTACTTCCCTTTACAATATGTGTGGAGCCTTTCGTGGCATCTCTAAATTGATCAATACAGTCTAAGACCTCTTGGGCTGAAGTAGGCTTTGGTAGCAAAATATCTTTCAGGGCCTCAGAAGATAGCACACTGTAAAGTCTGTCTCTCATTATAAGGTCAATTATACCGTCTACTGTCATTGGGGTTTGTGATGTTTTAAGCCAGTTGTCAAATGTCCTTTTCAAATGGACATAAAAATCTTTCATATCGTCCGTCTTTGGGGAAAGTTCATGCCACAGTGTTCGGCAGGCTTCTTCTGTGAGTTGGGCTTGTTTTAGGAGCTCCCCCTTAACAAAATCATAGTCAGTGTTATGTATCAGTTTTGTTTGTATCATAAACAATTTTAGTTTTTCATTTAACTTGTGAGTGAGGACAAGTGGCCATCTTGTCTTGGGTATGTCGTTAGCAGTAGCAGTCGTTTCGAACAGTTCTAAGTAGAATAACAAGTCCTCGTTGTCTGTCATGCATTTTAGGTTTTTGTCTAACTGTTTATTCTGTTGGGGGTTGTCGTTAACTGTCATGTCTTTCTTATCCATTTCATGTTGTCTTGCTAGTTGTTTGTCCTCCATCTCTCTTATATGTCTTCTCTCCTCTGCTTCCCTTGTCAGTCTATCTAAGTCAATTTTCTGTTGGGCCTCTATAAATTTCTTTAACGTTTTGCCCTTAAACCCCAACATCTGAGCCTGGGCTACTATCTCCTCAAATGGACGAGGTATAAACTCTGACATTTTCCTAGCGCAGTGTCCTTTATTACAATATTACCTCACAAAATGATATACATACAAAAACAATTAAAGCAAAATTAAAATAATACTAATACCTCAGCTCCTACTTATGTTGTTCAACTGGTACTCCAACAGGTTAAAGACAATAGTCCAAGGTTATCCAATAATGTGATTTCTCTTAGTCTATTTCAGGTAGATAATCCAACTGGTAATCCCAACATGGCTTTATACCTACGCGCAGTACCGGTACTTGGAATGTATCACAAAAGTTAAATTCATATAATTATTATATCCAGCAGTAGCTTCTTCAGTATAATCCAAATAGAATGTACCACAAAAGTTAAATTCATATAAGTAGATAATCCAACAGGTAATCCCAACATGGCTTTATACTTACGCGCGGTACCGGTACTTGGAATGTATCACAAAAGTTAAATTCATATAAGTATTATATCCAGCAGTAGCTTCTTCAGTATAATCCAAATAGAATGTACCACAAAAGTTAAATTCATATAAGTATGAGATCCAGCAACAGCTTCTTCAGTATAATCCAAGGAATGAGCGTATTGGTAATCCAATTATGAGGAACGAAATTGGCCATGCATATACACTTATGTTTAGACGTACGAAGGGGTGCTACTATTACTTGCTAATAGTGAACACATTCGGCATGTTAAATCATTATTATTAGATAGTAACAGCCTAAAATACAGACGACGAGTTTCCGCTCCTTAAGGACTTGAACTCTTTCATTAGTACACACTTGGAGATATGCGCTGTCTGGGTGCAGCAGATACTTCAGGTTACTGTACTTAGAGATATGCGTTGTCTGGGTGCAGTAGATACTTCAGGTTGCAGTACTCAGAGATATATGCTGTCTGGATACAGCAGATACTTCACTGGAGTTTGATGCATCCATCGCATGTAGTTGTTTTGGACAGGCCCCCAAAATGTCAAGACTCATTTTCTCTCTAATATATGTATGTGTCATGCTAAATGTACCCAAGTCCTGGACAATACCATAATGACACATACAACAACAAAATAAGATTCAGAATGCCACTTTACCGACATATAACATGTTTAATTACATTATTTGCACTATAATACAGAAAAATAGTTAGAGTCTACACTTAGACTATATATCCAAAAAGTCCAACTGTCCTGGACTAGGAACAAAAAACACACTCTGCCTTATCATGAGTTACATTGTGTTCAACAAAACATCTCACCAAATAAAAACAACCCAAAACAATAACAGTTTTGAAATCAACAACCTGAATTGCCCCCCTTCTCCTCTACAGTAAACAGGAGACCCAGGCTGACCAGAACTCAGTCCTGACAGAGAGTGGCCAGCATGAAAGAGTGCTGATTAACAAAAGCCTGAGAAAAGAAGCAGGCCTATCTGCAGCTGACCAAACCTACCTATGCCACATTTGCAATCGGACATTTAAAGCGAGGATCGGACTTCATAGTCATCTTCGTGTTCAGAGGAAATGAGAAATGTGCTCATCCCCTACCATGAGGGAGGAGCTATATAATAGGGATGGCACGACATGGCCTAAATTGTGCTGATGTGCCTAAAACCAAAACAGCAAACAAATATAATAGGGATGTATGACTGTGTGGCATTGACAATTTGGCATCCATCAAGGAAGCTTGAGTTTGAGTCCCAATTTGAACTGAGTTATGTTTGCTGTGTGCCTAAAGGCAGGACAAAAACCTCCTTTATACATCCCTCTCCCCAATGTCTACAAAATAAAGACCAAAGCATACTGAGCATGCTAGAGAAGGAAAAATAGTCCACTGAAAAGTCATTGAAACAAAAGCAGCATAAAAAAAATTAAAAGGACCATGTACAATTCTGTTCTTTTCATGGAGCAGAATCATATTTAAACTAAACTTTATAGGTGTACCAAATTTAATTTTACATACAGGCATGGGCGTAGCCAGGATTTTTTTTCAGAGGGGGTTTTGATCCCCCACCCCCCCCCCACCCCACCCCGCGAAAAAAAATATTTTTATATGTATGTATGTGTGTGTATATATATAATCTTTATTACATTCTAACCCATCATTCTTTCGGAAGACGCTTATTGTGCCCTAGAATAGGTTCTTCATGGAGTTAGTGGGAAAATTGTAGACTCCCCGCCATTGCTACCAATGGGATCTGGGGGAGCGCTAGGAGCTCCCCCAGCACGGGGCGGAGCCCCGCCGCCATGCACTATTTCTGATATTGAAAGCCAACAAAATGCATATTCTGAGGTATCTACAGTGCATTTTAATGCTATTAAAAAGTTTTATTTCAAAAACCTAATGTGCTATTCTTACTGACTTAGACCCTCTGCGCCGATCGGCGCATTTGCCGTCAAGCTGTTTCCACAAAAATGTGTCACTGGTAATGTCTGAAGCCTCTTCCCACCTGCTCCGAGGACCTCCAAGAATGTGTGGCGCCGAGTTGTACTAGGATGTCATCGCAACTCTTCTTATGTGTAATTCATTTTGTCGGAAAACATGTCCTGCAAACCTCATGCGACGCTGTCATAATCTTACTAAGGGGTCGACTCCCAGTTCGGCATAGGATTTCCTTGATTTAGACCCAATCTCTATAACTGACTCCTAAAATCTGTCTTAGCCATCTTTGTTGAGCCACATTTAGTGTTTTCAATTTCGGCAGATGACTGACTATTCACTTAATTAATTGAGCCCCGCCACTGGTAGAAATATGTAACCTCTCTTGAGTACGCTCTTGGAATTAAGTGACTATAGTTTGCTTTAGATTTTATATCGAAAAGGGAAGTTATATCATCAAAATCATCTGTTGGGGGTTTTAAACTAAAAAATCTCTGGAGTTGTTGTTTTTTTTTAAATTCAAAACCCCATTTAGCTACGGTCATAGAATTTAGTAACTGTAGTTTGCTTTAGAATAAATTGGATGATAGAGGTTATCCACCTGAAAATGTTCTGTAGGGGAATTTTAAACTCAAAACCATCTGGAGGGGTTTTAAACTTTTAAAAAAGCCATCTGTAGGAGAGGGATTTAAACTCAAAACCCCCAATTGTCTTGGCTACGCTCAAATAATTTTAGTGAGTAATTTGCTTTTTTTTTATATTGAAGAGGTATTTTTTAGCATTAACCACTCTGAAGGGGGGTTTAAACTTTAAACTCCTTTTGGCAACGCTCATAGATTTCTGAGTGTATTATTTTCTTTTTTTATATTGAAGATGTAATTTTTAGCTTCAAACTCCACTGGAGGGGAATTTAAACTCAAAACCCCTTTGAATACACTCATAACATGTTGAGTGTATAATTTGCTTTGTTTTTAATATTAAAGAGGTATTTTTTACCTTTAAACCCCGCTGAAGGGGGGTTTAAACTCCAAACTGAGTCAAAACCCATTTAGCTACGCTCATAACATTTTGAGTGCATAATTTGCTTTTTTTTTCATATTGAAGAGGTATTTTTAGCCTCAAACCCCGCTGAAG
Organism: Biomphalaria glabrata; assembly: GCF_947242115.1. Lineage (NCBI taxonomy): Eukaryota > Metazoa > Mollusca > Gastropoda > Planorbidae > Biomphalaria > Biomphalaria glabrata. The sequence goes on from NC_074716.1 coordinate 20,437,089, forward strand.
GGGAGTTTAAATTCAAAACTGAGTCAAAACCCATTTAGCTACGCTCATAACATTTTAAGTGCGTAATTAGCGGGGTTTTTTTTTATACCGGGTATTGAAGAGGTATTTTTTAGCTTCAAACCCTACTGAAGAGGGGGTGGGGGTTAACTCAAAACCCCTTTGGCTACGCTCATAGAATTTTGAGTGAGTAATTTTCTTTTTTCATATTGAAGAGGGGTTTATCATAAATTTTGGAGGGAGTTTAAAAATCAAAATCTTCCTTAACTGTGCTCGTGAAATTTGGGGATTGTCGTTTGCATTAATTTTGTTTTGTTTTATAGAAGAGGGAAATTTAAATGCGAAAACCCCTAGTAGGGGGTTTTAAACTCAAACCCCCCTTGTAGGGGGTTTTAAACTCGAACCCCACTGGTAAGGGGTTTTAAACTCAAAACCTCCTTTGCTGTGTTGTGGCAAGTGATAGTTTAGTATTAAAATCTCACCTAAAATAAACAAAATCGAAGCAAAAAAATCAGTCACTAAATTCCGTATCCCCCCCCCCCCCCCCTGGCTACGCCCATGCATACAGGTATTGTATTGAAAATTATAAGTGTAAAATCCTTTGTATTTTTGTTCTGAAGGTACAAAAGTAAACCACTGACTAGTATTGCAGTTACTCTCTGGGATCAGTGTTCTTTAGTATTATTAACAACCAAGTCAACAGTAACTGTTACAAAAAATGTAGACTAATTACACATTTATTTTGTGTTTTTATTTTAGACTAGTTTACACAATGCATATAGCGGATTGTAAATAGATATTTCACCATTTTACTTTTACAGCTGACCTCATTGCTTGGTATCCACATTGAATATAACTCAACTGAAACAAACACTGACAAGATCATAACATTTTGACCAAAAGTGAACAAAAATCTGTTTCCCCACTTCTAGAAAAGAAACAGCTTTCAATGTCTTGTGAACTGTAGTTGGTGCTTGATGAAAGTAATGGTCTTGGAGATGTTAAGCAGAAATTAGCTGTAAAAGATGACCACTGAAAACTTCATCCAAAATGGACCTTATCAATACCAGTAGCAAGAAAATCAAAATCAAGTCTACCAAGATTTGGGTCATAGTATATTGTGCCAAATTTTAGGCAATGATTTGATCAGTTTTTTTTTTATTTTTGTGCATATTTACTTAGTTATTTTGTTAATACTATTTTTTTTTAATCTTTAAAAAAAGTTAAAAGTTCTTAAAGTATTGAGCTTATACTGTCATTGAAAACCATATCAATCATAGATTTGGACTAGATAATTACAAATATATTTATAAATGAAAGATCCTTTTTATGAATCCTTGTTTTACTAATTTTGTTCAATAGCATCTTCTAGTCTACTGTGCACTATGATTTAAGCTAAATAGATTATTTAAGTTTAATGTTAAGAGTTGAAATGTATAGAACGTTTTAAGCCAATCAATGCTAATTGGATATTTTGAAATGCCTAATCATTCTATTATAAAATGTGGTTGACAATCATTTCACGAACTTTAAATTTGTGATAAATTTTAAATAGACTTCTTGAATAAAATATAGGCAATAATAGTATGATCTTTATTTATGTTTTATGTTCACAATCAAAATTTGTTACTATATCATTAAGATTTGTCCACCAATGTTTAGTTTTTAATTCAAATTTGAGTAGAAATCCTGACCTGAATTTCATGTCCCTTTGCAATGTAAATGGGAGACATTCTAATCACCATAGAGAGTAAGTTTTAGACAGAAACTAATTGGCAGCCTTTGTGAATCAGTTTTACTCACACATAAGATTAAGTATTTTAACTTCATTCCATACAAATAAAAAATTTAGTTGTTTTAGTTTCAACTTTTGCACTCACTATTACCAGCAGTTATGACAATGATAAAAAATAATTCAGTTATCCTTTGAAAAACAGTCGACTCTAGCAAAGGTTTATAAGAAAAGTATACTGGTAGTCTATATTCTCAGTTTTACTTGGCTTCCTAACAAGAGACTTGAGTTTAATTGTTCAGAAAAGAGATTGGACCAGAGTGCACTGAGCATAGTACACAAAGGCAATGCAAAACAAGAAAAAAAAAAACATTTAAAAAAAAAAAAAGCTTATACAAAGTGTAATTGTTTCAATTAGTTTGGATCTGTCATGTAATTAAATTTGTACTAGATCTAGACCAACAATAAATCTGTGCGGTTAATATTTTTACCAATTATTTTTGTTTAGCGTTATTTCATGCTTTTAGATTTCTCAATAGGCATATCACTATCACTTATCTGGACCAGTTGGGAAAATTGGGAGGGGTGAAAGAAAGGAAAGGATATTTGGGTAGATTTTACCATAATTGGTTTTTAAAAGCATTTATAATTTTAAAAAAAAAAGGGGGGGGGGGACAACTCTGCTAGTGAGGTACTTATAACTGGGGAAGATTGTATTCTGTTTCAAATTAGACGGGCGACCTATAAATGGGATGGATTCAGGTTATACCACCACTTCAGTCGTGTACAATTTCTTTTCATTGTTCAAGATACCAAACAAAATTACTGATAGTTAATTAACTAATTAGTTAATTTTTTTAAATTGATTCTTGTGTTCTGAGGTAAAAGAAATAATTGTGCAAAATCCGAGATTAGGTGTCAGAAAATAACATTTACAAACTTTTACCAGACAAAGACAGACAGACAAGAGTTGATATAAGCTTTGATAAAATAAAAAAAAGAAAAGAACTTCAGAAAAGGTGAGTCTCCAGGGCTGTATCTTGTATTTTAGAATGATATAAATTATACCAAGATGAAAGCATCTAGTGTCTAACCTTTTTCTTCCCTGTGACAGGATGGGGGTCAAATACATTTCTGACATGTGCCATGGGTCCATTACAATCTGCTTTATTATCCACTGTGGGTAAAAGTTTGAAGGGGCCAGATAACACTACTTAGTGTGCATGTTAGAGTTAATGCCTCGCTAATCTAGATAATGGAGTTCCAAATCTGATCAATAATAAGTCTAATTTTTACAACTATGTTGAGCATATATCTAGTAGCAGCCAATATGGAATCATCACAGTCATGAATTTTGAAGTTGGGGGTGGATCCACATAGACAATGAAAGTTACAATAGCCAGCGATCTAACCAACCACAATTACTTTTGTAGTAAGACTTTTACACTTACACCTTTGTGTGTTACGAAAAAAATCAGAATGGTGTATTTATGGAAGGTGGAACATACACCTGGTTTGAATAGTAGTTTTTTTTTAAGGTGAAAACCTTAAATAGTATGAAAAGAATCCAATTTAATTTTTATTATAAAATAAATTGTGCCAATTTCTAGAAAACAAAAAAAACTTAACATTTTATCCCAATTTCTTGTAAAAATACCTACTAAGATTTTATCCCACTTTTCTGATGCACTGGAGTTCATGTTAACCTACAAAACAAAAAACTCTAAAAGGCAAAGAATAGTTAAAGATGACAAATTTTAATATTTTTAAGACATCTATTCACATTAAACTTCACTAACTATATGTACAGTGGAGAAGGCAAGACATATTATCAACATATAAAAAAAAAAAGAGAGACAAACATTAATCTACACTTAAAAAAAAAAAAAACAACTATAAAAATGGGAAAATGACTCATTCACACAGATTGCAAGAAACACAAAATTGTTTAACAGTCCATAATTAGTCCTCTTCTTTTTTTTATTAACACATTTAGAAATGTAGACTATTTTGTAGACATATTTGTAAAATATGATCTTTAAAATGGTCAGCTTCCAGAAGGTTAAAAAAAATATCAGTGTTTATTCAATAATAAGTCTAATTTTTATATAAAAATATCAATGTTTAATCAATAATAAGTCTAATTTTTATAACTATGTTGAGCATTTATCTAGTAGCAGCCAATATGGAATCATCACAGCCACGAATTTTGAAGTTGGGAGGTGGATCCATATAGACATGGGTGTAGAGTTCTTCTGGTGGAAGTTCTGGATCATTCTTGGCAAGCTCTGCAGCATCAGCGACTTCTTTCTTTATTTCTTCTTCTATTTTCTGTAAACAACAAAAAACTATTAGTTCACTTTTGGTTGTCTTTTCTTAAACATCTCTGCTAAATTAATTTTTTTTTAAAGTAAGCAAATTTAATTTAGTTAATTTTAAGTAATTTATTACTAAATTGAGCTAAACTATATTGTAAGAGAAATAATTTACACTATTATACTGGTACCTTAATTTCAGCTTCAGAGACCACTCCAGCTTGTACAATGACATCTTTGAATTTTCCAATGGGATCTCTTTTCTGCCTGACTTCTTGAACCTCTTCTCGAGTACGGTAACTGAAACAATATATTAACTCCTTCAATAAATTATATTGTTACGACTTTGGAGTAGACTAAAGAAAGTTAACTCACCGATTGTCAGGTCGCTGATATCCTTCTGGTTGCAGAAGCACAATCCACTACGAACAGTCAATAATCCAAGTAATCGAAATAATTTCACAGTTCACCTAATCAAATGTACATCCAACTATTCACAAAAACTGATTCAAGAAAAACAATCCGCCGTTTAAAAAAATCCTCGGTCTTAACTAAAGTCTCTTCACACATTTTACCTTAGTCAAGGTCATTTACGCCCAACAGCATAAACAAAAATCACCCTACTTTGCACGTGGAAACAAAAAATGGTTAGTCAGGGAGGAACAGGGTTACAACACTGCCCCCTCCCTATTTCTGTTCGTCCTGAACAGACCCTGGTCTCCTCACAATACTGGTGCAACCGATGCAGGTGCACAACCTCGTCCTGGAACACCAAACCAGTCTGGCCGAGCCCATTTTCACTGTCTGGCACGACGTCCGCAAACTCCAGCAACATTTGCCTACCCCCACCGCATTCTACCTCCGATAGGTCCTCACCCTCATCTCCAAATATCCGATCAACTCAAGAATCACATGACAAGGCACTAGCTACAGGGGCCACCGCATCACACGATGCAATAAGTTCCATTGGACAACAAGTGGCGATAACAGTCTTCTTCTGAAGGTTGTAAGCTTGAGTGTCAAACTTCAAAACCCGACCAGGTACCCTTCGGTCGTTTCTTTTAACAGCCAGTATTCTCCCCACAGGCAGTCTACTGCATGCTTCCTTTGACTGCTCTATAAGGCTTGCGACAGACACAGGACCATTACCGTCTATTATGTCACAACTAATGGCTTCAGACTGTGCGGGTTTCCTGGTACCTTTCGTTATCAATACCCTCTTTATCTGTTCTTCTTCCATGTCGTTCCCCAGCAACGGAATTTCAAGATTTCCATATTGCACTGTGCCACCCTCAGTGTTCAAGGAGAGTCCAAATAACTGCATGAAGTCTAGTCCCAGAATACACTCATCCATGATATTGGCGTCCAAGAATTCATGACTAAAATGTTGATTTGCAATCTCAATGTTTACAGTGATCTGTCCTACAACTGGCAAAAGTTCTCCACTAGATGTTTTTATAGAATAGCCACTTATTTCATGTATTACGTTATTCTCAATGAGACTAGGATGAATTATCGATCTCGATGCGCCTGTATCTAATAGAAATCTGCAAAAACGAACTCCTATTTTCCCTTGCACTCTAAGACTTCTATTTTTTCCTAGCACAGCTACTGGGATGATAAGCCTAGGGCTTCCTGTGAATCTCGCTGCCTGTCTCCGCCCCACGAGACTGACAGAATCTAGTTTTCCTGGTTCTGAGATTGGATACTGGCCTGGTGACTACCCAATCCCTGTCTCTCTCTTGGTGGGCCTGCATATCCTCGGGTACAATTTCTCTGAATGTGGCCAGGAGCATTGCTATTCCAACAGTGAACGACCGGTCTATTTGGTCTGGGCATTTGCCGAGACCGTCGGTCATCTATAGTTTCCACTACTTGTCTGATGATATCCGTGAGGTCCTCCTCCTGAACATGAAGCCCCCGACTGAAATGGGTCATTTTTGATGCGTCTTTAGCTGCCTCAAAAGATAAGGTGTATACCAAAGCATCGCTTGCCTCTCTTTTTCCACTTAATCTGATAGCCTTCTTCAATTCGAGGTCACGAACACCATCAATAAACGCGTCTGTTATGAGAACTTCTAAGATCTCCTGGGTCAACGTTGGATAAGCCAGGCGTGCCAGTCATTCAATATCTGCCATTAACTCCTGTAGTGTCTCTCCTGGTTTTTGCTGCCGAGTCTTCACTAAACTTCCTTTCATTGTTCTAACAATGACCTCGTAATCTTGCTGGTCGTTAACTATCTGTAGCAATTCAGAGGCTTTCCCTCGCAATGCTAACATTAATCCAGTTGCTTTTTCCTCGTTCGTACTCCAGTTGTTCACTTTAGCAGCTGCCTCAAATTGTCTTTTATAGACTGACCATGAGACTGTACCATCAAAAATAGGTGGCTTGACTTTCCAAGTTGCTTTGCTCGATCCTGAATTTGTTTTTATGCGTTGAACCTTGCCCAGCTCGACCTTGACTGCCTGGACCTCGTCGTTAAGGGCTTTAATCTTTTGCTCCATCTCTGCTGTAAGCTGTGACTTCACAGCGGCGATTTCCTCCCTTAACTTACTTCTGAATTCCTCCAGATCTGTTTTCAGACCAGTCGCCATTGCTCGCATTGACCCTAGAAGTTCCTCTTTTATTTCACTCAACATTCTGCCGAGATCAGCCTTCATTTCAAACTCGTAAGTGTCCGGGTCAAACCAGTCTTCTTTCAAAGCATCTCTCAGACTGCTAACAAGGGCTTCTTTGTTTCCTGACGCTGCAATGTCCCGCTTCTTTAACTCCTACAGATTTCGTTAATCTGGAGCTCATGTAGGCGTTTAGAAGTAGACATGTTGGTAAGTAGAGTAGGCGCTATCCCGCTTCGACACCAGTTGTTACGACTTTTGAGTAGACTAAAGAAAGTTAACTCACCGATTGTCAGGTCGCCGATATCCTTCTGGTTGCAGAAGCACAATCCACTACAAACAGTCAATAATCCAAGTAATCGAAATAATTTCACAGTTCACCTAATCAAATGTACATCCAACTATTCACAAAAACCGATTCAAGAAAAACAATCCTCCGTTAAAAAAAATTCTCGGTCATAACTAAAGTCTCTTCACACATTTTACCTTAGTCAAGGTCATTTACACCCAACAGCATAAACGAAAATCACCTTACTTTGCATGTGGAAACAAAAAATGGTTAGTCAGGGAGGAACAGGGTTACAACAATATATTTATAATGACTTCAGTGGCGTAACTAGGGTGGGGGGAGAATTTGAAGATCCCCGTTCCCCCACTTGAGGGGGGCCCCCAAATGGGTGTCCAAAATTTGTTTTGAATAAATTAAATATTACGTCACTGTCTTGTAATCTTGCTTTTCACGTTGTTATTTAATTTAGTGACCTTGTTCTATTTACTCCACACAGATTATTAACACTTCCATGCGGGGTTACTCTCAATTTCAAAGGAGTAGCTTCCATAGCGCGGAATAGTGCCGTGTTACTCTTAGGAAGTAACTTGGTATATAGGGTAGTTTATTTCATCATCCTTATCATTTAAAAAGAAAGCACTAAAAACAAAGAAGACCATGGACGTGTCGAAGAAAAGTATTACTATTCAGGTGATTCATACAAAGGTACAGCAAAAAGTGAAAGTGTCTTGATGAAGGTAGTGGTACTGAAGAGACTTCAGGGGAATACCTTTTACCACAGTCAGAGAAAACATCTGAAGTGATGATGAGTCAAGTGATGGTCTTCCAAAATCACTTTCTCCAGAAGTAGAAGAAGCTGTAATTAAGTACAAAGACTTCGGATATATCAAGCCTGGAATTTTATCTGAGGAACTGCGAGCAAAAATTGTGCTAAAGTGTCGCTTATTTTTCCAAAACAAAGATGAACGATATTTGTTTCCAGTAGAGTTCACCCAAATTTGATAAATCACAAAGTTTGACATTATGATTCACTAGAAAGCTTCCAACAGAAGAAATTTTCTCTTTATTTTGTTTTGCATGGGTACTGTTTTCTGAGGCATCAAAAAAGACATCTAGTGCATTGAGCAAACCTGGAGTTGGTTTCACCAAATGGAAGAAACCTGAAAGACTGAAAGAACATGAAGAAGGAGTCCATTACAGACAAGCTCTTTTGAAGTGGAAGTTAGAAGAAGAAAAGCTTAAGGCAGAACCAGATGAACTGTCACATATGTTTAATGCGCAAATTTTTGAAAAATCAGCAGTATTGTAGAGATATTCTGAAGCGTGTAGCAGCAGCTATTAAGTACTTAGCAAAAACAAACTCAAGCTTACGTGGTCACAAAGAAAAACTGAATTCACCCAATCCTAGCATCTTTGAAATTTCTTGCAGAATTTGATGAAGTTAAGAAACACCACTTACATAGAATTGAATATGGGAAGACACATTATTTGTCACCAGAAATTCGAAATGAGTTCATAAACTTGATGGGCATTAGGGAATTAATTGCTGGGAAAGTCAAGCAAGTTTGATACTTTTCTCTGATGCTTGATTCCACCCCAAATGTTTCTCATCAAGAACAGGTATCCCTAATAGTTCGTTACTTGGATGTTGATAATTTCAAAATAAAAGAGTCATTCATTGGTTACTTTGAAAGTTTGAAACCTAGTGGACAACATTATGAAAAACTTGTTCTGAAAACTCTTAACAGACATTGGACTGGACTTTGCTCTGTGCAGAGGTCAAACCTATGATAACGCATTGAGTGGCTGTCTGTCAGGCCTGCAGAAACTTCTCTTAGACATAAATCCAAAGGCAACATTACTGAACTGTGATAATCACAAAGATTTACTTTGAAGAAAAATTATAGATAGGAAAAAAAGTACTTATAAAGGTATTACCTGGTACCTGGGTCACTCATACTGTGACCATGATATCTGTAGGTAAATGCTTCAATTACAATAGGACCATTTTTAAGAGCATAATCTTTAGCGAATCGTGTGGCTTCTCTAACAGCAAGTACATCCATACCATCCACCTAATTGAAAGAAAAGTTTTAAAATGTCAACAAAAATGTAAATGTATTAGAAATTTTTTTTTTCATTCTCCAATGTCTCTAAAATTTTTGTTTGCATTATTCTTTATTATATTTGTATTGATGATAATAATAAAGCTATATACATAAAGTAGTGTCTACAAACAGGCTATTAATAAAAAAAATGTCTTAACATACATACATACTTATATTGTTGAAAATTTATGGCAACTGGACCCAATGAATAACAAGGATTCAAAGTTGATGGGGATGTTTATCTACAAGATGACTACAAATGAGAATGATGATGAGATGATAAGACATCAAACACACAGCTGTAATCGGTCTTGAATTCTAGGCTCTCATGTCTGTTGCCAATTTACAGCAAATGAAAGGGTACAACAACAAGGCAATAGCAGGAATGCTTTCAATTTCCCAGGAGTGACTTCCACAACACTGCACCACTAGCTTCAATGACTGCACAATAAAAGGACTTTAACTACTAGTCCTTCACCTCATCTCTGTTCTGAATGGTGCACTTCTGCACGCTTAGTTCATAATGATAATAGTGTGCAGTGCAGCGTTGTAACACTGTCTATATTAACAGTAAGGGTTCACCGGATAGTCCCTTTGGCTTTGGCTGAATATCACTGCCGAATAGTTGGCAGGATAATAAAAACTACACTGTAGTACCTATATTTCTATTAATATTGTTAGATGCCTCAGCGCTAAGTCTTTTACAGATGCATCAAATACTTAAAAAACGAAACAACGCAGGCGAAAGACAAACAATATAAGGGCAGTCAACGCTGATAAACGATGTCGAACAAGAAGTTTAACACTTAATGAAGGGAACAGTCGAATGTTGTCAAACTAAATCTCTACATCAATAAAAACTTGCCAATATTCATAAAGTGGACATGATTCAATAATGTCAGTTCTGAAATACATTAACATTTATGTTTCAAATAAAAGAATATGCTTTTAAAACTATGACTATGCACCATCATTTAGTACAAAGACAAGGTGTGTTCATCTAAATAGAAATAAAACTTTACATTTTAAATTCGCATTACATGGCTGGCACATTTTAAAATTTTAACTTTAACTTTGAGTGGGCTAGTTAACGTGTAATATTCCTTAACTATATCATGCTGACCAGACATATATCTAGATGTGCGGGTATATCTCCAGAGCTAGAGATGAACAACCCCCACCTTCTTTTGTTTGTTTAGTCCATAACAATGAGTTCATAGATAGACAGGTGACCACATTATACCAGATGTCAACATGTTGACACTGTCTAGAGGTCACACTTTACAAGGGAACTGAGTTTGTTAGCTTGGAGAAGAATCTTTATTAGGGGGTGGGGTCTGGACTTCAAGCCACACCTCTACGCAGGTAACAAGGGTAGAGATGAACAACTCCCACCCCCTTTTATATGTTTAGCCCATCACATTGAGTTCATTGATAGACAGCTGACCACCAAGTCAAATACCATAGAGGTTGGTACACTCTAGAGGTCACACCAGAGAACTGAGTTTTTTTACTTAATTAGGGGGCTGGACTTCAAGCCACACCTTAACAGGGGTAACCGGACAATGAGTTTGCTTATTCTGAGAAAAATCTCAATCATGTAGCTGGACCAAAGGCCACACCTCTTCACAAATGCCTAGTTTGCTTACTTGGATATAAATCTCTTTTCCTAGCATGTTAACTTGAATATTACTACCGCCTTAAGTGTCTTGATTTGATGACGATATTCTTAATAATTTGAGAGTGTCAAGTAACTCCTTATTTCAGATTTTGTAAACTTACAATGCATACTTTGCCACTGTGTATCAGGCCAGGTCGACTTTTTACACCCAAAGGCCTAATTCCGTGCTTTTTTATTACAAAAACAATGATAAAATCAGGAAGAGGTTTCTAACATACTTTGCCTATGCTCGAGAAAAAAACACATGTGATGGTCAACACCATCAACTATACACACTATACCAGGACTACATGTGTTGGCCCACAACATCTATCTGACCAGGTTGTTAAAATCTGTTGAGGGTGTGGAGGAGTTATTTTCTTCTCTAATTGCTTTTCCTAATACTCTTAGATCTATAGAACTGTAGATTTACACATAATATGTAATAATGTAAATAATGTAAATGTAATAATAGACCAGATTACAATTTAATCTATGCTTCGGCATCATCTAAGGTTCAAGCTATAAATAGGTTAATAAAATATCTTTTACTGCAAATGAATGAATCTAAAATAATAAATATTAACCTACAACACTTCAGATTCCAACTATTAACAAGAAGTTACTGTCAGTATTAAGCCCTTGAAGCCAGAACCAGAAGCCTGACCAGTCGTTGGTCTGAAATTCATGAACACATATACATCCGAACACTACACAAGCCAGATTGCACTTTACCTTAGAGAGATTTACATTAGTAACTAGTTCAATATATATTTATGTATTTTACATTGTCCACGCCACTCACCCCTTTACAGTTGGTGGACTCGTACATATACACACACTCATGCTACACAGATTAGTTTGTGATAGATCTGTTTATAAATACTGTTAAGCTTTAATTCATCAATCATAAACAGAGTTTAAAGCAACATGGGAGGTAAATAAAAGGAAAACCATTATTACGAATATAAGTATGTCATTTAACAGTTTTGCAAAATGCTCAGCAACACAAGACATGTAGGGCCGAATATCAAATTTCATTATCCAGCAATATTTGGCTCCGGACGAATATCAAAAATTACTATCCGGTGCACCCCTAATTAACAGAACTAATTATGAAATTCTTTCAAAAAGACCACGCTTTGTCAGTGTCTTTTTTTTCATTTGTATTTTGGTAATAAAAGAGAAAGAATCATGTTATTGTAAGTTTACCAGGAATACCAAAGAAACAAAGAGTAAAATAAAGTGTTGAGGTATGGCTTTGTTTGTGATGAAAGGTTTCAGCTTCACACCTATATCTATTGATGTAAATGTGGTTAGAAGCACTTGAGGGGTTGGGGGGAGGGGAATAAATGCTTTTATAGATGTACTCTAATGGAGGACTGATACCAAGAGAACAGGAAATGTTTGCTGCAATTTTCTGTTTATTTGGTATTTGTATTTAATTATGTTCATCTTTAATTCAAACCACACTTCCTTGAGTCTTTTTTTTTTTAATCTACATGAAATCTATGTACATTACTTTTATTTACTTGTAACTATGAAAAACACATTACCCAAATTCCAGGAATATAGTCTCCCCTTGAATAGTAGTCTACGCTAGCTGAAGATCTAGCCATTGATGTCCCCATACCGTAGCCATTATTTTCACACACAAAAATACATGGCAAATTCCAAAGCTTGGCAATATTGTAAGCTTCAAAAATCTGTCCCTGATTTGCTGCACCATCACCATACAGAGCAATGCACACTTTTTCTTCATTTTTGTATTTATGAGCAAAAGCTATACCAGCACCTAGCGGCACCTAGAAAAATTATATCACAAAAAAAGGAGTTAGTTTGAATATTTACAAGCATACTTACAAGCAAACTAAATCAACAACTACTTTTAAAATAAATATTTAAGTGGTACTAAAAAGGACCTGTGTTAATGACATGTTTGTAAAGGTAATAAATATGTGATCACCTGTGCACCAACTATTCCATTTCCACCATAAAAATTTTTGGCATACATATGCATAGAGCCGCCTTTACCATTAGCACAACCAGTCTTTCTTCCTGTTTAATATAATTTTTTACAAAACACAAACTGCTTTTAAATAAAAATGAGTGATGAAAAATCAAGACTACAGTGTTATAAAGATAGAGACTCACTGGCACTAGGTCTACTAATAACTTCTTATGTTGGACAACTAGTAAAACATGGAGAATATTTGTAAAAGAAAAAAAATGATAAGAATTAAATTTGGCAGACAGGATTTTACTTAACATTTTGATGGGTATAATTTTGTTTTGTTCACTTGCACTGTATAAATTGTTTGTCACTACTGGTAGCGGTACATTCAAAGAAGAAACTGTTTCTAAGAGAAAAGTTCACCTGTAAGCTCTGCAAGTACACTACGAACATCAGCCCCCCTAGTGTAGGTCCAACCATGGGCTCTGTAAGCAGTAATGACAGAATCTTCATGTGTAATGGCTCCTTCCATCCCAACAGCTACAGCTTCCTGTATACAAATGATCTCATATTTATAAAAACAAGTTATTCTAAATTAAAATTCCCATTGAAAAACAAGAAAGCATAAATCATTCAGTACATTACTTAGACTTAGACTTAGGTCCTCCCGCGCCGTTCGGCGCATTGGGCGGCAAGCTGTCTCCATAATGATCTGTCACTGGCAATGTCTGGAGCCTCCTCCCATCTGGTGTCCACTGTTCTGAGGTCCTCCATGAAGGTGTGTCGCCAGGTAATACGAGGACGTCCCTGTTTGCGCTTTCCTCGTTTTGGCTTCCAGGTTATCGCAACTCTTGGTGTGCGTAATTCATTTTGACGTAGAACATGTCCCGCAAACCTCATGCGACGCTCAGTCACAACCTCACTAAGTGTTCGACTCCCAGTTCGGCATAGGATTTCCTTGTTTGAGATCCGGTCTGTGTAACTGACTCCCAAAATCCGTCTCAGCCATCTCTGTTGAGCCACATTTAGTCTTTTCTCAATTTTGACAGATGACTTCCACGTCTCACATGCATATGTAGCAGTTGGAATGACGATTGTGTTGAGAAGGTGTATTTTTGTCTCGAGTCCAATGGCTTGGCTAGTCCAAATAGGCTGCAGCCTTTGGAAAATGCTCCCTGCCTTTCCTATTCGACATGCTACATCATGGTAAGCATCTCCATCATTTGTTATGATGCTGCCAAGGTACGTGAACTTGTCCAGCTCTTCAAGCTTTGACTCGCCAAGTCTGATGGGGACACTCTTTGCCTTATATCCCACTCGCATAATTTTAGTCTTATCCAAGTTTATGCGGAGGCCAATTTTGGGTGCCTCTCTGTCTAGGCTCTCCGTCATTTCTTGAATGCATTTATTTGTAGCCCCGAGTAGTGCAACATCATCAGCAAAGTCCAAGTCCATCAATCGGAGTTGTTCATGCCATGGAATACCAAAGGCAGTCTGGTTCATTGCTCTCCTCATTATGTAGTCGATGGCTAGGAGGAAAAGGAAGGGAGATAAGATGCACCCCTGTCTCACACCTGTCTCGATTGTAAAAAACTCTGTTGTTCCCTCTTCTGTTTTAATGCAGCAACTAGACTGACTGTAAAGGCGTCGTAGGATCTGGACGAATTTTTCTGGGATACCGTATTCTCTAACTATTTTCCATAGTGATTCTCGGTGGACACTATCAAACGCTTTTTTGAAGTCCACAAAACTGATCATTAGCCGTTGTTGGTACTCAAGACTTTGTTCTATGATATTTCGTAAAACGAAAATCTGCTCTGTACATGATCTGCCTCTTCGGAAACCTGCTTGTTCTTCTCTGAGCCTTTCATCTACAGACTGTTGAAGCCGTCTCAACAAAACAGTGCTGAAAACTTTGCCTGGGACAGAGAGGAGAGACATGACAAGGAGCACATTGGTGGTGTAGGAATCATCATGTCTAAAATAGCAGCTTCAGCGCTAATTGCTTGGAAGCCGGTCAGTGACCGCATCATTACAGCTCGACTCCAAACAAAGCAAATTAAAGTCACTACCATCCAAGCTTATGCTCCTACAGAGGATGCAGAAGATACCATCAAAGATCATTTCTATAATCAACTACAAACCACTCTTGATGAAACACCTACTCACGACCTAATTCTACTGATGGGAGACTTTAACGCCAAAATCAATCCCAACCGAACTGGCTTTGAATATGTAATGGGACCATATGGCTCTGCAGAAAACATCAGTGATAATGGCGAGCGCTTGATTTCTCTCTGCGCATCCAACAGCCTTTCAATTGGAAACACATATTTTAAGCACAAACAAATACACAAAAAAACATGGCGATCACCAAATGGAGAAACCTTCAACGAGATAGATTACATTTGCATCTCCAAACGATGGAGGTCATCTCTGTTAGACGTGCGGACCCGCAGAGGAGCTGATATCGGCTCAGACCACTACCTTGTCAGTGGCAAATGTAAGCTCCGATTGAAACGCCAACCAAAACAAACCACACGACCCCGCCCATTTAATGTAGAGAAGCTTAAAGACGGCAATACTGCAGCACAGTTCCAATTGAAACTAACGAACCGCTTTGAGGCTCTTGCAGATATATTGACCCTTGAAGAAGAGTGGGCCAACTTCAAAGATACCACTATTGGATGCGCGGAAGAAGTTATCGGAAGGAGGCGAGGCTCATACAAGGAACGGTGGATACAAGACAGAACATGGAAATTGATAGATGAGAGGAAAGAGGCCAAACGTAGACGAGATCAGAAAAATGAAACACAGGATCGCAGCCTAGCGGAAGAAGCCTATAGGGAAGCAGATCTGAAAGTAAAGAGAAGCTGTCGGCAAGATAAACGGGACTGGATTGAGCAGAAGGGACAAGATGCACAAGCAGCTGCAAGCAGAAATGACACAAAAACCCTCCATCGTATTGTCCGAGATCTCACTGGAGCAAAGAGTGGACATGGGGCACCAATAAAAGACAAGCAAGGCAAAACTTTGTTAACCAAAGAAGAACAGGATGCAAGATGGGTAGAGCACTTTAAAGAGACCCTTAACCAACTGTCGCCAGACCTAACTTACATATTCAAGGACCCCTCTCCAGACAATGATCTCAAGGTCAAGACAGACCCAATAACTGCTGAGGAGGTTACCATGGCCATAGCAGTGCTAAAGAATAACAAAGCACCAGGACTAGACATGATATCAGCAGAAATGCTAAAATATGGGGGACAGTGCATTGTTAACAGAATGACTGATCTCTTAAATCTCTGTTGGCGAACTTCAAAAGTCCCAGAGGACTGGCAAAAGGGAGTGATTGTAAAGCTTCCAAAAAAGGGCAACTTGGCAGATTCAGTACATTAAATAAAATAATCTTATTCATACCTAATATTTTTAATCATTATTTAGAACAAGTAAGATAAGCAATATAATTACATTCTTAGAAAACAAACATTTAAAAAAATTGTGAACAACCTGCCCAGAATAAAGATGACAAAACCCACGAATGATTTTAGACTTATATAAGTTGGCAGCTGTAGTTTCCAAGACCCTAATGGTTCTCATTTGTCTGTAATATTTGAGGGCTTCATCTCGACCATATGTTACTGTTGTCTTGGGACCCTCCTCCAGGCGATGTAATTTATAGGGCTAAAAATAGTTTTGGAAAAGTACACACACTATTAAAAACATTATTTTTAAAAAATGAAACTAAGTTTTGTTAAACTCTAAATACAACAATACAATGGTAATACAAATAGTAAGAAAAATGACATCCTTAGATTTTTTAAACTATGTTCATGTTATAGCATTAAATAAATGTAACCAGTTCATGAAAAAAAAAAAAAAGATTTTTTTTCCCTGTAAGAATAAAAATAATAATTATCCAATCTTAAAGTGAACAAAGTTTGTAGATGTTACAGAGATAATATTAATAACAATAACAAATGTTGCTTACTTTAAATATATATACTTCATAGATAAATAAATGAACCCTTTATCAATTACTTACAGTAACATTATGAACAGCTTCAGTCGCCGTTGAGTAAGAACATCCTTGAAGTGCCTTGAGGGGAACCTGAAAGGAAACAGAAATTTTTAAAATAATAAAAGTTTTTGTCATTATTTGAGATTGTACAGGACATTGTATTTATTTCTCAGATATTCCAAATTATTGATTCTAATGCAAGATTTACGTTTTATTAACTTGTTCAGACTAGTTTGGATGCTGCTTGATGGGGGAAAAAATTGTACCACATGTGATTTGTGACATGTTTTATTTTTGTCTTCTAAAAAAAATAGAATGTAGTCGAAGTCTAGTTAAAATATTTTAGTCACAGACTTTACTAATAGGTTACTGACTATTATCTTTAAAATCTTATTTTAAAAACTTTTATCAGTAGTGTTACACATGCTACGGTATCCCATTTTTTAAACTGAGCCCAAACATAACCTCCCAAAGTGCTCAAAAGCTTTCATTTCTCTATCTAGCTGCTAAATACAAGAGAAATTCAAATTATACTAAAATAACAAACAATAAAGTTAGTTGTACTTTAATCATTAATGGTGTCCCAGTGATGCACCTGAAAGAAGACAAAAGTGGGTACCAGTACCCCTAAACCAGCACTGCTGAGGAAATGTACATATTCAAATTCATATTTTTTTCACTATTGATACTGTTATAACCCTGGCATGCACACCACCATCCAAGATAGTGCAGAAGGTGCGCACTATTAGAGACTAGTCTAAGAAGGATGTTGACATTATCTAGAACCGATATGAAGATGCTGTGCATAAGGCAGATGTTCTACATGTATGTGATGTCCTTGTGTAAAAAAACACCTATATATCTCGTTGAGTTGCCTTCCTTCAGTTATTACATTGTCTGGAAGTGGCATTATAGGCAACTCAACAAGTGGAGGTAGATTTGATCACAATGACATCTTTGAAACAACTAGACCAACTCTTAGTTAAAGAGCTTAAGCAGGAACTTCGTTACCAACGTCTTAAGCTTGGTGGTAGCAAGGAGGTGCTTACAGCTCCTCTTTGGCAAGCCCTGATCGATGAAGAAGAAGATCTGGAGACCTACCTATTTGAAATTGAGCCAGAGATTGTTGAGCTCATTGGCAAGATACAGGAAGGTATTGATGCAATAAATAAAAAGGATGGGGAACAAGGTAGACAACATGGTATCACAAGCGAAAGAAGGAATAGACTCGTTGATGAAGGAGCAGTTGCCCGTAGACTCGTTGGTGAAGTTGCATGGTCAGGGCTGTGGCTGCACAAACAGTGGTGACTGAGACGCTGGGGATTGAAGCGTTGTCTTTGACTGTTTTGTGGGCAAGTCTTGTGGGTGTGAATTTAAAGACGAGAAACGTGCTGCAATGATCTCAACGGGATATATCAAATCAAAAGAAAAGAGACAAATGAAGAAACTGGAGTCTGTTATGTGCCTGAAGCTTTTGTTCCTGTTGGACCTGTTATGAGTACCTCAATGAGCCGGTCAGATCAAGACAACGTTGGGTCTGCGTCCAAGCCTGTTGCTAAGGATCTTAAAGACCTCTGTTTATCTGCCGGTGCTCACGAGAGAAATTTGAAGCTCAATAAATCCAGAAGTTTAGCATGAACTGTACTTGCAGAACTTCACACAGCGAATGTGGATGTCAAGAAAACAACCAACAAAGCATTTGTACTTCTGCCATCATAATCGACATTGGCATAGAAGAATGTCAGTCAATCCAGGCTAAATCTGAGCTCTCAAGAGGAAGACAGCTTCAACTTGGTTTGCAATGTGCCTGCATGTGAACCTGAAGCTCCCTTAAGAGGCGTCTGACAGGATGGTCTGCTGATACAGTGTGTCCGATCAACGGCTGTGTTGAAGAAAACAGTGCTCGACACTATCTCTTTGTGTGCCAAATGGCCACGTCATTGTCTCAAGAACAGCCTGATGAACTGAAGAAAGAGAAAGCGGCACTGGAGGAAAACAGTGCGGATGGCTTCATGGGTAACACACTCCGTGAGCCTGTGGCTTCCACCGATCGATCTCCACCTGAACTGTCAAACCTCCACTGCACTGTTTCTTTTCGGGATGAAAAACACTAAGAAGGAGGCAATGTTATAACCTTGCCATGCACACTGCCTTCCAAGATAGTGCAGAAGGTGCGCACTATTAGAGACTAGTCTAAGAAGGATGTTGACATTAGAGAATGATTTCCGCCCAAGTCTAGAACCGATACGAAGATGCTGTGTTCATGGCAGATATCCTATGCCTTTGTCATGTTTCCATGTAAATAAACACCTATATATCTTGTTGAGTTGCCTCCCTTCAATTATTACAATACAATGGCTGAAGAAGTGAATACACTTGAAATGAAACCAAAAATTTCAACTTTACTTTACTATTTAGATCATGACACTTTTTTGATATGTGAGGTCTGATTAGGTGTTCTACAAACTACTAGAATGTGCGAAGTGTTCTGTTAGAGAAAAAAATTTGGGGAAACAATGCTCTGTACATAATATAGATCAGTAGATCTATCATTAAGAACTAATCTAGAATCTACTAAAATAAATTTATTAAAAATCTAAATTCTAGATCGAACTATTGTCTATTATTAGTAGAACTGTATTATTAAATCTAGATAGATCTAGTTCTAAAGTAATGTCAGTATCAGTAATGATCTGACACTACTGACAGTGACATCATGGCTACTGTCTGCGGGCTTTTTCAGTGCACAGACCAAAGGTTTGGAACTCACTCCACAGTCCACATTGATCTCAGAGAGACAACATGACTCTACATTCAAGAGGTACATTAATACCTACCTGTTAAATTTTTTTTTAGATTAGAGTAGACTCACTGTTAAATTAAATCATATTATAATTAAATTTAAATGATCATAAGTCTTCACTCTAAGTTAGTTAGTTTGTTTGTCATTTTAGCTGTCGTGTTTGTAATGTTATTACAGCGCTTTGAGCCTACATTTTGTTTGTTAACACTAACAGTGCTTTATAATAGTTTATAAATACAATTATTATTATTATGAACTAACCCTATTATTGCCAAGTGGACGAAATATTCTAAAGAACTGCATTCTTGGCTAGGGTTTCTCACTCAAAAGCTACGGTCTGCGGGCCTTTTCAGTGCACAGACCAAAGCCAAAGGTTTGGAACTCACTCCACTCCACATTGATCTCAGACAGACAACATGATACTCTACTTTCAAGAGTGCCGTGAAGAGGAACATTAATACCTACCTGTTAAATTTTTTTTTAGATTAGACTCACTGTTAAATTAAATCATATTATAATTAAATTTAAATGATCATTACTGTTCATTACGACATTAATCTTCACTCTTTCTCTTGTCTTTGTTTGTTTGTTTGTCATTTTACTAACTTTTAGTATGGCTAAGTTTTACTCAGTTTAGCTGTCATGTTTGTAATTGATTAGTATTGACTATTGTTATTTATTACAGCGCCTTGAGCCTACATTTTGTTTGTTAACAGTAACAGCGCTTTATAAATAAAATTATTATTATTATGAACTAACCGTGTTATTGCCAAGTGGACGAAATGTTCTAAAGAACTGCATTCTTGGCTAGGGTCAGGATTGGGAATTTGTGTGATTTGTAAATATCTTCTGAGGTCAAATACTATTTTACATTAACCGGAAGTGTTACTTATTTTCGTGATTTCATTTCGGCAGATTTCGTTGAAGTTGCTGAAATTATATTATTATTACATTTATTATTTAACGAGCAGATACCCGTGCTGCGCTAGGTTGAAACCCGGTATATATAATATGTACAAGCTCTTATTAGACCCATCAGTTGTAGTTCTCTCGTCTCCCCCTCATACACATAATCAACAGCCTCTGCCCAACAAAACACAGTGGAAAAGCCAGCATTACAATAACATCGCATAATTTAATATAATAATCTATTTCTCATCTAGATCTAGATAATTTATCATAAGTGTCATAGTGTGTGTGTGTGTGTGTGCAGAAAAGTATTAAAGTTTAAAATGTAAAGACTGTAATTATAATACTGATAATATGTAGAACAAGTTAGAACGACTAGCTCGCTGATAATGAGAATTATAGTCCTGCGCTCCGGCAATCATCATAAGGCCTGTAGTATCTCACCTCTTCTCCCCCCCCCCTCACATCTCTGCACTGGTGGTGATGGAAGCATAGAGACCCCCAACAAACATGACACTATTCAATCACCGTTCCTAAGGGTCGTTTTTTATGGCTGGTGTGATAATGAATATGCTGGAGTTTCCCTTATAACATGAGCGTATCGGCTACGAGCCATTGGTAAAAAGGATGTAAAAATGTACATCTGCTTGGATCTTTCCCAGACAGAAGTTTGTTCAGACAGGCAGATGGTGGTGTAATGTACTAGTTTAGAGAGTAGGTTAGTTTTGTTAGATAAATATATTGTGTATAGTTTTAACGACGGTAAAAGTAATGACGTAGTAAGACAGACTAATGACGTAGTAGACTTAGGCGAACAAGAGACCAACATGCATGGCGTTATGTTAGAAGTAGGTTGTGTTTTGAATAGTAGTTGAATAGTAATATATAGAATAGATATAGTGACGTTTTAGGAAGACTGGACGGATTTCCCAGTGGTTAATAAAGTCTTATTTTATAGAACTGAATGTTGTTATCAACTATATTCAACTAGTAATGTTCTGTGGCTAATATAAAGTAATAATTGATACATAGTCGAAGTCAGATTAGATTAGCCCACAACAGAGGCAAGCTTTCATATGCCTAGAGTTCAAAGAGACTTAGACTCAGGGTCTAAGGGTTACCAGACGGTCTTGTCCTCCATGCGACCGGGATTAGCCTAAAGTGTGAAAATGTCCGTCTTTTTCATTTCTACTTACTGTAAATGTATATAATTTGTTAATCGAATGCAATACTTCATATCTTCTGGTTTAAATATAAGCCTAAACACTCCTTTAACTTACAAAGATCAAAAGATGTAAAGCTTCACACTTCACAGTATGTTTTGTGTTCACTATGTTGTTTAGTATAACCTCTAAATGATGAGCGGCATGATAAATGAATAAGATAATGACACATAACATCAATTCAAGAACGTTACGTTGTCTTATTGGTGTTTTTTATATATAATAATTAGAATTAGTATTCAAGACTAACTTTAGTAGCTAGTAGGCCTATTGAAATAAAGAATAAAATTCTCATCAAATAAATACTAAGTACTCGGTGTTTTAGGGATGGGCGACCAGAAAATGATGCTAGGTGCGTGTTGTTTGAGATTTGTACGTGTCAGCTTCAAACAAGGGCAGCAACTGATTTAGAATACAATGTTGCCAGAAAACAAGGGCACAACTGATTTAGAGTACAATGTTGCCAGCAAACAAGGGCACAACTGATTTAGAATACAATGTTGCCAGAAAACAAGGGAAGCAACTGATTTACAATACAATGTTGCCAGCAAACAAGGGCAGCAACTGATTTAGAATACAATGTTGCCAGCAAACAAGGGCACAACTGATTTAGAGTACAATGTTGCCAGCGAAAAACACCGTAACATGATAAGAACATCTATTTACAACCGAAACAAACTTTTTTTTAATGCATGAAGGCTCACTCTTCTGAATGAACATTTTCTTATGACACTCATCATTAGTCTTGTAAGTCAATATGCTACTGCTACGTAATAGGGACAATGTTTTAAGATTAGGAAACTGCTAAGATAATCATAAAAAGAAATGTCATTGGTCCTCACACTGTTACAAAAGGACTACGTAGCAGACACAAGTAACCATAGTGCTGAGAAACTAGTCCCAGTAGTAAGAAGTTCAGTACTTTGATTAAAGAAGCTTTGTAAACAGAAGGAAAACCTATACAGAAAATTTAAAGAAACTAAGGCAGAAAGAGTTTATAAAAAGTACATAAAAATTAAACACCTAACCCAAAAAAGTAAGCAGACAGCTGCAGATTGAATAAATAAACAATGTAATATCTAAAGATAACAACAAAAACCTATGGTCATACATTAAGTCTGAGAAAATGGAAACAACAGGCATAGCGCCATTAAAAGAAGAAGACAACTTACCACATAATGATAATGAAAAAAAAAAGCTAACATCCTAAACAAATACTTTGCATCAGCATTCTCAGCCCCATGAGACAAAGACATATTACTTAATTTGAACCAAGTGGACAACATAGGCGATATAGAAGTACTAGAAAAGGGAATTCAAAAACTATTAGCCAAAATCAAACCGAATAAAGCATCTGGACCTGATGATATTCCAGCTAGATTACTAAAAGAACTAGGCAATGAGGTTGCACCAGTGTTCAAAATACTTTTTCAGGCATCTCTTAACCAGGGCAGAGTACCAAGGGACTGGAAAGAAGCTAATGTCACTCCCCTATTTAAAAAAAGGAGAAAAATCTGACCCAGGAAACTACAGACCAGTATCACTTACCAGCATCACAAGTAAAATCCTAGAACACGTAATATGTAGCAACATCATAAACCACTAAGACAAACATAATGTTCTTACTCCATACCAACATGGCTTTAGGAATTATAGATCATTTGAAATGCAACTAATAGGACTAATTGATGGTTTTTTCAAAAGGTTTAGATGATAGCAAATAGATGCCATCTTACTAGATTTTTTCCGAGGCTTTTGACAAAGTTCACCACCATAGTTTGCTTTAAAAAATTATTTTTTTGGCATTTATGGTACAATGCATCAGTGGATTAAAGATTTTCTGATAGGGAGTGAACAAACTGTAATAATAAATAGCTCTAAATCAACACCAATAACAGTAAACTCAGGTGTGCCTCAAGGAAGAGTCTTAGTGAGTTAGGTCCACTACTATTTTTAATTTACATAAATGATTTACCAAATTGCATTAGATCAGGAACAAAAGTCAGATTATTCGCAGACGATTGCATAATATTGTTATAAACCTGGTGGTGGCACAGATGGGGGTAGTGGTGTGTGTGTGTGTAGTCAGCCGACGCAAATCGCCCCAGGCCAGCGCTAGACGAGCGGTCAACCGTGACGAGTTACGACGATCGGCCGAGACGAGTGTCAACATGATGGTTCTGGAAGGATCGACGTCGTGAACAGAGCTCAGGAGTGTCACGAGGGATGTAGTCATCTGACCACCCAGAATGGTCGAGCGAAGTTCTGTCCGGTTCTAGAAGGCCAGCAGGGACCCTATATAAAGACCGAAGGTATCAGAGACCAGTCAATCACAACTTCCCGATCTACAGTTCGTTACAACGGCTCAGTACAAGTCCGAGACGAGACAGAGAGACCAGTGCAAGAGTTGATAAGGCGGAGAGATATTTGTACAATCTTGTGTTACGTGCTGCCAATTGTACAGTATTGGCTGTTATTTATTGACATTAAACTATTACGTTATTTTCAAGCCCAGAGTTGTCAAGTTCTTTAAGTTGGTGGTGTCGTTTAGTGCAATTTGCAGCGAGCCTGGATAGGGAGATTCGTAACAACTGGTGTCAGTGTAAGTGGGATCGGATCTGCTATGGCTACTACGAAAACGCTAGACCAACTCCTTGTGAAGGAACTGAAGGAAGAGCTCCGTGGTCGAGATCTGAAGACGAGCGGCAACAAAGAAACCTTACAAGCACGCCTTCGGGAAGAACTGGTGAAGGAAAAAGAAGATCCGGACACATATCTTTTTGAAGTCGAACCGGACTTGCTGGAACAGCTCACCAGTAGCATGCAGCAACAGATCACCAGTACCAGTATCATGCAGGAACAGATGGCAGCTATGCAGGGACAGGTCACCAGTAGCAAACAGGAGCAGATGGCAGCTATGAACTCGGGGCTAGAAAACACCAATTACAAGATAGACGCCATGGACTTGGGAATCAAAACGGAGTTATTGGCAATGTGGAGGAGAGAATCACCAACATTGACGAGCAGATGAATCAGGGGGTCGACGCAGTAGAGAAGGCCATCGACGAAATGAAGATACAAGTCCAACGCAAGCACACAAATGTACCAGCAGCAGATATGACGTCATTTGTACCTGAAGTCTCCGGGAAAATGAAGCCCCCCCGTATTTGATGGTTCCGTGTCCTGGTCAGTATACAAGAAACAATTTGACGCAGCAGCCAAAGTTAACAAATGGAACAGTGAGGAGAAGAAAGCAAAAGCCCTTGTGTTATCCCTAAGAGGAAAAGCCTCCGAATTGCTACAGTCTCTACCGAACCAGCAAGACTTCGCCGCCCTTGTCCAGGCTATGGAACTCCGATACTGGGATGAACATCTGCAAGAATTATATCGTGTGCAACTAAAGACCAGACAACAGCGCCCCGATGAAACACTACAGGAACTAGAGAAAGACATCGAACGCCTCGCACATCTGGCATACCCAACAGCCGCACAAGATTTTCTGGAGGTCATTATCACAGACGCCTTCATTGATGCGCTTCGAGACCCCGAGTTAAAGAAAGCCACCAGAGTTAGTGGTAGACGTAAGGCCAGTGAAGCCCTCGTATACGCTCTCTCATATGAAGCCGCTAAAGACGCATCTGGGGGCGTTCATCAAGGCCGAAAGTTGGAAGTCAAAGAAGAAGAATTCGCACAACTTGTGAGAAGGGTGACAGAGGCACTAGATGAACGACGAACAAACCAGATACCAGAACATCAACCTAGGGTTCATGTACGGTGCTGGAATTGTGGTGAACTCGGTCATATACAAAGAAGCTGCACTAGAAGATTTCCACAAACTGGAACCCATTACAGATCAGAAAGGTATGCACGACCAAGTTCTCGGGGCTACCAGGGAAACTAGCACGCGCCGGCTTCAATGGGGGGAACCCGGCGACATAGAGAATGAGAGCCCCTACAACCATCATCCCGGTCGCCGTGCTAGGACAGAGTAAGAGTCTGAAAATCATCGGAAAATTGGAAGTCAAAATTATCACTTCCTTCTTCATACTGGTGCCTCACGATCAGTCATCCGGACGGATAAAGTGGACAGTAGCAAGAAAACGCCAGTTAGAGCCTACTCGTTGAAAACAGCCAGTGGAGAACTGATGCCCATAAAAGGCCTGATCGACATAACAGTCGAGATAAACGATGTTGTGTATCGAATACAGAAGAGCCCAAGGTCGAAACTGAAGGTCGTCCACATCGACAGACTCAACAAGTACTATGGTGAAGCTGGATCTGCCCGGGACGGACAGATCTAAGGAGGGGGCAGTGTTATAAACCTGGTGGTGGCACAGATGGGGGTAGTGGTGTGTGTGTGTAGTCAGCCGACGCAAATCGCCCCAGGCCAGCGCTAGACGAGCGGTCAACCGTGACGAGCTACGACGATCGGCCGAGACGAGTGTCAACACGATGGTTCGGGAAGGATCGACGTCGTGAACAGAGCTCAGGAGTGTCACGAGGGATGTAGTCATCTGACCACCCAGAATGGTCGAGCGAAGTTCTGTCCGGTTCTAGAAGGCCAGCAGGGACCCTATATAAAGACCGAAGGTATCAGAAACCAGTCAATCACAACTTCCCGATCTACAGTTCGTTACAACGGCTCAGTACAAGTCCGAGACGAGACAGAGAGACCAGTGCAAGAGTTGATACGGCGGAGAGATATTTGTACAGTCTTGTGTTACGTGCTGCCAATTGTACAGTATTGGCTGTTATTTATTGACATTAAACTATTACATTATTTTCAAGCCCAGAGTTGTCAAGTTCTTTAAGTTGGTGGTGTCGTTTGGTGCAATTTGCAGCGATCCTGGATAGGGAGATTCGTAACATTATATAGAACAATAAAAACAACACAAGATACAGAAATTTTACAAAGAGAATTAGATGAATTACAGAAATGTAAATCAAATTTGAGCATGTCTTTCCACCCAGAAAAATGTCAGTTATTAAGAGTAACAAAAAAACTAAAACAAATTAATTCTACTTATCTTATCCAAGGTAAACAAGTAACACAGACTAAAAACGCAAAATACCTAGGTGTTATAATAAATGAAAAACTGTCATGGAATTCCCATATTGATGAAATTATCAAAAAATCAAACAAAGCATTAGGATTTATTAAAAGAAATTTCTATAAATCAAATAAGAACATAAAACTAAAATGTTATTTAACCTTGGTTAGGCCAATATGGCAATAATAGAATATGCATCCACTGTTTGGGACCCCTCAACTCAAGAAAACATTAAGAAACTGGAACAGACACAAAATAGAGCAGTGAGATTGATAACAAACGAATATTCACATTTGACTAGAGTAACGCCTTTAGTAAAATCACTAAATTTAGGGAGCCTTCAGGATAGAAGACTTAAAAGTAAAGTAGCAATTATACATAAAACACAACCATAATCTTCAAATACAAAAACAAAATTTAATTATGAAATACTCAGAAAGACACAAAGATAAAGGCACATTTCTCGTTCCATATGCTAAGACAAATTTGTACAAATGCTCTTTCTTCTCTAGTGCTATTAGAGCATGGAATGGGTTTCCTGAGCTAGCCAAAAAAAACAGTGACTTGGCCGAATTTAGGTCATTGGTTAATATGCATGACTAAATGCATGACTTGTAGGACGTAATCATTTTCTTTTTTAAAGTAACGTCTGTATCATATAAGATAAGAAGATAGTAGAGTCTAAAAAAAAATGTGGAGGGCAGTGTGGGACAACGTGTTGCTGGCTGGCAGTGCTGGAGCCTTGGTCTACCGGGACCTGTGAGTTGAAGAAGGGTGAAAATGCAACAGCGCCTGGTGATTACATATACCCAACCTGCGATCGCAGATGTGTGTCAAGGATTGGCCAGCTAGAATCTAGACTAGAATTACTAATCTAGATCTTGATACTGTCTCCTAGAGTCTTTCTTAGTCTTAGTCATAAGTCTTTTAGTCTTAGTAACTCTTTAGTCTTATTCGTCTTTTACTATTGTCTTAGTCTTAGTAGTAGTTAGGCAGGTGCCTTATTTCATAATATTAGTCTTATGTCTTAGACTTAGTCTTATTATCACACTACTATAGACTTATTCAATTACTGGATTATATCCAATTAGAATTATTCAGCTTACTGATCACTCACACTGGTGACTGTTGTGTATGTTACATATTTTATGCAAGTAGCCTAGAACTAACTACCCATGTCTCAATTTAAGTGACATGACAGCATTATGATAAAATTACAAAATGTAAAAACATGTATGTACACTATTCATTTCACTATATTTCAGATCTGCCTACGTTATGCAAAATTTAGCCAATCATGTTACATCCTTTTTTCTTCACTAAACTAGCTTAGTCATTCTATGGGAAAAAAATTAGCATAAAATCTGGGGTGAAGATCCTTGCGTTGATTTGTTCTTGATAGCTATTAGATCTAGCATATTAACTGAAGAAAACGAGAGTGCTTTGAGTTGCTTATTAGTACCTTAAAATGTCAACTTTATTTTAATTCGTCAACATTATTTCTTAACATTCTTTTATTTATTTATTTTTTGTTCCAATAGCAACAAGGTCAAACAAAGCATTAGGGTTTATTACAAGAAATTTCTGTAAATCAAATAAGAACATAAAACTAAAATGTTGTTTAACCTTGGTTAGGCCAATAATAGAATATGCATCCACTGTTTGGGACCCCTCAACCCAAGAAAACATTAAGAAACTGGAACAGACACAAAATAGAGCGGTGAGATTGATAACAAACGAATATTCACATTTGACTCGAGTAACGCCTTTAGTAAAATCACTAAATTTAGAAAGCCTTCAGGAAAGAATACTTAAAAGTAAAGTAGCCATTATACATAAAACACTTTACCATAATCTTCAAATACGAAAACAAAATTTAATAAAATACTCTAGAAAGACACAAAGATAAAGGCACATTCCTAGTTCCATATGCTAGGACAAATTTGTACAAATGCTCTTGCTTCCCTAGCGCTATAAGAGCATGGAATGGGTTGCCTGGGCAAGATATATATATATGGAGAGAGAGATCTATTATTATACATATAGCTAAGTGCTCAACCATACCAAACAAGCGCGAGACTGCGAGATTCACTCCATGACAACCTGCTATATTTTAGAGTCTGGCTATTGAGCCTGTTGGAGTAAATTTGGAAATCAGCCTTTGTGACTACGCTAGATTTTAGTCTAGATCTAATCTACACCAATTTCAAAATGACAACATATAAAGTAAGAAGTGGATCTTTATCTAGACTCTATAGAGATCTACTAGCTAAGATAGGTCTATCTATATTTTCTATATAGACTCTTATAGAGTCAATAATATAGACTCACTATAAGTCATAAGTATAATCTAGATTGACTAGATCATGATAGATCGCATTATATTATAAAATATAGATTATACTAATTATAGATCTAATCTTATTATTTAATCTAGGATTAGCCTGATTAGGGTCTAGAATCTAAAATAATCTAAATCTAATCTAGATCTATCTAGTAGTGTAGTAGATCATGATAGTAGATCTAATTCTAATATAATATTTCATTTCATTAATCATTTAATTTTTATTAGATCTATAATAATTATACTTTTATTATAGACTAAACCAAAAAATAGATCTATTAATATTATATTTATAATAATTATATTAATAATTATAATAATAATACTAGTAACTAATGATACTAATGAGTCTAATGACACTAATGTTAAATTGTTATAATTTTATAATATACTTATATATATAAATAATATAATGATGGGAATGTAAAACCCACACTTAGTCGACTTAGAATCTAGATATATATAATATATATATAGTTAAATTTGTTAGTCTTCTGTCTTGTAATAAAGTCATTAAAGTTATAGGTCTAGCTAAAACTTAAAAGTTAATAAAAGAGCTATGGCATGGGCTATGCCCTATGGCTACGTAGAAAGGTAGATCTATCAATATTCTAGATACTATGATATAGGTTAGAGTGCAATATAGATCTATATATTATAGAGTATAATAGACTATAGACTATAGATTTATTATAGTTATAGGGTAATCCTGTACATCAGCGTCCCACACCCACCAGTTAATTCTAACTATTATCTCTAGTTAAGTTCTAGTCCAGTCCTAATCTAGATGATACTAGATCAGATCTAGTTCTAGTAATAGTAGTATTGAGTACCTTAATAGAGTATTATGTATAGTATTATATTTTTAATATAGTTGAAAAATACTCTAGTCAGTCTAAATCTAGACTAGTTCTGTTCTATAATAATAATGCCTTTTTTTTTAGTGGATAGAGGTTATTAAAAAATTGATATGTTGGTAATTAGTAAATTAATATATATTGTATATCTAGAACTCTATCCTATTGGCTCTACTTTAGACTTTAGATCATAGCGACAGTGTAAGTAAAGAGTAGATCTACCTATATTATACTAGATAGATAAATATTATAGAGTCTAGTAGTCTATTAAATTATTAATAACCCGGAACCCCCAAATGAAAGGAAAGAGAAAGAGGTGATGGCCCAGAAATACATGACAATATGATTGGAAGCATATGCCAAACAGATGGGAGAGACATGGAACAATTAACAGTTGTAGAGATTTGCCCAGAACTGAGACGCCTAGAGGATGCTGGTTAGTGGTCTATGCCCAAAACAGGACCACAGGCAGTGATGAGATGATGAATCTAAACATGAGCATTTTAATGAATCATTTGACCTAATGTAGGCTAAATATTCATTTGTGCATAATCTTATGTAAAGTCTAATAGCATTTACACCAAAAGTATTAGCCACCTAGATCTACAGTGTTTAGTAAACAATTTATAATGGAAAGATGAAAATGAGTACATGAGAAATAGGAGTTCATGAAAATCTTCCCCAACAAGCTAACATAGCATTGAACAGAGCGAGGCTAGGTCACCTGGTACTTATAAATTAATAAATAATAATATTTAATAAACTACTAGACTCTAAATATAATACACTTATACAGTATTATAAAATTGTTTAATATTTATATACACAAAAAAAAAAGTTAGGTTCCGCTTTCAGACCATGTAGTCTATAGGATAGATGATGTAAAGGTCATCTTTTCTGTGGACATGGTTAATGACGGTGTCTTGGGGTCAGCAAAATGAACAACCACCTTTACTTTTTCCCACAAATGTCAGGTACCCCCATTAGAGCTGAGTGAACTTAAAGTTTCCCATAAAAATCCCGAAATAATAATCCCAGTCTTCATCAGGATTTGAACCAGGGATCCTCCAATTCAGAAGCCTAGCCCTTAACAACTTAGCCACAGCGCCTCCATTTATGTACGGTACTGGTATATCTAGATAGATGTACTTTATGATCTACAGTACCAGCCATTAGATAGAATTTTAGTTCTAAAGTCTAGGAAGTCTAAATCTGGATATCGTAGTAGAATGTAGAATTTTCTGGTCCCTATTATAAAATAGACATTATATACTTATATCTAAACCAAGACTCTCTAGATCAGTGGTGCCCAAAGTATGGCTCGCGGGCCAGATCCGGCCAGCGATGTGGTTCTATCAGGCCCACTGAAACGTCAGCACAAATTGTAGACAATGCCCCCTTCATAAAAAAAAGGTTGAAATATTTCTACAATTTTAGGGCTCTCATAGGTTTGTAACAAGACCTTTATCATTTTTCGTTTACGAAATGGGACTCTAAATGTAGAATTTACCAGGAAAAGTGAACTGATCTTTGCTATTGAAACATAATAATATGCCAACATATTTGATTTGTAAATAAAAAGTGTCTCTTTAAAAAAACAACCACATGTATAACGGTATTATGAACAAATATGACGGCACTCTTGGTATGAGCTGCAAATAAAAGATGATTGATGGGGAAAATTATGAAAAAGAGAAAAGAAAATTAGTTGGTGGTAAAACTAGCTACAATGTTGCTCATATTTCAAGTAGAGAAATGAAGCCACTTTCCGAGGCGTAAAAAAAGAAAAACTTCCAATGTCTAATCATTAATGTAAGTTTCTAATCAAATAGTTTCAAGTCAATTTCATTTCGTTTTTGTACCTTATCGGTCATGTGGCCCGCGACACGAGTGTCGGAAATATAAATGGTCCGCAGGATGAATAAAGTTGGGCATCACTGCTCTAGATGGTATACTTATAGAAAACTCAGTTAATACTGTTTTCACAAGCACGAGACAATGCTCCTGTATTTGAACCCTGCTTCTTTCCAACTTCTGCTGTCCTGCAGAATGTTTGGTCTAGAGCATATTTATATATATATATATCTTAAGCTATGAAACTAATAAAACACTAAAGACTAGATAACAGTATCTAGATCTGTCTATCTTATTCATGGTAAAACAGTTACTCAGTCTCAAAATACAAGGTGCAATAATAATTGAAAAGCTATGGAGTCTCAATAACGATGAAATAATAAATAAAATCAAACAAGCATTAGGGTTTAGTAAAAGTAATTTTTTTAACAAATTAAATAAAAACATAAAACTACTAAAAGATTAGTGAGTGCTACAGGTGACAGCTGACTTTTTATGTGCGAGTAAAATAGCACACACAGAAAATTTTGTGTTTTATTCAAATTAACAGGAGCCATGCATAACTGACTTGGAATTAACCACTAGATTTTTCTAAGATTCTAGAATATTTAAATCTAATTGACATATATCACCCACCTTGCTGTTTGGTTAATATTGACCAATAGACCTGAGAAGCAAAATCTAAAGGAAAAATGAAAAGCTGAATTGTAAAGCAGAAACTCAAGGTGTTTCTAAAATAATTAGAAGGCTACAATTATTGCTTAGGCTTATACTGTATTTGCTATTCTTGACATTTGTATAGTAGACATTTAGATGATGCATAGTTTCTTACTTTTAGCTGCTAATTCAACTGAAAAGTTACTATACTGCTGAATGTTTTTCAAAGATGATAAGTAAGAAGTTACTCAGTTCATTATTTGCAATTTATGTCATCTATGAGGCCAGTATTGCTGGCAATCTTCATTTGTAGTATGACCTTGGCTCATCTAATTAAATACTTTCTCTATGAAGAAGGAGATTCTGCAGAATCCATTTGCATGACTATGATGCCAACATATTATAATGAAATATTAACACTAGTAACTACAGTGAGATTAGAATATAAAAACTCATTTTAATTACCAATTTAAATTGTAAATTAAAAAAAAAAAATTGCTATGGAATAGTAAATTTTGAAAGCTTCTTTTACTTTTAATTATATTAATATTTTTAATGTCAAATTACACAGTAGCTTTTGAGAATAACAATACCTAACATTTCTCTTTTTTTTTTTCATGTTCGGTACTGTACCACATACAGTAGTACCCCCCTTAAAAAAAATCAAAATGCACCTCATTTGTTAAAAATATCTTGATCTTTTTCATCAGGCTGGAGACTGTAAGAGAGAAGAGTTCAGGAAATATTTAGAAAAGGCAGGAGTATTAGACACTCTCACAAAAGGTAAAATAAACAGCTCAAATACTTTTGTTTCTAGTCATTAGTGCTTTTCATAGCAACATGTGCTTCAAATTATTAGAGACATTGCTCGAAATACACAGTTATTTACATTTTGATCATACAAGTTTTGCAGTATTAGTTTGTAGGATTTTTAAACAACAAATGATTTTTTTTAAATTTTAGAATGATAAAATGTTATTAGAATATTAAAACATAAACACAGGATATTGACTTCTAATTTGTGTACATTTCATGATTTGTTACTTCACAACAAATTAAACAATAACATAATGAGTGCTTTTTCTTTCTGTTTACAGTTTTAGTTGTACTTTATGAAGAGCCAGAGAAACCCAATAATGCTTTGGAGTATCCTTTACAAACCATTTTTTGTTTGTTCTGGCTCTGCTGGAATATGCCCTTGGTGTCTAAAATACAACTTACTGATTGATTGACTCATCAAAAATCTCTTGCTGCTAAAAGGATTAGCAAGAAATTTTGTACACAGGTTCCTTTTCGGTATTGGGTACTCACTAAGAAATGGTTTTCATAGATTCACAATCAAACCTTGAAAATTAACACAAAACATATAATATATACAGATCCTATCAACCTATCAAATATTTCAACGTAAGGAGTATTGGTACTAGAATTCACTGGCCAAAAGTGAATTCTCTGGCCAAAGAGTATTTGTGGGGGAGGGTGTTTTAAATATGCACTGTCTGTTGATCTTTTTTTTTTTTTCATTTTAAAGATAATGTTTAATATCTTTTTCCTGAAAGAAAATAAGTTTTTTGAAACAACATCTTAATGTTACTGGACCTGATACAGCTGATATTGAAGCCTTAAAGCTAGAAATTTCAGAACTAAGACAGAAATGTGAACAGTTGCAGGAAGAGAATAATGAATTAAAAGCCAAGGTATTTTTTTAAGTTTTTTTTGTTGTTTTTTTGTGCATTCTATCTTCTAATCAAATGAAACCTGCATTGCTGGATAATAAAATTTTAGTAAAAATAAATTCCACCCTTCCCTTTTTTTACTATAATTATTTCTATTCATAAGATCTTAAAATACCTTTTTCTGTAGTCCAAAAAGTCCAGTCAGCACTCAAGCTATAACTTGGTATATTAGATAATTTTTTTTAAAGCTTTTGATTAGTGATAAATTGTAACTAGAAGTTACATCTCATTAAGTGTAAGGGATATGCTGAAGTGGATGTTTTGCTCATTTAATGAGTGCTTTGCATGGACATGTTCACCATAGTTAATTATTTCATTTTTTAAAACTTTTATATATAGAGAGTTCTACTATTCAAGTATATTTAAAATCCAGTATGTATGTGACTAAATAGCCACAAAATAATTCTCATCTCATTTTGTATTTTCAGATTCAACAACTAGAACCAGCATTAGAACCTGAAGTTCCTGAAAACTGAATGGCTGTGTGAAGTCTTTGTTTTATAGTTTTTGAAAGCTGTTGTACAAAGAGTATTGGATGTTTGGTTAAAATGTTTTCTTTATAGGTGAAAACAAAATACAGTTTTTCGTGTCATGAGATTTAAAGCCTTTTTAAACAAAAAGCTTTAACTTTTGAAATTTTAATACATGTACCAGTAATTAAAAGTTTTACAAATATAGACAGGAAT
Source organism: Biomphalaria glabrata (assembly GCF_947242115.1). NCBI lineage: Eukaryota > Metazoa > Mollusca > Gastropoda > Planorbidae > Biomphalaria > Biomphalaria glabrata. The sequence continues at coordinate 20,471,901 of NC_074716.1, forward strand.
ACAAATGTGTACATGATGAATTTTACTTTTTAGTTAAAATAGAAAATGATATTAAAGAAATTACTTCTAAGTTGTTTTTTAAACATTATGTCATACCATAACATAATTTTGTGTTCATATAGTTTGATTTGAATGATCTATTCTTAATGTTACAAAATATAGAATGAAACCATAATTTTTTTTAAACACCATATTTCTAATAAACAAAAATAATTCATTCATCTTCAAAGCAGATTTCTTTTAAAATTAGGCTAGTTGAGACCATGATCCAAAGAGATAAAATTCAGTCTCCCTAAAAAAATTAGTCCATTAGATTGTCTTGAATATTTTGTTTAAATGTTAGAAGATTGGGAAAATGGGGGTGGGAGTAAATTTCACATAATTGTTTTTTTAGCTTTGAAACTAAGGTGGTTTCTAATAATGTTCATTATTTATCTTTTTAATTAATTTTTACAGAGCTCCACTTTTTTTTTGTCTTTGTAATGTTACCTCAAAATATTTTGGTAAACATATGCAAATAAAACAATCAAAATCGTTGAGTTTATATCTTCTTTATTTTGTAAAATCAATGCAGTCATATTTAAAAATGAAAAGTTCAATTAAACAAAAATGTTAAAAGAGGGTTTCTATGTTTTGGCAAACATATGGTGCACAAATATCAAGGACCATCAATATCAAAGCATAAATTACTCAATTGAAAACATCACTAATACATTTAGAGTATCAAGTAGCAAAAAAAAAACTGTATAGTATACAAAATCATCATGTCTTAAACAAGTTACTAGGACTTGTTACTTTTTTCTGCTTGTCTGCGCTTTACGTCCCAGTTATATACTCTGGCCATATCTTAGAAGGGATTAAGGATAGAATGCTGTATTTTCAAAGTAAATAAATAATAATAGTAACTGAGTATTTTAACTACCTAAACAGATGTATATTGCAAGGATCAATATATCTTTTTCTCAGAGAATTATTAGAAATTGACAGTGTAAATTTTATAAAATTAAATAAATTAATTATAAAATTAAAGAAAGTAAAAAAACGTTACACAAGTTGTGCTTCATATTTTATGTCCTTATATATATCACTCAATACTATTTATCACACAAAGTCCTATGATTCTTGAACTGAGGTCTTTAAAAGTTCAATTATTTCAGCTTTGCCGGTCACATAGATCTGTAGTTGATATGGCTGATATATGTGAACATTTCTGTACAATATTTGAGTAATTTATTGTTTGTTTGTAAAATGTTTTACATGTTTCGAATGTTCCTTCAGAGTTGAAGATAGTTTACTTCCTAGTCCAAACCTCCCGCAGGACGACGGGGGGTGGGAGCGGGCAGTGTTTGAACCCTCAACAAATCCAAACGACAGTCCAGCGCGCAAACCGCACGACCAACAGCCACCCTGTTGATGGGATATATAGATTCTAATTTCATGCTGCTTTAAGTATTTTACTAATAACATTTATAAGTTTCTAGGAATAATATTTCTATTTGCCAGCAATAGGAACAATTTTGCCATATTCTTAAAAAAGTGTGCTGTGTACAACTTTATTATGCCAGGCAAATTATTAATACAGAAGATGTTTCTTAGTAAGAAAGATGGGAGAAAAGAATGATATCCAATCAAGGTTACTATGAATAAGAACAATCCATGTGACTAAATCTATAAGCTGCTGAAAACATTTGTTGAGATGATCTAGATAAATTATCATTTGGAACATATGACACAATTTAAGATGGCCATTAAGGAAAAGAGAGAATGTTGAAATTAAATAGTATGTATCCAAAAACTAGAACCTCAAGTGTCATCACTTTATAATCAACTGTGTGAGCTTTAGGCCTATAGAGGAAACAGAATCTGTTTAAAAATTATAATAAGGTGTTTTCTGGTTTAATTTATTCGACATTAAGTTCCATCTAGGTAAAGAAAAGATACAAATAGATTCTCCAGTGAGAGGCATTTTTATTACTAAAGACTATTGGGAAAATGTCAGGCTTGAAGTTCCAAGCATAAACTTTACCTGCGTGGATAAACTAATGTAAAAAGTCATCATCTGAGAAATATTATTGAAGATATACTTACTATTGTTGTACAGCCTATGATGTTACATTAAATACATTGCAAGTTTTTAAAGTTTACATTGTCCTGTTTTTTTTTTTTTTTGCCTCCTCTGTGAACCATTTTTATTTTTATAAAGCTATCAACTCACTGTCTGGTAAAAAGTTTGTACAAGTTATTTCTCCCACCTTGTGGGAGCTACCACCTTCTACCAAGCGCGTCCCCAGGTGGCGGATAGGGGAAAGACCCTTAGATATAAGGGTTAGCTGTGAATAGCAAATAAACAGCCGCGGACCAACTGGTTTGCAGTCATGGAGGATGGGGTGAAGTATTCCAGTGGTTAGAATATTTACTAAAAACATCTCAGAAATCCAGGGAAATGATTGCAAAAAGCGAGTATAGGGCGCTCTAACTCTAAACCCGGGTAGATGAAACCCGTTAGCTAGGGATAGCAGTTCATCTAGGAGAGAAAACTCCGAAAATAAACACCTGCTGCCTTGCAGATGATCTTGGATGATCAAAGGCTATGGGAGCACACCCAGAAAGAAAAGCAGGCTGAAGTCGGCGTCAATGGGCCTCCTGGTGCATAACACATTGACACGCAACCTCATCTATGTTGGAGTTCAGTAACAAATTTTAATAGATGTGGCGTCCTGCCTGTGGAATCCCGCCGCGCAGGTAGGGGGCCGGGCTCTCCGCCTCAAAGGAGCCCACACAAGCGAGCTGGTGGTAAAAATCTTACAATGGAACGCAGAGGGCATCCAAAAGAAAAAAGAAGCTCTAAAAATATTTCTGCATGAGAAAGAAATTGATGTAGCTTGCATCCAAGAAACTCATTTGAACAGTAATCTTCGTTTCTCCATTAGAGGCTACACCTACATCAGACAAGATAGAGAAATCAGACCCAAAGGAGGAATCCTCACCCTAATAAAAAATGACATTCCTACCACAGACATAACTATCCCCAACTCCTCAGAATCAGAAATAATGGGAACTAAGCTAATTCTCCCAGATGGAAATATTAATCTATTTAACTACTACTTCCCACCAGACAAGGAAATAGAGATTGACCACATACAAATACCTGACCAAGAAGACTGTCTAATCTTAGGAGATATGAATAGTCACTCTCAGAGCTGGGGATACCCAGACCTAAATGCCAGGGGAGAAGAAATTGAAGAATGGCAAGCAGAGAACAGACTTATCTTGCTAAATAAACCTGAGGACAAACCAACCTTTTTCTCAAGAGCCTGGCTAACATCAACCACTCCAGATCTAGCCTTTGCAACACACAACTTATCCAAAAAGTGCACCAGAGAAGTTGCAGACCAGCTAGCCACCAGTGACCACAGACCCATATTGATCAGAATCGATACCTCCTTCAAAATATCAGAAAACTCCACCATCCCCAGATGGAACTACAAAAAAGCCAATTGGCACCTATTCTCAAAGCTCACAGACCTATACACAACTTCAATAAACTGCAAATCAAATCAGGTTAATAAGTCATTCTCAGCTTACTCCAAAGCAATCCTCCTAGCAGCTAAGGAATCAATTCCTAGAGGAGCAAGAAAAGATTATGGTCTGATCACCTTCAACAACTCCACAATGCCACTATTGAAGCCAGAAACACAGTAGAAAATAACCCTTGTATAGAAAATAACATAAATCTAAAAGCAGCTAACGCAGTTTTCAGGAAAAATTACCTTTCCGCCATGAAGAAAAGTTGGCATGAAAAAACAGAACAGCTAAACGTAGATAGAGATGGCCACAAACTCTGGCGTATAGCCAAATGTCTCAACCAGGAAGAAAACAGAACAACTCCTATAGTAATAGAAAAGGACAACAAACCCCTGAAAGGCCAAGAAGCAGCAAATGAATTCATTAAGTTTTTCCAAAGCGTAGGACAAATGCAAATTAATGAAAGTAGAAATAAAGATGTAAACTCAGAAATTCAAGATAAAATAAAAAAAAACAATCCAGCTTACTCCTTGGGAATGACCACTAATCTTAAAATGAAGGAACTAGATGAATCCCTAAAAGTCCTCAAACCAAAACAAGCCCCGGGCCCAGACAAAATATCAAATGACATGCTTCTTCACTTGGGTCCTCAAGCCAAAAGAAAACTGCTACAATTATTCAATGCTAGCTGGAAATCTGGCAGAATTCCAAACATCTGGAAAAAAGCCATTATGATCCCTATACTAAAGCACGGAAAACCAAGAAATAAACTGGATAACTACCATCCCATCAGCCTCACTAGCTGTACTTGCAAACTGATGGAAAGAGTGATAAATAGAAGGCTGACATGGATCCTTGAGTCAAATAACCTACTCACTGAAGCCCAGGCTGGCTTTAGAAAAGGCAGATCAACAGAAGATCAAATTGCCTTCATCACACAAGAAATAGAAGACGGCTTTCAAGAAAAGAAACCAAAAACAATTGTGTGGGTTGACTTAGAAAAAGCATTTGACAAAGTCTGGGAACAAGGTCTCTTGCTCAAGCTAATCCAGCATCACATATCCCACATAATGTACAACTGGATAAAGGAATACCTAAATAATAGAAAAGCCTTAGTTTGCATGCAAGGACAAAGAAGCCACACAGTGGATATAAAAAATGGCGTCCCTATGGTGCCACAGCATGGGGCTCAGCAGCCCAAACCAACCTAAGAAAAATAGACAAGGTTCAAAATATTGGTCTAAGGATAATGACAGGAGCAATCAAAACAACACCCATAAGAGCTATGGAGGAAACCGCTGCCCTAATCTCTCTGGATGAAAGAAGAAAAATAAAAATCCTTTCCCAATTCACTAAATTGGAAACCTTGGAGAGGCACCCACTCAGAACAAAAATCCACAAAACTGGCACAAAAAAACGTCTCAAAAGGACCAATTTCATACAGGAATCTCTAAACCTAAAAAAGAAACACCAACTTGAAAAAATTACTCTGGAATCCTCGATACACTATAATGAATCTCCACCCTGGGACGAAAGCCCTCTTCCTTCTGTAAGGGACCATATTGAAAACATAAAAAGAAAATCTGATTACAGACCAACAGAGCTCAAGGAAATAGTGAACTGTTTTCTACATACCAATTACCCTAGCAATCAGTGGATCAGAGTTTACACGGATGGCTCATCCCATAAAGCCACCACAAAAGGAGGAGCTGGAATACTTATCGAATGGCCAGATGGAGGAAAACTAGAAAAATCCATTGCAACTGGAGAGCTCTCTGACAGTCACAGAGCAGAAAGGGAAGCACTAGCTGCTACCATGCTAGCAAATCATCCAAGTTCCCCTCACAGTCCGATTGTCTTTCTAACAGACGCGAAAACAACCCTCCAAAGCTTGCAAAACTCTGATTCCCCTTATATTAAAAACCTCAGAACAGCACTTACAAAGCTCAACAACAACAGCAAAAAAACTGTTAATAATGGATACCAGCTCACATACAACTAGCAGGAAATGAGAAGGCTGACACACTCGCCAAGAGTGGGAGAACAAACTCACAAGTAAACTCTGCACTCTATCCAGAAGAAATGAAGAAAATAATTGTAGATAAAATAAATGAGAAATGGACGAGCTCCCATCCAAATCACAAGAAAGATGACGCTTACTATAAGCTATCCTGACAAGACCAATGTCTAATCTTTCGACTCAGGACCGGACACAACAGAATGCGACAACACATGTTCCGGAAGCTCAAAATTGGAACCAGTGAAATCTGCCCATGTGGAGTATCACCAGAAAATGCCGACCACGTCCTCCAAAACTGCTCTCTCTACCAAGAGGCCCGTATAAGACATTGGTCCCAAATCACCCCAATAGAAAGAAAACTATATGGAGAGCTCCCTGATTTGGAAACCACTGCGCAGTTCATCTCATGTATTGGTCTAGTCATATGAACACTCCAACATAACAATGAGAACGATGAAGAAGAATAAGAATTTCTCCCACACCCAATCTAGGATCAAGCTGAAATTTTGCACAATCATTTTTTTTACAACACAAGAATCAATAAAAAAAATTTACCAATTATTGGTAATCAATTAGTTTGTTTGGTATCTCGAACAAAGGAAAGAAATTGTACTTGACTGGAGTGGTGGTATAAGCTGAATTAGTCATCTTTATTGGTCGTGATCTGAGGCTTAGTAAACACAAACATTACTTAGAAACAATAGATGTTTATATGATCTTCGTTAGCAGAGTGGTTACCGTGTTGGCTTGAGAAGGCTTTAGCCCACGAATTCAATTAATTGACTTTTTTTTATATATAAATACATTTAAAAATGATCACCCAGATACCCCTTTCCAACTGGTCCAGACAAGTGATAGGATCATAGCATATTGAGAAAGCTAAAAGCGTAAAATTGCACTAAACAAAAACAATTTGTAAAAATATTTCTATTTTCGCACAGATTTATTATTGTTACTTTAGATTTATTACAAAGTTAATTAAATGACTGATATTAACTAATTGATACACTTAATATAAGCTTTCGTTTTTGTTTTTTTAAGGTATTTTTTTGTATTTTGCTTGTTTTCCTTGGACATGCATGTGTTTGGTAACAATAAGTTTTATGTACCCACAAGATATTAGTTAAGACTAATGAAGAGTTGGGAAATATTAATAAGAAAAGCATACAAACAGAATAAGAGGTAGAAGAAACTTTTTTTTTTAAAAATTATCCTTTCATAATAAAAAAAAATTTAAGAAACTGATTAGAACATAGTTATCTCGATATTTATATTTTTATAAATTTGTGTAAATATTTTTTTAGAAATAAGTAGCTTTCTACTTTGAGTACTTTGAATTACTTTGTACTTCTGTATGTGTTTTACCTGCTAAGTATGCAAAATTCACATATCTTGGTAGCACACTCTCCAGAAATGGAAAAATCGATAGTGAAATCGACCTGCGTATCGCCAAGGCCAGTGCATCCTACGGCAGTCTGTCTACAAATGTCTGGAACAGACGTGGTATCACCACAAACACCAAGCTAGGGGTCTATAGAGCCGTCATCCTCCCTACATTGCTATATGCCTCAGAAACATGGACAGTGTACAGTAAACATGCAAAGAAACTAAACCACTTCCACATGACATGTCTGAGAAAAATACTAAATGGCAAATGGCAAGACAAAATACCAGATACACAAGTCCTTCGAAGAGCGTGTCTGCAAAGCATCCACACAATCCTGATGCAGTCCCAGCTGTGATGGGCAGGTCACGTCTACAGAATGGAAGACCACCGCATCCCTAAACGACTCTTGTATGGCCAACTAAGTGAAGGAAAGCGCTCGCAAGGTGGTCAAAGAAAGCGCTTCAGGGACACCCTCAAAGCTTCTCTGAAGGCGTTCAGCATAGACCCAGGCACCTGGGAGACAGAGGCACATGACAGAGCATCATGGCGTTGCGCTGTGAAAACTGGCGCACAGGTTGCTGAGGAAAAAAGAACAACGCTGGCAGAAGAAAAACGCCAGAAAAGAAAAGCAAGGCCCACAACACCAGCTCCAGCTGAAATAACCTGCCCAGTGTGCGGCCGAACATTCCGGGCTCACAAGCCACATGAGGAGGCATAAAACCCCAGTGCAAAGCCCTCAGCCCCCTGGATGACAGTGGTCATCATCGAACCACGATGGACGAACTATATATATATGCAAAATGTTAGATACATAGAATAAGCTAAACAAAATGATTTGACTTGACTTGTGTTTTACTATTTTAAAATATTCCTGTAAAGAATTAATAGATAATCTGAAAATTGGATATAGTATAGAAACACACAAATGTAGTTAAATGTAAAGATATCCTGTTGTCATATTTTTTATCTTTACTTTTATCTAAATTTTATTGATAAATATTTTCCTAGATAAAAATAAGAACATTTTCTACATGACAGGACATAGAGCTAGTCATTCTAGGGAATGTCTAAGCAATGTACAAAATGGAGAAGTCATTTCCTCCTTTGCCTGAATGGTTTTCTCATTTTGCCAGTAAAATATATATGGACTATAGATATAATACTTAGTATCAATCATTTTCAATATCTATTTTGGAACAAACCATTATTTGCTGATTCTTTAGTTGTATTAAGACAATGGTTCTATAACAAAATATTCTTACAAAACAAAATTTAACTTTATACTGAAAACTTATACTTGAAAAACTCAAAAGAGTTATTAGGATTAACTTTATCAGCACTACGATTTTTTTTCTTTGTTTTCACATATTATCTTAACATAGTTTAGCAACACAATACTCTATAGTTATATTCCAATGTTAACCCTGCTATGCTTAGAAACATATAGACATTCATCACATATGACACTAAATTCAAAAGGATACTGACTTCTAAAGTAGTCATTTGATCCCTAATATAGAGCAGGTCATCTTCTACCTGCACTAGAGATTTCTTAGCAGCATCAAGATTCTTCATTAATACATCATCAGCTTCACTAATTTCATACTCCAGCATAACATTAGCCTAGGAATAAGCATGATTATTACATTAAAAAAAAGATGTGATTCTTAGCCCTATGGTATAACCTATTTAACAAAATCAATGAATCGTTTTGCTACATCAATATGTATCAATAAGTCATATTGTATCTTGGTAAATATCTATTTTATAATATGACAGGTTTTGAGGAATGCAGGCTAGCATTTTTTAAATGGCACTCTTTTCAAATACTTTTTCCTCTTCTCTTAAGTCTTAATGCCCTGCAAACTACAGAACATGACAAAAATTATTTTTTTTTAAATAGTTTAAAAAATAGTATTAACTTTTCTTTTAAGTAATTTCTTGAAGCTAATGCATAATTATAATCATAAATAAGCATTACAATATTTATTTTAAAAATAAATTCCTACTTTATGTTCAAATAATGCAAATATTTTATTTAAAATTAAAAAAAAAAAGAATGTTATTATTACTGCAAAAATTTTAGCTTGAAATAAATGATTCAATTTTTTTTTAATTCTTTTGAACAACTTCCACCATTTTTGACTATGAAGAAAAAAATGAACTAATACTAGTAGGTGATTAAAAAAAAAAGTATTACCCCAAGCCAAAGACAAACTTTGTCAGTTGGTGGTATGACAGCCTTGGCATAGACATTGTCAGATAGTAAGAAACTTGTGTTCATTGGCTCTGTATTATCCTGAGGATATTTTTCAAAGCAATAAGTGAGATAAACAAAAATATTTAAGACAGATAAATTTATTACAAAAACAGACTCGTGTTAGAATTATATTTCGAATAAATGGATTCCTTTTTTATTATATTTTTTTTCAGAAAAATACTACTTGGGCACATGAAATAGTACTTAAGGTTGGCAAAGATATATATATACACACACACACATATATATTATTATAAGCCAATAATGTATTAGGAACCTTAATCCATGAAAATATCCAACCCAAACTAGATTGCTAATTTTTAATCTAAGTATAAGATAAGTTAAAATAGCAGGAAGAAAATTCTGATAAATAAATATGTAGCTTGCATCAATTATAAATCCTGGAGCATATTATAAACTAGTTTACACATTCACAGCCATTTCTCATGTTATACAGATGAGTATGTACAATGAGTCCCCGCTTAACAACGGGGTTAGGAAAATACATTAAGTATATTTCATCGTTAAGTGTGAACCTAGATTTGGGTTAGGTATTAATCATTTTATAATATTAGAGTATGTAGTAACTTTTTTTCCCCTTGATACAGTACTGCATACACCAAATCATCAACAGGTTCTCCATTTCATGGATCAGGCCCTAACACTCCCCTGGAGATAACAGCCTTATGTCCTACAGTACTCTTAGTCATCTCCTTCACTTTCTCTATAAGTATTGTTGAAATGGTGGAATGAGAAAGCCCCATGCAATCACTAAGACTTTCATTCCACATTTATACTTCTGTATGATCATCTTTTGTGTCTTAGGTTGATGATTTTTCTGGGCTTCTCAGCCATGTTGATGGGATACATTTTGATTGTAAAAAAAAACCAACAACCAACTATCAAAAGGTCTTGTGCATATGATATGTACTGTATGAGAAAGAACAATCGCATTACCAAGATGAGCTGTCTCAACCCAGCTTATCATACACAACACACCACCAATGTGCTGACACTGCTCTGGGTGAAATAAAAAATATCTCTGCCATTCGTCGTATCTTAAACATTTGGTCATATACCGGAATTAAATGGAATTAATAGTTTTTCGGGAAAGTCTTTGTTAAGCCAGGACTCACTAAAATTATTTCATTTGATAGCAGAAAAGGAGCTTTGAATTTTATACTAAACAATTATCTTTGTTATATATGCAGATCACTCTATTTTGGCCATCTGATTCTAAAAAAGGATGCATAGTAGACACATTATGTAAATTTTAAAATTATTATGATTACGCTTACAATCCTCAACTACAGAGGTATAATAAATTGATGTATGTTATTCTTTTAGTAACTTTGATATATTGCAAAATAATACCAAACATTTTTTATTTGGAAATTCATCTATAATTTGAACAGGCTGGAAACCAAAGATGTTAAGAGACATCAATAGTACAATAGCTGGCTCATATATACATACAATGAGGCTATCACCAAATCATGTTAGGAAAGCGACTAGTGCCATGGGACAGGGGGGCAAAACAATTCTTGTTTAGGTGACACACACACTTCTGTCTTCACTTGAGCTCAAAGTGAAACATTGTTTAAAATTTCTGAAAATAGTGATAGCATCATTATCTTGATCACTTACTATGATTTCCATTTGGTGAACAGATTAATGTTTGAAACAAAATAAGATAACTATAAAACCTCATAAGTCTGCCACTTCTTTTCATAAATGGGTACATATATAAGGCATTGTCTTTGATTCCAAGGATAAGGATGAATGCATTATTTCACATGGCCATGCAAGTCCAGTTGTAAGGTAACCTACAAATTTTGTCTGTCCTATGAAATTAAAAAAAGCAAAGACTGACTGTATATTAGAATGATTAAAATGCAAAAAATTACCTTTTTGATCATTAAATGTTTTACTATATCTAAAGAACTCTTGATATCTGGAATTTGATTTTTTAATCTGAAAAAAAAAGTTTATTTAAGAAACTAGCTTGCAGACATAAAAAGTACATGCATTTAAAAAAGAAACTAAATAAATGGAGTTACGAATATTCATAGAAAATATAACAAGAAATTGTAAAAATATCATCAGGAATAAAACTAACCAAGTGAAAGCTAAATAAAAGCAGAACTAAAAAACTATTTATATAATAATGTTTCTAAGTTATGCATCTATACAATCAAACAAACTTCAGAGAATATTCTCAATAATGAAAAAAAAACCAACACTTTTCTAGAGTGAACCCTTCATGAACAAATCAAATAGACAAAAGTGATACATTTTTATATTTTTTGTCTATGCAAGTGGGAGAATTTATGATGAGTGAGTCAGGGCCTTTGGAAATTATTTATAAGATTTAAAATATTCACTGTTATTCTAATTCAATGAAAGTAGAAATAGTTCCCAAATATAATAAATTGAAAAAAAAAATCCATAATATATGATACAATACATTCTTTTGTATTGTGTGGTGAATACTAGATAGTCTAGCAGCAAAAATTGTAAACTTAAAATGCACTAATTTCCTTGCTTGTGGGTGGTCACAGTGGTGCCAATTATCAATTAGCTCCTAACTACAGTCATTCCCACTTGTTTCTAAGAATTATTTTAATAGATTAACATAGTTTATAAAACTATAAGTCAGTGATTAAATAATTACAGGATGACTCTGAAATAAAAAAAATAGTCAAAATGAAAAAGTAATTCTCATCAAATTTTAAAAGTATAAACAGATTTGTCACCAAATACCAAAAGAGTATCTTTTTACAAAAGCACTGGATCTCATATAATCTCATATAACAAAATTATATTATTAAAAATATATATTTATGAGCATACCTTTTTTTTTCAGATTTAGATTGTACTCCTTAAATCCAAGTAATTCTCATCAAATTTTTTAAATATAAGCAATTTGTCACCAAATACCAAAAAAAGTATCTTTTTACAAAAGCACTGGATCTCATATCTCATATAGTAAAATTATATTACTAAAAATATGTTATATATATGAGCATACCTTGTTTTTTTTAGATTTAGATTGTACTCCATAAATTTAAACTTATTATGGAGCTCCTCTTGCCTTTTTAAAACAGTTTCTGCTGCGTCATTTTCAGGTTTCTTCATGAAATCATCAACATCTTCCTAATTTAAAAAGACACATTTTATCAGTGTGTTGCTACCATTGCAACATTCACTTAAAAAGTAATTTATAAAATTTATAAATGTCTAAAACATGCAATATGAATAATGGAATAAAATAAAAATAAAGGGAAATCCTTTTATTTGTTAAGTTATACAAGAAAGTTATAGATTTACATTTATATAATTTTGCTATTTGACAAAATAATGTTAAGAATGGCTGACTAGAGTCTAAAAGTAGGCTTAGTTGAATTTAGAGCTAAGATTTAAATATAATTTAGATCTAGACTACTTTAACTCTATATCAATCTAAATAACAGTCATTAAGAGATATAAGTACATCTAGAGTCTAGATAGGTGGAAATGGTATTTGGTCATCTCTTTAAATATGCACTGATTGATTTGATTTTGATTTTTGATTTGAGGCACATCGGCACAATTTAGGCCATGTCGTGCCTGCAGTCCCCCAAGGACTACTCTCTCTCTAAACAACAAGGGCCAGATTCTATACAGTCATATCATTAAAATCAAGGTCTATTCACAGTTAAAATAGTAAAGGTAGTAAAAATTTAAATATTTGGTAAAAATCTAATGTAAATAGTGCATGTTCACAAATTCATAAATCAGATCTTCGTAGATAGCCCCACTTCCCGAATAAAGCCCAGTACCTTCCCAGGGTCGACATTATCAAATAGTGTTTTTAAATTAGTGGCTCTAAAATATTTCGCCCTGACATCCTGGTATCTGGGGCAATCAACGAGGATATGTTCCACGGTGAGGCGAGAGTCACAGTACTCACAAAGTGGGGGCTCCTCTCTCTTCAGTAAAAAAGAGTGCGTGATGTAGGTGTGGCCAATCCTAAGTCTGGACATGGTCGTGCTACCACGCCTTGTCAGACCCTTAGATGTGGGCTGCCACCTGACATCCGCCACAATCTGCCTGAGTTTACTGTGAGTCTCAGCCTCCCATCGGTTCTGCCACTCTCGATAGGTGGCAGAGGCAATACTTTGTCTCAGGTCCGAGTAGGGAATTTGGGTTCCTGACACCGCATGATTTAGGGCTCTCTTTGCTTCTCTGTCTGCGGCTTCGTTTCCCTCAATGCCAACATGGGAGGGGACCCAGATGAAGGTGACATCCCTACGGTCGGCTGTTATTTGGTCCAACAGCTTCAGGCTCTTATGTACCAATGGGATGTCAGTCTTCATCCGCCCCAAAGCTTGCAATGCAGATTTGGAGTCGGAGCAGATTATAAATTTCCTCCTTTCTGATGCTTTTACGGCCATAAGTGCAAGCAATATTGCGTGCAATTCGGCCGTAAAGATGGAGCAGCCATCGGGGAGTCTACGGGAGATTGTTTTGTTCTGAAAGGAGCAGGCACACGCAACCTTTCTCTCCATTTTGGATCCGCCTGTGTAGATGGCTGTATTTTCTTTTTTGAAATTAAGGAGGGATAAATTTAATTTGGGTTTATTCATTAGCCAAGGAAGGTTCTGAGGGGTTTATATTTTAGAGATTTGGTCAATGGGTGGGGTTAAATTTTGGATGGGTTCTCTCATTCGAAGGCCCAACGGCTGTATGACGTTAGGCCTTCGATTGTATAATTCTACCTCTGTGGGGTTAAATATGGAGTCAAAAGCAGGGTTCGTGGGGTTGGATTTTAGCTTGACTATATACTGCATTGCAAGCTTTTTCATTCTTATATCCATGGGGAGTTCTCCAGCCTCCACATGGAGACTTGGGATAGGTGATGTACGAAACGCGCCGAGACAGAGACGCAGGGCAGCATTTTGTATTGGTTCCAGTATTTTTAGGTACGACTTCCTTGCTGCTCCATATATTATGGATCCGTAGTCTAGCTTGGATCGAATTAGACTCCGATAGAGCAGCAGCAAGGTATCTCTGTCAGCTCCCCAGTCCGTATGGCTAAGTACTCTTAGTATGTTTAATGACTTTTGGCATTTCTTCTTAAGTTCCTTAATGTGGGGGAGAAAATTAAATTTGGAATCTAAGGTGAGGCCTAAAAATTTTGTAGTTTTCAGGACAGGGATCTTCTTTTTGTGTATAAATAGTTCAGGGTCTGGGTGGAGTCCCCTTAGATTACAAAAATGCATACTAACTGTTTTGGAGTCTGAGAATTTGAAACCATTATAGTTTGCCCAACCCTGAATTTTGTTTAAACATAACTGTAATTTTCTTTCTAAGGTGTTCATGTTTTTCCCATAAGTAAGAATGACAAAGTCATCAACATACAAAGAGCACTCTATGCCAGGGGACAGCGCATTTATGATGTTATTTATTTTAATGTTGAACAGGGTGACTGACAGAATGCTGCCCTGGGGTACACCCATTTCCTGGTCATGAGTGTCAGAAGCGGAGTTGCCCACTCGAACCTGAAATTTTCGATCTTTCAGGAATTCCTCCACAAAATGGGGGAGGTGTCCCTTAAGCCCCATAAGCGCCAGGTCACGTAGAATGCCATGTTTCCAGGTTGTGCCATAGGCCTTTTCTATATCGAAGAATACAGCTACTAGATGTTCTCTTCTGAGTAATGCATTTCTTATATAAGCTTCCAGCCTTACCAGGTGGTCAGTTGTTGTCCGCCCCTGCCGGAATCCGCACTGGTAGTTTGAGATCACTTTATTCCTTTCCAGGTACCAGACCAGCCTACTGTTAATCATTCTTTCCATGGTTTTGCAGATGCAGCTTGTTAGTGCTATTGGTCGATAGTTAGCTGGGTCAGAGCCGTCTCTTCCCGGTTTAGGTATCGGTATAACTGTGGCTTTCCTCCAGCTGTTTGGGAAAGCGCCTGTTTGCCACACACAGTTATAGACCCCTAGCAGGACTGCCAATGAGGGTTCGGGAAGGTGCTTGAGGAACTGGTAATGGATTTCGTCTTCTCCAGGCGCTGTGTCATGTGACTTGTCCAGCGATTCCCTCAGTTCCTCAAGCGAGAACGGTTTGTTGTAGTCTTCATTGTTCTCTGACCTGAAATCAATGGGGTGTCTTTCCTCCCTGGTTTTGACTTTTTGGAACTCTGGCGTGTAGTGTGCAGTGGATGATTTTTCTGCTATTGAGGATGCAAGGCAGTCAGCTATTTCTCTGGGGGACATGACAGTTCGTCCTTGGTTTTTCAAATGCCCTATTGCATTTGATTCTTTCCCTTTGATTCACCTTACTGCCTTCCAAACCGCTCTAGCAGAAGTTTTGGCATCCAGACTGCCGACAAAACTTCTCCAGGAATTCCTTTTGGCTGACTGTATGGTTTGTCTAGCCTTTGCTCTAGCTATCCTGAATAGCTTTAGGTTTTTTTTTCAGTGATATCCTCGGAGCATCTTTTTTGGAATTGTTCCCAATCGGCCTTATTCAGTTTCCACCGCTGAGGTCGTCCCAATGAAGGGAGATTGTTAGTAATGATGATTGGGAAGTGATCACTTCCCCGTAGATCATTGCTAACTGACCATTTAAAATCGTCCAGAAGTCTGGGGACGCATACGGTGAGGTCAATGCATGTGAGTGATCCAGTTCCTGGGTGCAAGTAGGTCGGTGATGCATCATTAAGTATGCATAAATCATGTTGGAGGAAGATATCCTCCAGCATACGACCTCTTGTGTCGGTATTGTTGGATCCCCACATGGTGTTATGGGCATTGAAATCCCCAAGGATTAAATAAGGCCGGGGGAGTTGTTTCAATAGGTCCTCCATGTCTGTTCGGTTTAATGGAGCGCCTGGTGGTAGATACAGGCTGCAGCAAGTGATAACCTTGTGAAGGGTTATCCTAGCTGCTACGGCCTGCAGTGTGGTCTGTAGTTCTACCCTCTCATGGGGGATGCTATCCTTCACAAGGATACAGACTCCACCTGATGCTCTCTCTGCATCCTCAGCATTCTTGCTATAAGCACGGTAGCTTCGGAAGCTGATGCAATCTTTCAGAAATGTTTCCTGTAAGCAGACATCTACAGGAGTCTCAGAGTCCATCAGTAGCTGCATTTCCTCGTAATTGGCCTTGAGGCCTCTACAATTCCACTGTACAATTCTGGAATCCATGGCTTATTCTAGATGACCTACTTGGAGCTATTTGGCCTTGGGAGGCCCCCGGAGGGGTTTCCCTTTATTCCAGTGACCTTGGTATTTTTATTCTTGGGTTTGGATGGAGAGGAGGACAACCCCCTTTTGGGGGAAGTCTTTCTCTCTGGAGTAGGGGAGATCCCTCTGGTTAGAGCGGAGGTCATTTCCTCCTCTCTCGCCTCGGGCATCCTCTCCGCTTTGATTTCTCCCCTTAGGGAGTTGGTCAACCTCTAATTCGGTAGAGGTTGGGGTGTCTGGCTGGGTTCTCTGAGGAGAACCTGTGTCAGACATGATGTCTCCGGGTTCTCCCGGAGTATTGGTTTTGACATGCTGCTCAGTCTCCATGCTCTCATCAGCGAGCACAGAGAACCTGTTCTTTAGCATGACAACAGGGCTTTCTTGTTTCTTCAGAGGTGTGTTCTTTGGCGGTGTTTTCTTCTGAGTTGGAGAAGGAGGAGGGGGTGGTGGGGTCAATGTGTCCGTCTGTGTGGCTATGGATCTTCCTATCTTAGCAACAGCCTGGGCGTAGGTCTTTGTCAAGCCGAATCGGCCGTTGGGTAGGGCCAGTACGGACGATTTCGCCTGGCTGAAGGTACATCCATTTCTTGCCTTGTACTCCTGCACGGCAACCTCCTGTTTCCACACAGGGCAGTCCTTGGAGTAGGCTGAGTGGCCAGCTTGACAGTTTGGGCACTTGAACTGGGCTGAGCAGCCCTTGTCCTCATGACCCTCTCCAGCACATCTGGCACACACAGTGTTCCTCTTGCAGACTGCCGCGCCGTGTCCATAACCCTGGCACTTGAAGCACCTCATGGGGTTAGGTATGTAGGGCCTCACTGGAACTCGTAGGTATCCTGCCTTCACATACTCTGGCGGTGTCCTAGTTCCGAATGTGAGGATAATAGTGGCGGTTTTGACCTCCTCACCATCCCTGCGCTTGGTAATGCGCCGGGCATGGGTGACTCCTTCAATGCCCTCCACTATTTCCTTCTCGGAACATTCCAGTAGGTCCCTAGAGCTGATTACACCTCTGCTGGTGTTCAGACTCTTGTGTGGCATGACTTCCACTTGGAGATCACAGAGTCTTCTGCATCTTAAAAGCCCATCAGAGCGTGTCTTGCCATCTACTTCTACAAGGTTCCATTGATTTGTGTAGCTTAGACACACTCTTGGGCTCTCCCACTACTGACTTGAGTCCCTTATAGATAAGGAAAGGGCTCAGCTTTGTCAGACTTTCCCCCTCCTCTGTGCACCTGACCACCAAAAATGATGGCCAGGTAGTACAGCTTTTTGTGGCCTCCTCCTTTTTTGCCTCAATGCGGCGTCTCTTGCCCAGACTTAAATCTGGGGCAAGTAGTTTGTTGGGGGGTTTTTTGTCCATGTATATTCTTGTTAATTCGGCACCTGTGCTCCCCACCCACCATCGAGTCCAACAAGGGGACGGGCCATTCGGAAGTCCAGAATGAGCCCGCCAGGGCTACACAGGTGCTATACTCAGTCAGCTGCTGCATCGGACATGTGTCCGATACAGCAGCTCCCTGATTGACCCTCCAGCCACCGCCCTCCAGCATAGGTCGAAGACATGACCAGCCAATTGACCCAGAGCGGGAATCTGGGCCTCAGGTCTAGGGGAACTTGGAGCCAACGTATTGTGTTGTGGTGGTTTATCCTCAGATAGCCACCACTCAAACACCAGGATCTCTTTATCCCCCCTTACCCGTCGCAGTCCACGGCAAACGGACTGGTCTAGGACGTAGTGAGATATTTAGAGATAAGGAGACAGAGTGATGATCAATGAAGGCAGACTGAGGAAAAGAGGAGGCAGACACAATGATAGAAAAGAAGTAGGGCACTTTTGAGCTCCAAAAGTGCTAAGGAAAGAGGAGCGCAGTTTAACGTCATGTCTCGGGACAGTTGCACTGATTGAACAGATCTTACTCAACCCCAAATAAATAAATAAAAAAAAATGAAACATTAAAAAATCATTATCAATCACCACACCATGGTGACCTGGTAAAATAGATTGGACAAAATAGCATGAAATTTCCAGATAAAATAGTGCTGACTTATATATAATCTGTATATAAATTAATAAATAGATTTTAGTAATTGAAGGTCCTGGGAAGCATTTTTTGTTGAGGTCTCTATATTCTTTAATATTAATAGATCTAAAAGTATGCCTTTTTTTTACCAATGTTTAAAATGAATAACTAAAAACTATGTATCTGAAATGTGGTGACCACCTTCAGAGGTTAGGTATGATGATGTGTATGTTACACACATGTGTTTAATAGTATAATTTTACAAATCTTGATTATCTGCAGCATATCTCTTTGATCAAACCAGGGCATTGGTTTAATCTCAAACGTTTGTTTAATCACAGGCAGTGACTGACCAATTCAATAATTAATTGTGCGATTTCCTTGATCTATTTTATCTGTTGTTTACAGCTGTCTCAGACTTCTATGCCACTGCGAACGACATTTCTATTCAAGATTTATATACTCAATAAATGTATAAAGAGTATTTCTAAATCTGGGCAACCCAATTACCACTTTAAAAATACTGAGTTTACTCATAATCATACAGATCTAGATCTAGATTTTTATTTATTATATCTAGAATCTAGATCAAAATCTAGAATTAGATCTACTGATGCTGAGAATAGTTTCAAAAGGCCTCAATAAAATAAGGTGTTTCAAGTGGAGGAAATGCAATTCAATTCACAATTGCAATAATGAAAATATTATAGCACTAAAAATACTAAAATCACTAAGTTATAGATCTATAACTAGAGGAGGCTCTTATATTTTGGACACCCCATCAAATTCTCCTTCATTGAACACGTCACTTTTTTTGTTTTTAATTCATTTATTTTTAGGTTTGGAGCAAAAATCGGCGTTTCGGGACTGCACATGTCCAATTTTAGATATGTTTTAGATCTAGATCTAATCTAGAGGAGGTTCTTATATTTTGAACACTTTATCACATTCTCCTTCCTTGAACGTGTTGCATTTTTTGTTTGTAATTCATTTATTTTTATGTTTGGAGCAAAAATCGACGATTCGGGACTGCGCAAGTCCAATTTTAGATAAGTTCCGGTAATTTTGTTCCATTTTTCCAAAGCAGATGGCAGTTTTTTTTAGATTTTCGGTAACCATGTATGTAAAGCTGTTATTTTAACATCCCCCGGCAATTCATATCCATATAAGGGATGAAGGCTATATTATGAGCCTGTTTGATCGTAGGCTGATGGGCATATCAAAATAAGCTTCCAAACATCTTTAGAAAGACATTCCAATCACATTTATACCGTTAGCTGTTAAATAAAATGGGGGTGTCCAACGAATAATAATGAATTCAGCTCATTCTCCTTCCTTGGACACAGCAAAATCGTAATAAGAAATTTTATTGGGATTAATAAATCTATGATTTTTTCAATGAATAAACATGACCTAGATCAAGATATCTATAATATATAATTTATGAATGAAAGAAAAAATGCAGGCTGCTAATTTGAAGCCAGAGACCATGCCCACTGCGGCACTGCAGGTGATCACTCCAGATGAGCTGGCGATGAGGAGAGGTATACACTAAGCATTTAGTGTCACAAACTATCAAACAGGCAGTGGAGGGAAGGGGGGAGAGTCATGAAAAGAATTGTAAGCATATAAGGGTAGGAGGGGGTGTTAATGTGTCACAAAACGAACATTCAAATTATGAAAACAAGAAGAGGGTCCATGGATGGGAATTAAAAGAAAGAGAAAATACATGTAGCCAATGTAGCCTAGTTGAAAATATGTTTATAAAGTTTATTAATTATAATAATTAATTTATAGATCTATTATAATTAATATAATCAATATAATCAATAATAATCTATATAGATTTATTTCTGTCTGTTTCTACATTCTAAACATAGATAATTAGATTACATAGGTAGGCCTATATAAATAATAAACTATAAACGATATAAATTTATATATATATTATAGAGTAAAGGTTGGTTGTCGGACACGCTAAGCCATTCTCCGGCCATTTTTAAGTTTCAAAATTCATAACTCCGCAATGGTCTAACCTAAGAATAAAGTGATGGTGTCAATGAATTTGTCATCCTTTTGTCTATAAAAATAGCTAATTTGTAATGTATCACTACGCATAGTTAAAATTAGATCTGATGTGAAGAGGGGTAGGTAAGGTTTTCTGATGCGTAAAAGTTTTCGTCATGATTTTTGTCGCTGTAAAAGTTGTTGGCCGGTTTGGAGATTTATCGGACACTTCAAAGGAAATAGATGTCTTCTATATATTAAACATGTTATTATTAAGACATTTCATCCTTAATTTTATTATTCTGTACATTAGCGCAACGACACAACCCATATTATCACTTTTCCAACGCTCCACGCTTTCATTCTCGGCTTGTAACTGACGTCACACCACGGCCACTACTTTGGGCCTAGCCTAGATAGTCGCGCTAGGGGAAAAAATCGCCTCTGTTGGGGGGGGGGGGGGAGAAGAGGAGGAGTATACTCTCTAGTCTACCTACGGGGCACGTTTTTTTCTCCCCCGTAGCACAGCTCCACTAGCGCAGTGCGTGCCTGTCTCACCTTAGCCTTTATGGTACCAGTCAGATAATTGCTAGTCTCCTGCTCTCTCTCTCACCTGCTTTTTTTTTTAGAGCGTGTAATGGTATGCTTAAGAGACGTGGAAAAAGGGAAAAGGGGGGGGGGGGACTTCATGTAGTATACTCTCTTTTGATTTTGACAATCTCTTAGAATGTTGATGTTTCACACAATGGCCATTTAGCGCACCTGGTCGATCAATAATTGTAGGCTCGAGGTCTACAATGATATTGCTATTGTGACTTTTTTTTTTTCAGCTGCCCATTGATGCCAATTTATTATTGTATATATATGTGCACTTAAGCGCTATAACATTTGTACATATTTGTTGCATATTAAATGGTTTAAAATAAATGGTTATACGTTTTGCATACACCACATTAACTTTTTTTTTTATAAATATGTTACGAATTTTTTTTTGTGAAACATGTAACAAACACACACAAGAACACATACATAACTTAAATATACATTTTCTACTATATTATTTTAACAAACAACAAAATTATTCTTGTAAATGTTTAAAAAAAAAAACAATTTGTTTATTTCCCCATAAGTACTGTGTCAAGTTATTTCCCTTTGATGACTAGCGTCTTGTTGGCCACCCCCTATTTACATGTTTAAGTGGGAAAGGAGAGTCTGGGTTGTACAATATATCTGTTTCTAGTGCCTATTTAGAAGCATTATATCTGGGTTTTAATTGGGTAATGCATCTAGGGGCTTAAAAATCGTCTTAGCTCCAGACCCTATCTCGTTCTTCCCCTTGGGAGAAAAAAAGCTAAGTTTTACAGTAGTCTACTTTGACCCCAGATAAAATTACTTTCTCTCAATATAAAAGGGAGCTGTATGTGTCGGAAGTGTGACAAAATAGTCCATGCGCAATATTTAAGCGGAAGTTTGGTAGTAAACATTCAAATAAAGAAGATTTAATAATAATACATCGAGGTGTCCGATATGCAAGACGAAACCTGGGTGTCCGACAACCATCCTTTACTCTAATATATATTTTAATTTGAATTATAATAAATTAATATCAATATTTGATTATTATTTTATTAAAATTTAAATTTGTTAAATTTTATATTTATTTATTATTTTATTTATACTTATTCACTTATTGTAACTTATACTATAGTCACTGTATTTATTATTTAGAATTATTAGTGTATCATTATTAATTATTATAGTGACATAGTTAGTAGTGATACTATTAATTTTAATAATAGTTAATACTATTAATAGTTATAAAGTTAATAAAGTCATAAAGTTATAGTCTATACATAGGTACAGTATGATAGTGACACATCCTCACAAGCCTTTTTTTTTTATTAAGAAACAACTAATTTATTATTAAGTCTAGAGATAAAATTATTTGATAATGTATCTAGATCTAATTTATTTAAACGAAAAGTTTAAATTTAGACTACCACAAAATCGACCCGTGGAACACCAGCCAAATTTGGAGACACAGTTAGTTCGGTTGTCTCGGTAGCCATGCTGAGACAGGAACAAGTAACAAATTTTTAGATTACAGGCTATCGAGACGGTAAACGAAGATTTCAATATGATTTAATATTTCACGGATCTAGATCTATTGTCACGTTTATTTTAGTTAACGCAAAGTGTGGCAAAAGACTAAATTCGAGATCTATATAAATTTATAAATCTAGATCTATTTTTTCTTCTAAATCATATAGTTCAAATGAAATCTAGATCTACTTTATTACAATATTAAAGACCAACTGTAGCCTAATCATTACTAAATAATTTAATATTATATTGATACTACAATTTATTTTCCACTTCCCTGACATCCCAGAGAAAAGAAAAAAAAAACTCCTTTTCCAGTAGGATAATCTTTTATTATTTATATCCTAAACACAATTTAAAGGCTTAACTTTCTAATGATTGTATTCCAATCAACATATCAATCAAACGTGGGACAAATGAAAATTCAATTTTTACATGTAGATTTATAGAAATATATATTATGGTCTAATTAGCCTAATATATTTACGTAAAGTGTAACAAAATCTATATTTCGTATATTATAAAATTGGTAGAAATAGGTCTAATTTTTGCCTTATATATTAGTTTTTAGAAATTTAGATCAAGTAGATCTGAATCAGACTTATCAGACTATATAGAGCATGGAATGGGTTGCCTGAGCTAGCCAGGAAAACCAGTGACTTGGCAGAATTGAAGTCATTGGCTAACATGCATGACTAAATGCATGACGCGTAGGACGTAATCATCTTCTTTTTTGAAGAAAAGTCTGTATTATATTATAAGATAAGATAGATAGATTAGATAGATAGATAGATAGATAGATAGATAGATAGATAGATAGATAGATAGATAGATAGATATACACGTTTACGTTTACGTCACAATTCAAGTGTCTAGAGTGTTTCAACCTCAACACACGATTACAGGCGGGTGGGCTGTATGAACTGTATGAATAACTATCAAAATATGGCAAAATATGTAGGTCACAGCTGGGGCTGCACAGCCACGGGAAATACTGTACTCCTCACTAATCTTCGGACTCGAAGACAAGCCTTATTATATACGTGTGTGTGTGTGTGTCTGCAGGTTGTAATTTACACATCCCTGCTATATTGGAACCATCAGCATCTTATATAATATAACATTTATTGTTCACATTTCTTGACTTAGTTTCTTTTGCAGTATGAATATGTTTTTCAAATACTAAACAGATCATCAAGACAGATCTATGATAACGCTTGAAAATATTTATATTATTTATTTATATTTTATTTATATATATATTATATTTATATAGATATAGGCCTATTATATATTATTTATTAACTTTCAATCTTGTAGATTACTAAATATGTTCCTAATCAATATGTCAGCCAAATTAGTTGTTAGTCCGACGCGCTTAAGAAATCTGGCAAACTTCTAATAACAAGGGGAAAAATGACTATGCTTGGGGTAAGTAAAAACATTGTTAAAACATTTTTTTCCATAACGATATATCTCGGTAATGTATATTTCTTAGTTTTGTGTGTTCCATAGATCTAATCCTGTTAAAGGAATCTGCTTTTTTTTTCTGAT
Source organism: Biomphalaria glabrata (assembly GCF_947242115.1). NCBI lineage: Eukaryota > Metazoa > Mollusca > Gastropoda > Planorbidae > Biomphalaria > Biomphalaria glabrata. Next base: position 20,496,018 of record NC_074716.1, read on the forward strand.
TTCTAGATCTATAACGAGAACCATATTTGTTTTTTTTTTTGCGTTTCTCAAGTCCAAGTTTCTGTGTAGCACTGTAAGTGTAAGTCTGTAAGTATGTGTAAGTGACTGTAAGTCACTGTAGTGAGAATGTTCAACGTACAGTACTAGACTAGTGACTAGTCTACTAACTAGTCTAGACTACTGAGTACTAGAAGGTCTAGCTAGATCTATCATTCTAGATCTATGTAGCCCTGGGCCTGGGCCATCCATTTCATTTTTCATTCCATTGTCACATTGTCGCTGAATGAACTCTTTATGTTGTCTGTTGTATTTATGTGTATTTTTCTGTTGTGTTGTCTTTATATTATATTAATTATGTGAGAAACGAGTCCTTGTAATCACAACAAATTTCCGTAAGGACCAATTTATAAAGCAGTCTTAGTCTTAGTCTTTTGACTGATCATTTATTAAATCTAGTCTAGAGGCCAGACTCTAGATAGATCTAGATTCTAGATAGTCACTCTAGTCTAGAGATAGATCTAAATCTAGTAACTAGTATAAAACAATAAAAACAACTCAAGATACAGATTTTACAAAGAGAATTCTATTAGATGAATTACAGAAATGGTAATCAAATTGGAGCATGTAGAATGTAGGGAGGTGAAATAAAAACATATCTTTGAAAAAACAATTTTTCTTTAGTACATCATTAAAATACTTTAAAAGAACTTTCCAATGGTGTATAGAAAGTTATGTATATGATTTTTTTGTGTCGGTTTGACCTAACATTGTTGACTATGACATGGAACAAGTGAGGAGAGCTTGTCGCTGGCTCAGCCGGGTGAGACACACTACAAGCTCAAAAGTTAAAAAGTTGAAATTGAGTTAAACTAGGGGCCTTCGATGTAAAGTTTTACCGAAATTTAATAGTAGATCTAGATCTAGTAATCATAGTAAATTTCTAGCTCACAAATCTGATTTCTTTTAAATATTTATGAACTTCACTTGTTTAAAATGTAAATATTGATGAAATAAACAAATTATCGGGTCTAGAGCTACAAGAAATGTCAGAGAGGCGTGGACAAAATGACGGCGCTGTGATGGCAGAAAATAACAAATTATTAAAAAATTGGGATCAAGATCGCCTGAAACAAATTTTTTTCAAATTGCAAGATAAAAACTCTTTAAAAAACAGTATCTAGATCTATAGCTAATAATATCTGCTACAAGATTATAATTTCACTTGTTGTTGAAACACAATATCTTCTATAAAAAAAAATTAATTAAAAACTGAAATGCCCATTGAGGTTACTGTGATTTTGTTTTTTTTCAATTTTGTATGATGTTGCGATGGATCAATCTGAAAATTGGTAGGAATATAGCCAGACATTGTACTATTAGCAGGAAAAAAATAAACACTGTAAAACTTTCCTGTAATGAGTATCAGTAAAAATTAAAATGTAGCAGTAAGGAAAACTGTCTCAAGATTTTACGCTATTTTTGGACACTGGAATTTCCGGAATTTCACCTCCCTAGAGCATGTCTTTCCACCCAGAAAAATGACAGTTATATTAAGAGTAACAAAAAAAACCTAAAACAAATTAATTCCACTTATCTTATTCATGGTAAACCAGTAACACAGTCTAAAAATGCAAAATACCTGCTAGGTGTTATAATAAATGAAAAACTGTCATGGAATTCCCATATTGATGATGAAACTATCAAAAAATCAAACAAAGCATTAGGATTTATTAAAAGAAATTTCTATAAATCAAATAAGAACATAAAACTAAAATGTTATTTAACCTTGGTTAGGCCAATAATAGAATATGCATCCACTGTTTGGGACCCCTCAACTCAAGAAAACATTAAGAAACTGGAACAGACACAAAATAGAGCAGTGAGATTGATAACAAACGAATATTCACATTTGACTAGAGTAATGCCTTTAGTAAAATCAATAAATTTAGAAAGCCTTCAGGATAGAAGACTTAAAAGTAAAGTAGCAATTATACATAAAACACAACCATAATCTTCAAATACAAAAACAAAATTTAATTATAAAATACTCAGAAAGACACAAAGATAAAGGCACATTTCTCGTTCCATATGCTAAGGCTGGCAGTGCTGGAGCCTTGGTCTACCGCGACCTGTGTGTTGAGCGCTTTGCTGTGCAAAGGTGAGGCATGGTCAGCCTGCTCATGGCCTGAAGAAGGGCTGAGTGTCTTTCACCTCCGGTGCCTGTGGCGGGTTTTGGAGTAGGGTGGCAAGATATAGTGACCAATGAGGAAGTGCTACAAAGAGCAGGGTGCCAGGACATCCACTCTGTTATCAGCAGCAGACACCTTGGCTGGCTTGGCCAAGTTCATAGAATGCCAGTAGGTCGACTTCCACAAGACATTCTGTATGGCAATCTAATAGAAGGCATGATAGCGGCTGGTCACCTACTTGTACTGTATACGGATGTGTGCAAACCCGACATAAAGCTCTTCAAAATTGACACTAGCAGCTGGGAAAACGTAGCACTGGATAGATCCACATGGAGAGAGAGCATAAAGCAATGGTGTCGGATTGCAGATGCCATACACAACAGAAGCAGAAAGAAGGGTGAAAATGCAACAGCGCCTGGTGATTACATATACCCAACCTGCGATCGCAGATGTGTGTCAAGGATTGGCCAGCTAGAATCTAGACTAGAATGACTAATCTAGATCTTGATACTGTCTCCTAGAGTCTTTCTTAGTCTTAGTCATAAGTCTTTTAGTCTTAGTAACTCTGTAGTCTTATTCGTCTTTTACTATTGTCTTAGTCTTAGTAGTAGTTAGGCAGGTGCCTTATTTCATAATATTAGTCTTATGTCTTAGACTTAGTCTTATTATCACACTACTATAGACTTATTCAATTACTGGATTATATCCAATTAGAATTATTCAGCTTACTGATCACTCACACTGGTGACTGTTGTGTATGTTACATATTTTTTGCAAGTAGCCTAGAACTAACTACTCATGTATTAAGTGACATGACATAGCATTATGATAAAATTACAAAATGTAAAAACATGTATGTACACTATTCATTTCACTATATTTCAGATCTGCCTACGTTATGCAAAATCATATATATATCATATTACATCCTTTTTTCTTCACTAAACTAGCTTAGTCATTCTACGGGAAAAAAATTAGCATAAAATCTGGGATGAAGATCCTTGCGTTGATTTGTTCTTGATAGCTATTAGATCTATGCTAGCATATTAACTGAAGAAAACGAGAGTGCTTTGAGTTGCTTATTAGTACCTTAAAATGTCAACTTTATTTTAATTCGTCAACATTATTTCTTAACATTCTTTTATTTATTTATTTTTTTTGTTCCAATAGCAACAAGGTCAGTGTAAATTTGATGAAAAATGGCCCTACATGCGACCTACTGTCTTAAAACTTTTACGTCAAGAATCAGTACCTAGACAAGAATGGCAAGATTTGTTTTGGTATGCACTTTTTAATATTTAAACAACAACAAAAGAAGTGTCTGTTTTTTTTTTTTTTGTTATATATTTAAGAGCTTGACATATATTCATCTTCAAAAAAAAATAATAAATTTCTTTTTCCAGGTATGTACATTCAGTTTGTATGTGGGATGAAAAGGAAGGTCCAACTCATATTTATGAAGCTCTTGAAAAAGATATTTTAGAATTCATAAAACAAGCTCAAAGTGTAAGTGAGTAGAGACAAAAATGTTAGGCTTCCTAGATATTAGAGAGCTATTCCATTGTATTAAAGATGCATTCTTTGAGAGCATACTTTAACTATATTAAGTTGTTTTGTTTTTTTCAGAGAGTACTTCAACATAAAGAAGAGTCAGCTCTGCTTCGCGCTTATATAGCAGAATGGGGTAAATTCTTTACTCAATGTGATTACCTGCCCAAACCTTTCACTCAGCTTGAAGCTAATCTCATGGGGAAACTACACAGCAGTATGCCCAAGAAATCACAGGCGCCTGATGAAAGTTTAGTTAGAAAGGTAATATTTTTAAAAGATATAAAGAAAAATTGTATGTTTTCAATTGTTATCAGTATATTTAAAAAAAAACAACTTTAAAATTAATATAGAAGTAATATTTGTATGTCCTTTAACCTGTTGGTGTTGTTTCAGTTGATGTTAGATAGCTGGAATTCCAGTATTTTTTCAAATATAAAAGATAAACTTCAGTACAGTGCAATGAAACTTGTTCATGCTGAGCGACATGGTGAAGCATTTGACACTCAGCTTGTTATTGGAGTCAGAGAGTCTTATGGTTAGTAATGTCCTTTACTTTGGTTTATAAATGGATTTGTCCTTATTGCTTTAGATAAATAATTATATTTATAATTATATAATTAGTTTTAGAATGTTCCTGAGCTTTCTTATCAACTTTCCTTTAATCAAATTTCATGTGAATATAATTGCATTTGTGATGGTGGTCCCAAAACAGTTCTGATGTCAATAAATCTGATTTCCCAATTTTACCAGCAATCACTGCTTAAATCTTATCAGAGTCATATTTTACCTTATTACTCTGTTGAGATTTTCCCAATAAACAGTGATGGGAATTTTCCGAAAAAATGTTCTTATCCAATTTTCTAGCAAAAAAAAAAAAATCAGAAATTTTCCCGCCATTTTTTTTTTTAAATCAGAATTTTTTTTTCCAATTTTTCTTTGTCAAACACACACACCCACCCACCTCCCCTCCCCCGATTTTATTATTTTTCCATTATCGGAAGAATGTGAAAAAAAAAGATTTTTTATTTATTTTGAACATGCGCACATCCTGTCTTTTGAGACAGTTAAATTTCTATTTTTAAAAAAAATTGTGTGTTACTGTATTGTCCTATAAGTCTAGACTAGAGTGGTTTGAATCAGTCTAGATAGATATATTCTAGATAAGATATCTAGTTTCTTTAATTTGAATACTTTTGATCTAGATTATCTAGAGCGTACAGACTTCAATGGCTGCTTTAATTTGAATACTTTTGATCTAGATTATCTAGAGCGTACAGACTTCAATGGCTGCTTGCCAGATTTGAAAAGTTCAGAAATGTATCAGGGTAGAGTATCATGATGCCCGGCCGCTATGCGCTATCAATTTTTGCTCTCCTGTTACGATGACCCCTAGATTTTTCTAATTTGAACCCTGCCTGCCGACTTCCATGAGTTCAAATAGGATTAGATTTAGACATCTAGATCTATTATAAGAATTATAAGATCTAGTATTCTAGTAGACCTACCTACTGACCATCTATATATATGACTTAGGGTTAGGGTTATAGATAGATAGACAGACAGACCGACCGATTGATCAATCAATCAATCGATCTAAGTTTTGATAGTTGACTATTTCTATCATTTGTCTTTCCATAGTAAATCTGAGCTCTGATACAGAGGACAAGCTAAAAATTTATTGTGAAAATTTTGAAAAGGCCTACCTGGCAGCAGCTGAAAACTTTTACAAACAGAATGCACCCACATACTTAGAACAAAATGGAGTTCAAAATTATATGAGGTATGCAGATAATAAATTGAAAGAGGAAGAGGCCAGGGCTAAACGGTATCTTGAAACTGGTTATGGTTGTAACTCTGTCAATAGTGTAAGTATTTAGTAATGTATTTTTGTAATGAAATAAATTGAGTATAAATAAATACAGTTGAATGGTTAATATTAAACTAAACATGCTTGTACTTTGACACTTCTTGTGTAAATCAGTCCTGTATTTTTGTTCTAGTTGAGCTACTACAGTTCTTGCTAAATTTAATTTCTTCATGCTTTTTCCTCTTCAGAGTTGTGATCTTTTTTGCTTTGTCCATAATGTTTGTTTCAACTCCTCATTTTGTTCAAATATCATTAAAAGACCAACATTTTTTATCCAACATTCTTAGTGTACTTTGTGAATTTTTTTTTCAGCTAATAGATTGTTGTGTAGGAGTGCTTGTGACCAGTTTTAAAGATACGATCCTTGCAGAATGTGCCAACATGATTAAACAGAATGAAACAGAAAGTAAGTACAACGCTCTAGATCTTGTTGCTTTGAAATGCTTTATAGATTTTCTTTGTTTTAAAAAAAACCATCTTTATTAAAATCTTTTTTTTATACCTTAAGTAAATTAAACATAATATATTTCTTCTTTTAAACATTTTACAATATTGGTCAATGTGTCATTGAAGTTTGGGCTAATCTGTGGTGGCTGAAAAGACCTATTTTTGATTGGCTGTCACTCCCAGTTTCTTGGGATAGTGATAATGCAACATTCCTCTATTTCTGCTTTTCCTTTACTGTTAAGGCCAGTGTGCGTTCATTTTCAATAAAAAATTATTTTTTTTATGCATGGGTTTTCCAGACTATCCATAACAATTATTCACATTTGGATTACATTTTATACCATTAGCAAAAGCTGCTATTAGTTCTTGCAATCATATAATGCAAAATAAAGGGATTGTTCATAGCAGTTAAAATGAGTTAAGATCCACTTTTTTTTTTCAGAGTTGAGACTAATGTTTAGTTTAATGGACAGAGTACCAGAGGGTATACAGCCAATGTTGCAAGATCTTGAAAGCCATATAGTCAGTCAAGGTCTTGCTGATATGATGGCTGCTGCTGAAACAATAACAACAGTAAGATTTTTACCGCAACTTTTTAAAAATATTTCCTACCAAAATGTATCTTTGTGATGATAGTTCATTAGAAACATTTGGTACAAATTAATTTACATTTATTTTGATTTGCTTCCATCTAGGACTCAGAAAAGTATGTAGAACAACTCCTAGAACTTTTCAATAGATTTAGCCAGTTAGTTTCTGATGCCTTCAATGATGATCCACGATTTTTAACATCCAGAGATAAAGTAAGTCTACAATACATACTTCATGTTCATAATAGGAATCAAATCTGTTTTGATGTGCTAGAATTTGTTTATGTATGATTAACAGCCTAGATCTTTGTCATACTTGCTATTTTCAGGCCTATAAAACAGTTGTGAATGATACATCAGTATTTAAGCTGGAAATACCTGTTAAAAATAAAGGGTAAGAAACTAACAATTGTGTGTGTGTATCTAAAGATAGTGTGATGCTTTTTGGCTTTTTTAAGCACATGATTTTATTGATGTTTCCATCCTAAAAGACTTGGTGCAAAATCTCAGCCTGAATCCAAGTGTCCTGAACTTTTGGCAAACTTCTGTGATATGCTCTTGAGGAAAACAACAATAAGTAAACGTCTGACTCCAGAGGAAGTTGATAAAAAGTTAAAAAATGTGGTAAGCTATTTTCTGTAAAATTCTTTATGTACAACATTGTGAATGGAAAAGCTTTAAAATATTATGTGCAAATTGTATCACTTGGAACTTAGCTTAAAAGTTCCTTATATATCAAGTCTTAAGTATTGTCCATTCATTTTGGTATGTTAAAAATAAAAACATTTCATTTAAAGGCATTCCTTGTTTACTGATGATTCTTGTGACTTAAAATTTCATAGAATTACAAATGATAACGGGATATATATAATTTTTTTTTTTTTTTACATAAATAAAATAGTTTTGTTGTGTAAGTCCTCCCGCTTTGTCCTTGAAGAAATTCTTTAGAAGGTTTAGCCTTAAAGTTTCATTATATTTTGTCAGTCTGACATGGCACATGAAATTTGTAAATAGTTGAAAGGTTTATGGATTGGTCATTGAATCCATTTAGATCAGTGTTTCTCAAACTGTGTGCCGCGGCACACTAGTGTGCCGCCGAAGATTTGCAGGTGTGCCGCGGGAGTTTTCAGAAAGCCACAAGTGCAGCGTTACACAAGTCTGCTACTATTAATTTTTTTTTACGTTGCGATGACATCCCCACTTGCAATGACCAGTAATAGTAGTGGGTCGCTCCATATTGACGGAAAGGGTTGTTAGCTCTTCAGGTTATGGCCGTTATGGCATTGTCCACTATACAAATATTATTATAGTGACTCAAATGTAGGCCGCCTTAGCAGACTCACGTCAGTTCTTGAATTGGTTACGATAATAATGTGATAGTAAATGTTATTGTTTTGTCAGCCCCGTCCTGTTAGTGTAACCCAGTAACCCACAATGCTGGCATGTTGAAAGAATGTGCTCATTAACAGATAGGGGGGGGGGGGGGGTAATTGAATTCCTTTTAAGCCTATATATATGGACGATCTAACTTGAATAAACCAGCATTTAAACTTTAAACAGATAAGAAAGTGTTTGTTAGTCTGTACTAGCCTACTATTACAAATAATAAGCGATGTGTTTCATGTAAATTGTTTAGGTGAATTTTAATAATAACAAATTATCAATAAGCATTATTCATTGTTATCCATGGAGAAATACGTTAGCAAGAATGAAACTTCGCAAGCGTTAAATGAAAAGCAAGGAACCAAACGAAGGTACAAAGAAGATTACATCGGATATGGTTTCATATCTTCGGGACCTGAAGATGTTCCATTGCCATTCTGTCTGATCTGCAATGCAACTCTGTCGAATGAGGCACTTGTTCCAAGCAAATTGAAGAGACACATGGAAACAAAACATCCAGCTGTAAAAGCGCAACCGAAGGAATACTTTGAAAACATCAGGGCTCAACAAAATAAACAAGCTAAGAAACTTACGAACTACCTAAAGCTGCCAGAAAAGGGATTAATTGCAAGTTATAATATAGCTCAGTTATTAGCAAAACGCAAGAAAGCATACACAGAGGCTGAATCAGTCATTGCACCAGCTTTAGCAATAGTTGTTGAAACTATCCTTGGACCCGATGCCGCCGAAAAAGTTAAAAAATTTCCTTTGTCAAATGATACTATCTCACGCAGAATTGAAGACTTATCGTCAGATTTACAAGATCAAATCTGCGAACACTTCGACGTGACTGACAATGAAGTGTCTCTGCTGTGGTCTCTTCAAGTTGATGAATCCACAGACGTTAGCGACAAAGCCCAGCTGCTAGCTTTTATTTGGTTCATAAAGGATGAAAAATGTGTCAACAAATTCTTATTTTGAAAAGACTTACAAACTACGACCAAAGGCGAAGATATTTTCAAAGTGGTGAACGAAAACATTTTGCTATTCAAACTACAGTGGAGAAACTGTGTCAGCGTTTGCACCGATGGCTGTCCTTCCATGAAAGGAAATAGAAAGAGATTCGTCACTCTTGTGCGTCAAGAAAATCCAAATGTATTAGTTGTTCACTGCATGATTCACAGAGAAGCTCTTGCCTTCAAATCTTTGCCGAAAAATTTTATGTCTGTTCTGGATCAAGTGATGGAAGTTGTAAACTTTATCAAATCTCGACCGCTTGCATCCCGACTTTTCTCTCAGCTCTGTGAAGCAATGGACTCAGACTACAAATGTCTGCTGTATCATACCAACGTTCTTTGGCTCTCCAGGGGAAAAGTGTTAAAACGTGTCGTCCAACTCAAGGCCGAGTTGATATCATTCTTGGAGGCTGAAAAAAAAGACTTTGGATTTTCAATTCATGACGAGATCTGGAGGGTTAAGGTGACATTTCTCTCTGATTTATTTGATAAATTAAATTCATTGAATTTAAGTCTTCAAGGACCATCGGAAACCATCATCACTGCATCCTCAAAACTGAAGTCATTTGGGGAAAAATTGTCTTTGTGGCAAAGTAAGATCTCGAAAGGAGTCTTCGACTGCTTTCCTACTTACAATGAATGTGCTTCAAATGAAGAAATCACCCCCGAAATTTTGGACACTTTGACACACCTGCAGTCAGCATTGCAGCATTACTTTCCAACAATTGGAAGTAATGAATATGGATGGGTCAGCTATCCATTTGGAAACAATGAAGCTACAAATCTGACAACTGAAGAAGCAGAACAGCTCATAGATTTAAAAAACGATGCAGTTCTTAAGTCAAGTTTTGTAGAGAAAAGCCTGGATGTCTTTTGGATTTCAATCAACAAGTTATATCCTGCAATCAGTTTAAAAGCAATCAAAATAATTCTTCCATTTGCATCTTCATGGTTTTGTGAGTTTGGATTTTCAGCACTGACTGAAATCAAGTCTAAGAAAAGAGAAAGACTTCTTACAATAGACGATGAAATGCGAATTTGTTTGTCGGCTCTGGAGTCTCGATTAGATCGAATTTGCTCTCAAAAACAGGCACACCCTTCACATTAAATGTGATACTTAAAAACGGGTAAAATCTTTTTTCTTTTTTATTATAAAACAACTGTTGCTCTTCGTGGTGTGCCGCGAAATTTTTGTAGTTTTTTTACTGTGCCGTCAGACAAAAAAGTTTGAGAAACACTGATTTAGATCATTTTTACTTAGCTGATAACATATTTCTTGTTTGTTCAACTCTAATAAAAATAATTGTGTCTTTGGTTCTGTTTACCATTTAGATCATTTTTACTTAGCTGATAACAGCTTTCTTGTTTGTTCTACTCTAATATAAATAAATGTGTTTTTGGTTCTGTTTAATTCTTCCCATTATTTGTTTGTTCTAGTTGCTTGTATTAAAGTATGTTCAAAACAAAGATGTCTTCATGCGGTACCATAAAGCTCATCTAACAAGAAGACTTATTCTAGACTCTTCAGCAGATAATGAAAAAGAAGAAAACATGGTGGAATGGCTCAGAGTAAATTTATTTGTTTCACTTTAAACTTTTAGTACTGTACAATAGTTTAAATTTACTTCTCTAGCACATTCTGAGCTTTATTGTTAAAGTGTAGTACAATGGTTGCTTAGTTACTACAAGTAGCTGGTTCTAGGAATTAAAAGTTTGTTTTTCCATCTCTTTTTTCTGATTCTGTATCTAGTTGGAAGTAAGATTGGACATAAGATTTTAGACACCCATTACTTTCATTTATGTCTCTATTTAGGATGTTGGTATGCCAGCAGATTTTGTCAATAAATTACAGAGAATGTTTCAAGACATCAAAGTGTCTGAGGATTTAAATTATGAATTTAAAGAGGCTCACAGAAATAATAATGAAGGCATTGCAGGTACAAAGTAGAATGGTTTCTTGCCCTATTCACATCAATCTAGTTAGTTACTGAGTAGAATAGTTAATTCACTTTTCTAGATGTACTATTCACATAAATCTAGTTAGTTACAGGGTTTATCTTGGCTTATCATGGTCCCCGCAGACCATTGATTAACTTCCAAGAAGAAAAAAATAGATGAAAATGTTCAAATATATACATTTTTTAATTCATTATCCAGCAAGTTGCTGAAAAATTGTCAGTGTGTAAAGTGGCAGGTCTTACACCCAATCAGAAACAGCATTGTCAACTTTCAATCAATAAAAAGTTGTTATTAAAATTCAAAAATTACAATTAGGTGCTTGCATTTTATTGATCAAGATTTTTTTCTCCCATAGTAACATTTTTAGCGGCCCCCGTAAGGGGAAAAAGCCGCTGTTAGGTTTGTGCAAAATGTCCGTCTGTCACACTCAGATCTCGAAAACTAGAAGAGATATGAAAAATATTATTTCATCATTAAATCCGGCTTGAAAAGTTTAGGTGCAACGGCTACTTTTGGTTTTCTAAAAGCAAACCGTTTAATTTATAAAATTAATTATGCAAGCGATTTTTTCATAAAAATACACCAATTCTAAAACAATTATGTAAATGTAAGGGAGGCAATGTTACAATATGCTAACAAAGATGGACAATTTTTGTGTATTTTCAGTATCACTAAGTCAAATATATTTTTAAAATGTACAGGAAATGTTTACAACAAATACAAATAATAGTTAAAGACGTTTTTTCTAGTCAACTAGCTGCTAAAATTAAAAGAAAACATTTCTGTTTGTTTATAAAGGCTAATAATGCACTTTGTATGTAAATATCACGCACATTTTTTTAAATGGACTTTTTATGCAGCGATTTTCGTGCAGTAGCGTAACGTCGCAACATGATCAGGTGCTAAACCAATTCCTTAAACTTTTTTTAAAAATCAGATTTTATTTATTTTTTGTTTAGTGCCCCCATCCGAATAAAAGAAGCTTATTTTTGTGCGTTTTGTCTGTTGGTCGGTCTGTCCGTCACGATTAGATTTAAAAAACTAGAACTCTAAAAGCTATTGAAAATCTGATTTACCCTTTAATGTTCCTCCCATAACATCTCAATAGTTTTAAGTATCTAAAATTGATTGTTCCGGATTTTTTGTGCAAAACTAATCAACGCCAACAAATGTTTGTTTGCTCTTCTAACTTATATTACATTCAATTTCCATGCTTAAACGTTGCAAAAACACATTATCAATTATATGTTGTTCCGTTTTTTATGTAAATAGCATATTAATGCTAAATCATAATCTCTATACTGACTTATATTTCATTAAGTGTAAAAATGTTCCGGATATTGTTTTATAAAACATGAATTATGCCTAATGATTGTTTGAAATCGCATAAGGCTTTTAAAAAAAGTAATTTACTAGAATTGATTACTGAAAATTACTTTTTAGACATTTAATTTTCTTGTAAAACATAACATAGAAGTTTTGTAATCGATAAAGAAAGTTCCGGATTTTGTTTCTTACAAATCGTCGCCAGAAATTTCCGAATTTATTTAAAAATCTACTAACGCCAAATAATTGTTTGAACTCCCTCTTCTAATTAATAAACAAATAATCTTCTCATTTACGAAATAATGTTTTTACGGATTTTTATGAAAAATATTTTAACTCACTACTCTCTTACAGTACATTTAACTTTCTACCTAAAACATTAAAAAATCTAATTATCGTTAATATTATGTTCCGATTTTTAAGGAAAACAGAATCCAAACACCAAAGTAAGGTATGAAAATCTCTCCACGTGGCTGTAGTACATCTAATTTTTATACGAGACCATCCAAAAAATTTAATTAACGGTATTACATTTATCTGAAATTCTCTTTTTCTTTTACTATTTATACAAACATCCGGAACAATCTATTATATAAACTTTTCAATTGTGTTCATACCTAAAAATTATTGCGATGTTTTGAAACGTAAAATAAAGGTTAATCAATTTTTAATAACTTTTAGTTGTTTTTTTTTATATCAAGATAACGGACAGACCGACTGACAGACAAAACGCAAAAACAATGTGGCTTTGATCCTTTTTAAATAATATCTATTAGAACTCAGTGCACCAATGTCTATGAACCCTCGTTAAATATCTCGTGTAAATAAAGACATTTTTTTTGTATGGTACCGGTACTAGCCTATTGTGAGGTAATGGAATTTTTTTTCTTTGACGTCATATGAATGGACTCTTTAAATGTAATGTTAAAAGAACGCACTCGGTGCACCAATGTCTATTAACCCTCGAAAAAATTGATTGTATTAATGAAAACATATTTTAGTCTAACTAAGCCGTGTGACGTAGTGTTTTTTTTTTCCTTTGACGTCACATGGAATGAATTCTTTAAATGAAATGCTAAAAGAACGCACTCGGTGCACCAATGTCTATGAACACTCGAGAAATGGCTCGTGTTGATAAAGGTGATTTTTAGTCTAGCTAGGCCTTGTGACCTAGTGTTTTTTTTTCCTTTGACGTCATATGGAATGAATTCTTTAAATGAAATGCTAAAAGAACGCACTCGGTGCACCAATGTCTATGAACACTCGATAAAAGGCTCGTAATGATGAAGGCGATTTTTATTCTAGCTAGGCCGTGTGACGTAGTGTTTTTTTTCCTTTGACGTCATATGGAATGAATTCTTTAAATGAAATGCTTAAAGAACGCACTCGGTGCACCAAAGTCTATGAACACTCGATAAATGGCTCTTATAGATGAAGGCGATTTTTAGTCTAGCTAGGCCGTGTGACGTAGTGTTTTTTTTTTCCCTCTGACGTTATATGGAATTAATTCTTCAAATGAAATGAAAAAAGAACTCGGTATAGTAATGTTTATTAAGCCTCGTTATGTGAATCGCGTTTAAAAAAGGAATGATATCTTGATTTAGATCTAATCTAGATTTTTTAAACTAGATCTAGATTTTTATTACAGTATATCAAGATCTGGATTTATATTCTAATTAAAATTATTTTAGAGTCTAGATCTAGAATTTCTAGATCTAGTTTAGACTAAAATAGACTAGATTAAGATGTAGAATTTCAATTTCTAAACTTAAAGTGTAAAAAAAAGTGTAGATTTTCATTTCCAAACTTTTTGATCAATATTGTAATGTTTTAATATACTAAAACTAATCTACTATTTTTTTATTAAATTTAAATTTACGGCAAATGAATCTTTGAAACATTATTACTTTTGACCATCGGATGGCTGCCTGGTCGTGCGGTTTGCGCGCTGGACTGTCGTTCAGATTTATGGATGGCCCAGGGTTCAAACCCTGCCCGCTCCCATCCCCCGTCGTCCTGCGGGAGGTTTGGACTAGGAAGTAATTATCTTCAACTCTGAAGGAACATCCGAAACGTGTAAAACATTTTACATCAAAATTAAATCACCTCTTGAATATTATTTGCGAATATGCAGATCCGACAGGGATCCGACTTCGACGGGGGCCGCCTCTGAGTTTGTGTAACACAAACTCTCTTTGTAATCTTGTTTTTTTACTATTCCACTTTAGCTTAAATGTGTTGTATTAAGAGAATTATTGATACATCAGTCTCAAAGTTGATTTTTGTTTTTAAAGCAAATTTTCTCATCTCTCTGCTTGTGGTCCTGTATGCGGCATAGGCTGCCACCAATTTTAATTACAGTCATGTCCAGTTGTGCATGTAAACTAAGAGAATTAGAAGAATTACAGAAATGAGAATCAAATTGGAGCATGTCTTTCCACCTAGAAAAATGTCAGTTATTAAGAGTAACAAAAAAATAATAAAACCAATTCCACTATTTTATTTTATTCATGGTAAACCAGTTACACAGACTAAGAATCTTAAACTTAATTCCACTTTCAGTCAGGGTGTTTCAAGGTCACTTATCACCAAGAAGTACATAGAAGTCTAATTCATAAAGCAGTGCTTGAGTGTGTGTATGTGGGCATATGTTTACATATGTGACTGTTGTTCATGTTTACATCTATATTATTATTGTTAGGTGGTCAATTGTAGTGAAACTGAATTTCCATTTGCTTAGACCAATAAAATTGTCTTTATTAAATTAAGATCATTAATGTT
Organism: Biomphalaria glabrata; assembly: GCF_947242115.1. Classification (NCBI taxonomy): domain Eukaryota; kingdom Metazoa; phylum Mollusca; class Gastropoda; family Planorbidae; genus Biomphalaria; species Biomphalaria glabrata. The sequence goes on from NC_074716.1 coordinate 20,511,127, forward strand.
TATAATGTGACTTTCATTTTCTTCAGATGCAATAAATATAAAAATTTTAAATGCTGGTGCATGGGCCAGATCTAGTGAAAGAATTCCTGTATCTTTACCATTAGAGTTGGAGGACTATATACCTCAGGTAGTAGAATGGTTTTAACATTTAAGTTTCTGGAATCTTTACATAGAGTATAGCTTTACTGTAATGGGGGACTTGTGCTTTTTTACTTTATGCAGTTGATGATTAGACTCTTTGAAAACTCTGTTACTAAATCATTCATTTATGAATTTTTAAAAATAATTTCAATATATTACAGACATGCCTACCATCCTGCATTATGTGGAATTGTCCCGCAGAATCATCAAAAAAGCTCACATGTTCGACCGGTCCACATTCTCAATTTTTTGTCCCACCAAGTCCGACTGAAAAATTGCCGTTATTTTCATTATTTATTAATTATCCGAAATGAAAATACTGAATGCCAAATAAATAATATATATAGGTCTGTGTTTATTTTTTACATTTTGTCTCCTCCCAGACCCAGTATGTCATAGAATTACGAAGATATAGTTGAGATAGATTAGATCTATTCTTAGAATCTAGTAAGCTCTACTATTATAAGCCAAATGCTCCATTAAAAATCCTTTCTTTTCCTGACAATGGTCCCGATCTAGATCTAGAGAACTAGATCGTGATCATATAGTCTAGTTAGATAAAAAATAGATTAGATCTTTTATTTAGATCTATCTATCTTATTAACGTATTCTTATAACAGACCTGCCTACCGTTACGAAAAATGCGTATTCGTTACGCAAAATCTCCCAAAAATGACCGTCAGTACGCATATACGCATTTAACCCGTCGCGTTCCCCCCCCCCCCCCCCTCTTGCCTAGCTTACCATCGGTCACGGAGGTCACGCTAAGCCGTCCTGTTGAGGGGGGGGGAACAGAAAAGGTGGGGGAACACATTGAGTCCAGATCTATACGTTGATTGGTTCTTAAAAGCAATTAGATTTAGTCTAGAAATGAAGAATGTGACAGTGAGGGAGTGGCGGGTTGGTACTGTCAGTTAGCTGATACACCAACGTGACTTTTTTTTTTTGTAAATTCATTAGTAGAAAATAATTATGTTGAATCCCTGATTCCCGTATTCATTTGTATAGAAAAAAAATATCGAAGTGCTATCGATTCAAAACACATTGAGTGACATTGTAGATATCTAGTCTAGATCTGGATTCTAGATCTAGAATCTAGATAACTTGTTATACAGGAATAGATCTAGCTAGACATTACGACTGATGATTACGTTATGTCATGAGTCTCTACATTACTCTACAATCTAGATCCAATTTAGTTGCAGTATGATTTAGATTGACTAGATCTAGATCGATAACATCTACTACCATCTAGTCTAGATCTAGACTAGATTAAATTCTTAGTCTTAGTATAGAATAGATCAAGGATGAAGGTAGGCTTACGAAAGTTTGGAGTAGACCTACGTTTGTAGCGGATCCACGGCATCGGTAACACTCTTGAGCCCAGATCTAGAGTAGATTATATTCATTATATAGACATAGATCCAAATCTAGTCTAGATATCATCTCTATTGTCGTATTGATTTAGATTTTAGATCTAATCATGACATTTAGATCTAATATTATATATATATATATATATATATATATATATATATATATATATATATATATGACAAAATAGTGGTTCGCGTGTTACGCATTCTGGTGCCAAAATACGCATTTTGACCATCAGCGTTACGCATTTGGACTTTTTTTGGTAGGCAGGTCTGTTATAATTATATTCTTAGACTGTCTAGTCTATATAGATCTACCATCTAACTCTTATCTAACCTGTTTCTAAGTAAAGGAAAAAGATTTTTAAAATACTTTAGAATCTAGATCTAAAAGTAATTAATCCAATTAAGGCATAGATCTAGTTACTAGTAAGGCTAAGGCCTAAATAAGGCTATAGAATGAGATCTACTTATTACTAAGGACTTAGTCTAAGTCTAAACTAGTTACTAGATCTAGAATCCAGAAAATTAGAAGTAGGACTAGAATTAGATGTAGATGATCTTAGATCTAGATTTCTAGGTCTGTAATAAATTTAGTTCTCAATAAGTCAGTAGATCAAGAGATAAATAGACATATTTATAATATAATTATTATAATCTGTGTCATTAGACTTAGAGCCAAGAGGACCTAAATCTAGATTAGTACACTCTTAGTCTTAATTAATTCTAGAATTTAGATCTAGAATAAGAGTGACTAAGAGTAGAGCCATGGATAATCAAGTATATCTAGAATAATCTAGATCTGGTAGTAAAAAAAAAAAATAGATAGTAACATTAGGTCATTAGACTAAAGAAAAGTATATAGTTAATGATTAGATCTAGACATTCTAGAATAAATTCTTTAACTTCTAGAATATTCTACACATAGAATCACTAAGAATCTAGATCTAGAATAATCTTACTGTTATAGTAAGTAAATCTAGATCTATTTCTGTAATGTAGATCTATAATGACTCTTAGACTCAATATATATATATATATATTTTTTTTTTTTTTTTTCAGCCATTAAATCTAGTTAAGGCCATGGAATTCATCATAAAGACTCTTTAAAAGAGTAATAGAGTTAGATAGAACTAATGATTTCAAACAAAGGACATAATTAAGATTTACAGGTTTTCTTAGTTTTAATTATATTATACTATTTACATATCTATGTATAAGAAACAAACTTGCATTGTTATTTAAATAATAATTGAAGTTTTATTTATTGCACGCAATATGGCTGCGAAAATAAATGCGTTTATGTACCACATTGGTGCCCAAAATTCCACATTTTCAACCCAGTGTTCCACATTCTGTGTATTGGGGGTAGGCATGTCTGTATTTAGGAGCAATAGGTCTTTTTTTATTTAGAAATTGATTGTTTTATTGTTGGGTCCTTATAGGTTACCATATTTTTACGCATGTAACTCGTGTGTTATACAAATTTTTACAAATGAATGGCAGCTGTGCAGGGTGTAAAAAATTATTTTACTCATAAATATAGCGTAGCTGGTCTTTATACTTCCTATAGTTTGCTGTGTGGTTGTGTAATGTACATTGGAAGGCTTTATGAACATCTCATTAGAAACCTCAGGAAAACAAATAGTACTGATGCAGCAGAAAATCTTCAATATACCAAGTTTGCGTGAAGTCACACTTTGCACATGCTGGGTATACAAGGGTGCGGGTTTTAAGTTTATTTTTTTTAACTTATTATGTAGTTTGTGTGGAGTGAAGTATATGCATTATATGCGCAATAATTTGGTAGTTTTACTTTTTTTTACAATTTCTATCTTTTAGGTAGAAGAGTTCTATAAACACAAGCACAGTGGTAGGAAGCTTCAGTGGCATCATGCTATGTCTAATGGAGTTGTAAGTAGGCCTTCATGAGAAGTTCCTACACTTTTTCATATGCTCTTAATTTACTGAACATTAAGGTACCCTAGATGATGTAGATGTGTTAAGAATGCACCAGACAGCAATAGAAGAATTCAGCAATGCTAGTATTCCCATTCATATTTCTGCAGATTACTTTTTCAAATGAGGTTGGCCGTTATGAGCTAGAGGTTACAACATTTCAGATGGCTGTACTCTTTGCTTGGAACCAAAGACCTCAGGAAAAACTTTCTTATGAAAGTCTGAAATTAGCAACAGAGCTGCCTGATAATGAATTGAGGAAAACATTAATGGTAAGTTAGGCTTTAACTTTGTAATCCTGATTCATACACTGGACTTGTTCTTGTTGAAGTAGTACCTAAAACATTTTTTTTTTTTATTGATTTCCATTCAATTTTTATTTTCATTCAACAGTCTCTCATGTCATCCAAAAACAAAATTTTACTGAGCTCTCATGAAATGAAAACATTGAGAGATTTCAATGACAACACAGAGTTTTGGATCAACCAACAGTATGCATTTACGTAAGTTCTCCTAGATAGACACTCTTGGACTTGGTCTTCTACTAACTTATACCTGTAACAGTTCTACTAACTTATACCTGTAACAGTTAAGGTAACCATCTGACTGACTATACTTTAAGTGATCACTATGACTAGTAAAAGTCAACCAGTTTAGACACTGAGACTGAACTTATTTATTTTACAATTATGTAATGGCTTGTGGTTTTAACACTTCAATTAATTGCTGCACCAAGAGTTATTGGTCATTCATTAGGAGTTCTTTTATATTCTGATTTTCTTTAGATTACTTGTATAACACCTACCATTGTAATGTAAAGTACTTTCTTTCCTTTAGTTGTCCAACCAGAACTGTACAAAATGATTACATTTATTTCTCTCTGCCTTTTTTTCCTATAGCTTTGTATTTGTTATGTCTGTTGATGGAATCTTTTCAGGCAGAGCAGTTGGAGTGATTCAATAACAAGAATGGTGAAACCTTTCACTAGTATACTGCAGAACATTACTTGGTTTCTACTTTTTGGAAGAAATGATTTTTGAATCATCAAGTCTTATTAGGCTGTAGACATTTCTTTTACCTAATTTCTTACAAATAGCTATTCTTACTTTTTGAGTTGCAGTGGCCTACTACTCATTAGGTGTAGATTTCAAATGGACTAAATTTGCTGGCACTAAATCTCTAGATAAGGAGATCAGGGTTGGTTTACAATGTGTTTGTCCTTCTTCTTTGTTAATGAGATTACTCTGTGTCAGGACTGAGTTCTGGTCAGCCTGGGTCTCCTGTTTACTGTAGAGGAGAAGGGGGGCAATTCAGGTGGTTGATTTCAAAACTGTTATTGTATGTAACTCATGATAAGGCAGTGTGTTTTTGTTTTTATTTTGTGTATTAGAAAATTTGGTAAAGCCCAGAAGAGAGGAAAAACTAATTTGATTGGACGACTTCAATTGACTACAGAAAAGAGCAGAGAAGAAGACAATGAGGGAATTATGCAGCTTAGAATTTTAAGAGTTCAGGTAATGAGAGAGAAAGCATACTGTTTTGTATTCATTGAAAAGTTTCAACATTTATTAGAGAAACAATATTGAGTATTTCAGTACCTGTATCAAAATATTAACTTTGCAGCTTATTGTAGGAACATACATTTTTCTTATCCTAGAGGTGTAACTTTTTGTTTCCTTTCTTTAGGAGGCTATCGTGAAAATCATGAAGATGAGAAAGAAAATGACTAATGCTGCTTTACAAACAGAACTTGTGGAAATTCTGAAAAATATGTTTCTACCTTCCAAGAAGTTGATCAAGGAGCAAATAGAGTGGCTGATAGAACACAAGTACATGAGGCGAGATGAAGATGATATTAATACATTTATCTATATGGCATAATGTGTGTATCTATTTGAACATTGACTAAACAGAAGAAACGGTGAGCCATGGTGAAAGTACTTAGCTGTTTTAGATGATGTGTCTGTAGCTCAACAAGTACTTTTGTATCAAAAGTTTGTCTTAGTCTATTTGGTTTAACTGGCTTTTTTAAAAAGAAAAATGCATTGATTTAATTTGCTGTTTCAAATGAGTGATTGTGTGTGTCTGAGAATTTTTTCGTGTAAGATTTAGCTTGTATCAATCAGAATCAAGTTATGTAATTTTTAATAGAGACAGACTTTTTAAGACAACAAATTGTCTAGAAACATTTTCTCAAAGAAATAAAATAGTCCTGTTTGTCAGTTGCTAAATCTTGTTTCAATGCATATCAAATTGTTTATGTCTTAAACATTTTCTTAAATAAAAACAAAATAAAATAGGTCTGTTTGTTAGCTCATGGTTCATTGCATATCAAATTGATTCATGTCTAAGAAACAGGCCTTTGTCAGTGGCTAGATTGTGTTTCATTGCATATCAAGTTGATTCATGTCTAAAATATTTATACTGGTAGTTGTAATTTTATTTTTACTTATATTAATGTATTGAAAAAAGTTTTACAACCATTGAATATTAGAATTTTGTCTTTGTCTGTAAAAATCAAAAAGATAATTTTATGCATATGTATCTGAATGGTTGTCATGGTATAAATCTTGCCTGTGGGTTTCTCTTATGTAAGATAGAATTGGATTGTGTACATTTTACATATTTAATTTATTTTCTTTGACTTGACTGACTGTTATTCTTTATGTGCTGTATGTATATATATATATAAAAAAAAAAACTAAACATGTAGTCTCAGCTTGTTTGTTCTTATCTACATTTAGGAGTTACACATCTGTATGTAATCATAACCTTAAGCTTCTTGGCTTATGTTTAGACAAAAGATGTTTTGATAAAAGTTGTATAGCAAAAATGTGCAGGTTTATTTAAAAATGTGGACAATAGAATGACATGAAACAAAGAACAAAGTTAATCAATAATTAATTCATCAAGAGCCCAATCCTCAAAACTGCCATCAGGTAAATAACGTCTTATGATAAATGGAACTTTTCTGGCTCTGTGAAAAGAAAAAAAAAAGCCCATAACATTGATATTACAAGATTTGACACATTTTTATCTTAATCTAAAAAAAAAAAAAAAAAAAAGATGGCTTAGACCAACAATACAAATAGATTATCTTTATCATCCTGTTTTCAGTGATAACTTGTTGAAAAGTTTAGTTCAGTACTAGATATAAAAAAAATAACAAATCTAAAAAAAAAAAAACTAGGTCCAATTACTGCTTGCAAAAAAAAAAAAGTTATAAAATAAATCATCCTTTTACTTGTTACTACTAACATAAATGTACTAAAACATTGTTTACTTTAATTCTTTCATTGCAATCACTAGTGGATCTGTTTCACCTTCCAACTCCACCATAACAGGTGCACACATCCTAATGAATTAAATAGAACATAAGTATTCATATAATCTGTAATATACTCACATCTGTTTAAATATTACTACTAAATGAAAGAACTACTTAGTTATCTTTGTAAATGACAAATTTTCTAAATAGCTGACAAATCAAAGAAATGAATGTAAAACTTAATTGTACAGAACCATCAAGTACTGGCACAGTAAAGCTTTTTTTGTGTGTCAATGTGGGATCTTTTTTTTTTCCCCCCTCTAAATGCTGAAATATTTTACACTACCTTTAGGTGGTCTGAAATCAGAATCAAGTCTGTTTCACATCAATTTGTCCTATTTGAACCACTCTTTATATGGCAGTGACGCTCTAGTGCTTACTTAACTCTTTCTCTCCGTTATTATTTGTCCATGTTTTGAAGGAATTCTACAATTTACTCATTACTATCTCACTACCTTGTTATGATTGGGCTTCAATAGATTTCTTGTTTGTTATCAAAAAATGTTGAATTTGATATAGAATTAAAGGGAAATGCATGCTCTTTTTATATAATACAAAGTCAAGTTTAAAAAATTAAACATTAATGTAATTTAATGAGGTGAAATCTATGATGATATTGTCGATTAGGAGAGAAAGTGTTAAAGAAAAAGGAAGAGCCAATCTATTCTTATATGATATAGACTGCAGCCATTTTCGGTAAATACAGATAATTTTTTTTATTTTTTTTTTACTGAGTTCTTGCACTTTTTTTTTAAGGTACTGTTGCCATTTTGGGAAATATCCAAAAAACAAAAAGGTAATACAAATGGTAATTGTAGGCTTCAAGTTTTTTTTAGTGAAGGTCCCTAGTCTGGGAATCTATGAAAACTGAAAACTATTTCTTGGTAACCAGTTAAAAGGTAAAATGTCAGTGTACTTTAATCATGCTAATTTGCTAGTTTCAAATTTTATTTTATATATATATATATATATATCTATTCTAAGAGTATGCAACAAATATTTACGCTATCTGAAGTGCTCGTGTCCCAAGTACCCTGGCTCTTTCATATTTGGTCATGTACTTTGTTGTGATCCTTTTTTGTGGCTCCACTTGTCCTACTGCTCCATCTGTTATAATTTCTATTCTGTCTCCCTAAATGAAACAATGGTCATTTGTTAATTCCAGTGTCATAAAGCATGCATTTGAGACTCATTCAAACTGAGTCAAATGACATTACTTTTAGATAACTTATTTATACCATTTAATTAGGACAATGATTCCCTTAAAAGTATGTACTCTATTTGGTCTGTCATAAAATTCCTACTGGTACTGTAGCTAGTGTATAATGTGTGTACCTGGTCATTGTCTATTGGTTCATCTAAAGGCTCATCATCTTCTACATCTGGGCCATCTTCAAAACTGCAATAAGAGAACAAAAATGAACTATTTATATATATACTTTACAAATACATATATACATAAAATACCACTGATTCACTGTTTCATTGATCAAGAAATCTCATCAACTGTTGTATGGATCTACATAAAATTTTGTACAGTTTCCTTTTGTCTCCTAGGCGCTTGCTAAGAAATGGTTTTGACAGATGTGCAACCTGATGACTGCTATTCTTAAAAATAACAAACAAGCTTTCTATCAAACCTTTATATTTTATTTTCGGTATTTCCCCAAAAGGCATCAGTCAATATATAAAGCTTTAAAAAAAATAGCATGAAAATAGGACTTCCTGTATATTATCTCTTTTCACCTTAAGAGAAGTGAACTTTTAAAACTTATCTTAAATCACTTCCGCTTCCCTTTAAACTAATCCTAATACTTGCTAATAGCATAAGAAAATAGATCTAGATCTATTGTCATTTCTCTACATTCAAAAGTGGTATATAGATCTAATAATAAATAATATAATTATTAGCCAATAGCGGAGGAGTATTCTGATACTTTCAACTTTCACTTTTTTCCCCATTTCAGAGAAAAATTCAACTGAAAACGGGTGCAAAAGTTGCCAAAACCACCAAAAGGGTCCGCGCTACGAACTTTACTCTAGAACTATATCTATATTATAAAGTAGAATGTGTGGTGTATGTATGGATGTATGTTACTTATAGACATCAAAACCGCTTGACCAATCTTGATAAAACTAGGCAGGAATGTTCCTTGGGTACCAACTTAGACCGTAGTGTATGTATTGTAGCCCTAAAACAAACTTAAGACCCTCAAAAAAAATAAAGTTGTCCGACTCTATTACAGCTATAGTATTTTATGGATCTAGGCCATGTCTACAATGTTGACATGAGAAAAGATCGAAAGGATTTAGACCTAGATCTAATTTTAAGAAATACACTTTGCGCAGATAGTTTTTTACTTCGACACACGAAAATACAAAAGAAGATCCATTGATTTTATTATATAATTTAACAATGCTATCGCTCTTTTCGTTTTTAATAGATATGAATGTATCGGCTTCGGGTAATCCCATTTTCGCAAATCTAATTTTATTTTCGTAGCGAAAGAGAAAAAACTTGAAAGAATCATTAGTTAAGTTTAACATACATCTAAATCCAATCCACTATATTAGTAAACACAAACTTAGACCCGCAGGCCGCGGGTAATGTCTGGCGAACATCCTTTCATTAGACATTACCAAATGGTTACACATTAACAGTGATTAACACATCTCTCTACTGAGTCTATTCCTAGGCCTAGGTCTAAATTTCTTATTGAACTCTAAGATGATAAAGATAGTTTTATGCTTTAACACATAAACATACTAATTATTGTCCATTCATTTCATATTTTAATTAAATTAGCATTCAAATTTGTTTTTCTAAAGTATTTTTAATACATTCGTTTGCTGTTCGCTAAAGCTGCGTAGCCGTGTTGAGATAGGCCTATATTCATTCATGAAAAAAAGTTCACGCATGCGCAGCACAGAATTTTTAACTTAGATCTATATCTACCTCAAGATCTACTTTATACTTTATACACATGAACATACAAAATTTAGTCTATTCATCTCAAATTTTAATCAAATATATGTAGGCCTACAAGCAAATGTTTTAATTTGAAAAAAATGGATTTAAGCCTATTAGCTATTTTGATTTGATAGCTTCATTCACACTATTTTTACACTGACACATTCGCTTTACTTATTACATTATTATTTCGTTTAATTGTTTACAAAACACTCTCAGTGACTATATCGACAGTAATGCGCAAATAAAGACCCGCGGGTCGCGGGTAACATATGTCTATATTATATAAGATAAAGTATGTCTGACTCTGACTATTTAGTATTTACTATTCACCGTTGACACTGTGACTGTTGTCCAGGACTCAGTAGTCAGTATCATGATCATGACATGTATTCAAATTCAGTATTTCTAATTCTAGCTAAATAGACTCTACTTGACTTAGTTTAGTCACTACTCGACACTAGTCTGACTAGTCACCTAGTCCTAGTGTCTTAGTTACTTAGATCTAGTAAGTTATATATTATATCTAGTATTACTAGACTTAGTCACTTACTAATAAACTTGATAAACTCAATAATTGGTCCAAAGACTGGGGCATGTCCATTAACACAAAAAAGACAACATATACCATATTCTCACTGTCAACAAAACAACAAACAATAAAATTAACATTAGATAAGGAAGCTTTAGAAAAAAATGACAGCCCTACTTATCTTGGAGTCACCTATGACCTGAGACTAACCTGGAAAAACCAAATAGATAAAACACAGAGTAAAGGCATCCAGAGACTATCCCTCTTGAAAAAATTAGCTGGCACAGATTGGGGAGCTAATCACAACATCCTGAAAAAGACCTATACCAGTTATGTAAGACCTGTACTAGAATATGGTGCCACAACATGGGGCTCAGCAGCCCAAACCAACCTAAGAAAAATAGACAAGGTTCAAAATATTGGTCTAAGGATAATGACAGGAGCAATCAAAACAACACCCATAAGAGCTATGGAGGAAACTGCTGCCCTGATCTCTCTGGATGAAAGAAGAGAAATAAAAATCCTTTCCCAATTCACTAAATTGGAAACCTTGGAGAGGCACCCACTCAGAACAAAAATCCACAAAACTGGCACAAAAAAACGTCTCAAAAGGACCAATTTCATACAGGAATCTCTAAACCTAAAAAAGAAACACCAACTTGAAAAAATTACTCTGGAATCCTCGATACACTATAATGAATCTCCACCCTGGGACGAAAGCCCTCTTCCTTCTGTAAGGGACCATATTGAAAACATAAAAAGAAAATCTGATTACAGACCAACAGAGCTCAAGGAAATAGTGAACTGTTTTCTACATACCAATTACCCTAGCAATCAGTGGATCAGAGTTTACACGGATGGCTCATCCCATAAAGCCACCACAAAAGGAGGAGCTGGAATACTTATCGAATGGCCAGATGGAGGAAAACTAGAAAAATCCATTGCAACTGGAGAGCTCTCTGACAGTCACAGAGCAGAAAGGGAAGCACTAGCACTAGCTGCTACCATGCTAGCAAATCATCCAAGTTCCCCTCACAGTCAGATTGTCTTTCTAACAGACGCAAAAACAACCCTCCAAAGCCTGCAAAACTCTGATTCCCCTTATATTAAAAACCTCAGAACAGCACTCACAAAGCTCAACCACAACAGCAAAAAAACTGTTATTCAATGGATACCAGCTCACATACAACTAGCAGGAAATGAGAAGGCTGACACACTCGCCAAGAGTGGGAGAACAAACTCACAAGTAAACTCTGCATCTGCACTCTATCCAGAAGAAATGAAGAAATTAATTGTAGATAAAATAAATGAGAAATGGACGAGCTCCCATCCAAATCACAAGAAAGATGATGCTTACTATAAGCTATCCCGACAAGACCAACGTCTAATCTTTCGACTCAGGACCGGACACAATAGAATGCGACAACACATGTTCCGGAAGCTCAAAATTGGCACCAGTGAAATCTGCCCATGTGGAGTATCACCAGAAAATGCCGACCACGTCCTCCAAAACTGCTCTCTCTACCAAGAGGCCCGTATAAGACATTGGCCCCAAATCACCCCAATAGAAAGAAAACTATACTATATGGAGAGCTCCCTGATTTGGAAACCACTGCGCAGTTCATCTCATGTATTGGTCTAGTCATATGAACACTCCAACATAACAATGAGAACGATGAAGAAGAAGAAAGTCACTTACTAGTATTAGTATTATCTAGTATTAGTAGTAACTAGTATAGTAAATCTAGACATTCTAGGTCTACCAAAATTACAGTACAAGTACTAAAGTCGATTTTAGATCTAGATCTAGATCAGATTTTTAAAAAGTTGTACAAATTAAAAACATACTCATCGCCTTCCACTTCTTCTGGATCCATGGCAAACCCTATAAAAATATAAAATAAATGTGCAAGTCGATTTTTATTGACGAAAAATACATTACAGTAATCTCCCCTATTTTATTGAATCCGTTTTTTTTTTTAATTATTTAGATCTAATTTTTATTTTATCCTAGGCGGACTGTTAGTCAATAGTCCAGCCCAATGAATTAGACAGCCGAATCGTGTAAAAAAAAAATAATGGTAACTCGATTTGTAAGAGTGCACTTACCTGCCACTTGCATGCGAATTCGTCAACGCAAACATAAACCGCCTGGCAGTGACACAGTGGTGTGAAATGTGCTCCTCACTGTCGTCATGTGATAATGGTTAGGAGTTCGAATCCACTTTTCTGCGAGGCCCTGCCGTCCTACAGGAGGTCTGTATTAGAGTAAGCTAGGCAGTGGCGTAGCATCCATGGCGCGAAGGGGTTCAATGAACCCGGGCCCTCGACCATTTACGGGCCCACACCCGATGACCACTAAATTAAGGAGTATCGTTGAAGTGACACAAATAACAACGACAATTCTTGATAAAAACAAAAACACAATCCTTAAATTTACCTCGACCCACAGATTCAAAACGAGATAATAGGCCTGTTGTGCAATGCAATGTTAGTAAATATATTTTAGGAGAATCAATCTGCGCCATTTTTCTCAATCATGATTGACAGAACACTAAAAGTATTACAAGTTGATTAAATTAGCATTATTTCTGAAATCGTTTTGTGAACTCCTATGTCGAGACCAGACGAGATACACAAAAGAATTGCAACCAGAGAGTCTTTTGTAAGTTTTTTTTTTATATTTGCAAGAACCAGGAGTCTGCAGGGTTGACTAAACAAATGCTCTTAAGTAATTACTTACGATGCCAAGGCAATGATTGTTTCAACAAAAGCTTGCGCATAATGTTCACTGTGCTAAACAGTACTGAAACATGGATTTAAATTATTCTATCAGCTGAGCTCATGAACTTGCATAGGAATGCCTTTTAGTAAATGTACAGATACAAACTACTGGATTTCTTTGTCATACAAAATATTTGTCATACTGGGGGGGGGAGAGGAGGGGCTTATCAACATATTCTTGAACCCGGTCTTAGTTCTGTAGGATCGTCTGAAATATTTAAAACAAAACAATAAACTACAGAAACTGGTCAACTGTTTCGTTTTGATTTGTATTTATTTTGATCGATATTGAAATAAAACACAAATTATGGTATTATTATGATCGTTTTTCTTTTAACCTGTATAAAAAAAAATTTAAAAAGCTAGTCCTGATACTGGATTTAAAAAAAGACTTCATAAAAAAGAACTTTTAAAATGTTTTGAGGGGCATCAAACTAAGGATACATTTTCTCAATGAAATCAACGCATTGTAGGGTACATATATGAACAAAGACAAACTTCTGAATTTGAAATGTTTACTAGAAATTAATTTACTTTGATACTTTTGTTAGTCTCCTTTTTTTCTTAAATTAAACGTAAGCTGTTAACCAGGTTGAATCAAGTTTACTAGATTTGTTTAAATACCTGAAGGCATAACGCACTTTTACACTTTCTTCTGGGGCACATTTTGTTACTTCATTGTTCAGTACTGGCACTTAATGGGCATTGCGAACAAGTTGAAGAAGATTGACAAAGACAAAATCTAGGTCATTTCTAGGGGGTTTGTGAAATTACTATCCAAGTTCAATCCACTCCTGATAGAACATGTACATCGAACTAAGCTTAGTTCCAGACCAAATACTTACATGTTGTTAAATTGATTTTTTAAAATATTTTTTTTTTTTTTTGCAAATTAGCAATACTTTAACAATAAATACACATTAGGTAAAAAAAAAAAAAAGAAAGTCATTTCGCTTTTTGTAGAAGGGGGCATCACGAGGAGCTGCCGCACTGGGTATCTTATACACTAGCTACACCACTGCCCCTTCCTTTAAAATAAACTTTCCCAATGTTTTATTTTTAGCGGCCCCCGAAAGGGGAAAAGACGCTATTAGTTTTGTGCGAAATGTCTGTCCGTCTGTCCGTCCGTCCCGTTTAGATCTCGTAAACTAGAAGAGATATTGAAAATCCGACTTCACAATATTTTAGACCATTCAAAGTTCTGATGCAACGGCTACTTTTTTTTTTCCTGAAAGCGAAAATTCTAATTTTTAAAATGAATTATGCAAGCAGTTTTTTTTATAAGAAAAAGCGAATTAGTATGCATTATATGTTAGACCTAATTTAAGACGAATAGTAATCTTATAAACATCATTTTTGTGAACATTTTTTTCTATATAGCGGATTTTTTTTTTTTTTTTTTTTTTTTTTTTTTTTGAGGATTCGAATATGAGTTTGAGCCTTTTCAAAACAATTAACTTATTTAGTTCGAACCGAGGGTCCCGGGTTCGAATCCTGGTGAAGACTGGGATTTTCAACTTCTGAGTCTACCCAGCTCTAATGGGTACCTGACATTAGTTGGGGAAAAGCAAAGGCGGTTGGTCGTTGTGCTGGCTACATGACACCCTCGTTAACCGTAGGCCACAAAAACAGATGAACTTTACATCATCTGCCCTATAGACCACAAACTAGTTAGGCCAGGTTCACATCTAACTTTAGATTCATTTTCACGTATCCTTTGATCTGCTGGACGGTTGGGGCACTACACAAGATCTGTTAACCTTCTTTCTCCATTTCTATCTCTCATTTGTCTTTGATATAATTTCATTCGGATGTTCTTTCTGAAAATATTGAAGCCTACCTGGGTGGACCACTGGTCGTGCGGTTTGCGCGCTGGACTGTCGTTTGGATTTATCGACGACCGCCTGCTCCCATCCCCCGTCGTCCTGTGGGAGGTTTGGACTAGGAAGTAAACTATCTTCAACTCTGAAGGATTATCCGAATTATGTAAAACATTTTACTTCGGGGGCCGATTTTGAGTTTGTGTTTCCACACAAACTGTCTTTTGTAACCTTGTTTTTTTTTTTATTTTTGATGAGCCATGATACAAAGAGCTAATTTGCCACATTGTGCGCCGATTAATTTTTTAATTTCATTATTTTGAACGTTGTAGCCTATTACTATTTGTTGTCGATTCATATTTCTACACTTTAAGTTTTAAATTTTTTGCTCCGTAATGGTTAGTCCATGGTTAGACCTATGGAAAAACTAAAAGTATCTAGGCATTGCCCATCCATTTTCAGATAAAAATAGACGCATTGTTTATAGTTTTTCAACACATACGGTATTTAAATTTTACATTCAAATCGACCGAGATATGGTCAGTCACAATTACGGAACAGGATTTTTTAAGAAGTCACAATTGCGGAACACGGTAAAAATGTTGGAACAAAGCCAATATAAAGCCTATATTTATTAGTCTTTATATAAAACGAACACATTATCCTTTACATTAATTTTATTTTATTAAAGCTTAAGACAACATATCTCTTCTTTAATTTAATTGACGTCACACTACCCTGATTTTCCTTACTAGGTTTTATTTTTCATTCTATTTTTTTGTTATATTAATATTATATATAAGATATTATTTGATATTAGGCCTATGAGTTTTCCTCTTTTTGCTGGACGTCTGGTAATCATCTATATAATATGTAATATTATTCTCTAAATGTTTTTAAATTTATATTACTCATAAACTCATATTTAAACTCCAATAATCTAAATCACTATGTAATGCGCAGGTCAAACGAATAACATCTATAGCAGCGGTTCTCAACATTTTATGCTCGGCGACCCCTTTTTACAATCCCCCACTCTGCCGCGACCCCCCCCCCCCCGCACACACACACACACACTAAATGCATGACGCGTAGGACGTAATCATCTTCTTTTTTGAAATAACGTCTGTATTATATAAAATATGATAATGTCCTTTGAAATTACAGTTTGTACATATTGGCGTTTTTTTTCAGGTCTTGAGAATCGTGGTGTTCTGGTTTCTTTTGTATAACAGATGAAATTTTCTTCTGCAGACTGTTGAATAGGTTTGTTTGGATATGCTGCCCTGTATTGTCGTACTATTCGAGTCAAAGTTTGAATGTCTTTTGGTTGTCTTTCAATGATAAACGATTGAATATCTTCTGAGTGTGCATGTGTAATGGCATCTATGATGACATGCTCTCTCAGATTTTCGTCTGAATTTTCTATTTTTGACAAGGAGATCCACCTATCAAACCACGTGGTCATGTTTGATATAAATATTAATGGATCATCTTCTTGTCGAGGCCTTTCTGTATAGAATTTTTTTCTGTATGTGTCTTGTGTAGCGCCATACTGTCTCAGGAGTGCTTCTTTGACATTGCTATAGTTGTCTAGTTCGTGCGCTGGAAGTTGAATACAAATGTCTATGGCTTTACCCGTAAGAAGGCTCATTAAAGTTCTGGAGTATTGTTCTTCAGGTAGACCTGATGCTTGTTATTTTTATTTAGAAGATACACAATAGTTCAATGTTTCACCTTATAAATCGTTGTTATAAGATGATTCTTGTGGTCACTTGTAGGTTATAGTAAATAGTAGTTGCGTCTTGATTAGGCAATATGAAAAGCAATTACTTGTCGCTAGTAAGTAAATACACAAGGCGATCTAAGTTGATAGATCAAGCCTGTAAAATGACATAAAGTTGTACAGTGATCAATAAACTGGGTAACTGTCACTTTTTGGTATGTGGAAAAAAAAAGACACATTGGCTTTGAAGGGTCAAGGAAATGCCGGTACTTAAAAAAAAATTTTATTCATAGACGGATTATTAATTTTCTATGATTACCGGTACTTTCACATATCCCTTAGTCTGTTGGGGCACCACACAAGATTTGTCGACCGTTTTTCTACCTCTTTTTTTTTCTGGTACCGTACTGTGCCCAAAGCCCTGAAGACTTTATATGGTCAAAGAGTATTAATTTGGGGTTTTTTGTTTGTTTTACAGTAGTTAGAAGGTCATCGTGGAATATAATCGCTGTAATCCTTCTATGATTTGAAAGTATTCAACTCTAACGGAATCACAGTGTAAGGTTTGTGCGTGAATTGAGAGCTACAACTTGAATAATAAACATTGCAACTCTCAAAACTGAACACAGCATAGAATCTTCTCCATCTCTTGTAGTCTGATAGGAACACCCCTTCACATTCAGAGCCCACACACCTACTTCTCCGCCACTTGTGGTCTGATAGGAACACCCCTTCACATTCAGAGCCCACACACCTACTTCTCCGCCACTTGTCTGATAGAAACACCCCTTCACATTCAGAGCCCACACACCTACTTCTCCGCCACTTGTGGTCTGATAGGAACACCCCTTCACATTCAGAGCCCACACACCTACTTCTCCTTCACGTGTAGTCTGATAGGAACACCCCTTCACATTCAGAGCCCACACACCTACTTCTCCGCCACTTGTGGTCTGATAGGAACACCCCTTCACATTCAGAGCCCACACACCTACTTCTCCTTCACGTGTAGTCTGATAGGAACACCCCTTCACATTCAGAGCCCACACACCTACTTCTCATTCACTTGTAGTCTGATAGGAACACCCTTTTCACATTCAGAGCCCACACACCTACTTCTCCTTCACGTGTAGTCTGATAGGAACACCCCTTCACATTTAGAGCCCACACACCTACTTCTCCGCCACTTGTCTAATAGGAACACCCCTTCACATTCAGAGCCCACACACCTACTTCTCCTTCACGTGTAGTCTGATAGGAACACCCTTTTCACATTCAGAGCCCACACACCTACTTCTCATTCACTTGTAGTCTGATAGGAACACCCTTTTCACATTCAGAGCCCACACACCTACTTCTCCTTCACTTGTAGTCTGATAGGAACACCCTTTTCACATTCAGAGCCCACACACCTACTTCTCCTTCACTTGTAGTCTGATAGGAACACCCTTTTCACATTCAGAGCCCACACACCTACTTCTCATTCACTTGTAGTCTGATAGGAACACCCTTTTCACATTCAGAGCCCACACACCTACTTCTCCTTCACTTGTAGTCTGATAGGAACACCCTTTTCACATTCAGAGCCCACACACCTACTTCTCATTCACTTGTAGTCTGATAGGAACACCCCTGTAACATTCAGAGCCCACACACCTACTTCTCATTCACTTGTAGTCTGATAGGAACACCCTTTTCACATTCAGAGCCCACACACCTACTTCTCCTTCACTTGTAGTCTGATAGGAACACCCCTTCACATTCAGAGCCCACACACCTACTTCTCCTTCACTTGTAGTCTGATAGGAACACCCCTTTCACATTCAGAGCCCACACACCTACTTCTCATTCACTTGTAGTCTGATAGGAACACCCTTTTCACATTCAGAGCCCACACACCTACTTCTCATTCACTTGTAGTCTGATAGGAACACCCTTTTCACATTCAGAGCCCACACACCTACTTCTCATTCACTTGTAGTCTGATAGGAACACCCTTTTCACATTCAGAGCCCACACACCTACTTCTCCTTCACTTGTGGTCTGATAGGAACACCCCTTTCACATTCAGAGCCCACACACCTACTTCTCCGCCACTTGTGGTCTGATAGGAACACCCTTTTCACATTCAGAGCCCACACACCTACTTCTCCTTCACTTGTAGTCTGATAGGAACACCCCTTCACATTCAGAGCCCACACACCTACTTCTCCGCCACTTGTGGTCTGATAGGAACACCCTTTTCACATTTAGAGCCCACACACCTACTTCTCCGCCACTTGTAGTCTGATAGGAACACCCTTTTCACATTCAGAGCCCACACACCTACTTCTCCTTCACTTGTGGTCTGATAGGAACACCCCTTTCACATTCAGAGCCCACACACCTACTTCTCATTCACTTGTAGTCTGATAGGAACACCCCTGTAACATTCAGAGCCCACACACCTACTTCTCCGCCACTTGTCTGATAGAAACACCCCTTCACATTCAGAGCCCACACACCTACTTCTCCTTCACTTGTGGTCTGATAGAAACACCCCTGTAACATTCAGAGCCCACACACCTACTTCTCATTCACTTGTAGTCTGATAGGAACACCCCTTTCACATTCAGAGCCCACACACCTACTTCTCCTTCACTTGTGGTCTGATAGGAACACCCCTTTCACATTCAGAGCCCACACACCTACTTCTCCGCCACTTGTGGTCTGATAGGAACACCCCTTCACATTCAGAGCCCACACACCTACTTCTCCTTCACTTGTAGTCTGATAGGAACACCCCTTCACATTCAGAGCCCACACACCTACTTCTCATTCACTTGTAGTCTGATAGGAACACCCCTGTAACATTCAGAGCCCACACACCTACTTCTCCTTCACTTGTAGTCTGATAGGAACACCCCTGTAACATTCAGAGCCCACATACCTACTTCTCATTCACTTGTAGTCTGATAGGAACACCCCTTCACATTCAGAGCCCACACACCTACTTCTCCTTCACTTGTGGTCTGATAGGAACACCCCTTCACATTCAGAGCCCACACACCTACTTCTCCTTCACTTGTGGTCTGATAGGAACACCCCTTCACATTCAGAGCCCACACACCTACTTCTCATTCACTTGTAGTCTGATAGGAACACCCTTTTCACATTCAGAGCCCACACACCTACTTCTCCTTCACTTGTAGTCTGATAGGAACACCCCTTTCACATTCAGAGCCCACACACCTACTTCTCCTTCACTTGTAGTCTGATAGGAACACCCCTTTCACATTCAGAGCCCACACACCTACTTCTCCGCCACTTGTGGTCTGATAGGAACACCCCTTCACATTCAGAGCCCACACACCTACTTCTCCTTCACTTGTAGTCTGATAGGAACACCCCTTCACATTCAGAGCCCACACACCTACTTCTCCTTCACTTGTAGTCTGATAGGAACACCCCTTCACATTCAGAGCCCACACACCTACTTCTCCTTCACTTGTAGTCTGATAGGAACACCCCTTTCACATTCAGAGCCCACACACCTACTTCTCCTTCACTTGTAGTCTGATAGGAACACCCCTTTCACATTCAGAGCCCACACACCTACTTCTCCGCCACTTGTAGTCTGATAGGAACACCCCTTTCACATTCAGAGCCCACACACCTACTTCTCAGTGGTAGTCTATATAAGGATCAATAGAAATAGCGTGACTTTCTTGTGGTGAACACAATTAAGGAAATTTATGCACTTTGTTGTATTACTTTGTTGTGTATTGATGAGCTTGATAGGAGAATGAAAAGTTCTCAGAATGAACAATTAATTAACCAAGACAAAAGTGTGAGCTAATATAGTTAATAAACTACTGACTGCTAGCTACCAGAACAAGAAGAAATATACTGGTACCATGAAATAATTCACAGCCACCCAATGTATACTCTATTACAAATCTGTAATTGTGTAAAAGGCTAGCTATTATCTGTTCATAAATTACATGAAGTCAGAAGATTGGATCCACATCTTCAGTTTTGAAGGAACGTCTGTACTTAATAAGATGTGCAAGTTTTATCATTTTAAACAGTGCATAGGATATTTGATTATTTACAATTTTGTGTAAAAAAATTTGTTTAATGCAAATATATATATACCGGTATAAAAAAAGAAGAAGACTAAGCACTTAAAATTCTTTGAACATTGACAGTGACAGTCTATAAGAATCATGAAGAATAATGACAAAAAAAAAAAAAAAAAAAAAGATTATTGTCATATAATTTCAACTTTTAGAAACAATGTAGTCAGAGATGAGCCTTAGATGACATTAAGTTAAATTCCCCTTTCAGACCTTGTGGTCTATAGGGCAGATGATGTAAAGGTCATCTGATTATGTGGCCTACGGTTAATGAGGGTGTCATGTGGCCAGCACAACGACCAACCGCCTTTACTTTTCCCCCACTAATGTCAGGTACCCATTAGAGTTGGGTGGACTCACCAGGATTCGAACCCAGGACCCTGGTTTGGTAGCCAACCACTTTACCGCTCAGCCACCGCACCTCCCTTAATATGACATAATGTGATATTAATATTTTGACAATGTTCAGTTGCATATTTTTTTTTATTTTTAAAATTTAATACTAAATATCATATATATCATGTATGATGATTATGACATTATGATTCCTTACTTAAAAGATTAAGATATACAGAAAAAACAAAACTAGACATTAAAATGACATATTCTTAATATTTTCTATTGTATGACCCTGTTAAAATCCTAATATGATGTTATATTTCATTGCTATGGCATTTAGAAGCTTTTGACTGTCATACTTAGTTTTTATTTCTTGTGCACAAATTGTTAGTGTAGTTTTAGCACACCTCATTAGGACCCATAACAATAATTATAAACCTTTATGATGGTTTCACCTGTCAAGTAGCCCACTGTGGCAAGCTGTCAGAGGAATTTCCAGTCACAACAGGAGTCAAACATGGATGTCTTCTTTCACCACTCCTGTTCCTTCTAGTATTGGATTGGGTCACAAAAGAAGCCTACTCTAACACAGGGAAAGGAATCCAATGGACTCTCACACAAAAGCTGGAAGATCTGGAATTCGCTGATGACATAGCCCTATTATCACACAGACTACAGGATATGCAAGAAAAGGTCACAGCTTTAAGTGAAGTAGGAAAAAGAGTAGACCTCAAAATAAACCACCAAAAAAACAAAAGTACTTAAAGTAAACAACAAACAAATTGGAGACATAGAAGTGGCTCTCAGACCACAGATCAAGTAGATAAGTTTACATACCTTGGGACGTCGTCATATAAATCTAGCGTGTCAGACTTTACACAGCTAAAACCAACCTGGAAATCTCCTCACATCTCAAACAAGACTAAAATAAGAATATTAAACTCTAATGTCAAGGCTGTCCTACTGTATGGTTCTGAAACATGGAGAACAACTGAAGCAACAACAAAAAAAGCACAGCCCTTCATCAACAGATGCCTGAGAAATATCCTAAAAATACACAGGTATGACAAAGTAGAAAACACCAAACTGTGGAAGATGAGAAGGCAGAAAAATATAGACTAGAGGTGCAGATCTTAGAGAGAAAGTGAAGATAGATTGGTCACACCCTTAGAAAAGATACCAACAACAGAGCTAGGCAGGCCTAGAGGACGGAAACAGCTGGGAAGCCATAAAAAAAACTAGCAAGAGATCATATAGAGTGGAGTGTTTTTGCTGAGGCCCTATGTTCCATGAGGAACTCAAAGGAATGATGATGATGATGATTGGGACCCAGCTTGTGCAAGACCATTATCAAGTGAATTTGAATTGGACCTTGCTGTCAAGTCCCTAGTGAAACCTCATTGTTCACAAAATGAGGACATTGTACCTATCTCAAATAAGGTCAACGTACCCACGCTTAAATGCCAGAAAGACGCAGATTAAAACTTAGTTCAAGGCTACAGCAGGGAAACATAATTAATGTAGGTTAAATTACAAAAACACAATTAAAAGGAAAATTAAATGTAAACGGGTCAAGGATGGGTATTGAGATGTCACGGTTCTTTATTCTAAAGAAAGATATAAAAGGAGGAGTGTTAGCTTGAGACGGGAGAGAGCTAGAAAGTTAGACTTAGAAGTTGCTAGTTTTTAAAGTAAATAGTTACCCAGTTTATTGATCATTTTCACTGAATCCTGTATCTGTTATATATATTTTTGTACATACATTTATTATTTCAAGTTCAAGTTTACATTTACATTAATTAAAACTCAAGAAAAACATATCAGCACTTTGTTACTTCATTGATTATTAAAGTGTTTGAGTGTTTCAACTATAATCAAGGCACCTCCGGACCCGCTTATGTCACAAGTTTATATCATCAAGATCTTCAAGTCAAATAAACATAATAAACACATGCTACATCAATGTTGGTCCTAAAAGTTTCTTATGCACCCATTGTTTGGCGCTGGTCCAAATGTACATCTCAATTCATGTAATTGGCAAGGTGTGGATTGTTTAGTTTTCTGTTGATTACTTTTCTAAATAGTATTTCCTATTTGCAATTTACCAAACATGTACACAATAATAGTTTCCCTTTCAGACCTTGCAATGTATAGGGGAGATAATGTCAAGGACCTTTTCCTTAACAATAATAGTTCACAGAGTAAATATGGACTGTCAATTGCTACATGAATGTATGAATATTGGCATAGTACATATTTATGTTGTATTAAATACTTCACATATTAACTTGATCTGCTCGCTTGTTATTCCTATCTGAAGGTTCAGGGTATATGTGAGAAGATCTGTCAATATTAGATAAAGCATCTGACATAAGCTTTACACTTTTCCCCTAAGTTAGTGCCGTTGCCCTTGAATATTTTATAATCAAACATCTCACAGTCTCACATATTGTTATTAATTTCTATGTGTAGTCAATAAACTGTATGAGACACAATTATTCCAATAACTCTAAATTTTCATATAATTTTGTTAAAACTGTTTTTTAAATTGTTAACATTTTATTATTTGCATAAACAAATGTATACATTTAACTTAAGTTTGTACAAGGCTGAAGCCTACTCAATGAGGCTACACAAATTATATAAGCATTGCATACAACATTATCAGTAAATATGAATTCATTCTACAATTGTTAATACTATTTTTTTTATGGCAAATAACCCTTTCTCTTTAAGTGAGAAATATTGGAAATGAGCCCACCAAACAAAGTTGATGAATCAATCCCCACCACCTCTCCAAGAGTAATCTACACACCTTTAAATGATCACCATAACAATAAATCCCACTATCCACCCTTACAAAACTGTGACTCCTATCTTATTTGAATGTCCTATTTTAATCCATATTAGCCAGACCCTACAATGAGTACAGTTTCACCTAACCAACACCCTGTATGGGAGTGCTGAAGAAAACATCACACTTTTCCTTTTCTTTGGCACAGACAGACAACTCTTATTAACTTTTCTTAAAAAACATAACATCATGGTTTAAGAATTTAGGATCACCTTATAGAACTACTGCAAAAAAAGCAAATTATATTTGTATATTGCTACACTTTTCATCAAGACCTTTTGGGCTTTATTAAATATAGTAGAATTATTAAAGTAAATAAATAAACTGTATTTAATCAATGGTTTTTATTTTCTAAATTCTGTACTTTTTGTTTTGATTTCTTCCATGTCAATGTCTTCCTTTTTGCTCATGTACTCCTCTTTGTTGAGAGGTTTTATAATGTGACCAAGTTTGGTCACAACCTCTGGTTTGGTTAATAATTTTGTGGCAGTTTCAGGCACAAGTCCACGTGATACAGGTTGACTAACAGACAATTCATACTGCCGAACGGATGAAAAGGGAAATGGCACAGATTTTGGCTGTAAAAGAAAATTAAATAAAAATTAGTACTTGATTCATAAAAAAATATCTTAAAAATTATTTAAATTTGAAGATATATTAGTTTTATTATTGTGTATTATGAAAAAGCTTTTAATGCAAAGAATACTGAAATTGTACTAACCAAAAGTTTCCTAATTCCCTGATCTTTATTAGGATTGATCCAAACATATGGTGCATATGGCTTTTTCACTTTTTGATCCTTGAGTTGAGCTTGAGATCTATTTTGTTTTTTTTTGTAAAAATTTAAAATAGATAAAAATGATCATTATTAATATGCTATTGAAGACATAATATCACATAATCCTATTTTTGAACAGTCGCTATTAAAAAGTAATGACATGATTTGCAATAATTGTTATTTTGAACAAATATAATGAAGGATTGATGTGTATCAGAATACGCTAAAAAAATTAACAATATGCATATTTTGAACACCTGTTATGTGACGAAATTTAACCGAATTTGTTTTGATAAAATATATACATTAGTAATTTCAAATAAATAAAATAGGATACAACTTCACTTCTAGCAATCCTACAGCTGACAAATGTCCTCACAGATAATTAAAAATTATTATTATATACTAATTAGTATAAAATACATCTATAAATTAACACTAAGTTTTCACACCATCTGGTTCATGTCTTTGTCTGCATGTAGAAATTAATGCTAGCCATATTCCATACTGGTGACAACCAGGACGTCATGTATTGAATGTGAGTGAACGCAGTTAATATGTAGTTAACAGTTCAACACTAAAATTGGAAGATTATGGTAAATGATAGTTGGTAGTTCCTAGTTTCTGATATCCATACATGATGATTTCCTCAAAGGTACACTTAGCTCTATATAGTGACAATAACTACTATTAAAAATCATTACTGACATTTTCATCTGTTTAAAAAAAAACTTTTGTAATCTGATCTCACTCTCATGTTTATTGTTACATATATCAAAGCATGCTTTTTGGCCTGCACATTGCTTTCTAGACAAACAGTAAACTCATAAGGATCAACCATGAGTTTGTGTGAAAATCATTGTATTGTTCTTCACAAATGTATTGATATTTATATAAATATATTTGTATTAGTAAAAGTAAAAGTTTAAAATACTGATCAACAGAAGAATTACCTCTTTTTAGAGTGTTTCTCTTGAATATGTTTATAATCAGGACCAGCCCAGCTTCCCCAGCCAGGAAGTTTACTTTCATGTTTCACCACATTTTTATTTTCCATCTCGGCTTTCTCTTTACTGAACTCCTCTACAACATCTTCATCTTCAAAAAGTTCTTCCATTGTCACTTTCAATTCATCCCCATTAACAGTTAACTGATCAGCAGATTCAAGGAAGACCACAGGTTTTGAAATGTCTGCTTTGTTTGACTCATTGCACTTTTTCTTTTTGTCTTGTTTTTTTGAAACAGATGTTTTCTTAACAACATTCACATCACTAGATTTGGGTTTTTCTGAAGTCTCTTGACTTTTTTTGTCTGGTGCAGTCAAAGATTGTTCACTGTTAGCAGATAGATTTTCTGTGACTTTTAGTGGAAGTGAATCTGTACATGTGTCAATAGAACTGGTATGAGTATTGACATTGTGACATGTACCAATATCAGGATTTTTACCATCAGCATTTGAATTTGATGTTGATGCAAGCTGTGAATTTGAAGTTGATGCAGTCTGAAACTGATTGGTTGAATTCAGCCACATATTTGTACTTGTCTTTAGCTGACCAAATTTCCCTTTAATAATAGAATCAACCATCTGGTCATCAATAACGCTATCACTAGTTTTCGTTGACTCCACTGTCTTCACAATATTCACCTCTTCTTCCTCCTCCTCCTCATCACTTAGACTTTCAAGTTTTTTAGTAAGCTCTTTACTTTTTTCCAACATGGCTTGAATAGCATCACGGCTCTAGAGAGAAAAAACAACAACAAAAAAAAACAATAGGAACTGCAAAGTTTGAAACTAATATAATTTTTAACATTTTTCCAGAGTCCTTGATAGATTAAAAGGATTAGACAGTTCTGCATGAAGCTTAAATCCTTAAGGTATCAACACTATATCTATTTGTAATGCAGAACTGGCTCAACTTTTGAAAGCTTCTGAAGAGTACCTCTAGTAGTGCAGATACTACTGTCTCAAAGAAACATAGCAAAGCAAAAACATATTGGTTACTCCAATTAGTATTCCTATAACAGTTGAGATCATTAATCAATAACATTACCAAATGAGTTGGGAATTTCCAAATATTAAATATAGAAGAAAAGAAGTTTATTTTGTCTCTAAGTAGCTTCTACAAGCATAAAAGTTGCCATACAGGGGAAAAGAAAGAAATTAGAAGCTGTCAATAATTAATTGTGAATCTAGTGATTCCTTCAATAAATAAAATTAATTTTATTATATTTTATTATACAAAATAACTGTATTTAGAGAAACTACTGTGCCTTTTTATATATACACACTGTTTTCTTTATTACATTTCAAGTTTTGTTTCATGTACGCGACATTTTGACAATGTTCATTTTGGTGCTAGAGGTTTAAACCAAAATTTTAAAAAAATTATTATTATGCTAAACATTTTTGTTTAATTATACAAATGGGCCTAATTAGTAGAACATTATTCTAAGTCATGTACATTAATAGTTGCCTATTACGAAACAAAAGATTTTTGGAAAATATTATACCTCTACTCTAAATATAGTTTGAACACAAGAACACATATAAAAATGATCATTCTTTTTAGAGGCAAAATAAAATGAACATGTATAAGATATCTAAAAAAGCGTCAAAATGACCACATTGTGAAAACTTCCTGCTTCATTTATTGTGTTCCATCAATTTATTTAAAACAGCTTTGCATTGAAAAAAATATTACCCATCCACCTGTGGGACATTGCATATTGGTTTTATGTGACAAATATCACACTTATGTCTGCACATTTTTACTTAGCAATGCTTGCAGCAGTTATCCGACTCCCAGTCTGGTAATGCTCTCTCTTATTCACTATTATTAGTGTTAGGGAACACAGAAGTGTGAAAGAGCTTTGAATCTGCTTTAATTAATATTTACCACAGAAGCACAAACCTATTGTTAACATACATGTCTTATAAAACAATATGATAAACAGCACACTTACTTTATCATCAAATTTACTATATGCCTTATGAAGCCTTGAAAATTTTCCTCCTCCTTTGTGTTTGAGTGTCAAGCGTTCCTTTTAAAAAAAGTTTATAAAAAAAGATTATCAATGTTTTTTATGAAATATAGATACTCACATCCATTAGTAATATTTATCTGATAAAAAAAAAAAGTAAAGTTCCCCTTTCAGACCTTGTGATCTATAGGTCA
Organism: Biomphalaria glabrata; assembly: GCF_947242115.1. NCBI lineage: Eukaryota > Metazoa > Mollusca > Gastropoda > Planorbidae > Biomphalaria > Biomphalaria glabrata. The sequence goes on from NC_074716.1 coordinate 20,539,029, forward strand.
TCTGTTTCTGTGGCCTATGGTTATTGAGGGTGTCATGTGGACAGCACAATGACCAACTGCCTTTACTTTTCCCCAACTAATGTCAGGTACCCATTAGAGTGGACTAAGAGACACCCAAAGATACTGAAATTAAAAATCCCAGTCTTCACCAGGATTCAAACTGGTTCGGAAGCCAAGCACTTTACCGCTCAACCACCGCACCTCCTAATATTTATTTGTAAACTTAAGAGTAATCATAATTTGCAATAATAACTGTTTACAAAAAAAAAAGACAATACAATAAGCAAAAACAATTTATAAGAATTAATATACAGATCAATTTTTTATTTCAAGCTTTACAAGCCACAGTAAAATACTTTTTTAGATTAATGTAGACATGATGACTTGTTTACTTGACAGCTAAATCATATTTTTAATGAGTACATTGAAAACAGCCTTAGGTTTGGTTTTATGCTTTATACAAAGAATGGATTAATTAAGTATAGATCAGAATATATGTTGATATGGTCATGCTAATTATCTAAATTATAAATTATCAAATACAAAGTGTTTACAAAGAGCTTACTTCCATTCTGTTTTTCTCCATCAGCTCTATCTTCTCAAGAAATGCACCTGGATCATTTTGTCTAAGGTGTTCTAGCTCTTTTTTTTCTGCAGCGACTCTTTCTTTCTGTAAGACTTTGCGATACCTGGAGATCAAATGAACAGGCTAGCAAACAATATCAAAAACAGCAAATAAAAAGATTCAAAATTAATATTCATTAATAATGCCAAAAAGATTAGTCAAACTGTTGAAGAAGATGAATACCCGGGTACTGATTCTCATAAATATCTCATTTTCTTCATTACCTTGAGAACAATGTGAATCAATATCTAATGTCAACCTGAGTACAAAGTGATTCAAGATCTCATGTCAACTTGACTATCAAGTGAATTAATACTCATGTCAACTTGACTATCAAGTGAATCAATACTCATGTCAACTTGACTATCAAGTGAATCAATACTCATGTCAACTTGACTATCAAGCGAATTAATACTCATGTCAACTTGACTATCAAGTGAATAAGTTGTCTATCAAGCGAATTAATACTCATGTCAACTTGACTATCAAGCGAATTAATACTCATGTCAACTTGACTATCAAGTGAATAAGTTGACTATCAAGTGAATAAGTTGACTATCAAGCGAATTAATACTCATGTCAACTTGACTATCAAGCGAATTAATACTCATGTCAACTTGACTATCAAGTGAATCAATACTCATGTCAACTTGACTATCAAGTGAATCAATACTCATGTCAACTTGACTATCAAGTGAATCGATACTCATGTCAACTTGACTATCAAGTGAATCAATACTCATGTCAACTTGACTATCAAGCGAATTAATACTCATGTCAACTTGACTATCAAGTGAATAAGTTGACTATCAAGCAAATTAATACTCATGTCAACTTGACTATCAAGCGAATTAATACTCATGTCAACCTGACTATTAAGTGAATAAGTTGACTATCAAGCGAATTAATACTCATGTCAACTTGACTATCAAGCGAATTAATACTCATGTCAACTTGACTATCAAGTGAATAAGTTGACTATCAAGCGAATTAATACTCATGTCAACTTGACTATCAAGTGAATCAATACTCATGTCAACTTGACTATCAAGTGAATCAATACTCATGTCAACTTGACTATCAAGCGAATTAATACTCATGTCAACTTGACTATCAAGTGAATAAGTTGACTATCAAGCGAATTAATACTCATGTCAACTTGACTATCAAGTGAATAAGTTGACTATCAAGCGAATTAATACTCATGTCAGCTTGACTATCAAGCGAATTAATACTCATGTCAACTTGACTATCAAGTGAATCAATACTCATGTCAACTTGACTATCAAGTGAATCGATGTTTGTTTGATTTGAGGCACATCGGCACAATTTAGGCCATGTCGTGCCTGTCAAGTGAATCGATACTCATGTCAACTTGACTATCAAGTGAATCAATACTCATGTCAACTTGACTATCAAGCGAATTAATACTCATGTCAACTTGACTATCAAGTGAATCAATACTCATGCCTACTTGACTACCAAGTTAATTAATATCTCATACTACCTTGATTCATTTAAAATTACAAATAATAGTAGACATTAAAAAAAAAAGACAAATACCTTTTACTTTTAATTTTTTTCTGACGTTTAGCTTTTAATTCCATTCTTGAAAGCAATGTGTGATGTTTCATTAGTTCAGCTCTTCTAGCTAAAGCCTAAAAGTGATATAACAAAATGTAGTAATGCTAAAATGTTAAGCCATAGCAATATATATATAACTATTTTATATATATAGTTATATAATTGGTAAAAGGGGGAGGGAAGGGAAACAATCTTTTATGTAATTTTTGTTAATACTTCTTAAGTACCTGAAAAGTATATACATTGTAATCCAGGATTAAGGGCAATGTTCTCTATTGTTAGGATAGTTTACCTCTTTGACAGACATTGCTTTTAAAGCTTTTGTTTCAGCCACTGAGAGAGCCTGATTTTGTTTGACAAGACTTTCATCTTTCCCTAAAGCAGCATAGATTTCTTGCTCCAATGGTGTTCTTGGCTAAAAGGAAAGACATTTTTTTTTTTATCAGTTTGAGTCATTAAAAAAAAAATGATAACAGATAATGAGAAATATGTTTTAATATTATAATCACTATAATAAAAAACACACTCACTGTGAAAGATTTTGGCTGCATTGACTGAAACATTTGTAAACCATGAGGTCTGTTGGAAAATGCAGTTTGAGTTGCCTGCAAAGAACATATTAGAAAGTAGAAAATATTAATTTCTTCACTCAACTTTATTGTTTGTATTAATTATATTACAACATAATCACAGCCACATTTAGCCAATAACATAAAAGAGCAAGAAATGAAATTATAGAGCTGTAGAAAGATTGTAAAAGAATAAAGGCTGTAAACATTATGAAGATCAGAAACGACTATCCTAAAAGAATAAAGCAAATATTCTCTTAAAAGGACAAAATACTTGAGTGAAAATTTGTGCACCAGCAATTTCCTCACAGGGTTCCAGAAAAATTCTAATGATGTTACTACAAATGTAATAAATGCTCAACTGTACAAATAATAAATGGGAATATTTACACTTCTTATTTCATTGACAACAGGCTCCCATTTGGTCATTTCTGAATGTACTGTATCTCTTGCTAACTTTCTTTTTGTCTGGAAAAAAAGTTATTTTATCAGAATAACAAGGTGACTAGACAATTATCTTAATAATTTATAACAAGGTGACAAGACTATCATCTTAATAATTATAACACAATCATGTTAATAATTTATAACAAGGTGACAAGACAATCAAATAATAAATAAGCACGCACAATGAGAACTTTCACAGGTTAAACAGTGACACTAGAAATAGTAACAATGTGAACATGTGACAGGAAGGTGCAAAAGTGAGAGTGATAAGTGAATAAATGAATAAGTGCTAGTGAAAGAAATAGTCTGACTATTGTTCTAGTTCTACAATAATATCGCCCTGAACTACGCTAGATTACAATCACTTAATTTAAGTGTAAATGATCACATATACATAAATCTTTAATAAAAATTAAAAGGCAAACCTTTTCCATTTCTAGAGCACTTAAAGGCTTCTGTAGCTGTGCAGATACATGTTTTTGTTTTAACTTCAGGTCTTGAGGATGAATTTTCAATGTGTCTGTGATACGAACATACACAAATGTTAGTTTTTATGATGCATATATATTTCAATCTAGTTGAATACTCCATAATATGTGCATGGGTCATATACCAAATGAAAATTAAAAAACAGGGTGAGAAAATAAAAAAAGAGCTTCTTCCTAATCACCAGTGTCTCAAATTACATGAGTCATTAACTTAGGGCCACACAGGTTATTAATAAAACAAAATCTGACCTCTACTAGCATGTATAGCCATGTCCAAGTTGTTGGAGATATTGGATGTACGTAAGGTCACACTTTGTCTGAAAAACACAAAGGAGCATGACTGTGGGACTTTCAAATAAATTAACCTTGAATCTGATCAAATAATAATGCGCAAAAATTAAAACAGATAGGTTTAGGGCTCAAGTAATTTAGAAAAAAAAGAAAAATATAATTACTTTTTGTTTTTTTTTCCATCTAATGCAAATAAGGAATTAATAAGTTTTTGGTGAGCCACGCCATCAATAGCCTCCTCCTCTTCCTAAAGAGCAAAAAAAAAATAATGAAAATCACTACATGAAATTTTTACCAAATGTCTACAATAAAACATCTTTTTTTCTGTTTAATATTAATATATATATATATATATATATAAAAACAACTTTCCACTTATTTAAATTGGTCTTCAGAATCATGAAATTTAGAGTAAAGATGCATTCACACACAACATTTCATCTTACTGTACATTTCATCACTGCACTTTTATTGTCATTAATTAATTAATAAGGCTTGTCTGCGAGTCCGAAGATTAACGAGGAATGCAGTATTTCCTATGAATACGCAGCCCCAGCTGTGACCTACATATTTTGCCACTTCCAGGGCAAGCATATCCATTGTCCACGGTGGTTGATTAAGATTTTCTTTTCGCCATCTGTGTCTGTCCTCGGCAGTGGATTTTCTTTTGGTCTCAAATGTGTATCCAGCTGTCTTTTTGAGTGATCTCCAGCTGTCTTGTTCTGAGGCCGTATACAACCAGGTGCTCTCTTCTATGTCAGCTAAAGCAAGTTGGCACCTAAGCTAGTCTTTAAAGTGTTTCCGTTGGGCACCTCTGCATATTTCTGCTATATATTTTGTTTCGTTGACCTTTGAAGAATTTAGTTCAACATAAATAAACATATAACTCTGTCGAGAATGTTTGTTTATTTCGATAATGTCTCCCCTAGTATTTGATAACATTTGTGAATTCATGTGAGATTGTGTATTGACCATATTCCGTGTATTGACCTTTGCTATGTGTGTAGTTACTTTCGTCATTCAGTGTAATAAAGCTTTAGATGTTAACAAGGCTTTTTGTTATATTGAAGAACAACAAACTCTAAATTTAAATTCCCCCCCAAATGTCAAAGCATCTAAATTATTCAAAAGTTTACATTTACAACTTTTTACTCAGAATTTAAATAGGAGATAATCCAGATAGGTCTATCATAAAAGTACTTTTGATGTCAATTACTCAAATTTGAAAAATCATCAGAGTTTCCCTTTAAAATTAAAGATCATGTCATAACATTTCATTTTGTGATGTCTTAGTCTTAAGAAAAAAAGATCCAAAAATATGTAGATTCTATATCTAGTCCTAGACAGATCTAAAGCTGGATAAGAGATAGATCTATAAGATTGCTTGATCTACTCTAAAGTCAAGAGTACTCTAGTCTAGAATACTGTAGACAGTTTTAGTCTTAGATAGCCTCAGATACTGAGATAGGCCATTGCCATAGTTGATGATAATCCATATATATTATATATATATGTGACGCGTTTTTAAAGAAGTTTTAGGCCTGAATAAGTCCTAATACTTGTGTTTGGGGAAACAAGGCCCATGGAGACCCTTCAGTTACATTATTTGATTACTTTTCTTCCCATCCCCCCATGGGAAACACCTACATTTTGTCCACAGTGACAGCCACCCACTTATGACCCAGGGATCTTCTTGTGAACTGTTTGTTGGTCAGAAAGTTGGCATCATATTTATGAGTCTCCCTGACAAACATTTGAACTAAATTGATATTTAAAAAAAAGGATAAAACAAGTCTACAAGGTGCTAATCCCTTCGGGCTCAAATGGGTCTTCTATATCCAGCTCCTCACCCTTAACTCTAAACCATGTTACCATGGATGGGCATCGTCAACACTATACTAGTATACTTATTACTAAATCTAATACTAGTGTAAACCTAGATCTAAAGTTTACACAAGCTTTCCTCAATACTGCCCTGATTTTTATTAGGGCATTAGGCTAGGGCTTAGGGCTATCACTATCAGAGTAAATATACATTGTAAATAACCATGGGTAGGTATGGGGAAAAAAAACCAGAAAAGTGGAGTAGAAAATGACCTAAAAACTTTTCTTTATTTTTTTTTTCACAGGTTGCACTTAGAAATAGATTATATTTTATTTATGAAATATAAGAGGCTTAATGATGTGTTATTGACTACTTTAGACTATTAGATGGCCTTTAAAATGTCTAATGAGGATTTTTTTTTTTAAGTTAATAAAAATATCACTTTTTTTTGTTTTCACCAATACAGAAGTTAGGATAGAGTACAAAGGTTAATTTTTTTTTTCATATTAGATATTGTCACGATCATCAATGGTGTTGATGTCACACTCTAAGATGGTGCTACTGTCACGATCAGACTTGAACTATATTGCACCATCAATGATCGTGATTGCCGAGGATCTTGAAATGATCTTTCGATAAGATGATCGTGTAGAAGTAGACAGATCTATGTTGATAATACGATCATACAGAATGTCGCCAATTGATAAGAGGATCATCTAGGTCTAGGAGTTACTACTTGACAAATATGATCTAAGTACGTTCTAAATTCAATGAAGAAACTTCTCTTTGTCCAAAAACAATTACTTTAATTAATAACTTGAAATCACAAATAGTTACAATGGTTAAAATGTACTTGAATTGAATCTACACTATAGTATATCTGAGTCTTGATACAAATAAAAATATATATTCTTAATTTCACGTTACGTACAAGTTAGATCTTAACATTCCAACTTCCAAGACAAGACTGGCCGGGAGCTACACGCTTCATCCGGGCTTCAGCTCGTAATCACGTGATCAACAACTTACCTCTCCCAGACCAACCAATCATTGCAGTCTAATGTACAATAATTAACTTTCAGAACCAATGGAGTTCATTTAATTACATGCTTGTTTTTTTTTCCCAGCTATGTCAAGCTATGTCGGCAAACAACTCGAAACTGTTACCATATATGGTCATAGTGTACGTGACAGATATCATGCCTGGCCATAATTCTACCAAGTTTTATCGCTGTAAGTCTTATGTGGTGCTTACAAAGTGGAGAATGCCATTTAACAAAGAAAATAATGGCCATGGAGTTGCCATGGACAGTTTTAGTGATAGTCTATATAGAACATTTTTTTTGAAAAAAAAAAACATGTTAGGCTTAGTAAAGCCTAATATTCTGCATATATTCAATTAGTTTTGGTGTACTAAATATATATATGCACAACGATTTTGATTCCACTTTTTAAATATTTTGTTATTTTCTGCCATAACAACATTACCATTTTGTCCACACCTCTCTGACATTTCTTAAAGCTCAAGACCCAATAATTTGGTTATTTCCTTCAATATTTACATTCTAAACAAATAAAGTTCATAAATATAAATGAAATCAGCTTTGTGAGCTAGAAATTTACTACTAATACTAGATCTACTATTAAATTTCTTAATTAATAAGTAGATCTATCGTCTACGAAACCCAATTTCAACTTTTTAACTTTTGAGCTAGGGGTGTGTCTCGCCTGGCTTAGCCAGCGACAAGCTCTCCTCTCTCTTGTTCCATGTCAACCAATGTTAGGTCCAAACGCCACAAAAAAAAAAAAAAAATCATAACTTTTTAACTGTTAAACATACAGTCATAATTTATACACCATTGCCATTGGAAAGTTCTGCAGAAAGTATTTTAATGATGTACTAATAAAAAATTGTTGGTAATTCTGAATGAGTTCACGGGTCAGCCATCTTTGTTATTGTTTTGACTGTAAATCTTGGGTTTTCTCTCAGAATTATTAACTGTGCTTAAATCCTCCTCATAAACAGAGCCTGTAATATTCAGGCCTATTTGTATGTTTAGTTGAAATTTGCTTACTAAATAATGGCTTGGGGGGGGGGGGGGGGGATTAGACCAAGTGTTGTTGTTTTTTAAGCACAATTTCTTTTTCAACTTGTTTCCTTCGCTTTTACGACCGAAATAACTTTTACAGACTTTTCACTGCTGTATGCAAAATATTTTCGTTAAATCTACACTAAATCTAGATTCTATGTCACTAAAATTCACAGTTTTCAAGGATGCGAGAGAATTATCTACACTAGAATCTAGTGATTAAGCGTAAATCTAGAGTCTAGATCAAAGTCTAAGTCACTAAATTCACGGCTGTGTGAGAATTATCTTTACTGAATCTATCGTAGATCTACACTCTTGATCTAAGTCACTAAAATTCGCAGACACTCTTAGTGTTACAAAAAAAAAAAAGATTTTAGGTGAGGGAGGGCCTGGAGGGGTGTAGCCTACATATTAGGCTGGTAATTACTCTAATTATAGACAAGAAACGTATATATTGTATTGACACCAAGTCAAAATTAAAAGAAAATAGTCTAGCATTGCTTTGAAAACACAGAAGAAATGTTAATACTTGGTATATTTTAAGACACTATCTTGGGATTTCTTTGGAACATAAACAATAACAAATAGTAACAAAGATGGCAGACCCGTGAACTCATTCAGAATTACCAAATTGTTTTTTTCAAAGATAAATTTTTTATTTCACCTCTCTACCTTGGGCCAATAGATCGGCCATGTCATCTTAGGAAGGTTAATATTGTAAGACATGACTCACACTATCAAAAGTAATTCTTCAAGTGTCAAGATAAGGTACAGTGGAGGGAGCACAAAGTGAAGAAAAGCTGGCTGGATTTAATAATTTAATAATGGACCAGCCTCTGACTTCAATAAGACAAGAGAAGAACAGCTCTGAATCTCAACCTGTCACTCACATTCACAGACAGTGAGTAGAGACTACTAGAGTCAATGAATGAATATTATTTAATTATTCAAATTATTGATAGTGAAAAATGATCATAATTCATAATTATGATAAGTACTAAGACCAAGACATAACTAGCTAGACACTAGATCATAGTAGATCTAAGTGACATATTAAGTTTAGTAAGTCACTCAGTGACTCACTGACTCAGTACAGTCACTTCACTGGACTTGTCACTTGTCTTGTGTGACTTCACTGTCTTCAGTCTTCTTCAGTGAAATTAGTGTCACTTCAGACTTCAGTACTTCAGACAAGGGTAATTCTGCAGGATTTCAAGGGGCAGCCATCTTTGTTACTATTTTGTTATTGTTTATGTTCCAAAGAAATCCCAAGATAGTGTCTTAAAAAATACCAAGAATTAACATTACATCTGTGTTTTCAAAGCAATGCTATTTTTTCTTTTAATTTTGACTTGGTGTCAATACAATACGTTTCTTATCGTTCTGTCTTCTTTTTAATTGTTAAATATTGTCTGTATCTATTCTGAATTATTCTGATTTTTTTTTACCACTATTTAAGTATTTTTATCGTCCTTTATATATATGTCTTTTGAAATGACCCAGACTAAATGACTAAACTAAATGTATGGATCTTAAATTTAGATTTAGGCAATTTAGTTCTAGCCTATAAATTAGATCTAGATCTATAAATTTAAATCTCTATAAATCTAGATCTATATATATGTATAGATCTAATATATATGTTGTTATCTTTGTTGTTTTTTAACAAATGTTTGTACTTTTTAATACTCATTTTTCTATTAACTTGTTTTATATGTAAATCTAAGCCTATTAAGCCAATTAAGGCTATGAAGTATTAGAATTTCGCTTGCCTTATGGGCTTATCATGCCAATCATGGCTTATGCTAAAAAAGGGGGAGTCTTGTGGGAGCCCTGTTACCTCCCCCATTGGGAGTCAAGCATTACCTGTTTTGGTGTCTATTAGTAAGTATTAGATTATGAGTCAAATTAATAGACTTATTAGGACTAGATGATACCGGTATAGCTAGATCTAGCATATTTTTTAGCTACAAACAAAAACCCAAATCTGAGAGTAAAACCCAAGATATAAGATTACAGTCTAGTCAGAATAACAAAGATGGCTGCCTGGTCGTGCGGTTTGCGCGCTGGACTGTCGTTCGGATTTATCGACGGTCGAGGGTTCAAACCCTGCCCGCTCCCATCCCCTGTCGTCCTGCGGGAAGTAAACTCTGAAGGAACATCCGAATTATGTAAAACATTTTTACTCCTGCAGAATTACCCAGGCTCAGACAAGTTCAGAGTATTCAGACTCACTCACTCAGTCACTGTAAGTGTAACTCTGACTGTTGTGAGTCAGTGACACTTAACTCAGAACTGAGACTGACTCACACTCACTGAGTGAGTGAGTGACACAGCAAGGGACAAATGATGATGATCTAGATATATAGTCAAACATAAAATAGATTAATGATTTTAGATCATTGCGTGATAACTTTTGAAACTTACAAGCTCATCCTCATCCATGCTGTTCGTGTCGTCCGCCATATTTTACTTCTCCTGTAGAAAGAATCAATAAAAAAACAAAACAAACAGCTCTATAGGTCTGTGGCACACACCTATATATACTAGATCTATATATATATATAGGTCTGTGACTTTTCAAAGCTCTTCTTCTATATAGTTCTTATTTTCTTATATAGATCTAATAAAGACGTTACTTCAAAAAAAAAAAAAAAAAAGATGATTACGTCCTACGCGTCATGCATCTAGTCATGCATGTTAACCAATGACTTAAATTCTACCAGGTCACTGGTTTTCCTGGCTGGCTCAGGCAACCCATTTCATGCTCTTATTATCTTATAGCTCTAAGGAAGAAGGAGCATTTGTACACATTTGTCCTAGCATATTGATCGAAGAATTTGCCTTTATCGTTGTGTCTTTCTGAGTATTTAATTAGATTTTGTATTTGAATATTATGGTTCAGTGTTTTATGTATAATTGCTTCAACAGATATGATCTTCTCCCTGCGGCAGCTACAGGAGAAAAGCAGAGACCAAAGGCAGTCCCTCTTCATAGCTTTAATTGGCTTGACCAAGGCATTTGACCATGTCAGTAGAACCGGCTTGTTTGCCATATTAGAGAGAATCGGCTGCCCAAAACTAGTGTCAGCGTTTCATGAAAATATGCAGGGCACCGTACAGTTTGACAGTTCCGCCTATAGGCCATTCTCCATCAAGAGCGGAGAAAAACAAGGATGTGTTCTGGCTCCAACACTATTCGGCATCTTTTTTTCAGTTGTACTCATCAGCGCTTTTAAATCCCTGGAAGGTGGAGTATATATCCACAGTAGATCCGATGGAAAAGTATTTAACCTGGCACGCCTTAAAGCCAAAACAAAGAGACGATGATGTAGCACTCATATCTCATTCACAGGAAGAATTGCAGAGGCTTGTGAATGCTCTGGCAGCTGCTTGTCAAGAGTTTAGACTTACAATAAGCCTATCCAAGACCGAAATCCTGGCACAAGATGTCGCAGAAATACCAGTGATACATATTGGAAATTACACACTTACGATGGTGCAGGAATTCACATATTTGGGAACAACAATAGCCAGCAACCTAGATTTAGACACTGAGCTGACAAAAAGAATAGGAAATAAAGGCTTCTGCAGCAATGGCAAAACTCTCGAAGCGCATGTGGGAAAATACCCAATTGATTACGGTTACAAAAATCCTGGTCTACAATGCCTGCGTTCTTTATGGCAGTGAGAGCTGAGCTGAGCAACTTACATGCGTCAAGAACACAGATTAAAAAGGTTCCACATACGCTGCTTGCGACGCATAATGTGCATCTCCTGGAGGGATCGTGTCACCAACCAGGAAGTTTTGAAACGGGCCAATATGCACAGCATCTATGCGCTCCTTCAACAGAGAAGACTACGCTGGCTCTGTCATGTCACTCGCATACCAGATGGAAGAATCCCTAAAGACATTCTATACGCTGAGCCGCACAAGACTAACCTACAGAGATGTCTGCAAGCGAGACATGAGAGTCACGGGCATCGACCAAAGTATGTGGGTGGAAATAGCTCAAGACCGGACAGCATGGTACTTTACTTGCTGGTACGAATTTCGCCGAATGCAAAAGAAACGAAGCTGAGTCTGCCAAGAGAAAGAAAAAGAAAGCAGCCCTGTCAGCCCTAGGACAGATGCATATACATGCATGCATGCAAACAATGCCGCTCCAGAATGGGCTTGATCAGTCCATCGACAGCTGAAAATGCAGAGAAATTACTAAAAGAACGACAGATGAGAAGCAAAGTGAAATACGATGCAAAAGCAAGACTACCTAAATGTGAGCAGGTCAGGGTGTGCGCTACTGAGTGAGGCCCTTTTTATTATTATCTGCTGCTCAACATTTATTCATTTATAACAGTAGGCAGTTGGTAGCTCTACTGGGTGGGCCCAATCTGTGCACCTCGGTCTGCGACCAAGGGGCTAGAGTCGCCTAAGCAACCAGACAGCACAATTAAACTAAACTAAACTAATCTAGCTAACTAAAAGAACAAACTAAACTAAATTTATAAAACAAAACTTATATACACTTTATTTACATTGACCAAAAAAAAAACAGTAATAAAACAAATATACCCACTACAAAACAATAAACCACTCTAAATTACCCCAACACTAAACAGTAAGCTACTAGCGGCAGTAAAGCAGAACTACAACAGACAGGCAGTAGAAATAACGAGAGTAAGGCAGTAAGCAGCAGATAAAAATAGATTTAAAAAATAGATCTAGGAGCGCCAGCTCACATAAATAATACTCTGTCGGAGAGAAAGTGAGAGTTCGTCTAGAACAAACATCGCAGAAAGCAGTTGTCGTCAAAAAAAATCATCACCCAGATCTTACATCATAAAAAAAAACGACGAAAAAACCTACAGACGAAATCAATGCTTTTTGAACAAGAGTTTCGATGAAGACATCTCTGGGTGCTATGATACCGATGAAGACAATGAACAGCAAACTGTTGGAACAAATGAAACAGTTATGGTGACCGGTCATTTCATCCCCGGTCACTTTTTCACCGGTCACTTCATCCCCGGTCACTTCATCCCCTGGTCACTTCATACCCCGGTCACTATAGCGCTGACTAGTGCCGTGTTACTCTCAGAAAGGAACTTGGTATATAGAGTAGTTTATTTCATCATCCTTATCATTTAAAAAGAAACCTGATAAGCACTGAAAACAAAGAAGACCATGAACGTGTCGAAAAAAAAGTATCACTATTCAGATGATTCATACAAAGATACAGCAGTCGAAGAAGTGAAAATGTCTCTTGAGGAGAGAAGTAGTGCTGAAGAAACTCCAAGGGAATACCCTTTTGCCACAGTCAGAGAAAACATCTAAGGTAAGTGATACAGATGATGAGTCAAGTGATAGTCTTCTAAAATCACTTTCTCCAGAAGTGGAAGAAGCTGTAATTAAGTACAAAGACTTCGGATATATCCATCCTGGAATTTTATCTGAGAAACTGTGAGCAAAATTCTGTTAAAGGGTAGCCTATTTTTTCCAAAACAAAGATGAAGGGTATTGTTTTCAATAGAGTTTACCCAAAATAAATCACGAAGTTTGACATCATGGTTCACTGGAAAGCTTCCAACAGGAGAGATCTTTGCTTCTCTTCTCTCCACACTTGGGATGTCTATTTTGTTTTGCATGTGTTCTGTTTTCCGAGGCATCAAAAAAGACATCTAGTGCATTGGGTAAACCAGGAGTTGGTTTCACCAAATGGAAGAAACCTGAGGGACTGAAAGAACATGAAGGAGTCCACCACTGACAAGCTTTTTTGAAGTGGAAGCTAGAAAAAGAAAAGCTTAAGGCAGAACCAGAGGAACTGTCTCATATGTTTCATGCGCAAATTTTGAAAAAATCAGCAGTATTGGGGAGATATTCTGAAGCGCGTAGCAGCAGCTATTTAGTACTTAGCAAAAACAAACTCAAGGTTACGTGGTCACAACCAAAAACTGAATTCACCCAATCCTGGGAAATTCCTAGCATCTTTGAAATTTCTTGCAGAATTTGATAAAGTTTCAAACACCACTTACATAGAATCGAATATGGGAAGACACATTATTTGTCACCAGAAATTCAAAATGATGGGCAATAAAGTCAGGGAATCAATTGCTGGGAAAGTCAAACAAGTTTGATACTTTTCTCTGATGCTTGATTCCACCCCAGATGTTTCTCATCAAGAACAGGTATCCCTAATAGTTCGTTACTTGGATGTTGATAATTTCAAAATAAAAGAGTCATTCATTAGTTACTTTGAAAGTTTGAAACCTGAAGGACAACATTATGAAAAACTTGTTCTGAAAACTCTTAAAGACATTGGACTGGACTTTGATCTGTGCAGAGGTCAAACCTATGATAACGCAGCCACAATGAGTGGCCGTCTGTCTCTTAGACATAAATCCAAAGGCAACATTTCTGAACTGTGATAATCACTTTATCAACCTGGCAGCTCTTCATTCTGCTGAGATAGATCCAGCGATTGTCATCTTTTTTTTGAGAATGTACATCAATTGTTCAACTTTTTTTCCCAACTCACCCGAAAGATCCTTGGGGGGGGGGGTCTACTGAAAGGCCAAACTGAAAGAAGCTGGAGGCTGGAGTTTTAAAAAGGAGAGTAATACAAGAGAAGGAGCTACGTCGGCGGTTTCCTTGCATCTCAACTATATCATCAAGCTGTTGGAGAAACTTTCTGAATCTTGTTAATTTTACTGATATACTGTACCAATGTGAATGTAGGTTTATATATTTAGTAAGTACATTATCTTATGTCATGATGTCGAATGTCATAATGCAGGGGTGGGGGGCCCAAAGAGGTAAATCCCCCCAGGGACCCCAAATCCCTAGTTACGCCCCTGCAATAATTTAATAACTATAGCATAAGTATTAATTAAATTAAATAAACATATTATTGGTACGCTAATTTCAGCAACGAAATAGAGTAGAACCCCCCCCCCCCAAATGATTAGAATCGATCGGGGAAAGGGGGGGGGGGCGATAGCATCTAGCGCCTACTATACACACTCTGGGTTATATTTCGTCTTTACATCTACATGATGCCTGGAAACCACTTAGTGTAGAGCAGGGGTGTGCAACCGTTTTGTATCGAGGGCCGCATAAAAAAAATTGGGAATGGGGGACCACATATATACTTATATATGTACTTACTACTTAGTTGGGTGCACCCAACTCTAATGGGTACCTGTCTTTAGTTGGGGAAAGTAAAGGCGGTTGGTCACATGACACCCTGTTCGTTAACCGCTGGCCAAAGAAACTGATGACCTTAACATCATCTGCCCTATAGACCGTATGGTCTTAAAGGGGAGCTTTACTTTTACTACTTACAACTTAGAAAGATACGCCAGCTAACTGTGTATAATGTTTTTTGATTCATATTTATACATATTTAATTTTATTTATATATTAACTTTTCTTTTTTTTTTACACTACCAATTGAGGAATTAGTACAAGAGTTAGCAATTTCTGAGACCAATTTTATGATTTTTATTTTTAAAAATTGCTATTGTCTTTTTACATCACAACATTTCACCACAAATGTGCAGCTGTACCGGTACTTAATAATAATAATAATCTTTATTGTCCGTATGGAAATTTGTCTTACAATTTGTGCATTACACCAAACAAAAAACATTATAACTATAAGAAACCAAAATGTACATTCACACCAGACTCACTCATAATGTAAAGTATTTAACTGTTAAGACTCGTTCCGGAACTGTGAAACTAGCTCACTAGTTTTTATCCTTGTGACTGCTGTCAAATGACAGTCAGTCACTATCGACCTTCGATTACACTTGTTTAGTTCCCACAATAAATACTTACAGATGTATTTGGACCCAAATAATGTGTACGTTTAGCAGCAAAGTTTTTTTAAAGTGTGTAAATACAGCTTCATAAAATTTGCATTTCACAATTAAGGAATATAAACAAGTCTTGTACTTTGAATCATTTCACTAGAAATAGTTTCAACCTTTCAGCAAAGGAAAATGACAAAACGCGTTTTCTTTTGTTAGCCTGGAGAAATGGAGGGCATCTTGGTTTGAAAAGATTTAACATGCACTTACATTTCATATGTAAACAACTCATTGCAATAGCAATTATGATAAACATGAAATCTGTTTTCCACTCTTCACTAGAAATATTAGTTACAAAGTCACAGTCAATGTTTATATACACCTTTCTTCCTTGGGATTTTATATTCTTCTCTTAACCTTGCCCATGCTAAGCCAGCGGATACATCGGAATATTTTGTTTCTAAATCTTCATGTACTTGTCGGAACTACCTGTGGTTAAGACCCTTACCTCAGATTATTTTGGTTAGTAGTATGTTGTAGTCAGTAATACGTTTATATTTTACGCAGCTTAGTGCAGTTTCCTATTTACAGTTTATGGTTGGGATATTCTTTATTAAATAAAAAAAACAACTACTGTTTTTCTCAGTCAAAGATCGAGCTTCATCAGTTGTTACTTGCCATCTTGTTCCAAGCATACCCAACACTCAACACAGTTCTTCATAGCATTGAATAAATACTGACTAGAGATTGTGTCTTAGACTGAGTGTATTGAAGTATAGCCAATAAGCATAATCTTTGTTTACTTGAAACTTTTTGTAATGAGACAGTTTCAATAATTTATAGATATTATTTTTAATATATTTGCATTTTTATTTGTATATACTTGATTTCTGTAGGTATTCGCGGGCCGCATAAAACACTTCTGCGGGCCGCATGTTACCCGCAGTCCGTTATTTGCCCACCCCTGGTGTAGAGTAAGCATTAGGCCTACGGTCAAAAGCGAGGAAAGATGTATTCCTATTATATAATGTTGCCTGCAAAGAATACAGCTTTAATATAGATGCAAATAAAAACAGGAGGATCGGTGGCTGAGCGGTAAAGCGCTTGGCTTCCGAACCGAGGGTCCCGGGTTCTAATCCTGTATTTTTAATTTCGGGATCCTTGGGCGCCTCTGAGTCCACCTAACTCTTAAGGGGACTTGGCATTAGTCGGGAAAAAGTAAAGGCTGTTGGTCGTTGTGCTGCCCACATGACACCCTCGTTAACCGTAGGCCACAGAAACAGGTGATCTTTACATCACAAGGTCTGAAATGCGAACTTTTAAATAAAAACAACATAGGGCCTACACAGATCCAACGCTTGATGAATTTGTTTACTTTTTACTTTTCTGTGACGACGAATGACCTTGAAACACAGAACGTTAAAGATAGTCTAGTGATGGTGAAATATATATTGTGATAGAGAGTAGAAAACACCAAACTGTGGGAGATGAGTGGACAGAAAAATATAGAAGTGCAGATCTTAGAGAGGAAGTGGAGATGAATTGGTCACACCCTAAGAAAAGATACCAGCAACAGAGCTAGGCAGGCCTTAGAGTGGAACCCCCAGGGAACAAGACGCAGAGGAAGACCAAAAAGAACATGGCGAAGCAGTGTACTAGAAGAAGCCGAGAAGAGCTGTGAAACCATCAAAAAACTAGCAAGAGACCGTGGAGAGTGGCGTGTTTTTGTCGAGGCCCTATGTTCCACGAGGAACTCAAAGGAGTGATGATGATAGTGAGTTAGGCTAGTGAAGGTAAATGTTAGCATGCGTCATGTCGTCTGGTTAACACAGACAAACAGTCAGCGTCATGTCGTCTGGTTAACACAGACAGTCAACTCAACAAAAATAGCACGGAAAAAAACATTTTGTTTCAGTCATTTTGCAAGAACTACTTCGATATCGTAAAAAATGAATAAAGGAAATACTTTTGTTATTTCAATGTTCTCGTTATTTTTCTGTCATTTTGCAGGAAACACTTTCGAGAGATCTTGAAATAGGATTAGGCAAACATTATAATAAGCTAAAATGAATAATTTCAAAATATAGCTTTTTTTTTTAAATTCCAAAAATGCACTTCAAAAACACGCAAAGATACTTCCATACTTGTCAGATTTACACAAAACTTTCATAAAGTTAATTTGTATGCAATGTCACATAGAAACTCCACTAGTGGCTTGTTTTCGTACATTGACGTCTGTTAAGTTGGAAGTACTTTGTCTTGCTTGCAGTTTTACTTCATTATCCAGGATTATACCACAAGTATAAAGAAATATCTAAGTGTATGTAACATATTGGAATGTATATACATTTGCATACTAAAGCGTCAATGCGACTCCGTTTGTGTTTCTATAATAAATGGAGTTCTTAAAATGTCTCATCAACACTGGTTTTGTTAATTGTATAACACAATGATTCTACATGGTGTCAGAAAAAAAGAAATACTCAAGTGGTGACATTTACAGTTTTAATTGACTAAAATAGTTTCATAAGTACAAGTAGTTTCATAAGTACAAATTTTGATTGAATTTCCAAAAGTTGAACAAATGTATATTTAAAAACATGGCACTAGATTTTATAAATATCATTGAGTGAAATATAAACAAATAAAAGTACATACTCTAGAAAACATTTGGATTATTTTATTGGCTATTATTCTATGGCTAATTCTCATGGCACCAGATAGATAAATATCATTGAATTAAATATGCACAAACTATATTAATACTAAGTTCCACTTTATTCTATTGAACACAATGTTCCAAGTTTTGTGACATTTGGATGTCAAGGCGAAACTCTGGTCATGTCTGGACTTTTCGTTGCATGGAGCATCGGATATTTCCTATTTTCACGGGATTTCTACCTCCATAAGAAGCTCATTGGAACAGAAGAATGTTTTTTAAAGTCAGATGGATCCCAAACTATGTCAGAATGTCATTCACCAATACTGGAGCAACATATATGACGGTCAACTCAACTGGAAATGTAGAAAGTGACCAGTGTATTGTAGATAGACATGTGTGGAACATTGAGTGAAAGTCATGGTGACATCAACAGTGTACAAAAAACGACCAAAACAAACAAACTTGGTTACAACAATTACTTTTTCAAAAAAACAAATTAGAGAAAAATCAAGGGGTGGGGGTAAAATGTACATGAGGGGCAGATAATAAAAAGTCTATAAAAAAACAAACAAAAAAAAAAACATATTTCTGTGGATCAAATAATTGAATTAAAGCTTTAAATTCTTACTTCCAATATTATTATAATTAGAAAATATCTATTTAGAACTATGTATTGGTACTCTTATTTAGATGTAGTACATGTAATGATAATACTAGAAATAGTTTGTTTCATTTTATTTTCATGTTTTTCTTACATTATTTTTTCTATCAGTGAATCTTGTGTGTGAAGAATTTTCCTATCCCCAATTTTTGTTTGTTACATTTTGTTTAAATATGAATTTAATTGAAAATGTCAATAAGGTCGCCATACACTTATCATGTCAGTATGCTCCTCACTATTTTGTCTACTGTTGGCTGACCTCCACTCTTGAGATGAAGACAATGGTGACAGCACATGGTCACTGCTAGATGTCTCTACAGTGCCCTCTCCATGAACTGATATTTTTTTATTTGTGACTGTTGTGGAGGATAGGACTATTGGAATGGGTCGTTCTATAGGTCGACTATTCTTCACATACTTAGATGACCCATGATCATAAATCTTTTTTTCCATTTCCCCAGTTTCATTGGGAGTGACTGGATCTAACATTTTATCTTCATGATTTTTGGAAAGACGCCTTTTGAAATATTTGGCATCAGTTGATGATCGTGACTGGTCTTGATATTCCTCACTCAACTCACTTTTGTTATTGGATTTCTGATAGCCCAAAATTTCATACGTTTTTTCACCAGCAGGTATTATTAACTGATTTGGTTGATATTTTTGAGGATAGATAAAGGAACTCTGTAGAAAATGAGATGGTGACACAGAAAGGTAAGAGAGGGTGTCACTGGAATTACTTACTGATGAGATAGTCAGGATAGGAAAATTGGAATGAGAAAGGTTTCGACCAGCATGAATTGGATCAAGTGCTCGGTATGACTTTATATCAGATTCACCTTGATTGGAGTGTAGGCTATGACCAGATTCCTGTAAAATTCTGATTTGATTTTCTGGAAGAACCATAATGTTGTCATTGCTCTCAGATAAAGAAAAATTAATGGCAGTGTTTTCTGAACCAAGCCGTGAGCCATAAACAGGATAAAGAGTAGAAATTTGAGTTCTTGGATCAGATCGAAATAAAATTCTAGGGTTCTCAAAAGTTCTAGATTTGGTGTCAACTGATTCGGGTATCATGGATCTATTGACATCTAGAAATCCAGATGAGCGATTTCGGTTTGTAGAGAAAAAGTTTTCTTCTAAAGGAATTTGATTTGGAGATTGAGAAGTTGGATAAAAAGTTGAAGGAAATCTTCTGTCACAATCTCCTTCTCCTGGATGTTGAGCTGTCAGCTGAGAAGGCAAATTACATTTAGAAAATGGCTCAAAGCCTGATCTTGCAAATCTAGAAGATAAAGCTTTTTTAAGATCAAATCTTTCATTGCCTAGATGCTGTTGTCCTGTTTCATAACGAATGGTCAACCTTTCATCAGGAGAGTGAACAGACCCAACATTGTATCTGTTTATTAACCTGTCTTCATTTGTAAGATAAGGTCCAGAATCATAATGACTAGCTAATCTCTCTTCAGATAGCTGCTTTGGCAGCAAAGGTTCATATCTGTTAGTTAGTCTTTCAGAATCGTAGTGTCTAACCAATCTTTCATCAGACAAATGAGACTGTCTGTCTTCAGTAATTTGGATTGAATGGTGATATGATTCCAAACGATCTTCTGATGATGAGCTTAAGACTGAAAATGGTGATGGTTCATGTCTGTCATAAACTGACAATCTAGGGTCAGAACATGGCGCAACAGGAGACTTAGGTGAAATATTGCTAAATGGATTCTTTCTATGATAAGAAGTCAGTCCAGCAGATCTAGAGTCATAGCTAGAAGATACAGACAATGCTTCCATTCTTTCATCATGATCTGGCACATCACTGGATGTATCTGGAGATAGATGAGTATAATAGCAATTGACATTCTTAAGATAGAAAATTATAATTTGAAATAATTTTTAAAAATTTCTTAACAAAAAATATATTTGATGATGAATGCTAACTGGTGAACACAAAATTTAAAAAATGAGTAACCAAAACAAAACTTGTGTATTTACTACCAATAAAATGGAGGCTGAGTGGTAAAGCACTTGGCTTCAGAACAGGAGGGTCCTGGGTTTGAATCTTGGTAACCACTGGGATTTTTAATTTTGGGATCTTAAGGGCACCTCTGAGTCCAACCAGCTCTAATGGGTAACCAACATTAGTTGGTCATTATGCTGGCCACATGGCACCCTCATCTGCCCTATAGACAGACCACATGGTCTGAAAGGGGAACTTTATTACCAATAAAATATTTCATATTTAGCTACCAATAGAAATATCAATTATAATAGTGAGCTACCAATACCTTTTATACTTAAATGTTCATCTCGAGTAACATGGTGAATAGTTTCATTACTGAAAGGTGGATCATAGCTCCATGACCTCTGACCTAAAAAGTCATAAGTAAGTCAATTTTTATTGTTTTTTTTATATTTTGGTGAATTTCAATTATAACAAAATGTTAACAAGTTTCTTTTTATTGGAAAGATCATTAATACATTATATAGTATTTATCTTTAAAATGAAAATAGTCCTGTAATCTAAAAAAAAAACTTAATACAGGTTAAGAAAAAAAATACATTGGATAGTTTTACTGTGTTCTAGTATGAAAATAAAAAAGAAAAATAATGTTTTAATGTTTTATTAACAACCAAATAAAAGCCACTAACCTGTAGGGGAAATTTGTTCACTAGGTTCAGTTAGAACTTCATTAGTATGGGACTCCAAACCTGACTCAGAATCTGTTGTTTGATTTTGGGAAAGAATTCGATGTGACTGATCTAGATGATGAGAGTGATCACCATAGTTCCTGTTGAAGTCATTCAAATGATTTCTGGTGTCCAAGTGTGTAACATCATTAGCATGCTGCTGGCGAAGAACTTCTAGGTCAGCTAGGTGGGATAACTGATGTTCTCTTAAAGGATTAGGTATAATTGGACGCTTCAGGCTAACATCCACAGGACTGGGACGATGAATGTGCCGATCATCTGTGTGTAATTCTAAGAATAAACATATTTAAATAACATTGATTAACATTCCTAGAATGAGTTTTTTTTTTAATTAAAAGAGAGAGTAGGCTAAACTCTTGTTTTGATAAATGATTAAGTGTTACTGTTAATATTCTAACACCATGTTTCTTACTAGGTTTGCTCCGAGGTTCTCTTGGTCCATCTACTGTTACTTTTATAGCTTTCTGGTAAAGTGCTATTTGAGGTGGGTTGGTAAAAACAGAAATAGTCAAAGTAAAACTTTTGCCTGGGGAAAGAAAAATTATTATTTTTTAAATAATTAAATTATTTTCATAAACCTACATTCTATAACCTAATCAAAATCAAATGTAAATATAGGACCTAATAGGGCTACAATGTAATATTTTATTAAAAACAAAACAATTTATACACACACACACACACATATATATATATATATATATATATATATACACATCTCATGACACACACACTTACTTTAAACTATTATTTTCTTATATAGGCCTATGTTAATCATGAAATGCTCAAAACAAATAAGACACTGATATTACAAGTATTTGAAAATATGGTCAAATCAGTTTTTCTTCTTCCCATTGTTTGTCTATTATTAACTATATGTAGATCTAGGAAGACACTCCATCTCTGTTGATGAGCATGATCTAGATTTTCCAAAGCCAGCATATCTTAGTTTATTAGACCAGGAAGAGACAACTCTCAACATTAATTATAAGCGCTTTTTTCCCCAAACACGCTGTTCCCCTTTTAATCAGATATGGGGGGTTGGGGAGCGGAGATTAAATGGACTGGAGGGAGAAAGAAAAAAAAAGTCTTGAGGAAGGGGGGTAGGGTTGTAGTTTGGGAAAAGGCTGACTATGAATAATGGCAGCGAAACCCACAGACCACAGGACAATGAGAACCGACGTCAAGGGTGGACACACAAAAAGAAAGAGCTACTGGGAATGATAATTAGGGCAGTGGTCGGATCAATACCGCGTGTCGTTTGGCTGTGTACACTTGGAGCCATTGATTTTCTTACAAGGAAGTTGAGAGATGTTGAGAGCGTTGGTTTTGATGCCACTTTGGCTTTTTTTCCTCTCTACGATACGCGTATATTCTTTCAAATGCTCGGTGGGGCAGGGCGGGGTAAGTGAGCACTTGCTGACATCAAGAAATTGTCTAGCGTATGTAGGCCTATATTTAAAACCCTGATCTCACCCAACACTTTCAACTTTCACTAGACCAGCAGGCGTAGTCGACATCGTAACATTTTCTGAGAACAAAATCACTCACAAAACAATGGCATAGTGAACCCTCAATTCACACACTCAAAAACTATTTTAAAATATCGCGTGTTGTATGGACGCGTCATTTTACCATTAGCTTAGAAGTAGATGAAGGGTTGGAACTATCGCCAGGACCGTGTAAAAACGTTTGCTACTGGAAAGGTCTGAGGTTTCCTCTATGGTCGAGAGTGTTGTAGTGACAATATTCATATTTATCTCATAGTCGTTCCTCAATCGCTCCCTCTTGGCTTCGAGCTTGTCCCTTAAGTGGCCAACGAGAGGAGAGTGTTGTTATATCCTATTCGCTCAACTTCTTGAGATATCTCCCAAGTAACTTGTTCGAACTCCACACCACACAATTAGACTTGTTAGTACTTCTTACGCGATGTGGTAAACCACTTTGGAAAAAAAAAAGGGCGGGGGAGGGGCAGTTTTGCTCTCACCATAAGCCTATCCAGGTTGAAGTCCACGATCCAGTGAGTGAGCATGTTGAAGTTGACACAGGAGATGGAGGGGACATTGATTTGATTTACATAGGTAAGGGACTGATGAGTAACTCCTGGCTAGGAGCACCACATCTGCTGAGATGGAATGCACATATTTTGATTGGCTGAAACAAGAACCCAAATACAAACATTTCAAATTTCGACACATATTAAGCGTTGGCATATATAACTCATCAATCATCGAATGGATGGCCTACCAAGGTGTATGACATTTTTACTTAGATAAAATTTCGACGATCAGGAAAATTCTTTTCGATGTAATTTTGGTTGCTACTTTAAAAACTAACATTAAATATAGATTTTATTTTTCCGGACTAAAAAGTAAGTACCAGCGAAAATCAATCAAGACTAACTAATAAATTACACCTGTGCAATTGGATGGGAAGATCAGGTCCACGTCTGCCGGTCCGGTGCTCGTATACCTCTGGTTGTCAACAAAGGGAGACAACATGCAAGTAGAAAAAAACGAATGTCTTCTTTGAAAGTATGCCTCTAAATCTGAACTGCTTGGTTCAATGCAACTCTTGAAGACGTATTCTGATGTGTTCAGCATCAAAGCGAATTAAACCTTGGTGTTTATTTGTTCTAAGCATGATCTTCTCCCAATATAAAGTAGATATGTCTATATAGAGACTATATATAGACTACACGGAGACTCATCGGGCTTGGATATTACTAATAGAAATGCGAAAGTCTGATGTACCATAGAGACAAACACTTACGCACCATCACTAAAGCTAGGGAGTGATGAATTTCTTGATCGCTCTCTTGTCGTAGAGGTAAATAGTTTTAAAAATAAATCACTTTCCAGCCAAGTCACAGTATACGAAAAAAAAAGTTGATCGATGGGGTTATCGTCCCTAAAAACACTGAAATGTGCTGATTTGTAAATCAATACGTAAGGGAAACAACTCTTTTGCCTAGTGTAAATATAGGAAAATAGAACAAGCTAGAATAGGCATCAGTACTTCTTATCCCTCTAAGAAAAATAAGGTAGCCTACTTTCTATTTACAAAGCTTCTATCAACTCACTCTGTCTGTCTGGTAAAAAGTTTGTAGGCATACACGTTATTTCTGCCACACCCAACTGGTCCAGAAAAATGATAGGATCAAAGCGCATTGAGAAAGCTAAAAGCATGAAATTGCTCTAAACCAAAACAATTAGTAAAAAAAAAAAATTGCACAGATTTATTGTTAGCCTTCTTTCTATTAGCCTAAAATGTAATGACATGACTGACCCACACTAATTGATACAATTACACTTAATATAAGCTTCTTCTTGTTGTTTTTTTTAAAAGTATTTTTTAAAATGTTTTATTTTCTTGTTTTCTACTTCCTTGAAGTAATGTTATAACAAATGTCTAAGCGATGAAACAAACAGCTGTTGGTACAATAAGGAATACGTCTGCACCATAGACTTATATATATACGCCTATGGTCTAAACATTATATATGCATGTCATAATTCAAGTGACACATTCTAAAGTTCTAAACTAGTAATATAACAAAATAGAACTTTTTAAATAGCTCAGAGCAACAGAAAAAAACTACAACAATAAATATAGACACACCTTACATATATCTGAAGCAATGACCTAAGCGATGACCTAAGCAATGACCTAAGATTCTTTATGGATTTAAAAACAATGAAGTATAATTATTTTAAAAACATTTTCTAAAACATAATGAAATGATCATGTCTGTATGACTTTGTTGAGTCTTAGGATGCGCATGTTAATAGCATGTAATCATATAAATAGGCTGAGTCATAAGATGAGTAAGATATATGTATCTATGTAGCTGTATCGATCTATCTCTATGTATCTATCTATGTAGCTGTATCGATCTATCTCTATAGCTGTATCTATCTATGTAGCTGTATCGATCTATCTCTATAGATATCTAGTCAGCGATATAGGGAGTCGACATATATGCATGCTAATACGTTATCCTCACTCCCCTTGGTTTTAATTGGCACATTTGATGAATAGCTCAGCCACACCGTCCACCACATTTAGTGGTGATCAATCATGCGTGAGATTGAAGAAAGAGTTGAAAGTGTGTGTGTGTGTGGAAATGAAACAAAGAAACCAAGCCAGAAGGAAGCCAGAAGGAGAATTGTTCAATACACAAAAGAAAAGCGGAGGGGAGGGTAGTTCTACGGACTCAGCAAATTTATGCTAATTAACAAATTTAACATTCAGTCTGTCATACAGAGGGAGGGAGGGTTGAAAAAAAAATGGAATGAATTGAGATTGACAATATCTATGCCAGAATGTAATGATTTTACTTGACGACTTTGATTTTGGAACCGAGTTCTAAAAGGCATGGCTTCCGAACCGAGGGTGAAGACTGGGATTTTTTTTTCGGGGTACCTGACATTAGTTGAGAAAAGTAAAGCAGTTGGTCGTTGTTCTGGCCACATGACACCTTCGTTTACAGTCGACTATAGAAATAGATGACCTTTACATCTACTGCCCTATAGGTCTTGAAGTGGCACTTTACTTTTTCTTTTCTAATTTTATTTTGAAAAAAAAAAAAAAAGCCCAGTGAATGAATCAATTGGATGGCTGCCTGGTGGTGCGGTTTGCGCGCTGGACTGTCGTTCGGATTTATCGATGGTCTCGGGTTCAAACCCTCTCCGCTCCCAACCCCCCTCGTCCTGCGGGAGGTTTGGACTAGGAAGTAATTATCTTCAATTCTGAAGGAACATCCGAAACATGTACAACATGTTTACAAACAATTGTTCAAAAATATTACTTTTCTGTGCCTAGCAGTGTTTCTCAAACTGTAACCAGTGACACCCCTCCCACAACTATAAAATAAATTCTTTCGGGACTCCCTTTAGCCAGGTGTGGTCTGGTGGAGCAATGTAAGCCCTCACAGTAGAGTCCCGGAGACTTTGAAGAATGTAAAAAAATAAAATAAAGTTCCCCTTTCAGACCTTACGAATGTAATGAAAAAAGAAAATAAAACTCAGAGACCTAGAATTATAACACAATTCCGTTTTTTTTTCTCTGCATATATAATTACATTGTTTAAAATACAAAGGTATGTAATGAATGTTCATAAAACCTAGACCATCTAGTCTTTTTTTTTTTTGTCTGAACAAGTATTTTATAGATAACCTTTTAAGTGTTAACTAGTCAAAAATATTTTGAAGCATCAGCAGGTTACCCTCGGGGGTGGGGGTCTGGTGGAGCGCTGTAAGCCAAGCGTCGCAAATCATTTTAATTTTTGTTCGCTAAAGTCGTCAATATAACGATGTAGGGCAATGGAGAGAAATTCGAGAAAATCGTTTTGAAATAGGATTTGACCGTTATCATTTTTCATGTAAAAAATGAACTAAATCTAAATTTGGCTAGAGATCTAGGTCTATATGCAATATCGGTTTGGAAAGGACTATCGCCATGACTATCGCATTCTTCAAACGACTATAGCTTTTGGGAATTTCCGAATGTAAGTTGAATAAATGTTCAAGAACATTTAGCGCATCGTCTTCGAAGTGTAAAGGACTATCATTGGAATAGTAGAAAGTGAACCAAGGATTTTTTTTATCGGGGAGAGGGGGCGGGGTAAGCTGCCCCCCCCCCCCAAAAAAAAAAGTTCCGTTGTTTTCTAATCGAGAAAGAGAAACACTGCCTTAATATCTCGCGGGCATCTTTTCTAAACGTCTCACTCTCTCCCTTTGGAGGCGGGGAGGGGTGGGGGGCAAAGTTTGAGAAACGCTGTTCTAAAGTATGGTAGATATACAATCGTGTCTATTGACTGATACTCTGTCCTCCGTTCACCCTATCCCTTTCTTGTCACTAATACCCATATTCTATCATTCGTCTTCATTTGGTCATCTTACCATTAGAGTACCCAAAGCAAAGGGAGCGGAGGTATACAATTTAGGCAAGCTTCGAGTGTTCATTGTTTGCTATAAAGGAAGATTTGTATAAATATACACGTGCGTCGTGACAAACACGTTGACTTTACAAACGTCGGGAAGAAAATAGTTTATCCTTTTAAAATGGCAGCAATTGTGCAAGTGGTAAAGTAGAATGCCTTCCCATCTTAACTTACCCCTAATCAATTATAATTACGATCTAGATTATTCTAGAATCTAGAGGAATAAGTCTTACAAGATTAACAGGGATAACACGAACCTCCCCCCCCCCCCTTTTACTCAGACACAGTAAAATCCCATACAATACTTGATCATGACGCGAGCCACTGACTGTTGGAACGAACATTACTGACACGCTAACTATAAACCATATTTCTTGAACACTACTAAAAAAACAAACTGATGAGTAAAAGAGTGATCTAGATGTGCGTGTGTTAGTCAAGCTCGCAAAGAATGATACATTTCGATGACTATGTATCCAGTAGACCAATAGGGTTGACTTGCTGTCGCGAAGTTGGATTATGTCTGTGGTATTTTAGGTCTCGGGAGATAATCTTTTTTGCCTTTGCAACTTCTCATGTGACTAAGAGGCCAATCCTTGATACACAACTACGGTCACGGGTTGGGCATCTGTAATCACCAGGCGCTGTAGCACTTTCATCCTTCTAACTGATGTGTGAGCCATCCGCAATTCAGGACCCTTCCTTTATGCTTGCGCTGCATGTGGATCTATCCAGTGCTTCTTTCTACCAACTGTTTGTGTGTTGATTTTGTGTCGCCGCTTAAATCAATCAGTATATCTTCAAAGTGGACGACCTGCAGCTCTCCTGCCTTCTATAGATGACCATCACAAAATATGGCAGAGATCTGATCACATATGTCCGATAGACTAGGGCTTTGGTATTAAACAGTAGGCTATTGATAATCAGCAAGGTATTGTCCCAAACTCTATTCTGCAGCCGTGACATGATGCCCATTGACTTAGCTATCCTGTTGTTGATAACAAACTCATTGATGTAGATTACTTAGTTTAGCTCAATTTCAAAGAACTTTAAAAAAACACTCGACTGTAAGTAAGTAGTGTGTTACAATGAACTAGCCTTGCTCACAGATGCACGTAAAATAAGAATCGGCTTCTTTTATATCTTCATGATAGACTACAATGTGAAGCGATGCTTTGAATTGAAAAAGACTCACCGCTAAAGAATGGGGAAGGAAAAAAAAACAACCTAATTGCTTTGATAGACATGAGCCGTATTCCACTACAAAAACATATTACCCAAAAAGTACAAGGATTAAGACAACAAAGTAAAATTTCCTCATTTAGTGTTAGCATAAAAAGCCATGTCAATGTTTTACCATGCTCACATCAGTTGTATCGGCATGGATTTGGCAATTGAAAAGCATGCCAATTCGAACATAGAAAATAAAAATAAATGTTTCAAACATTAAAAACACCCTTTGAAGTATAATTTAACCATCTAAGAGATCATACAAGGCATCAATCACAAAACCAAAAAGACACAAGAACCCTTGGCAATTAAGTTATTGAATAATAGCCAACTTTCACCATGTTATGTTTGAGTGAATTAGTGGTTCAGATTTTACATTTCGTTTGTTATCGTTTTACTGTTATGGTATATGGTATATTATATATGGTATATTTAAAGCACTACTTTAAGAAACATTTCTTTATTCATATCTTATAGATTACAGACGTTACTTCAAAAGAAAAGATAATTACGTCCAACGCATTTCATGCGTCAATGTAGCCATGCATGTTAATCAGTGACTTAATTATACTCTGCTAAGTCGTAGGTTTTTCTGGTTGCTTCAGGCAAATTGAAAAAAAAAAAAAAAAAAGGCCTATTATATTATTTATGTTGCTAGTGCTTTTCCATTCTATCAGAACTGCTTTCCCTCACAAATTGTCAATGCTAAAAAAAAATGTTTCCAAGGGGTTTGTTTAAACTTCGATACGAATAACATACGTATGCTAATATATCTAGAGACTGTATATCAGGGTGTTGAGACCATTCATAAGGAGATCTATTACAACCACGATATGAAAAAGCCATAGTCACAACTTTTTGTTTAACATCTCAACAATTATGATATTGTCTGGCAGTTTGGACACGTGAAGGACGGAGAAATGAATGTTAACAAAATATGTAAGTGCTTACAAGGCCTATGTTGTTTGTAAAGTTTTTCGTAGGTCTCTACTGAATACTGAGAACAAGAACAGATCTTCTAGTTAACTTTAAACGTAGCCACTCTCCCACACAACTAGTCTATGAGTAGCTACGACCTAGATCTATGTATATAGGCCTACTACCGCTTTATAAATGTGTATATTAAAAGAGAACGTAATGACCTACATACAAGCAAAAATTCCCAGTCAAAATGCCCGCTTCAGAATACTAGTGATTGGGTTTAACCCAAGTTAGTTGATGATGAATTAATTTTGTAGAACATCACATCGACTTATAACACACATAGATCTAGATCTATATGTTTAAACGTTTAATGCAATATCGGAAAATGTGTTGCATTTTTTCAAGAAGAAAGTAGATGAATAGATATATGTGCTTATCTAATGTAGATTCTAGTGTTTTTAATTCAAACTATTGGTAACATAAATTATAATGTTTAGATTTAAAACTAGACAGATATTATTTTAAATAATTATATATAATTATAAAATAAATCTTGATATCTATAGATTTAAATAAAGTCTAGGCTGATATAGGCCTACGCACGTAGAAAGATCTGATTTGGTTCTAAACTCTAACTTTATGATTAAAGTAGGCCTATTGCTATTTGTAATATTATTTATAGATTATAGGATGATATCGAGTAGGCCTATAGATTCTAAATCTATCTAGATTCTAGATCTATATCAACAAAGCCAAGATTAAAATATTGACTATACATTTACATTATAACGCTAAATCTAGATAAGCCTTCTAACTTTTATGTCTATGAGTATTATAGGCCTATAGGAGTAGGCTGATATGTAGACTAAATCTAGACTCTAGAATTGAATTAAAGGCATAACTTACCATTACTATTTTTATTAATAAGAAAGTTGAAATTTTAGTTTAATCTTATGTAAAATATAGCCTAATCATTATGCAAATATACATGCCACATGTTAATTAAGAAAAGTTAAACTAAACAAGCATTCTTACCTCGGCCACTCCTTCCGACAAATCGCAAATCGTTGAATTTCGCCACTTGATTTTTCATTGTTGCTGTATTATTCCTGAGTTCTGAACAAAAATTTTCATCATTGCCTGCAGTAATACACACTTTAGTACCATCTTTCACTTCACCAACAGCAACCACTTTGAAAGGGATAGGCAGGGTTTTATTGGATCTCCAATGAGATGGCAGGATAGAGCATAAGAAATTGGGGCTCCCAGTTTTCACGAGCTGATCTCCGTGATGGTCATTTAATCCTGTAGACACGGAATCCAGGTCTGAGTCGGACATGTTGTAAAATTTATCTTGAAATGGTTTAAAACCTTTCAAATCTGCAGGTAAATGCATGTGTTTGTTTTTCTTTATCTTCCTTTTGTGAGTTATTTCGTGTTTATCTGTAATAGCCCAGACTCAAGGAAGCCGGCGGCTGTTTACTCATAAGCCACACCGACTGTTCAGCCGCGAAGCCATGCGGTTTGTCGTGTGAGAGTGAGATCCGATGTGTGTGTGTTGACAGTCCGCCTCTCGGTGGGCCACAAAAGCGGTTGTAGGCCGCGAAGCCACTCCCCCGCAACTTCACAACACGCTCCTACATAGTTTGGCATGTATCATTACGCTAATACTGTTTATGACATACTTAATGCCACTTTCGATGTTATTTGTTTATTATATTTATCATTAAACATTTTATTATTCTAAAATAAAACTTCAGTAGTAATTCATACCTAACGAAATTTATGATTCAACTAATATTTAGGCTGTGGGATGTTGGGTTTTATTTTTATTCGGAAGAAGGCATGATTCTAAGGCTGTTCTAAGGTTTTTATAACAAAGAAGAAAGAATTTGATGCGGTGATCAAATTGTCTGACTACCAGGCTCAATAATTTAGGAAGTGTGTAGGCTGGCAGCGGAAACCACAGATTTGCCAATACATAATAATACCACAGTAGTGGATGACAAAGAAGTTTGGCGTTAAACAAATTTCGCAGTTAAAAAAATGAAAATGCCCAAATGCAAACTATTAGTACTAGCAATATTTATGTTCATAAGTACAAAGGACTAAGGCTAAGGTCTAGCTTTACCATCTTCAAAAAAAATTATGCGTCCCTAGCTGCGTTTAGGTATACCAATACGTAATAAGGGCCACTTCACTAATTAAATTATGACTAATTATTGATCTAGGTCTAACAGATTTTATATAGAATAGCATTCTTTATGACTTTATCATGCTCAGACCCACATGAATAAAATGTAGGCTATATCTTGCACCTACTAAAAACTTCTAGATCTATATTTCGTATATTTTTTTAAAATCAAAGACATTTGTGTGCAGTGGAAGCACAGAAAAAAAAATCCACACTATATAACGCTGAAACAATAAGATTAACGAGTTAGAATAATATAGGCCTACTAACTACTTAAGCATGTATTTTGTTTGGGTCAAGGACGAATTGAACTAACGACTTGTAAGAAAGTAGACCCCAAACAATTTTTATGCCACACCTTCTTTTAGTATCACGTGAACAGAAGTACAAAGATATATAAATATGCATGGATGAAAGGTCAAAGGCCATAGGTGTTTTTTTTCCAGGTGCCGCACCCACTTTTAAGTTATTTTCCCCGCACTCCTTTTCCTTTTTGTGCGTTTTTTTTTTTTTTTGGGGGGGGGGGGGGGTTATAATATGGCTAATTTTTTTTAGTAACAATCAAATGACCTACAGTTAGAGCATAATTAAATATTTGAACGCTGTTTGTCTTTGAAATTTGAGCTTGTAGTCCAACTAATGTAGAGATGTTTTTGTTTTACAACTCATACCGTCTCATTCGCTCTTCTTATATCAGATGGACCCATTTTAAGTCAAAACGTGCTCACGGACACCTAATAAAAAAAAGCTACACAAATACATGAATGCATATTATGCAAATAAAAACCTTTAGTTGATGAAATGATTATTGAAATTATAACTTTTGTAAAAATAAATATATGATTTGGATGAATGTGATAGGTTTTAGTAGCCTATATAGGCTAGTTGTCTGGCTCAACATTTGTGTGTAGCAACCGCAAATCCTGAAGAGCACTAATTTCTAGTCGGTTTCTTTGTGTGTGTGTGTGTGTGTGTGTGTGTGTGATGAGCTTCAATTGGCAGAGAATACACGCCCTAGGAAGACGGGAAAGCAGCAGTATGTACAATAACCCATTATGCAAGATATAAATTTGGGATCTCTATTTGCTATCAGAATGTGTTCGAGTTCCTCATGTGTGGCTATTTCATTAAGCTGCTCCCGTATTAGTTTAAGTGTATCTGTGTTAGGGATCTTAAAAAGTTCAAAATTCATTCTGGATTCGAATACCCAAGTGAATAATCTTTGGTTCAGGTCTGCACGAAGAGCAGTGTTAAGCAGAGTATAAAATCGATATAAATGTGCACATTTAGATAACCAACGTATTTATGTGCAAAGTAGTTCAAGATTAAGGTGTTCATCATATTCCTTTGTTAACGGCTCTTATTAAATAATCTTCATAGGCACAAGCGTTCACTAAGATTTGTGTTTTGTTTTTTTTACAAAATGATGTCGATAAATGATACAAAAAGTAAAGAAAAAGTAAAGTTCCTCTTTAAGACCTTAATTTTTGCGATCTATAGGGCAGATGATGTAAAGGTCATTTGTTTCTGTGGCCCACAGTTAACGAGGGTGTCATGTGGCCAGCACAACAACCAACCGTCTTTATTTTCCCCAACTAATGTCAGGTACTCATTAGAGCTGGGTGGGCTCAGAAGCGCACTGAAGATCCCGAAATTAAAAAATCACAATTTTTACCAGCATTAGAACCCGGGACCCCCGGATTAGAAGCCAAGCACGTTACCACTCAGCCACTGCACCATAAATGATACATGTACTGTACTGTTGTTTGAAAGTATATCAATTAAAATAAGTGCGCCAATCTGAGAGACTAGTGCGCTGCACTTCAACAACAGCACTGGAGACTGGTTTAAAAACACATTGGGTGTCATGTGGTCAGCACAACAACCAACCGCCTTAACTTTTACCAACTAATGTCAGGTACCCATAAGAGCTGGGTGGACTCAGAAGCGCCCTGAACTACAAGGCTACTTTCACAAACTCTTTTCAATATCTTCCTTTGAAAGGATAACGGAAGAAGCTCTTGATGGCTAAAGATCCTGAATGCATTGAAGGAAGAATTTGCAGACGACATAGATGGTCTGGCAGGGACAGAAGAAAACTAGCTGACTTGGTGATGCGCATAGACAAGACTTTCGCAGCTTATGGTATGCAAATCAATGACCAATAGCCAACAGGGCTTTAAAAGAGACATTAGTAGGCTATTGGAGGCGAAATGCTGACAAGTGTACGTAGTTTTAAATACCTCGGAGCTATCGTCTCAGATAAAGAAACCAAACCTAAACTACTGACCAGAATTGCACTATTCACTTGAAAAACTTAAAACAATATGGAAGACAAAGTCACGACCACATTCTTATATGCTTGCGAATCTTGGCCGAGGAGGATCCTAACAATGGAATTGAGATGCTTCAGAAAGATCCAAGGTGTCACTTACAAAAATCGCATCATAAATGAAGAGATTAGAAACAGGGCTAGAAAAAACCTTCCAGGAACAGTACCAGGAAAAAGAAGAAGAGGCAGAAAGAGAAAGTGAGGGAAGACAACATAAAAGAATGGACAGGCCTGTCATTGAAAAATTCTATCGAAGGCAAAGAGAGGAATGGAGAAAGACGGTCAACAGATCTTGTGTGGTGCCCCAACTGTTCAAAGGACTAAGGGTTATGTGAAGTGAAGAAGAATTTAACTATATATAATAATAATCATAATAATTATATATAATTTTGACCTTATATAAATACCTTATATATCTTTCTATATTTTAGACCTTATATATATACCTTATATATCTTTCTATAATTTAGACCTTGTATAAATACCTTATATATCTTTCTATAATTTAGACCTTACATATAACTTATATATCTTTCTATAATTTAGACCTTACATATACCTTATATATCTTTCTATAATTTAGACCTTATATATACCTTATATATCTTTCTATAATTTAGACCTTAAATATACCTTATATATCCTTCTATAATTTAGACCTCATATATCTCCTACTTTTAGAACTACTTTGCGGCAGTCTTTTCTTAAAAAGATTAAACGGGGAAATGGGATTGGGTATGAAAAACGCTTTCTGCGGCATTCTACCCTGTGTAAAAACTGTCCTATTGTGCTACAAAGAAAGACTCTCAACACGTGTATATAGACTGGATGTTGGGAGGAAGGATTGCAGCTGTTCTATTTACTAACCTTGATTTGCATTAATAAGATTTCAATATTCTCGCCCTGTAGAGCTACCTTTGTGCTACATTCAATAGCCTGATACAAGTAGCTAGCAAAATGTGAGGGCAACAATTGAAGATTTGTGATTTGCGTTTCTGCTTGGCAGATGGACGAAATCATCGATGCATGCAACTTCATAACGTATCATTAAAAAGAAAAGCTGATTAAAAAAAAAAAGATTCTGCATGAAAATGAAGTGACTTTAAAAACTATCAGAAAGGAAACAAAACAAAATGATAATTTGTACAGAAATCTTAAAGAGAAGCAGGTGAGCATATGTGTGTGTGTTTTTCTAATTTCTTAGTTGAAGAGCAGAATAAAGATTTGTAATTAATTGTAATCTTGTAACACCTTGCTAGGGGAAAGTAGGGCTAAAAAAAGAGGGTGGCTATAAAAAATATCACAAAGAAAAAGAAACAATAACTTGATTCAACATTAACTTAATTCACGTGAGAGTCCGATAGCTGCGTCCAGTGGTCAGTTCCGGTCTTGTCAAGATTGAAGATAGACAGTGATGGGTCAATCATTAGCGGGGACTGCGAAAGAGACGCTGTGGACAGGGCCCAGATAACGCGTCTGAGTATAATGAATATCAAGAGTGGACGCGAGTAGGCCTAAGTTTAGACTAGTAGAAGCCTCAGGAAGTGTTTCAATGTAAATTCAGAATGCTAGTAGATGAGGCCCTAATGAAGCAACTAAAGTTGTCACTCAGAAGTTAACTAGATGTAGGTCTATAAAAAGGCAGACAAGCCCTGACTGAAAGACTCCACGAGCTGTTTTTACTTATGTGGGAACAAGAGACTACCGGTATACCACAAGACTTTTAAAATAGCCTACCACAATTGTCCATCTATAGTCTATACTATACAGTGGACACTGTGGAAACAGCTAGATGACCTTGACTTTGCAGATGACTTGGCTCTTCTTTCTCATACACAGCAGCAGATGCAGGAAAAGATAAGCGTTGTTGCTGACAATTCATTGAGAATGGATCTTACCATAAACAGAGGGAATAGCAAGGTGTTCAAGATACATCCAACAATACACCCATTACAGTCCAAGGTGAGGCGCTGGAAGAGGTGGAAAGCTTCAACTATCTTGGCAGTATCATAGACCAATGAAGGAACAGATGTAGATGTCAGAACCCGCATTGGTAAAGCTCGAGCAGCCTTCCATCAGCTGAAGAACACATGGGGATCTAGAGAAATAAGCACCACCACCAAGATTAGGCTCTTTAACACCATTGTTAAGCCGATACTACTTTACGGAGCAGAGACCTGGAGAACCACCATCACCACCATGAAAAAAAAAATCCAGTAATTCATCAATACCTGCCTGAGGAAGATTCTTACGATCCGCTTGCCAGACAAGATATCGAATGAGGAACTGTGGCAAAGAACAAAACAGCAGCCCATTGAAGTAGATATCCTTCAGAGACGCTGGAGATGGATAGGTCACACCCTTTGCAAGCCTGCACCCAACATAACAAGGCAAACCCTAGTCTGGAACCCCCAAGGAAAGAGGAAGAGGAAGCAAATGCCAAGCAGATGGGCAAGACGTGGGGACAGTTGCAGAGACTCGCCCAGAACCGAGAGGCCTGGAGGAAGCTGGTTGGTGGCTTATACCCCAGAAGGGAGCACATGCAGAGATGAGATGATGATGATGACTATACAAAGGAAACCGACAAATCTGCGACAACTGGGAAAATGCTCGCAGGTATTCTATAATTCGGCTTATACACTATTTAGAACATGGACTACTAACAGAAAGTCAATGCAGCTTCAGAAAGAGCATGTAACCATTGACATGATCTTTGCGACAAGGCAGCTTCAGGAAAAATGACAGTAGCAGAATACTGACTTATTCTCAATATTTCTAACAAAAGCTCTCGACACTGTTAGCAGAGAAGGACTCTGAAAGATCATGTCTACTGATGCCCACAACAATTCCTAACCATGGTGAGACTATTTCATGATGGCATGAATGCTCGTGTTTACAAGAGTGGAGAACCATCAGAGACTTTGCAGTATCCAACGGGCTAAAACAAGGTTGTGTCCTAGCACCCACACTGTTCAGTATCATCTTCTCCACTATGCTGGCAGATCTATTCAGAGATAATGGTAGCAAAGGAATAAATTTAACATATAGACTTGATGGTGGTCTATTCAACCCGAGTCGGCTCAAAGCGAAATCAAAAACAAAAGTAGCAACAATCAGGGACCTGTTATTTGCTGACGACTATTTGCCTGCTCCAAACTAATCTACAGAGCATCGTTTGTAACTTTTCAAGAGCATGTTAAGACTTCGGCCTCATAATAAACACACAACTGAAGTCTTGTACTTGCCAGCTCTATGTAAAGCCTACTCGGGTCCAAACACCACGATAAAAGAGCAGGAAATAAATACAGTGGACAGATTCACCTCCCTTGGACCGGACCGAAAACATCGATAATGAAATCGACTTGCAAATCGCCAAGGCCACTGCATCCTATGGTAGACTTGACTAAAAATGTGTGAAACAGACTAAGTTAGGAGTCTATAGGGCTGTTATCCTTCCCACGTTGCTGTATGCCTCAGAAACATGGAAAGTGTACAGAAGAAATGCAAAAAAAACAACAACAAACAAACAAAAAAAAAACAACAACTGAACTACTTCCACATGACCAGCCCAGAAAAGAACTGAATGTTGAATGGCAAGTCAAAATACATGACACCGAATTCTTCCTAAAAGCGTGCCTGCAAAGCAATCACAGTCTTTATGCATTCTCACTTGGATGGGCAGGCCACGTCTGCGGGACTGGAGACTCCCTAGAAGACTCTTTTATGGACCATTAAAGAAAGGGTAGCGATCACAAGGTGGACAAAGAAAACGCTTCAGGGACACAATCAAGGCGTCTTTGGAAGCCTTCAACTTTGGTCCACCTGGGAGACGGAGGCACTTTTTTTGTTACAGCATCAAGGCGTTGCGCTTGCAAACTGGCGCAAACATTGAAGAGGACAAGAACAGAAAAGCGATGGCAGAAGAAAAGCGTCAAAGAAATAAATCAAGACAACCGACACATCCTCCAGCAGGACTAATCTGTCCAGTGTACAATCGAACATTCCAGGCTAACTTAGGTCTGACCTGCCACATAGGCCCTGGATGACGAAAGTGGTCATCATCGAACCACGATGAACGAACTATAACATCAAGGAAATAACTAGATGTAGCCTATCACTCAGGATATAACTAGATGTTGCCACAAGGATACAAGATGTAGACAGTTGATACAAATGATGATAAGTAGGCTACTTAATTAGTGCACGGTTAACACAGATGCACGGTTAACATGAGTGGTATTACAAGTACATGGTTTAACATGAGGTTATGATATGTATTTATATTAACATTGACGATGATAGGTCACTAGGTCATCGGCACACTATGGCCTGGTCTCTTAATGGAGGACACTGAGCTATACGCATAGCACACATTAAAACGAGATTGTTAGTTTTGAACTTGATAATTGAAAGTTATTGTCAGTCAAAACAGAAAATGTTTTCCGGTGTAATGGAATGACGCACTCGTTAATGGCCATTACGAAAAATGAAAACAAATCACACAAGGAAATGTTGTCCAATAATCAGTTCAGAAATTGTAAAAGGGATAAATAAGGAAAGGAGTTTTGTGTGTGTGTGAGAGAGATTAATTGATCACGTCTAAATCACTACAATGGAAATAGAAAGAAATGATGAGTTTAAAAGATACGAAGACAAGATGTACAGGTATATGATTATATGAAAAGATGTACCGGTATATGATTATATGGAAAGATGTACAGGTATATGATTATATGGAAAGATGTACAGGTATATGATCATATGGAAAGATGTACAGGTATATGATCATATGGAAAGATGTACAGGTATATGATCATATGGAAAGATGTACAGGTATATGATTATATGGAAAGATGTACCGGTATATGATTATATGGAAAGATATACAGGTATATGATTATATGGAAAGATGTACCGGTATATGATTATATGGAAAGATGTACCGGTATATGATTATATGGAAAGATATACCGGTATATGATTATATGGAAAGATGTACATGTATATGATTATATGGAAAGATGTACCGGTATATGATTATATGGAAAGATGTTAAGGTATATGATTATATGGAAAGATGTACAGGTATATGATTATATGGAAAGATGTGTCATGATTTTGTGATTTTACCATCACAAAAGAGATACAAGACACCGATAGCAAAGACAAACAGACACAAACACTCTTTTATTCCCCTGGCAATCAAATCATTAAATAAGAACAATCTGGTATAAACTTTGTCACATGTAAATTATGAGTGAGTCTGGTGTGAATGTACACTTTGGTTTCTTATAGTTATAATGTTTTTTGTTTGGTGTAATGCACAAATTGTAAGACAAATTTCCATACGGACAATAAAGATTATTATGTACAGGTATATGATTATATGGAAAGATGTACCGGTATATGATCATATGGAAAGATGTACAGGTATATGATTATATGGAAAGATGTACAGGTATATGATCATATGGAAAGATGTACAGTATATGATCATATGGAAAGATGTACCGGTATATGATCATATGGAAAGATGTACAGGTATATGATTATATGGAAAGATGTACAGGTATATGATCATATGGAAAGATGTACAGGTATATGATTATATGGAAAGATGTACAGGTATATGATCATATGGAAAGATGTACAGTATATGATCATATGGAAAGATGTACAGTATATGATCATATGGAAAGATGTACCGGTATATGATCATATGGAAAGATGTATTAGTATGAGAGAGATCGAACAAAAAATGTAGCTGCGATCGGGAGCCACGCTTCTTTGTTATACCGTTAAGATTGAAATAGTTGAAGTCTCACGGGAGTTGTCCTCTCTTGCTTTCTAATTAATTGAACTAATTCAACTGATTTGTTCATGACATCTGGAGAGAGAAGGGAATCTATCGTTATCAAAACGTGGACTCAATTTACATTTATTAATTCAAAGTTAGTAGGAAAGATTATATAATCTAAGTGAACGTGAAAGATCATATGATCTGTTAATTCAAAATGAATGTGGAAGATCATATAATCTATTGCTTCAAAGTGAATGTGGAAGATCATATGATCTATGACTTCACAGTAAGAGTGAAAGATCAAATGTAATAAATTTAAAATCACACAAACTAAAATAGAAAAATAAGATACACTACAATCCACCCCAAGTGGCTGCAGTTCATGTGATACAAATTAGGAATGGTTCAAACCATGTGAATCTCACTTGACACTGCCAACGAGAGATTTGAATCCCACCAGGAATCCTTATCTGTTATCTTGCATAACAATTGAATCCTTCCTGGAATATTGCAACACATTTAAATCTTACCATTAATCTTTCTATGTTGTCTTGCACACAAATTAAATCCTTCTTGGAATCTTTCTATGTTATCTAAAAAAAAAATGAATCCCAACTGGAATGTTGCTATGTTATCTAGCAAGGAATATTGTACATTAGTGTCTTGAATCTTCTTCGGAAAACTTCAATACATCTCTGTAACTTAAAAAAAAAATATATCCAAATACTTTTTTTTAAAACTGCACCAATGACTATTCAAATAGTAGTGTAACATAACATCTGTAAATTTTGTTTAGAAATATTTCTTCAAAATAACAAACAAATAAAAACATGGAACAAACTCAACATTTTATTAGAATTTTAAAACAAAGCAATGAGAACATATTTTGGTTGTATAAAATGAAGAAATAATGAATTGGCTACATCATGTTCATGGAAATTAGTTCAAGTTTAAGTAGTCAAAGAAACACAAACATGTTTTCATTGGAAACTTCATAAGGCAGTTGGCTTCTGAGTGGTCATTTATTTCAGCCCTGCTTATCAAAGGCCAGCACATAAACCTACTCTCCTTTCTTTGACCTTTCTATTGTAAACTGGGTGAACCATTTAGTTCTTACATTCTAAATCAGAATTCTCACATTTAGCTATATGGAAAGTTGCCACCACAGTAAGGAGAGGAGAGTAAGGATTTTCTTTTTAGACTTAATTAATCAGCCATTTCAGCTTTTCATAGCAAATACAAATAAATATTAGCACAAATGCTAAAAGTACTTTTTTTTTCACAAAAACAGTATCTGGTAATAATCAATAAAAATAAAATTCAGCCAGTGTTTTTAGAGTAGGCTACATCTTTATGTTTTTGATGTAAGGACATCCAACTACATAAATAGTTATCAATGTTGGTACTGTGACTTGAGTACTTTTAGCACTAGAGTCTATTATCACAGAAACTGCAATACTTTAGTGTTCAACATAATAGATATAATAAACAATACTGAAATGAATGTAACTATGAGTTATACTCTGGTTACAAAGCGGCACAATACATGTGAGTAAAAATGGGGAAAAAGAAAAATGTTTCAATGAACTATAATGGTGGCAGTACTTTGGTTGCACCATGAAGTTGTCCCTAGATCAATAAAACACACTGAGGCTACTAGCCTGCAACTCTGAAGGTTATTTGGACACAAAACAATATTTTTAACACAAAGGACTTTCTCAACAAAAGGAATCAAAATGTCTGAATCTTGTTTTTTGTTTAAATAACAATAAATATACTTGTTCAATTGTTTTGAACATTTAAATGCTATTTACACTATGTAATGCTTCTGTTGTGGTAAAGAATGTACATGTCATTGGATGGTGCATTTGAACATTTGGTTTCATATCATTTTAATAATTAAACTAAGGCTTACAGTAACAACAACAGATTCTAATGTGATAACATTTTTGCTTTTGTCCTGGGCTAAACATAGTCTCCAATAAGTTACAGTTGTTAATCTTACAAATGTTTTTATAGAGAAAGAGAATTATGCCCTGACAAATAGGATCAATCTTAATTTTATTTAATTTATTTTTTCTTTATGTTTTTTAAAGTAATTTGGACAAGTTGATTATATTTTAACAACAGAATATTATAAGCATGCAATTTTAAGTAGATGTAATGACTTGTTTGAAATGATAGTTTTCTTGTACGTTATAAAAAGCATTTGGGTCAAAGTAAGCATTAAAGTAGTTCAGGAGGAAAACAAATGATTACATAGATAAATGCTAAGTGCTGAAAAAAACAACAAAATGTGTTCATTTTGTTCTGGTGAATATTGTCATTAAATTAAAACCCAAATGAGAAGTTTGAATATGTTATTGTTATTTATAGAACAAAATGAAAGTCAACAGAAAAAAAAACAAGACAAGACAAGTGTTCATAAAATAAAACAAACTTTTGGTATTTGTCATTGAATGTAAATCATAATCTTTTTGGCAATAGTCAATAGTCATGTTAAAGTAAAAACATGGAAAGATTAAATAAAGTCATGTATAAAATTGATTTTGGCTTTCAAAAAAAATAAATCTAATAAACAGGAAAACATTGTGAAAGTTAGAGAAATATTATGAAATTATCAGATCTAGTGCTTTGCTTAATTGTAATACATTTAACACATTATGGACTTAGAAATAGTAATTTCTAAGATAATTTTTGACATTATAAAAATATTTTTTTGCAATAAATATATTTTTATATAAAAAAAATATGCCATGTTTTAAAATTTTGTTTTCTATGATTAGAAAAGAATTAAAAAAAAAATGACAATGGTATATTTTTTGTATCAGCTTAAGCCATTGCATTAAGCCCTAAGATTTGGAAAAAGTGATAATTTCAACTGGCTATGAATACCCATCTGTGACCTACATATATTGCTAATGCAAAATTGGGGTCATTAAAAAGTTGTAGATAATAATAAATTATTGGTTTTGATCAAGCCATTTTAAAAAACATTTCATGTCCAAACAATTCTATAAATATATATATATATATATATATACAAAGTATCTACACATACAAACATACTTGTTTCAACATTTTATCTAATAATGTAATATACAGACTTGTGATATTATATGTACACATCATCCAAACAAAATGAGATATAAAGATTATAAATAATAAAACAGAGTGGAATAAATATGGAAATAAAGTGACAACAAATAACTGAGTGTGGAGAAGTGACTTGTGTGAAGTGGGGAATAGATTTACTCATGACATTATGGCTAGGATAACATAATAATGGAGGATGACAATATGTTTGATTATGCATAATAAACCTATGTAGTAATTGTCATCAACAGCAGTTTAAACATGAGAATCTGATGATGCTAATTACTCGCACTTCCTTCACATATAGTAACAAATTGATTACAGCAGCCAATAACATAGATTTGACAATTAGTTTGCTAATGAGATGCATAGTCAACTGTTTGAGGCACCATTTAACTTGCATAGCCAAGTGTAACAAGAGTAGGTAGTAGATAAAGGTGAT
Organism: Biomphalaria glabrata; assembly: GCF_947242115.1. Lineage (NCBI taxonomy): Eukaryota > Metazoa > Mollusca > Gastropoda > Planorbidae > Biomphalaria > Biomphalaria glabrata. The sequence goes on from NC_074716.1 coordinate 20,582,756, forward strand.
CACTGAGTGGCACAAGTCATGTTGTCACCCATGTCTTCGGCATACTTGTTGCATATGTGTGTCCTTATTGTGGTCATTTCTTTTCTCATCTCTTTAATGGTTGAGAGCCACTGGCTAAGAGGAAGAGATTTACTACCTGCTCTTGTGTCAGTCCCTCTCACACCTGCCCCACTGGAGGACTGGTCTTGTTTGACAGAATCTGAAGATTTAAAGTAAATGTAGTCTAACAAAAAATATAGACTATCTGTGTATATGAAATGGTCTTATCTAAAATATGATTAATCTTCACTCAGCATGATCAAGTCACATGATAGGGCTCGTCAAGTGGGTGGCCAATCAAGGCTGTCACACAAGAAGACTCTTTGCTTCAGGATGCCACATAGCTAAGCTAATTTTTGAGTCTAGAAATGTATTCCTATCCCCCACTGTTGGTGGTATAAGCACTCTATACTTCCTTCATTGATTACAAAACATCTGAATACAGGTTGGTGTTCACAATGAGGTGTTCAGTAACTTCCCCATCACAATATGTAACCATTATACAAGTAGTAATGCTTATTTATTTGACTTTTTCTTTATTATCACCTTCAACTATTCCTTAGTCTATTGGAGTGTTGGGGCCCCACGCAAGATCTGTCAACCATCTTTCTCCATTCCTCTCTGTCTCTTTATTATACCCTCTACCTATTTGTGAATTATCTCCCCTATTGGCTGTCATGTTTATTTGATCTCATTCAAACACATTAAATGTACCACTTTTAAAAGCAAGAGTTGCTAATTGCTTGTTTTACACAGCTTGTTTTTTTCTAAATCTACACTTTGTGACTGAATGTGATTTACCTATACTTACACTTTGTGACTCAATGTGATTTACCTATACTTACACTTTGTGACTGAATGTGATTTACCTATACTTACACTTTGTGACTCAATGTGATTTACCTATACTTACACTTTGTGACTCAATGTGATTTACCTATACTTACACTTTGTGACTGAATGTGATTTACCTATACTTACATTTTGTGACTCAATGTGATTTACCTATACTTACACTTTGTGACTCAATGTGATTTACCTATACTTACACTTTGTGACTCAATGTGATTTACCTAGCAATGGAACTAAGATGCTACAGAAAGATCCTAGGTGTCACTTATACAAGACTGCATCACAAATGAAGAGATTAGAAACAGGATTAATACAGCAGTTGGACCCCACAATGACATGCTAATCACTGTCAAAAAATGTAAACTCCAACTCTATGACCACATCACAAGGTCCTCAGGGCTTGTAAAGATATTCCTTCAGGGGACAGTACCAGGAAGAAGAGGAAGATAGAGGAAAACAACATCAAAGTATGGACAGGTCTGTCATTGAATGAAATTCTAATCAAGGCAAAGGACAGAGAGGAATGGAGAAATATGGTTGACAGGTCTTGAGTGGTGCCCCAACAGTTCAAAAGACTAAGGGATAGGTGAAGGTGATTTACCTATGCTTACACCTTGTGACTGAATGTGGTTATTACTAGTAATACACCTTCTAAGAGAACATGATCTCAAGCACCACTTGTCCTGATAAGAAGCAGCTCGTTATCCTATCACTACCCTTTCCTTTTGACTATCATCCTTTTCATTTCCCTTAATGCCTATAATGCAAATGTATGCAGGGATCCTTTGTAATGTGACAGGTATATTACATTTTGATATTATATGATGGATTCTCATGATTACTCTTTAGAACTCTCTTGTGTTAAATGAGGTGTTGCCAGACACTGCTTAGAAAGTGGATTGAGAATCTGTGAAGACAATATCTGGTGGCACTTGTGTTCTGTCATAGAGCTTGTTTTCAATGGTCTGCAAAGCTAAGGTGATAGCTTCAATTTCAGCCAGAAATTTTGTGCAATAATCTCCACAAGGTGCACTTATCTCAAGATGCTTATTTTTGTAAAAAATCTGGAGGACACAAAGACCAGCATTTATGGTGACTTTGAAGGATGATGCATAGGTGTACATATGGATAGCTGTTTTTAAAATTGTTTCTAGCGTATCTACTTTGAACTCCAGTGGATTTGATTCCTTTGTTTATTAAATGTTTTAATGATGGGTTGTTTGAGGTCAAGTCCGGGACTATGTTTGAAATTTTTTCTCTCTATTGTTTGGTTGATGTGTGGTGAATCATGGTCGAGGGGCTAAGTACACTTGAACTTGGCTTGGCTACCTATGAAGGGGGCTTGAGGTTCGACACCTGACTTGGGTAGAGCTGTGCTTACTGAGCGCCTAAAAGCAGCATGGAAAACCTTCTCCAAGATATCCCTCCCCTCCACTGGTCCACAAATGAGATTGGACCATAGCCCTCTGAGCATACTAAAAGCATGAAAGTAGCGCTATATAAAAGCTTTTTTTTAATGGTGTTTTGGGTCTAGTTCATCAGAAATTTGGATCAAAGTTCTTTTCTTCTTTTGTTCATTTTTCCACTTTCTCTATGTCAGTAACCCTAACCCAAACAGCAAAAAGAAACTACATCCTAAAAATAGACTCTCAGCCAATAAATAAAGAAGAAAATCCAACATATCTTGGTGTAAAACTAGACCAAAGACTGTCTCTAAAACACTTTATGGCAGATTTAAAAGAAAAGGCATCACAAAGATTAAACATAATAAAACACCTAGCAGGAACATCCTGGGGAGCTGAAAAGAAAACCTTAAGACAGTTATACACTGGATATGTCAGATCTGTAATGGATAACTGTCTCTCCATACAAGTAGCTGCCAACAAAACCTATCAATCATCATTGAGAGATACAGAAGGTTGGAGGACGATCATCCAAATAAATTACTAACACAGAGAAATAGGAAAAACAACCAAAAAAAGCAAAGGACTCTGATCCAACTTACTGACGAACTAGCCCTAAAACACCACCTACCCAATAACAGAGAAAAAATTACCAGGTTTTCAAACATTACACCCGGACTAAACTACAAACAACCAACCATCAAAACACATTTACTAAATAACACCTTAACAAAAGAATCAAATCCACTGGAGCTCAAAGTAGGCACGCTTGAAACAATCGAAAGCTATCAAAAAACAGCTATCCATATTTATACAGACGGATCGGATTTTAAAGCTACCATCAATGCTGGTCTTGGTGCCTTCCTGGTCTTCCCTAAAAATAAACACTTTGAGATAAGCGCACCCTGTGGTGATTACTGCTCAAACTTCCAAGCCAAAATTGAGGCAATTACCATAGCACTCCAGACAGTGGAAAACAAATTATATGAAGGAGTGCAACCACCATCAGATATTGTTGTCTTTACAGACTCCCAATCTACTCTGCAAGCACTTAACAGCAGCACCTCAAACAGCCCAAGAGAGTTGACAACACTCATTGTGATAATCCACCAGATGATATCAAAATTAAATATCAATATTACACTACAGTGGATCCCTGGACACATTGGCATCATGGGAAATGAAAAGGCAGATAAGCTATCAAAGGCAGGTTCATCTATGGAACAACCAGATAGACCTGTTAACTACCTCACCCTAAGGTCAATGTTAGTCAACAATCACAAAGAGGAGTGGCTCAACCAATGGGCATCAGGAAACACAGGCAGAGCCATGTACAGAGAAATGACTACGCCTAACAAACTGGACAGTATTAACTTCCTCCCCCGCAAAGAACAATCTACAATCTTCCAACTAAGAACAGGACACACACCACTATTAAATTACCACCTGAACAAAATAAACTCCACACAACTACCCCTTTGCAGACATTGCGCCCACCCCTTTGAAACCGTAAACCATATCCTCTTTGAATGCCCCTCCCTAATCCACCTTAGGCAGACTCTACTTCCACTACAGCCCAACATAACCAACACCCTGTACGGCAGTGCTGAACAGCTGAAGAAAACAGCACACTTTTTTTCCTTGCCACAGTCTGCAAAAGAGCTCACAGCTCAGCAGCAATAAAGCTGGCTAGAAGAAGAAGAAGAAGAAGAAGAAGAATGTCAGTAGTTTCTAAGGATGGTCATCCTCCAACCTTCTGAAGCTCTCTAGTGCTGCTCTGCTCTTAAAGGGAAACTCCGATGGTTTTGACAATTTTTGATATAATATGTGTTTTGATTTATAGATAATGAATATATTCTTCTTTTTTTTTTTATTTGCAAGAATAACTTAGTAATTGATGTTTTTGTGACATATTTTTTCTGCGCATCCAAAACAGTCAAGACTTTCACCGAATTTCTGTGCGACGTCACAAGGGTGAACTCAAATCCTATAATTGAATTCTTTGTCCTGGAAATCCAATGTATTGTTGGCACCTGGTATTAGCTTCATTTTTTTTTCAAATCCCATTTCCACAGCAATAAAGTTGCTGAAACAGCTTCTCTCAAAATGGTTTGAGCTTAAATAGGAATTAGCTAATGCCTTTGTAAAAGATTTGCTCTTCAGACAAATAAATTGTTCCCATTTTCCCTTTAAAACTTCATCTCTTGGAAACAAATGAAATTAGACACTAATTTCTGTGTTAGCATACTTGCTGATTTTATCTTTGCGATTGGAACTACTGCAACAAGCTGAAGAACAGTATTTCATTTTCTTCAAGTAGAAATAGAGGTTTAGATCTAGAATATTATTTATAAACAAATACCGATTATAAATCAACGTGGAGACTACATCTAGCTGTGAAGCGTAACAATAAATGTGATCCGATAGGTCTAGATCTAGAGAGTTTATCGGTTATATAGGTCTAGATCTAAATTTAGCCAGCACCCTTGTGACATCACGTTTTCAAATACTAAAAACATCTCGCAGAACCTCGATTTTTTTGGGATGTGAAGAATTTTCTGTCTAATTTATTAAATATAAAATTTTCTGAGCATTTAAATAAAAAATGATTTAATGTTTACCATTACAACTTTTTACGCAGAATTTTAATAAGTCAATAAATAAAATTTAAAAAACTATCGGAGTTTCCCTTTAAGTGGTTCAATATTGGAGTCTATTTCACAGGCTGCTGTAGGAGTTTTTCTCATACCTCTACTGATTAGACATAAGGCTTGATTGATTTCATTTTGGATTTATAGGTTTTGGTATTTGAATAGAAAGAGTTATCCATGACATATCCAGTCTTAAAAGAGTTTTCACTGCCCCAGGATGTTCTTTCCTTTTCTTTTAGATTGGCCATAAAATATGTTAAAGACAGTCTTTGATCTAGTGGGATTTTCTTCCTTATTTATTGGCTGTGAATTTATTTTAGAATGTAGTTTCTTTTTGCCACTTTGATGCTGTGGCTAAAGATTGAACAAACCAACTATTCTTTGTTTATGTCCATTTTACTTAATTTCAAATATGTAGAGATGGTTGCAAGGCTCTGTTTAATTTGGATCTAATTAGCACTGGATATTTCTCTGTGGTCCAAATTAAGAGGTCATCTGCGTAAAGTGCATTATTATCTTATCTTATATAATACAGACGTTACTTCAAAAAAAGAAGATTACATCCTATGCATAATGCATCTAGTCATGTATGTTAACCAATGACTTAAATTCTATTAAGTCACTGGTTTTTCTGGCTGGTTCTGGTAAACCATTCCATGATCTAATAGCACTAGGGAAGAAGGAGTATTTGTACAAATTTGTCCTAGCATATGGAACGCAGCAGTATCAGCAGTTTATGAGGGAATTTATTCACATTTACTTAATCTTGTTGTTTCCTCCTCCATAGTTATCTCTCCCCTTTCATCTTTTCATTTATTACATCATTCTATATGAGATAATTAAACAATAAAACAGCTAATGAAAATCAATGATCTAATACAACTTGCTATGGTAGCATGTTTACCTTCAAGTCCCAGAAGTAGTGAGATATCAGGGTCTTGCCCTCGTAACCTTTGTGTACATATTTGAACCAGTGCTCTTAGCTCAGAGAAGCAGTAACTTAATTGTATCATTATGTTCTGCTGCAGCTCCTTGTTGGCGGTTGAATTGTGGGATTCTAAGGAGCGTAGTTCTTCTTTAAACATCAAACTTTGCTGTAAGAAGTCTTGATTCTGTGAGCCCAGCTGAAGACCAATAAACACACAATCATGTAGATAGAAACATTTGGAATCCTAACAAATCACAGAGAAAACAAACCAAAAAAAAAAAAACAACAACGGCTACAACAAAAACAGAGAGTTTATTTTTTTGACACTGCATAATATTTGAGCATTAAGCAGATCTGTCATCTTTATAGAAAAAAAAAATCCACACTTCATATATTTATCTTTTTAAAGTAATCAAGAGAAGAAGTTAAAAAAAAAAACAACTTAAACCAGAGTAGTGCCTATAGTGGTACGATGCACTGTTTACAGTATTTGCCTAATGCGGTAGGATGCGTTAGAACACTTGTTTTTTAAACTCTCATATAAGAGAAGGTCATCATGTCTAATTTGAATGAGAACAAGAGCATGGCCATTTTATTAACTTTGAAATTCTTTGAAATGAATGTGCTGATACCTTAGTGTATAAGACCTACTGGGGAAATCAAGTATTTTTAAGTTTGTTTAAGTTTTAAAGATATTAGGGTTAGAGTGTATTTTTTCTAACTAGACATATTTTTCTACTTTTTAAATTTTATTGAATACTTTCAAAGACACATTTTTTCCACTTTTGTAAATGTATTTATTGATTTTTTTTTTAATAATAATATTTTATTTTAGATTTTAAAAAAAGTATTTGTTAACAGGGTTCATAGCCAATTTCATGAACGATTTTCCAGGTATTTTCCAGGTTTTCAAGGTAGAGTTTAAGATTTTCAAGGTATGCATCGCACCATAGCAAGCAATATATATGTATAAATATTTACATACATATGACATAAATATGTAAAAAGAACAATATATATATATATATATATAAATATTAAATTAAAAAACCCTCATTAAAATGTATGCTGATAAGTTGAAATCATACCTCCAAAAAAAAAATAATTCATCTCTAGTGTTTCCTAAGCATTTAAATGCAACTTTTTAACTTTTTAATACATTTAAAAGGGGGCACAGTGGTCGAATGGTTAAGCGCTTGGCTTCCCAACCTGAGGTCCTGGGTTCGAATCCCGGTGAAGACTGGGATTTTGAATTTCTGGATTTTTAGGGTGCCCCTGAGTCAACTCAACTCTAATGGGTACCTGACTTTAGTTGGGGAAAGTAAAGGCGGTTGGGCTTTGTGCTGGCCATATAACACCCTGCTCATTAACCGTTGGCCAAAGACACAGATGAACTTAACATCATCTGCCCCATAGATCGAAAGGTCTGAAAAGGGAAACTTTACTTTAGGGGGCGCGGTGGTCAAATGGTTAAGCGATTGGCTTCCGAACCTGAGGTCCTGGGTTCGAATCCCGGTGAAGACTGGGATTTTGAATTTCTGGATTTTTAGGGCGCCCCTGAGTCAACCCAACTCTAATGGGTACCTGACTTATAGTTGGGGGAAGTAAAGGCGGTTGGTCGTTGTGCTGGCCACATAACACCCTGCTCATGAACCATTGGCCAAAGAAACAGATGACCTTAACATCATCTGCCCCATAGATCGCAAGGTCTGAAAAGGGAAACTTTACTAATACATTTAAAAACACACACAAGCTTGCATTACAGAAGAATAACTTTTTTAAAATATGGAGATGTAATTCAGCTAAAACTGTCACAATCTGAAGTTGGAAATTTTCTTAAATTGACATAGATTTGTACAAATAATATTTCATTCTTACTATAGCAGTTGACTTGCTTTCCATCAGTTTTAACCAAAATAACTCTACTGGCTTTTCTACAGCTGTGTGCGAAATATTTTCGTTAAATCTACAGTAGATCTAAATTTAAGTCACTAAATTCGCGGACTTTTCACGGCTGTGAGAGAATTATCTTCACTCTATTCTATTGGATTAGCGTAAATTAAGTCTCGATCTAAGTCTATGGCACTAAATTCGCGGACTTTTTCGAATTATCTTCACTGAATCAACATAAATCTAGTGCCTAAAATTCGCGGACTTTTCACAGCTGTGTGCGAATTATTTTCACTGAATCTACCGTAAATCTAGAGTCTAGATCTAAGTCACTAACTTCGCGGACTTTTCACGGCTGTGTGCGAATTATTTTCATTGAATCAACCGTAAATCTAGAGTCTAGATCTAAGTCACTAACTTCGCGGACTTTTCACGGCTGTCACTGCTTCTACAGTCTAGATCTAATTAAGTCACTACATTGGCGGACTTTTCACGGCTGTGTGCGAATTATCTTCACTGAATCTATCGTAGATCCAGACTCTATAGATTCTAACTCAATGTCACTAAACTTCGCGGACTTTTAACGGCTGTGAGGGAATTATCTTCACTAGATTCTAGTGATTTAGCGTAAATCTACAATATTTTTAGAGCAATCTAGACATTAGATGTACCTGCATCTAGATCCTTAAATTAACTAAAATTCACGGAGTTTTCACGTTAAGCGCGAATTATCTTCACTAGATCTAACTTAAATATAAATTTAGATACTATTTCTAGCTAGATGAGAAGGATGGATCGTGAGAAGACTCAAAAGTAAAGTACCGGTAGCAATTATACTTAAACACTGAATCATAATCTCCAAATACAAAATCTAATAAAATACTCAGAAAGACACAAAGATAAGATGATATACGGACTTTCCACGCGAAGTCACTCTTACTGTTACAACAAGAAGATTTTCGGCGAGGGAGGGCCCGGAGGGGTGTAGCCTTCACATTAGGCTGCTAATTGCTCTAGTTATAGACAATATTCACTACAGACTAGATCTAGCGCGTCTTCAGTCGTAACAGTGAAAGGAAAACAATGCTAAGTGAAATGTTTGCTTGAGCCAAGGTCGTTTTCAATCACGAGGTCGCGCTTCACAAGTGGGTGAAAGGCGGTGCATGTAGACGCGTCGTCACTGGTCAGCTCAATGTAACCGGGGAAAATACGAAAATAAACACCAGGTATCGGGAGGGAAAGAACTCAAGGTCCAGTTTTAAAATTCAAGTTTTTTTCCCCGTTTTTTACGAAATTCAAGGTTTTTTCAAGGCCTTGAATTTAATATGAAATTCAAGGTGTTTTCCAGGTTTTCAAGGTGGCTACGAACCCTGTGTTAAAATTCAGAGTTCTCTGTCTTTTTAGTCAATATAGGGTATTTTTCAAACCAGAAATAGAAACAAGGGGGTAAAAAAAATAATTGTACTTTTTGTCATAATTGAACTAATTTTTTTTTATTATTTTTATACATTTTGCCTTATAATCAACATAAGTATTTATGAAAAATTTTCTAGTTAAATGATTATAAATGAAACCATACATTTAATTAAAGAATACAAAATAAAGAAAACCATTTCAACAATGTGTGAGAAATATATACATGTTACCTCTTTTATTGTCTTTTTCATTTTTTCAATTTGTTCTTCTTTACTGGCCACTTCAGTCTTTAAAGTCATGACCATTTCTTCTTCCTGTGTAAGTTTCTCATGACAAGTTCTGATTTCAGCTACATGCTTCACTTCAACATTTTTCAACTTGCTCAGAGTTGTCTCTAACAACTGAAATACATTCATAACTCACAAGTTATATTATTTATATTAGACTTTGTATTCTACTCTACACACTGCCTATGGCTAAGTAATGAACAGACAGTATTGTAAATAGAATTCAATTCCTAAAAAAATGTATACATTATAAAATAATAATGTGAATCATACAATAATAAAATATTTCTCATTTTAGAAACAAAAAAAAATCCATTATGTTTCTAAAAAGAACAGCTATTCAATAAATGGCACATGATGAGGTTTTGATATTTAGAACTTTTGACATCTTTAATTCTTGTGATGATGCAGGAAGTCAAAATGTCTGGTTATTATACTGATCACACAAGACAAAATTACATGATGTACAGGTCACAACGTTTAGTAGATACAATTAATAAACTAAGATAGCAAGTTGAAACAACATAGAAAATATATATATCATTTGTATTACAATAAAATTACCTTTTTGGCTTTGTCCAAGTCTGATGCAAGTTTTTCTTTGTCAGTAAGAGCTTGCCTCAATTCTTGCTCAGCTTTGGTATAGCCTAAGGCTTCAAGATGTTGGTGAGCTGTTTCAATTTCTGCTTGTAAGTCTTTGTTTTTTTCTTCCAGTTCATGAATTCTAAAATCTCGTGCAGTAATAACTTTCCTCATATGACTATTTTTCTTTTCTAGGTCTTCAGTTCTTGATTTCCAATTCTTGACTTCTTCTTTGAAACTAACAAGTTCTTCAGCTTGTTGTTTGCTTTCTTCAAGTGTAGGGAGTTCTTCAAAATATCTCTGAATGCTATCAAGTTTTTTCTTCATCTCAAGGTGACTGTTGCAGCAGTCGTTAAACTTTTCCTTCCAATGCTTAGCTTCTTCAGTTTTCTTTGACAACTGGTCCATTATTTCTGAAATGCTTTCTTCTTTTTTTGACATGCTAGATTTTAACTGCTTTAATTCATACTCAGTACCCCCCAACTTAACTTCCAGGTCATCAATTTCAGAATGCTTTTTTGTTCTTTCTTCACTGAGTTGTTCTTTTAATGAGGTATTTTTGTGCTGAAGTTCTTGTAATTTTTGCTTTAAAATATCAGTAGTATCATCTTTAGAAAGGAGTGATTGCCTGAGTTTACTTTCAGATAAATTACAATCTTCTTCAAGTTGGAAAATTCTGTTCTTTAATTTTTCAATAATCATATTTTTCTCTCTAATAATACTGTCTGCAGCTCGTCTTACAGGATCCCACCTTTCATCCATACTAACTTTGTTCAGTCCTGACTCTAAATGACTTATCTGTGGCTGAGCACTGGGACTTTGATATAATGCATCAGCTTCTAAATGTTGATGTATCAGTTCCTCCTGGTGCTGCTGCTGCCAAGCTCTCAGATCCCCCTGGGATGATTTGTTAGTAGAACTCATGGGACCACCTTCATTCCAGTGTTCTGAAATGAAATGTTCTCCTGAATACTCTGAGTTGTCTTGAGAATAACCTTGACTGTCTTTATAGTGATCAAGATCCTGCTTATCATGTTGTTTTTGATTCAAAGTAGGTGATGGAATTTCCCTTTGACTAGAAAATCCACCAATGTAAAAAGACCTTTTAGCCATTTGATTTGTTCTAATGTATTTTGATTCATTTGCATATACTGGATACACATATTTACTAGGGAGTGTGCTGTTCCGTTTTACAAAGCCATGTTGTTGTGAATCCAAAGATGCTCTAGGAAACATCTTAATGTTGCCACTGCCTTTTTTGTGCTCTGAAACTCCTGGGGAAACTCTGCCATAGGATAATGAATTTTCAGCTAAGTAATACTGTTGACTGCCTGGAGGATGGATGATTGGGGATGGTACCAGCATTTCCACATCAGCATCCCAACCTGGAAAAGAGACATCAAATATAGATTTGAAACTACATCATTTAAACATACGTTTTCATAGCCATAAATTCATCTGATGGATTGATGGATAAAATCTTAAATTTTAGTACTAGACCACTAAATAAAATTTAAAAAGTTCTTATGAGACCAAATGAAGTCATGGTGCAGTCGATATAAACTTAAAAAATAAATAAATAAATAATGTAGACAACATAAAGACACTCCTCTGCTTTCCAAAAATGTCAAGTATTTATTATGAATGGGAGAAATCAGAGCTGTAAAAATACTTTGAATACAGAATCCTATCCTCCAACAAAATTGTTTTTTCACATGTGATTTACCATTCTGCTAAAATACCTTAAATAATACACTTGAAAAAAAACAACAAAAACATCATTGGTCTTAAGATATTTGAAGTCTATTAATAACTGTCACTCAGGACTAAAGATAGACTTCTACTTATAAGCCAACTATTTTGTATTACAACTAAACTAAAAGATTAAATTGTTTATGCCCACTTTACAGTCCTTATAAATTATATAACAATTTAGTTAAACAGACCACATGTAACAACTTATTTTATATTTATCATCTTTTTTTAAAGTACTTTTATAAATACCTCAATGAAAGAAAGCAAAGCAATAACTACAACTTGATTTTTGAACATATGTGTCTTGGTTAATTTGCAGCACAACTTACAGTGTGTTCATTGTTAACAAATATGTCATTAATTATGGGAGCACTCACCTGCCAACTGTACTTCTGGATTACCAACAGCAGCTGCTGCACTACTAAGTTTTTGGTAGTCTTAAACAAAAATAATAAAAGAATATAATACTTGAATATCTGAAAAGGCTAAATATTGACAAATGTATGAAAACATAAGATAGTTTCACATTTCTAGTCGGGCAGAAGTTACTTAATTTCAATCAATCAATGTTACACACTACATCCACATGCTTAAACAACTTTTCATCAAAACTAAAACACATTTTTTTTTCTTACAAAGAAGAAAGTTATGTGGCCAAAGGTAAAGTTTAATAGTTTGGAATTGCAATTCTGATTTTCAGGTGTTACAAGAATAAGGCCATTAAGAGACCATCCTTTTTCTTGTTTCCAATAAATATCCCCCCCCCTTTTTTTTTTAGCAAGAAAGCTTTTAAGACTTAATTTTAGAAAATATTACGTAGACACCTAATATTTTAAAAAAGACTTCTGAAAGCTCTGCTGTAATAAAAATACAAGAATTTGATATTCTCAAATGACTTCAGTCATGCCCACGTTTTGGTATATAATTGAATGTTTAAAAAAAAATTTGAATGAGTGTTAAAATCAAATGAGCTAGAAAAAATAAAGAAAAGAAAGGCCCATTTATTACAGCAGAGGTTTCTCAGGACTTAAATGTTAAAATAATCAGAGCTTTGATATAATGGAAATATACTTAAGATTGCAAAATATATTAACAAATGCAAAATATGAGACAAATTTAGATGACAATCAACTGAAACTTAAGTTGTATTCTTGATGGTATTTGCACATTGCATATTATTCTTATGAGTCTGTATATGAAGAACACAACAGGTCTTTATTCTTATGTCTTTTGTCACTTAACTACTGTATTGTAAGTTGCTTGTATGACAGCCTACAGTATACCTAGTACTAACTTTTGTCTCTGTGTCATCATTCAAATTTGAGTAAACATATAAAATATAAATACATTTTTACACCAATAGTTAATAACCGTATCTTACAATACCAAGCACTTACCAGGTACATTTGTTAATTCTTTATTATTTAATTTATTGGACATTGCACAATTTGTTCCTGTAAAAAAAAAAAAAAAAAAAGATGATTTTAAAAAAGGTGCATGAATGTTTAACAAAGTAATTAAGTTATGTCTTTGAACTAAAGGCAGTACAGTGGAGGAATATGGACTGCCCTTATAGAATAGAATGATCTCTCCCATTAGCTGACAACTCATAGATAATGTGATATTCCATTCCACAGCAAATAAAAATCCCTCTTTATATATAAATACATCTATGGTATGCATTGCAGGCAACAGTTTATCAGGCTTCAGTTCCCTAAAAGATTATTTAGTGATTGATTTAATCTTTTTATCTTCTTTTAATATAAATATCTATAGAATTAAAATGTTTAAATATATGCTGTAGATCTAAATTATAAATCTGCAATGTCCCTTTTGTATACAAATATGAACTAGTATACACACTTGTATACAAAAATGTAAATGATTTTGTATAAATATCTTCATAATTTTGTTTTGTTTTACATAATTCGGATGTTCCTTCAGAGTTGAAGATAGTTTACTTCCTAGTCCAAACCTCCCGCAGGACGATGGGGGATGGGAGCGGGCAGGGTTTGAACCCTCGACTGTTGATAAATCTGAACGACAGTCCAGTGCGCAAACCTCACGACCAGGCAGCCATTAGGCATTAAATTTTGTACATATATGTATGCCTAGAGAATAAGAATAAATATTTAAAGCAAAGCATTTTTGTTTGTTTGCCTTTGTTAGTTGCATAGCTGACAATGACAAGAAATCCAACCCATTAAGTCATTGTGTGTCTGAGAGGCAATGACAGGTGTGTCAAGAAATCCAACCCCATTAAGTCATTGTGTGTCTGGGAGGCAATGACAGGTGTGTCAAGAAATCCAACCCATTAAGTCAGTGTGTGGCTGAGAGGTAATGACAGGTGTGTCAAGAAATCCAACCCCATTAAGTCATTGTGTGTCTGGGAGGCAATGACAGGTGTGTCAAGAAATCCAACCCATTAAGTCATTGTGTGTCTGAGAGGCAATGACAGGTGTGTCAAGAAATCCAACCCATTAAGTCAGTGTGTGGCTGAGAGGTAATGACAGGTGTGTCAAAAAATCCAACCCCATTAAGTCATTGTGTGTCTGGGAGGCAATGACAGGTGTATCAAGAAATCCAACCCATTAAGTCAGTGTGTGGCTGAGAGGTAATGACACGTGTGTCAAGAAATCCAACCCATTAAGTCAGTGTGTGGCTGAGAGGTAATGACACGTGTGTCAAGAAATCCAACCCATTAAGTCACTGTGTGGCTGAGAGGCATTAAATCCTCTGAAAACTGTGAGAGGGTCAATGCCTGAAAATGCTTGAGTCAAATGCCAAGGAGAATAACTCTAAGAATAAAAAAAAGAAAAACATGAAAACAAAACATGTTTGCTGAGGACATAAATGCAGCACAAAATTCACCCCCTCCTCATTTCACAATGTGGCCAAAGAATTGACCCACTATGACTGGGCATTCCAGAAGCACTAAAAGAAAAGAAAACCCAACCAAGGTAACAATTGCCTTGGTAACAAGAATGATGTAGACTACAGGGGAGAAGGTGGGACCACCAAATAAATATTTATTGATCAAGTACAGGTAAAACTGGTCTGACCAATGACCTTGGATTGGTGTGATGTCAGATACCAGCAGAGAATGGAGAGGCCGGACGTCAGAAGAGCAACAAATTAAGTGTTTTAAACTTGTATAGTAAGAAAATTACTTTAAAGGTTGAAGGAAGGAATTCAAGGATTTTATAATTTATTATATATATATATATCATCCTCTATATCTAAATCTTAATTTTTTTCTTCACATTTTAGATGTTCCTTCAGAACTGAAGACTATTACATCTTAGCCCAAACCACACACATGGCTGGAGATGGTGACAGGAAGGGTTAGAAGCTGGGAACATCAAGATGACCTTCCAGTGCCCTTACCACCTGACCAGGGAGCTATCTATATATATGCTTGTACATTTTTATCAATACATGCACACTTTTACTTCGCAAAATTGCAATAGCTGAATTTGACTGACCCTATCGCTAGTTGGCCTGAACATTAATTTAAATAAGCAAGGCAAAATTAAGCAACATAGCAACAAAATTAAATAGATAGGGAGTTCCAAAATAGTTTTATTTTTTCCTATGTTTGGCATTAAGGAACACAAAAAATGCATCTGTACAAACTAGCACATAAATGCAAGTAATCCAGACTTAAAAAATAATTTTCTACATAGACTCTACTTTATATTCAATAGATCAATACTGTAATATTGTATGTATTTTTATAGTCTAGACCTATCATCTATTCTATATATATATTATTTTATTTACATATAAATTATATTTATTCTAGATTTTAAAATACTTAATAGTAATAGACTATTAAAATTATTATGTCTACAATCTACACCAATTACAGTGTTTTCATTACTAAAATTTAAATCTTATACTTAGTAGTATAGACATAGTGATAGTCTTTTATAGATATATAGCAGAGAAGCTCTTAATTCAAATTCAGAGTTGGCACAGTCAGAGTGTCAATCAAATAAAAGACAAGGCATGATGTAGGACAATCCTCACCTCAGCAGCCTCACTCAAAAATACAAATCTAGAATAGTAGGAATACAAGAATCCATGATCATTGTCATTGATATGATGGTGACCAGTCCATTTTAATTTTTTAAAATTGTTTCTCTACTATTTCTGTATTTCAGACATTCAGATTCAGTTGTATTCAAGTATTCACTGTTTATCTCTAGAGATCTATATCATTGTACCGGTACTATCTATAGAATATAGATCTAGATTCATGTCTCGTCAATCTAGATTCACTAAGATTCTGAAGATTATTTAGAGATGTGATCTTCTATTTAGATAGAATCTACTACCGGTACTTTCTAAGTCTAAGTACTACTCTTGACACTCTTGTGTTTTGTTTACTATTGGTATTGAATTATTGATTTGAAATTATTTGAATTGAACTTTGAAGTTAATTAATAGTTATTTCTAGCATCTACAATCATACATCTAGATAGTGACTAGTCAATACTGTCTATAGTCAATATCTAGAATAATGTAGATCTATATATATTCTAAATCTATTATATATTTATTATATTATTATATATTAGTATTATTAGAAACTATCTATTATTTATTATAGTTCTAGAATCTATCAATATGACTCTGACTAGAGTAGATATCTAATCTAAAATAATCTAGAAGAGATGATACAATCATCATCATTATATGATAGATTCTAGATCTACTCTAGCTTCTAATTCTAGTACTAGGTCTAGGACCCAGGCCTAGACTAGAAAGTCACTAGTTTCTTAAGTTTCTATATCTAGATCTATCTAGTAGTAGTAGTACTAGTATCATCTAAATCTAAGATCTAGTTACTTAAGTTACCAATAAGTTAATCAATAACTTTTGAATAACCAATCTAAACTAGATAATTACTAGAATTTATTACTAACTAGATCTAGAATTCTAGATTGATCTCTAGAGAATAATCTTAAATCTAGAATCAAGATCTATAGTTATAGTCTATAATACTCTATAACTATAGTACAGTGACTAGAGTACATAGAGTCACAGTATACTAATACATTAATATTATTCTTTTTTTTTCTTCTACTCTACTCTACTAACACTGCAGTTTTGAATTATTTATTAATTTATTTTATTAGAATCTTCAATCTATTATCTAGCGACTAGCCTATCTGCCTATCATTAGTATCATTATCTGAATTATCATCCTCAGACAGGCTCAGATCCTGGTAGCTCTACTCTAGAATAGAATATAGATCTAGATCTATTCTATATAGTAACTTGTCTAGATCTACTATAATCTATATAGATTTAGATCTAGACCCATATAATATATATACTATTATACAACTATACTATAGTTAACTATAGTACTATACTATAGTGTCTATGGTGATATAGATCTACTTCATATAGTCTAGATTCTATAATATATATAGAATAGATCTAGACTCTAGACGATTGTCTACTCTTACTCTTACATTAGTCTAGCTAAATTCTAGATCTAGATCTAGATTTTAGAAGACTAGATCTAGATTCTAGAAGATAGTAGATATTCTATCTTCTACAAAAAATCTCGGTTAAATTAACTATGAAGGTTAGTGCATCGGAACTCTCTTCAGAAGATAAAGGTACAAAAGTATGCTATTTGGCCAACTACTAACCTATATATTATTTTGTTGTGACTTCATTACATTTTACGATTGTAGATGTGGCTAAGCAACCAATTGATTGTAGATTTTGTAATAGCATTATCTAGATGTACGTATTTATTTTAAATAAACAAAATATGCAGATACTATTTATTGTATATTTTGTATTTACATAATTTCTTTAAAATAGAGATTTTAAACATTGGCAGTTTTTAATAGATTCTAGACTAGATCAAGTCAAGACATATGCCATGATATATATAATATGCTAAAAATAGTGATAACTGATATATCTAGGTCATGGTTGATATGGGTCATAGATCTGGATCATAATAGATAATAGGACTAGATCTAGATCTAGGTGATCTTTTAAAAAGTTCTAATGTAGATCTATAATATATGGGTCAGTATACGGTTAATTGAAAGAAACGTTATTTTTTTTTATGTAATAGAAAATCTAGCAAATCTAGATTGTTTAGATCGAGAATGTCTAGATCTAGATCTATCTTCTAGATTAGATTCTATTCTAAATTTAAATTCTAGAAGTCTATACATCTTGAACTTCATGATCTTGTCTTATCCTTATCATTTAGATCTATGACAGTTACTGAGTTAGGTTATAATTATCATGTTAAATGATGTTATGATCTAGTCAGATTACTCAGATCTAGATCTATCTAATGATTCTAATCATATGTCATATCTGACTCTAACTAGTGATAACTACTACTACTACTATTATTACTAGATCTATTACTCTATACTACTAGAATCTAGAACTTCTAGTTATCTCTCTTATCTCTACATTAATTATGAATATGAAATATGATGATATATTCATATAATGATATAATTTATTATAATGATAATATACGAGCGGCGAACCTGCTAAAATTTACCCTCTGAAGAGTTAGATTCACTTTATCATTATTTAAATTATTTGTCATTATCATCATAGAGATATACTATACGTACTATAGTGTAACTAGATCACTAGATCTATAGTGTGTGACACTTTTTGATCTAATTTCTAGTAGTCCTAAGTAGTCTACACTACCAGACCTGCCTACCGTTACTCAAAATGCGTATTCGTTACGCAAAATCTCCCAAAAATGACCGCCAGTACGCAAATACGCTTTTAACCCGTCGCGTTATGCATTTCGGATCCTTTTTTTTTTCTCCTCTCTAGACTAGCTTACAAGCGGTCAAGGAGGTCACGCTAAGCCCACCTGTGGGGAGAGGGGGGGGAAACAGAAAAGGTGGGGTGAACACAATGTGCCCAGATCTATACGTTGATTGGTTCTAAATAGCAATTAGATGTCTAGAAATGAAGAACGTGAGAGTGAGGGAGTAGCGGGTTGGTACCGTCAGCTGAAACACCAACGTGACTTTTTTTTTTTTTGTAAGTTCATTAGTAGAAATTAGTTTTAGTATGATTTAAAATTTAGATTGACTAGATCTAGATCGATAACTACCATATAGTCTAGATCTAGGCTAGATTCTTAGTCTTAGTATAGAATAGACCTACGGTCTACGTTTGTAGCGGATCCACGGCATCGGTAACACTCTTGAGCCTAGATCTAGAGTAGATTATATTCATTATATAGACATAAAGTCTTAGACATTGTTCCAGATCTAGTCTAGATATCATCTCTAATGATCTAGATTTAGATTGTAGATCTAATCATTACATCTAATATATATATATATATGTGACAAAATAGTGGATTGCGTAAGTGTTACGCATTCTGGTGCCAAAATACGCATTTTGACCGTAAGTGTTACGCATTTGGACTTTTTTTGGTAGGCAGGTCTGCACTACTCTGAGTACTCTACTCTCTAGACTCTTAAGTTACTCTAGCTCTTAATGTCAAGGCGGTTCTACTGTATCAGTGTATGGTTCTGAAACAGCTGAAGCAACAACAAAAAAAGGTTCAGACCTTCATCAACAGGTGTCTGAGAAATATCTTAAAAATACACTGGTACGACAAACTAGAAAACACCAAACTGTGGGAGATGAGTGGACAGAAAAATTTAGAGGTGCAGATTTTAGAGAGGAAGTGGAGATGGATTGGTCACACCTTTAGAAAAGATACCAACAACAGGGCTAGAAAGGCCTTAGAGTAGGGGTGCACCGGATAGTCGCTCCGGCTCCGGCCGAATATCCGGCATTTTTTACTATCCAGTGCTATTCGGCTCCGGTCGGATATCACTACCGGATAGTAAAAAATACACCTATTTAATATGCATAAAGTGGACCTCGTTCCATTTATGCCTGTTGTAGAATGTATTAATGTTTATATGAAAACAAAATAATGTGCTTAAAAATAGAGCCATTATGAATATGCACCAAACATCGTTTATTATAAAGACAAGGCGTGTTAATAACTTAATATAAATAGAGATGAAACTTTACATCATAAATGCGCTTTACATACAGAGCAGCAATGGCTGGCACTTTTTTCAATTTGTCTTGACCTTTGAGTAAGTTAGTTAACATGTTAAAATGCTACATTCCTTGACTACGTCATGCTGACCAGACGTCTGTCTAGCTGTGCGGATATATCTCCAGAGGTAGAGATGAACAACTCCCACCCCCTTTTATTTGTTTAGTCCATCACATTGAGTTTTTTATGGGTGGGTAACCACAAGTTAAATACGATGGACGTAGGTTTAATGTCAGCGTATTGACACTCTCTAGTGGTCACACCTTTCGACGGAACTGAGTTTGTTTACTTAGTAGTTAATCTTTACTAGGGGGGCGGGGGGGGGGGGGGGGGGCTGGACTACAAGAGCCACACCTCTAAGGTAACCAGGTATATTTCTAGATGAACAACTCCCTCCCCCTTTTATTTGTTTAGCCCATCACATTGAGTTCATTGATTGACAGGTGACCCCAAGTCAGATACGATGGACGTAAGCACTCTCTAGAGGTCTTATCTTCTTATCTTATCTTATATAATACAGACGTTACTTCAAAAAAGAAGATGATTACGTCCTACGCGTCATGCATTTAGTCATGCATATTAACCAATGACTTAAATCACACGAGGGAACTAGGTTTGTTATTGGGGGGAGGGGGGGTGGACTAGACTTTACATTATAAATTCGTATTACATACGTAGCACCGATGTCTGGCACATTTTAAAAGCTTGTCCTGACCTTTGAGTGGTCTTGTAAACACGTAATATTCCTTAACTACGTCACGCTGATAATCTGTCTAGATGTGCGAGTATATCTCCAGAGGTAGAGATGAGCACCCCCACCTTCTTTTGTTTGTTTAGTCCATAACATTGAGTTCACGGATAGGCAGCTGACCACATTAAGCCAGATGTCAACGTGTTGACACTTTCTAGAGGTCACATCTTATGAGGGAACTGAGTTTGTTTACTTGGAGTAGAATTTTTATTAGGGGCGGGACTACAAGCCAAATCTCTATAAGGTTAATCTGGTATGAGTTTGTTTATTATGAGATAGGTTGTCAATCAAGGGTCTGGACCACAAACCAAATTGTTAAGACATATTGACACTGTCTAGAGGTCACTAGATGATGACACTAAGTTTGTTTACTTGAAGAGAAATGTAAATTAGAGCGCTGAACTACAGGACACACCCCTACAAGTATTTTGTTACACAAGCCACGGGTATAAAAGTGGCTTGCAAGGGCATTTAGTAAATTAAATAGTAATAATAATGGCTGATAAAAAGTCATCACTTATATGGCGTTACTTTATTGTCAAAAAAATGGACAACTCTAAAGCAGTTTGCAATGCTTGTAAAATAGTAATGTCACGTGGTAAACCAGGCAAACCTAAAGACTTCTCAACCACCACTATGATTAGTCATCTACGCTCGAAACATCCAGACTTATTCAACGAAATGACTGCATTGAAATCAGCATCAAGTAATATCATTGCCTGTGCCAGTACGTCTACGAGCTCCAGTGATTCGTCAAGCCTCACACACAAGCAGCAACCAGGGATTAAAGAGGTCTTAGACAAAGCTAAATTGTGGGATATTAATAGTGATAATGCTAAACGCGTTCACTTGGCCATAGCAAAGATGATTGCAACTGACATGGAACCTTACCAAGTAGTTGAGAAGCCTGGATTTATTGGACTTTTACAAGTACTGGAGAAAAGATACACTGTGCCTAGTCGCAAATATTTTACAGAACGTGTTATTCCAGATATCTACGACAATATTTCCTCAAAACTTCGTGAAATGCTATCTGATGCTAAAAGCATCGCTTTCTCAACGGACACTTGGACAGCTGATAATACCACCGAATCATATTTTGGTTTAACTGCCTATTGGTTGAATGAGTCATTTGACCGAAGCAGCTATGTTTTGCATTGTACAAAATTTAATGGCCAGCATACGGCTGCAAATTTGCTGTACCTAAGATATTTACTAAGCCATTATCTGTATTAGATACAAACCAGAAGCGGTTTGTGGCCTTTAAAACACGAGCCTAATGACAAGTTGATGGTGTCAAATACATGAACACAAACATCTACCCACTATACAACTTAGATTGTACCTAAGAAAGATTTACGCAATAAAACCAAGAGTGAACTTTACCTTTGAAAGATTTACATTAGTTACATATAAGTTTATATATTCTGCATGAGTTATCCCACATTCTACTTTACAATACATACGCACACACCATCTCATGTTACAAAGATTAGTTTGTGATAAGCATATCTGTAAAAAAAAATGCTGTTCATTTTAATTTATCAATTAGTGATAGAGTTTAAAGTAAGAAAGTAAATAACAAAATAATATGAATATAGGTATGTTTATATAGAAGATTTTGCAAAAACTTCAGTAAAACGAGCTGTTTGAGTCATGTAGGTATCCGGCTCCGGCCGAATATCTAATTTTACTATCCGGTTATATCCGGCTCCGGCCGGATATCAAAAAGTACTATCCGGTGCACCCCTACCTTAGAGTGGAACCCTCAGGTAACAAGACTTACAAGACGTTTAGGAAGACCAAAAAGAATGTGGCGACACAGTATACTAGATGAAACTGAGCGGGCAGGAAAGAGCTGGGAAGCCATTAAAAAACTAGCAATAGACAGTGAAGAGTGGCATGTTTTTACTAAGGCCCTATGTTCCTTGAGGAATGCAAAGGAAAGATGATGATACTAAATGATAATGATATATTATATATAGATCTAGGTCTAGACACTAGTGCTAGAGTTAGAGTCTAGAGAGTAGAGTAGTGTAGACTACTTAGGACTACTAGAAATTAGATCAAAGTGTCTGACACAGTCACTAATATTTATATATATATGATATATCTAGATTTAGCAGAGAGTAGATTTATTTTCGATAGTTAGATGATTATAATTTTATACTTAAATATTTTTACTTATTTACTTTTAAACTTATATATATATAAGTGAATGTACACTTTGGTTTCTTATAGTTATAATGTTTTTTGTTTGGTGTAATGCACAAATTGTAAGACAAATTTCCATACGGACAATAAAGATTATTATTATTATTATTATATATATGATAGTGTATCACATTATCATCATATATGGAATCAGTATAGTATAGTATATCCAGATCTAGTTACTTAAGTAACTAAATTAGTTATTTTGTCAGTAGATCTAAATCTACAAGATTCTTTTACTAGATCTAGTAACTATCTAGTTATAAATTTGATAAATAATAATTTAAACAGTTACCTTCATATAATATTGATCTAGATATCATAATCATATGTGTAGTCTTTTATTTATGTATATGTTATCTATTATAGACTACTTCTAGTTTCTAGATCTATCATCAAAATAAAAAGTCACCCCACTGGCCTGTTATGTTAGCATTCGGCTTTCGCTGCACTATTAGCATTAGGAAATTCATTTTTCCTGTTCTAAAACAGGCACAGCGGTATTCATCTTTTATTTTTCTAAGGTATTAATGCACTGCCTATTTCTTTATTTTACTATATTTATATCAATTGTACTATTATAGATAGATTAGATTTAATATCTTGATTTAGACATTATAATATTGCAGTGTATGTCTATTAGATATCATATAATATAGTATCATTGTGAATTACTCTTATATAACATTAAAGTTCATTAATACTAACCAATTTGGGAATTTTTAGCCTATCCTTAATGCTAACTTTACTTTGTAGATTTTAAGGAAAATATATTTTGGGAAATTAAATGGGGATCATTAGATAAAGGTTCTAAACCATCAAGACAACAATCCTGAATTCATACTACAAGACCAGACAGCCATATCTGTTTAGAATGTATATTTATCAGTAATCCCCAAAAGATTAAATTGAATATATATATATGTATATATATATATATATATATATATATATATATATATATATATATATATATATATATATATATATATATATATATATATATATATATATATATGTGTATGTATTTATATATATATATATGTATATATGTATTTTTAACCTAAATATAAAACAATTATAAGTAGAATATCTGCAAGCTTTTATATCATTTCACTCTGTCTGCCAAATGTTTGGCCATGTTATTTCTTCCATACCCATTCTCAGATCAAGTTGAAACTTTACACAATTATTAATCGGCATAGACAAGACATGAAGCAATAAAAAAAAAATTAAACAATTTGTCAATTAATTACAGATAATTAATTATTTTGTTTTTTACCAACAAGGAAAATTAATCCTTCGGAATTCACAGATACGACTAAATATGTAGAGTTTTATTTCCTTAAATAATTGAACTCATTATTCTCCAAACCCATTCTTGGATAAAGTTGAAACTTTAAATAATTATTTATTGTACCTAACAAAACATGAATCAATAAAAAAATTAAGCAATTAATTATGTTGTTTGGTATTAAGTAAGAGAAATGACTTCTACATTATTAAAATATTTAGTTGTAAGCGCATAGTTCTTTCCCTTAGCAAATTTGTGTTTATTTTTAAAGGATTATTTATATTTTGCTTTTTATTTATTATTAAAACATTTTGTTTTCCACCAAGAACTGCTGTAATGGCCAATGTGGCTCATGTGTATGAGAGTAATCATATAGTCAAGTCTGCTTCCGATCCCAGACAGTATAGAGGGCTGGAATTGAAAAATGGCATGAAAATTCTCTTGATATCCGATCCAGAGACAGACAAGTCTTCAGCTGCAATGGATGTTCACATTGGTGAGAATCTGCTTCAAACTTAATTGATTCTGACTATCATAAAACCGAGTTCAAAAGAATAATTACTTCCATGTTGTTTACAAGATGGGCTCAAATATTTTACCCTCTTCATTATTACTTTAAAAGCCTACTTATATTTATATTATTCTGAAAACTTATTTATATATATTTTGTTTTGTTTTGTTTTAGGTCATTTAAAAGATCCAAGTGACCTTCCTGGCTTAGCTCATTTCTGTGAACATATGCTTTTTTTAGGAACAGAAAAGGTAAGTTGGATGACTATATCTCTGCATTGGATGTAGCAAAATATGTAGATCACAGCTAGGATAGCATACCTATGTGAAATGCTGTACTCCTTCATAATCTACAGACTCAATGACAAGCTTTTTTAGTTGATCCATTTTTTTTGGTTAAGTTAATATTATATTATAGCTAGTTCATTTGGTTTTATAATACCATTATATTGTGATATACATAGTTATTTATTTTGTGTAGATATGATAAGTGATGGCATCACCAGATGCACCAGATTTGGATCAAAATTGTCTTGCATCATAATAGCCAAACTAAACTAATTTTGTTTTTCTTTTTAACAAGGTCCTTTAAATCTGGAAAAGTCAATATGAAACAATAATTATCTTTCAAAAAAAAAAAAAAGGTGTGAACTACTGCTATCAATAGCTAGAACAAAAATAAGGCAAAAAATATGCCAGTAATAATTGGCCTACCGGTCAAATCAGATTTTGAAAATTGTTATGCTTGATAGTCTTGTGTATGAATGTTGAATGCAATTCTATTTGTAAACTTGGCAGGAAGTGTGTGTAGCTAAGAAATTGTTTTTCATAGTAAAAGCTCAGCAGGACCTGTAATGAGGGATGGGCTAACTATTCTCAACCAGTTCCTCTGAAAGAAGCAAAGTTTGTTTTTTAGAGTTGCAGTTTCACAAATTATTATTATTATTTTTTTTTTAATAGGTTTTATATAGATTAATTGTCATGCTTATAGCATGCTCAAAATGCTATGGTCCAATCTCATTAATGGACCATTTGGAGAGGGGGTATCTGGGGAAAAATTTTCTGTGCTGCCTTTAGGTGCTCAGTAAACACAACTCTGCTCGTGGTGGGTGTCAAACCTCGAGCCTCTTAGATAGGTAGCTAAGCCAAGTTCAAGTGTGCTTGGCCTTTTAGCCACACATTTAGCAATTTTCTATTTACTACTTTCTACTGGGCTAACAGACTATTTTTGCAATAAATGTCTTAGATTATCAGCACTTTGATGGCTAGTAGGAGTATTGGCAATATAATGTAATAATCTTTCTTAAAGGAATATCTGTCTAAATAAGTTTCATTACATTAATTACAGCAATAATACTAGCAAACATTTTGTAATACTTATGTACAAATCTGTGAGTTTCAAATTATGTGCTCTACTCATATAAAAATAAAACAAGAAAAATTAGAGCTTTCATTGTTGAATAAAATGAAATGAAACCATCATCTCAGAGCTGCTTTTAAGTCACTTTTTTATTTTATATGTGTAGAGAGCCTCCTCCAGTCAGCCATATTATTTCAACCAGGAAGATAAAAACAAAACAATTTAAAAATATTAGTTTATCTCTGGGAATGTGATATTATTTATTTGAATAATCTTTGTTATTATTATTAAAATAGTAGAAATGGAATTTTTAAAAATGTATTTTAGAAAAACAATTGTCTGTATGATATATTTTGCTTTTCAGTATCCCGAGGAAAATGAATATAATAAGGTAAGATTTGTGTCTGATAACATTTGAGACATACAATTTTAAGCTCTCATATCATAAGTTGAGATTTTTGAAAAGTTATGACACAGTTTTTGAAGTTTCAAACTTTTTTTGTTTATCATAGTTCTCCTGCTTTCCCATGGGTTTTTCACTATTTGTCATATTTGTTTTATGCTACTAATAGTAATACAATAGTTACTAAAATTTTTTTGTTGGTACTCAGTTGATTTTAATGTTCCATGTTGGGTCTGTGTGTGTGTGTGTGCATGTAGGACTATTTATATAGTAAATATATATTCAAATTTAAACAAATTCTATTACTAATTAAAACCAGGCCTGAATTTAGTTTGCAATACAATTTAAGAATGTTTATACCAAACAAACATTTTTTCAGTTCCTTAATGAGCATGGAGGAGCATCAAATGCATTTACAACTTTAGAGCATACAAACTACTATTTTGACATTTCACCAGATCATCTAGCTGGAGCATTAGATAGGTAAGATCTCCACTTGATGGAAATGTCTTCCCAGTAGCTTCATTTACCCCCTTGTTTAGTACAATATAAAAGTAAAAAGTAAAGTTTCCCTTTCAGACCTTGTGGTCTATTGGGCAGATGATGTAAAGCTTATTTGTTTTGTGGCCTACAGTTAACGAGGGTGTCATGTGGCCAGCACAACGACCAACTGCCTTTACTTTTCCCCAACTAACGTCAGGTACCCATTAGAGCTGGGTGGACTTAAAGGCGCCCGAAGATCCCGAAATTAAAAATCCCACTCTTCACCAGGATTCGAACCCCAATTCGGAAGCCAAGCACTTAACCGCTCAGCCACCGCGCCTCCTGTTTAGTACAGTATACTTCAGAAAAATTGATTTACCAGTGCCGAAAATCTTAATTTGCAAATACTATAAAAAAAACAAACTCAAATAAATCATGACACTAATGCAGTGATTTTTAACTGGTTTGTCTAATAACTCCATTTTCATTTTCAACTATTAAAGGTAGTATTATTATAAAATGTTGGGATAAAAGACATTTTGTAATATTTTTATTTTTTTCCCATCAGATTTGCACAGTTCTTTACAAGTCCATTATTTACACCATCTGCCACCAGTAGAGAAGTGAATGCAGTGGACAGTGAAAATAGTCGAAATCTACAGAGTGATCCATGGAGATTGTTTCAGTTAGAGAAATCATTGGCTAGACCTGAACATGACTTTAGTAAATTTGGAACAGGTAATTTTTAAAAAGTATATCTTCTTTTCAAGCAGTTGTGTACCTGTATTAATATTAAGTGCAATAATTTTAAAGATCCCAAAGCAGAGTCTCACAAGGGAGTCCTACATATTCTTAAGTTGTGTCACAACTAACTCTGAGAATGCGTCTGCCACAGTATGTAATGCCTGTGATGAACATTGTAATGGATGGGACAAGGTACTTTAAAGCCCATTTTGGCCTATTTACTTTTATGTATGTTTCCAAGAAGGTGCCCCAGTGTGTGCGGGGATAGATGTTGCCAACTATTGAATTTTACAACAACAACAAAAAATAGATTTGATTGGCAGTTGATTCTATTATTTAAACGTAGTACACACTCAACATTGCCAGAAAATTCTCATCTCTTTGTCTACATGTAGAAAATCATTCAATGTTTATGATGGCCAGATTCAGGCAGAAGCAAGCAGGATCTTGTGTATTAGGTGCAGATAATTGTGAGTGTTGGTATTTGTAAGTTATTGCTTCAGATATTTATTCTGAAAAATTAAAACCTGTCTTTTTACCTGCAATACTTAACAAACATCAGACACATAGGTGGTGAACCTATTGAGTCCTTCTCTGAGTTTGTATCAAACTCGCTTTGTAATCTAGTTAAAAAATTAATTTTTTTTCATTTTTTTTGTTTGGATATCATTTTGTTCTAGCCAAATTTGGAAATCCTGTATAATACTAATAGTTTCATGGAATATAATAATAATAATTATATATATTTCACTTTTTAGCCAGTGGTACCATTTGAACTTATTTCTAGGAAAAAACAGATGTATACAACCAAAGCCATAGATTGACAACCCTTTAAACATGGTGAACAATGAAAAAAAAAAACAACACTTTATTTCTTTTTTAAAAAAATCTCCATATTATTAAAAAATGCCCTTAAATGTTTTTTGTTGCTTGTACAAAAAAATCGACTTATAAACACTCAAATAAGACTTAAGGATAGCCTAAAAAAATATTTTTAATAACACAATCTCATGATATCTTGATCATACAATTACACTTGAGGATAGCCTAAAATAATATTTTTAATAACACAATCTCATGATATCTTGATCATACAATTACACTTGAGGATAGAGTAAAAAAATATTTTTAATAACACAATCTCATGATATCTTGATCATACAATTACACTTAAGGATAGCCTAAAAAAATATTTTTAATAACACAATCTCATGATATCTTGATCATACAATTTAGGGGTGCACCGGATAGTCCATCCGGCTCCGGCTTCTGCCGAATATCTGGCATTTTTTACTATCCGGTGCTATTCGGCTCCGGTCGGATATCACTACCGGATAGTAAAAAATACACCTATTGTAGAATGTATTAATGTTTATATTAAAACAAAATAATGTGCTTAAAAATAGAGCCAATATGAATATGCACCAAACATCGTTTATTATAAAAACAAGGCGTGTTAATAACTTAATATAAATAGAAATGAAACTTTACATCATAAATGCGCTTTACATACAGAGCAGCAATGGCTGACACTTTTTTCAATTTGTCTTGACCTTTGAGTAGGTTAGTTATCATGTTAAAATGCTACATTCCTTGACTACGACATGCTGACCAGACGTCTGTCTAGCTGTGCGAGTATATCTCCAGAGGTAGAGATGAACAACTCCC